>NC_133338.1:58944924-59574924 GCF_030506205.2 Paramisgurnus dabryanus
GTAGTCAGGGCTGTTGGTGCAGCTGTCGTGGATGTTGTTGCAGCTGTCGTGGATGTTGGTGCAGCTGTAGTAGTAGTTGATGCAGCTGTTGTGGTTGTTGGTGCAGCTGTCGTGGTTGTTGGTGCAGTAGTCAGGGCTGTTATTGCAGCTGTCGTGGATGTTGGTGCAGCTGTAGTAGTTGTTGATGCAGCTGTTGTGGTTGTTGATGCAGCAGTTGTGGATGTGTGTGTTTGTGTTGTGGTTGTTGGTGCAGTTGTTGTGATTGTTGGTGGAGATGTTGTGGATGTCGGTGCAGCAGGCGTGGTTGTTGGTGCAACAGTTGTGGTTGTTGGTGCAACAGTCGTGGTTGTTGGGGCAGCTGTCATGGTTGTTGGTGCAGCTGTCGTGGTTGTTGGTGCAGCTGTCGTGATTGTTGGTGCAGCTGCAGTGGATGTTGGTGCAGCTGTAGTGGATGTTGATGCACCTGTAGTAGTTGTTGGTGCAGCTGTTGTGGTAGTTGGTGCAGCTGTAGTGGTAATTGGTCCAGCTGTAGTAGATGTTGTTGCAGCTGTCGAGCTTGTTGGTTTAGCTGTTTTGGTTGATGGTGAACCTGTAGTGGTTGTTGGTGAAGCTGTAGTGGATGTTGGTGCACCTGTAGTGGATGTTGGTGCAGCTGTTGTGAATGTTGGTGCAGTAGTTATGGTTGTTGGTGTAGCTGTAGTGGATGTTGGTGTAGGTGTCGTGGTAGTTGGTGCAGCTGTTGTGGTAGTTGGTGCAGCTGTTGTGGTAGTTGGTTCAGTAGTCAGGGCTGTTGGTGCAGCTGTCGTGGTTGTTAGTGCAGCTGTCGTGGTTGTTGGTGCAGCTGTAGTGGATGTTGGTGCAGCTGTAGTAGTTGTTGATGCAGCTGTTGTGGTTGTTGGTGCAGCTGTAGTGGATGTTGGTGCAGCTGTAGTGGATGTTGGTGCAGCTGTCGTGGTTGTTGGTGCAGCTGTCGTGGTTGTTGGTGCAGCATTCGTGGTTGTTGGTGCAACAGTCGTGGTTGTTGGTGCAGCTGTCGTGGTTGTTGGTCCAGCTGTAGTGGATGTTGGTGCAGCTGTCGTGGTTGTTGGTGCAGCAGTCGTGGTTGTTGGTGCAACAGTCGTGGTTGTTGGTGCAGCTGTCGTGGTTGTTGGTGCAGCTGTAGTGGATGTTGGTGCACCTGTATTGGATGTTGGTGCAACTGTCGTGGTTGTTGGTGCAGCTGTTGTGGATGTTGGTGCAGTAGTTATGGTTGTTGGTGCAGCTGTAGTGGATATTGGTGTAGGTGTCGTGGTAGTTGGTGCAGCTGTTGTGGTAGTTGGTGCAGCTGTTGTGGTAGTTGGTTCAGTAGTCAGGGCTGTTGGTGCAGCTGTCGTGGTTGTTAGTGCAGCTGTCGTGGTTGTTGGTGCAGCTGTAGTGGATGTTGGTGCAGCTGTAGTAGTTGTTGATGCAGCTGTTGTGGTTGTTGGTGCAGCTGTTGTGGTTGTTGGCGCAGTAGTCAGGGTTGTTGGTGCAGCTGTCGTGGTTGTTGGTGCAGCTGTAGTGGATGTTGGTGCACCTGTAGTGGATGTTGGTGCAGTAGTTATGGTTGTTGGTGCAGCTGTAGTGGATGTTGGTGTAGGTGTCGTGGTAGTTGGTGCAGCTGTTGTGGTAGTTGGTGCAGTAGTCAGGGCTGTTGGTGCAGCTGTCGTGGATGTTGTTGCAGCTGTCGTGGATGTTGGTGCAGCTGTAGTAGTTGTTGATGCAGCTGTTGTGGTTGTTGGTGCAGCTGTCGTGGTTGTTGGTGCAGTAGTCAGGGCTGTTATTGCAGCTGTCGTGGATGTTGGTGCAGCTGTAGTAGTTGTTGATGCAGCTGTTGTGGTTGTTGATGCAGCAGTTGTGGATGTGTGTGTTTGTGTTGTGGTTGTTGGTGCAGTTGTTGTGATTGTTGGTGGAGATGTTGTGGATGTCGGTGCAGCAGGCGTGGTTGTTGGTGCAACAGTTGTGGTTGTTGGTGCAACAGTCGTGGTTGTTGGGGCAGCTGTCATGGTTGTTGGTGCAGCTGTCGTGGTTGTTGGTGCAGCTGTCGTGGTTGTTGGTGCAGCTGCAGTGGATGTTGGTGCAGCTGTAGTGGATGTTGATGCACCTGTAGTAGTTGTTGGTGCAGCTGTTGTGGTAGTTGGTGCAGCTGTAGTGGTAATTGGTCCAGCTGTAGTAGATGTTGTTGCAGCTGTCGAGCTTGTTGGTTTAGCTGTTTTGGTTGATGGTGAACCTGTAGTGGTTGTTGGTGAAGCTGTATGGGTTGTTGGTGGAGATGTCATGGTAGTTGGTGCAGCTGTCGTGGTTGTTAGTGCAGCTGTCGTGGTTGTTGGTGCAGCTGTAGTGGATGTTGGTGCACCTGTAGTGGATGTTGGTGCAGCTGTCGTGGTTGATGGTGCAGCTGTTGTGAATGTTGGTGCAGTAGTTATGGTTGTTGGTGCAGCTGTAGTGGATGTTGGTGTAGGTGTCGTGGTAGTTGGTGCAGCTGTTGTGGTAGTTGGTGCAGTAGTCAGGGCTGTTGGTGCAGCTGTCGTGGATGTTGTTGAACCTGTCGTGGATGTTGGTGCAGCTGTAGTAGTTGTTGATGCAGCTGTTGTGGTTGTTGGTGCAGCTGTCGTGGTTGTTGGTGCAGTAGTCAGGGCTGTTATTGCAGCTGTCGTGAATGTTGGTGCAGCTGTAGTAGTTGTTGATGCAGCTGTTGTGGTTGTTGGTGCAGCAGTTGTGGATGTGTGTGCTTGTGTTGTGGTTGTTGGTGCAGTTGTTGTGGTTGTTGGTGGAGATGTTGTGGATGTCGGTGCAGCGGGCGTGGTTGTTGGTGCAACAGTTGTGGTTGTTGGTGCAACAGTCGTGGTTGTTGGGGCAGCTGTCATGGTTGTTGGTGCAGCTGTCGTGGTTGTTGGTGCAGCTGCAGTGGATGTTGGTGCAGCTGTTGTGGTTGTTGGTGCAGCTGTAGTGGATGTTGATGCACCTGTAGTAGTTGTTGGTGCAGCTGTTGTGGTAGTTGGTGCAGCTGTAGTGGTAATTGGTCCAGCTGTAGTAGATGTTGTTGCAGCTGTCGAGCTTGTTGGTTTATCTGTTTTGGTTGTTGGTGCACCTGTAGTGGTTGTTGGTGGAGATGTCATGGTAGTTGGTGCAGCTGTTGTGGTAGTTGGTGCAGCTGTAGTTGATGTTGGTGCAGCTGTTGTGGTTGTTGGTGCAGCTGTAGTGGATGTTAATGCACCTGTCGTGGATGTTGGTGCAGCAGTCGTGGTTGTTGGTGCAACAGTCGTGGTTGTTGGTGCAGCTGTCGTGGTTGTTGGTGCAGCTGTAGTGGATGTTGGTGCAGCTGTCGTGGATGTTGGTGCAGCTGTAGTAGTTGTTGATGCAGCTGTTGTGGTTGTTGGTGCAACAATCGTAGTTGTTGGGGCAGCTGTAGTGGATGTTGGTGCACCTGTAGTGGATGTTGGTGCAGCTGTCGTAGTTGTTGGTGCAGCTGTAGTGGATGTTGGTGCAGCTGTGGTGGTTGTTGGTGCAGCTGTCGTGGTTGTTGGTGCAGCATTCGTGGTTGTTGGTGCAACAGTCGTGGTTGTTGGTGCAGCTGTCGTGGTTGTTGGTGCACCTGTAGTGGTTGTTGGTGAAGCTGTATGGGTTGTTGGTGGAGATGTCATGGTAGTTGGTGCAGCTGTTGTGGTAGTTGGTGCAGCTGTTGTGGTAGTTGGTGCAGCTGTAGTTGATGTTGCTGCAGCTGTAGTGGATGTTGGTGCAGCTGTTGTGGTTGTTGGTGCAGCTGTAGTGGATGTTGATGCACCTGTCGTGGTTGTTGGTGCAGCAGTCGTGGTTGTTGGTGCAACAGTCTTGGTTGTTGGTGCAGCTGTCGTGGTTGTTGGTGCAGCTGTAGTCGATGTTGGTGCAGCTGTCATGGATGTTGGTGCAGCTGTAGTAGTTGTTGATGCAGCTGTTGTGGTTGTTGGTGCAACAATCGTGGTTGTTGGGGCAGCTGTAGTGGATGTTGGTGCACCTGTAGTGGATGTTGGTGCAGCTGTAGTGGATGTTGGTGCAGCTGTAGTGGATGTTGGTGCAGCTGTCGTGGTTGTTGGTGCAGCTGTCGTGGTTGTTGGTGCAGCATTCGTGGTTGTTGGTGCAACAGTCGTGGTTGTTGGTGCAGCTGTCGTGGTTGTTGGTGCAGCTGTAGTGGATGTTGGTGCAGCTGTCGTGGTTGTTGGTGCAGCAGTCGTGGTTGTTGGTGCAGCAGTCGTGGTTGTTGGTGCAGCTGTCGTGGTTGTTGGTGCAGCTGTAGTGGATGTTGGTGCACCTGTATTGGATGTTGGTGCAGCTGTCGTGGTTGTTGGTGCAGCTGTTGTGGATGTTGGTGCAGTAGTTTTGGTTGTTGGTGCAGCTGTAGGGGATGTTGGTGTAGGTGTCGTGGTAGTTGGTGCAGCTGTTGTGGTAGTTGGTGCAGCTGTTGTGGTAGTTGGTTCAGTAGTCAGGGCTGTTGGTGCAGCTGTCGTGGTTGTTAGTGCAGCTGTCGTGGTTGTTGGTGCAGCTGTAGTGGATGTTGGTGCAGCTGTAGTAGTTGTTGATGCAGCTGTTATGCTTGTTGGTGCAGCTGTAGTGGATGTTGGTGCAGCTGTAGTGGATGTTGGTGCAGCTGTCGTGGTTGTCGGTGCAGCTGTCGTGGTTGTTGGTGCAGCATTCGTGGTTGTTGGTGCAACAGTCGTGGTTGTTGGTGCAGCTGTCGTGGTTGTTGGTGCAGCTGTCGTGGTTGTTGGTGCAGCTGTAGTGGATGTTGGTGCAGCTGTCGTGGTTGTTGGTGCAGCAGTCGTGGTTGTTGGTGCAGCTGTCGTGGTTGTTGGTGCAGCTGTAGTGGATGTTGGTGCACCTGTATTGGATGTTGGTGCAGCTGTCGTGGTTGTTGGTGCAGCTGTTGTGGATGTTGGTGCAGTAGTTATGGTTGTTGGTGCAGCTGTAGTGGATGTTGGTGTAGGTGTCGTGGTAGTTGGTGCAGCTGTTGTGGTAGTTGGTGCAGCTGTTGTGGTAGTTGGTTCAGTAGTCAGGGCTGTTGGTGCAGCTGTCGTGGTTGTTAGTTTAGCTGTCGTGGTTGTTGGTGCAGCTGTAGTGGATGTTGGTGCAGCTGTAGTAGTTGTTGATGCAGCTGTTGTGGTTGTTGGTGCAGCTGTCGTGGTTGTTGGCGCAGTAGTCAGGGTTGTTGGTGCAGCTGTCGTGGTTGTTGGTGCAGCTGTAGTGGATGTTGGTGCACCTGTAGTGGATGTTGGTGCAGCTGTTGTGAATGTTGGTGCAGTAGTTATGGTTGTTGGTGCAGCTGTAGTGGATGTTGGTGTAGGTGTCGTGGTAGTTGGTGCAGCTGTTGTGGTAGTTGGTGCAGCTGTCGTGGATGTTGTTGCAGCTGTCGTGGATGTTGGTGCAGCTGTAGTAGATGTTGCTGCAGCTGTAGTGGATGTTGGTGCAGCTGTTGTGGTTGTTGGTGCAGCTGTAGTGGATGTTGATGCACCTGTCGTGGTTGTTGGTGCAGCAGTCGTGGTTGTTGGTGCAGCTGTTGTGGATGTTGTTGCAGCTGTCGTGGATGTTGGTGCAGCTGTAGTAGATGTTGCTGCAGCTGTAGTGGATCTTGGTGCAGCTGTTGTGGTTGTTGGTGCAGCTGTAGTGGATGTTGATGCACCTGTCGTGGTTGTTGGTGCAGCAGTTGTGGTTGTTGGTGCAACAGTCTTGGTTGTTGGTGCAGCTGTCGTGGTTGTTGGTGCAGCTGTAGTCGATGTTGGTGCAGCTGTCATGGATGTTGGTGCAGCTGTAGTAGTTGTTGATGCAGCTGTTGTGGTTGTTGGTGCAACAATCGTGGTTGTTGGGGCAGCTGTAGTGGATGTTGGTGCACCTGTAGTGGATGTTGGTGCAGCTGTAGTGGATGTTGGTGCAGCTGTAGTGGATGTTGGTGCAGCTGTCGTGGTTGTTGGTGCAGCTGTCGTGGTTGTTGGTGCAGCATTCGTGGTTGTTGGTGCAACAGTCGTGGTTGTTGGTGCAGCTGTCGTGGTTGTTGGTGCAGCTGTAGTGGATGTTGGTGCAGCTGTCGTGGTTGTTGGTGCAGCTGTAGTGGATGTTGGTGCAGCAGTCGTGGTTGTTGGTGCAACAGTCGTGGTTGTTGGTGCAGCTGTCGTGGTTGTTGGTGCAGCTGTAGTGGATGTTGGTGCACCTGTATTGGATGTTGGTGCAGCTGTCGTAGTTGTTGGTGCAGCTGTAGTGGATGTTGGTGCAGCTGTGGTGGTTGTTGGTGCAGCTGTCGTGGTTGTTGGTGCAGCATTCGTGGTTGTTGGTGCAACAGTCATGGTTGTTGGTGCAGCTGTCGTGGTTGTTGGTGCAGCTGTAGTAGATGTTGTTGCAGCTTTCGAGCTTGTTGGTTTAGCTGTTTTGGTTGTTGGTGCACCTGTAGTGGTTGTTGGTGAAGCTGTATGGGTTGTTGGTGGAGATGTCATGGTAGTTGGTGCAGCTGTTGTGGTAGTTGGTGCAGCTGTTGTGGTAGTTGGTGCAGCTGTAGTTGATGTGGCTGTAGTGGATGTTGGTGCAGCTGTTGTGGTTGTTGGTGCAGCTGTAGTGGATGTTGATGCACCTGTCGTGGTTGTTGGTGCAGCAGTCGTGGTTGTTGGTGCAACAGTCTTGGTTGTTGGTGCAGCTGTCGTGGTTGTTGGTGCAGCTGTAGTCGATGTTGGTGCAGCTGTCATGGATGTTGGTGCAGCTGTAGTAGTTGTTGATGCAGCTGTTGTGGTTGTTGGTGCAACAATCGTGGTTGTTGGGGCAGCTGTAGTGGATGTTGGTGCACCTGTAGTGGATGTTGGTGCAGCTGTAGTGGATGTTGGTGCAGCTGTAGTGGATGTTGGTGCAGCTGTAGTGGATGTTGGTGCAGCTGTAGTGGATGTTGGTGCAGCTGTCGTGGTTGTTGGTGCAGCTGTCGTGGTTGTTGGTGCAGCATTCGTGGTTGTTGGTGCAACAGTCGTGGTTGTTGGTGCAGCTGTCGTGGTTGTTGGTGCAGCTGTAGTGGATGTTGGTGCAGCTGTCGTGGTTGTTGGTGCAGCAGTCGTGGTTGTTGGTGCAACAGTCGTGGTTGTTGGTGCAGCTGTCGTGGTTGTTGGTGCAGCTGTAGTGGATGTTGGTGCACCTGTATTGGATGTTGGTGCAGCTGTCGTGGTTGTTGGTGCAGCTGTTGTGGATGTTGGTGCAGTAGTTATGGTTGTTGGTGCAGCTGTAGTGGATGTTGGTGTAGGTGTCGTGGTAGTTGGTGCAGCTGTTGTGGTAGTTGGTGCAGCTGTTGTGGTAGTTGGTTCAGTAGTCAGGGCTGTTGGTGCAGCTGTCGTGGTTGTTAGTGCAGCTGTCGTGGTTGTTGGTGCAGCTGTAGTGGATGTTGGTGCAGCTGTAGTAGTTGTTGATGCAGCTGTTGTGCTTGTTGGTGCAGCTGTAGTGGATGTTGGTGCAGCTGTAGTGGATGTTGGTGCAGCTGTCGTGGTTGTTGGTGCAGCTGTCGTGGTTGTTGGTGCAGCATTCGTGGTTGTTGGTGCAACAGTCGTGGTTGTTGGTGCAGCTGTCGTGGTTGTTGGTGCAGCTGTCATGGTTGTTGGTGCAGCTGTAGTGGATGTTGGTGCAGCTGTCGTGGTTGTTGGTGCAGCAGTCGTGGTTGTTGGTGCAACAGTCGTGGTTGTTGGTGCAGCTGTCGTGGTTGTTGGTGCAGCTGTAGTGGATGTTGGTGCACCTGTATTGGATGTTGGTGCAGCTGTCGTGGTTGTTGGTGCAGCTGTTGTGGATGTTGGTGCAGTAGTTATGGTTGTTGGTGCAGCTGTAGTGGATGTTGGTGTAGGTGTCGTGGTAGTTGGTGCAGCTGTTGTGGTAGTTGGTGCAGCTGTTGTGGTAGTTGGTTCAGTAGTCAGGGCTGTTGGTGCAGCTGTCGTGGTTGTTAGTGCAGCTGTCGTGGTTGTTGGTGCAGCTGTAGTAGTTGTTGATGCAGCTGTTGTGGTTGTTGGTGCAGCTGTCGTGGTTGTTGGCGCAGTAGTCAGGGTTGTTGGTGCAGCTGTCGTGGTTGTTGGTGCAGCTGTAGTGGATGTTGGTGCACCTGTAGTGGATGTTGGTGCAGCTGTTGTGAATGTTGGTGCAGTAGTTATGGTTGTTGGTGCAGCTGTAGTGGATGTTGGTGTAGGTGTCGTGGTAGTTGGTGCAGCTGTCGTGGTAGTTGGTGCAGCTGTCGTGGATGTTGTTGCAGCTGTCGTGGATGTTGTTGCAGCTGTAGTAGATGTTGCTGCAGCTGTAGTGGATGTTGGTGCAGCTGTTGTGGTTGTTGGTGCAGCTGTAGTGGATGTTGATGCACCTGTCGTGGTTGTTGGTGCAGCAGTCGTGGTTGTTGGTGCAACAGTCTTGGTTGTTGGTGCAGCTGTAGTGGATGTTGGTGCAGCTGTCGTGGTTGTTGGTGCAGCAGTCGTGGTTGTTGGTGCAGCTGTTGTGGATGTTGGTGCAGTAGTTATGGTTGTTGGTGCAGCTGTAGTGGATGTTGGTGTAGGTGTCGTGGTAGTTGGTGCAGCTGTTGTGGTAGTTGGTGCAGCTGTTGTGGTAGTTGGTTCAGTAGTCAGGGCTGTTGGTGCAGCTGTCGTGGTTGTTAGTGCAGCTGTCGTGGTTGTTGGTGCAGCTGTAGTAGTTGTTGATGCAGCTGTTGAGGTTGTTGGTGCAGCTGTCGTGGTTGTTGGCGCAGTAGTCAGGGTTGTTGTTGCAGCTGTCGTGGTTGTTGGTGCAGCTGTAGTGGATGTTGGTGCACCTGTAGTGGATGTTGGTGCAGCTGTTGTGAATGTTGGTGCAGTAGTTATGGTTGTTGGTGCAGCTGTAGTGGATGTTGGTGTAGGTGTCGTGGTAGTTGGTGCAGCTGTCGTGGTAGTTGGTGCAGCTGTCGTGGATGTTGTTGCAGCTGTCGTGGATGTTGGTGCAGCTGTAGTAGATGTTGCTGCAGCTGTAGTGGATGTTGGTGCAGCTGTTGTGGTTGTTGGTGCAGCTGTAGTGGATGTTGATGCACCTGTCGTGGTTGTTGGTGCAGCAGTCGTGGTTGTTGGTGCAACAGTCTTGGTTGTTGGTGCAGCTGTAGTGGATGTTGGTGCAGCTGTCGTGGTTGTTGGTGCTGCAGTCGTGGTTGTTGGTGCAACAGTCGTGGTTGTTGGTGCAGCTGTCGTGGTTGTTGGTGCAGCTGTAGTGGATGTTGGTGCACCTGTATTGGATGTTGGTGCAGCTGTCGTGGTTGTTGGTGCAGCTGTTGTGGATGTTGTTGCAGCTGTCGTGGATGTTGGTGCAGCTGTAGTAGATGTTGCTGCAGCTGTAGTGGATGTTGGTGCAGCTGTTGTGGTTGTTGGTGCAGCTGTAGTGGATGTTGATGCACCTGTCGTGGTTGTTGGTGCAGATGTCGTGGTTGTTGGTGCAACAGTCTTGGTTGTTGGTGCAGCTGTCGTGGTTGTTGGTGCAGCTGTCGTGGTTGTTGGTGCAGCTGTAGTCGATGTTGGTGCAGCTGTCATGGATGTTGGTGCAGCTGTAGTAGTTGTTGATGCAGCTGTTGTGGTTGTTGGTGCAACAATCGTGGTTGTTGGGGCAGCTGTAGTGGATGTTGGTGCACCTGTAGTGGATGTTGGTGCAGCTGTAGTGGATGTTGGTGCAGCTGTAGTGGATGTTGGTGCAGCTGTCGTGGTTGTTGGTGCAGCTGTCGTGGTTGTTGGTGCAGCATTCGTGGTTGTTGGTGCAACAGTCGTTGTTGGTGCAGCTGTCGTGGTTGTTGGTGCAGCTGTAGTGGATGTTGGTGCAGCTGTCGTGGTTGTTGGTGCAGCTGTAGTGGATGTTGGTGCAGCAGTCGTGGTTGTTGGTGCAACAGTCGTGGTTGTTGGTGCAGCTGTCGTGGTTGTTGGTGCAGCTGTAGTGGATGTTGGTGCACCTGTATTGGATGTTGGTGCAGCTGTCGTGGTTGTTGGTGCAGCTGTTGTGGATGTTGGTGCAGTAGTTATGGTTGTTGGTGCAGCTGTAGTGGATGTTGGTGTAGGTGTTGTGGTAGTTGGTGCAGCTGTTGTGGTAGTTGGTGCAGCTGTTGTGGTAGTTGGTTCAGTAGTCAGGGCTGTTGGTGCAGCTGTCGTGGTTGTTAGTGCAGCTGTCGTGGTTGTTGGTGCAGCTGTAGTGGATGTTGGTGCAGCTGTAGTAGTTGTTGATGCAGCTGTTGTGGTTGTTGGTGCAGCTGTCGTGGTTGTTGGCGCAGTAGTCAGGGTTGTTGGTGCAGCTGTCGTGGTTGTTAGTGCAGCTGTCGAGCTTGTTGGTTTGGCTGTTTTGGTTGATGGTGAACCTGTAGTGGTTGTTGGTGAAGCTGTATGGGTTGTTGGTGGAGATGTCATGGTAGTTGGTGCAGCTGTTGTGGTAGTTGGTGCAGCTGTTGTGGTAGTTGGTGCAGCTGTTGTGGTAGTTGGTGCAGCTGTAGTGGATGTTGGTGCAGCTGTTGTGGTTGTTGGTGCAGCTGTAGTGGATGTTGATGCACCTGTCGTGGATGTTGGTTCAGCTGTCGTGGTTGTTGGTGCAGCTTTTGTGGATGTTGGTGCAGTAGTCAGGGCTGTTGGTGCAGCTGTAGTGGATGTTGTTGCAGCTGTCGTGGATGTTGGTGCAGCTGTAGTAGTTGTTGATGCAGCTGTTGTGGTTGTTGGTGCAGCTGTAGTGGATGTTGATGCAGCTGTCGTGGTTGTTGGTGCAGCTGTAGTGGATGTTGGTGCACCTGTAGTGGATGTTGGTTCAGCTGTCGTGGTTGTTGGTGCAGCTTTTGTGGATGTTGGTGCAGTAGTCAGGGCTGTTGGTGCAGCTGTAGTGGATGTTGTTGCAGCTGTCGTGGATGTTGGTGCAGCTGTAGTAGTTGTTGATGCAGCTGTCGTGGTTGTTGGTGCAGCTGTAGTGGATGTTGGTGCACCTGTAGTGGATGTTGGTTCAGCTGTCGTGGTTGTTGGTGCAGCTTTTGTGGATGTTGGTGCAGTAGTCAGGGCTGTTGGTGCAGCTGTAGTGGATGTTGTTGCAGCTGTCGTGGATGTTGGTGCAGCTGTAGTAGTTGTTGATGCAGCTGTTGTGGTTGTTGGTGCAGCTGTCGTGGTTGTTGGTGCAGTAGTCAGGGCTGTTATTGCAGGTGTCGTGGATGTTGGTGCAGCTGTAGTAGTTGTTGATGCAGCTGTTGTGGTTGTTGGTGCAGCAGTTGTGGATGTGTGTGCTTGTGTTGTGGTTGTTGGTGCAACAGTTGTGGTTGTTGGGGCAGCTGTAGTGCTTGTTGGTGCAGCTGTTGTGGTTGTTGGTGCAGCTGTAGTGGATGTTGGTGCAGCTGTAGTGGATGTTGGTGCAGCTGTCGTGGTTGTTGGTGCAACAGTCGTGGTTGTTGGTGCAACAGTCGTGGTTGTTGGTGCAACAGTCGTGGTTGTTGGTTCAGCTTTCATGGTTGTTGGTGCAGCTGTCATGGTTGTTGTTGCAGCTGTCGTGGTTGTTGTTGCAGCTGTTGTGGTTGTTGGTGCAGCAGTCGTGGTTGTTGGTGCAACAGTCGTGGTTGTTGGTGCAGCTGTCGTGGTTGTTGGTGCAGCTGTAGTGGATGTTGGTGCACCTGTAGTGGATGTTGGTGCAGCTGTCGTGGTTGTTGGTGCAGCTGTCGTGGTTGTTGGTGCAGCTGTTGTGGTTGTTGGTGCAGCTGTTGTGGATGTTGATGCACCTGTAGTAGTTGTTGGTGCAGCTGTTGTGCTTGTTGGTGCAGCAGTTGTGGTTGTTGGTGCTTGTTTTGTGGTTGTTGCTGCAGCTGTTGTGGTTATTGGTGTTTGTGTTGTGGTTGTAGGTGTTTTTGTTGTGGTTGTAGGTGCTTGTGTTGTGGTTGTTGATGCAGCTGTTGTGGTTGTTGGTGCAGATGTAGTTGATGTTGCTGCAGCTGTAGTGGATCTTGGCGTAGGTGTTGTGGTAGTTGTTGTAGTTATTCTGGTAGTTGGTGCAGCCGTTGTGGTAGTTGGTGCAGCTGTAGTTGTAATTGTTCCAGCTGTAGTAGATGTTGTTGCAGCTGTCGAGCTTGTTGGTTTAGCTGTTTTGGTTGTTGGTGCACCTGTAGTGGTTGTTGGTAAAGCTGTATGGGTTGTTGGTGGAGATGTCGTGGTGGTTGGTGCAGTAGTCAGGGCTGTTGGTGCAGCTGTTGTTGTTGTTGGTGCAGATGTAGTTGATGTTGCTGCAGCTGTAGTGGATGTTGGTGTAGGAGTTGTGGTAGTTGGTGCAGCTGTTGTGGTAGTTGGTGCAGCTGTAGTGGTAATTGTTCCAGCTGTAGTAGATGTTGTTGCAGCTGTCGAGCTTGTTGGTTTAGCTGTTTTGGTTGTTGGTGCATCAGTAGTGGTTGTTGGTGAAGCTGTATGGGTTGTTGGTGGAGATGTTGTGGTAGTTGGTGCAGCTGTCGTGGTTGTTCGTGCAGCTGTTGTGGTAGTTGGTGCAGCAGTCATGGTTGTTGGTGCAGCAGTCGTGGTTGTTGGTGCAAAAGTCGTGGTTGTCGGTGCAACAGTCGTGGTTGTTGATGCAACAGTCTTGGTTGTTGGTGCATCTGTCGTGTTTGTTGGTGCAGTAGTTGTGGTTGTTGGTGCAGCTGTCGTGGTTGTTGGTGCAGTAGTCAGGGCTGATGGTGCAGCTGTCGTGGTTGTTATTGCAGTAGTTTTGGTTGTTGGTGCAGCTGTCGTGGTTGCTTGTGCAGTAGTCAGGGCTGTTGGTGCAGCTGTCGTGGTTGTTAGTGCAGCTGTCATGGTTGTTGGTGCAGCTGTAGTGGATGTTGTTGCAGCTGTCGTGGATGTTGGTGCAGCTGTAGTAGTTTTTGATGCAGCTGTTGTGGTTGTTGGTGCAACAGTCATGGTTGTTGGGGCAGCTGTAGTGGTTGTTGGTGCAGCTGTAGTAGTTTTTGATGCAGCTGTTGTGGTTGTTGGTGCAACAGTCATGGTTGTTGGGGCAGCTGTAGTGGTTGTTGGTGCAGCTGTTGTGGTTGTTGATGCAGCTGTAGTGGATGTTGGTGCACCTGTTGTGGATGTTGGTGCAGCTGTCGTGGTTGTTTTTGCAGCAGTCGTGGTTGTTGGTGCAACAGTCGTGGTTGTTGATGCAACAGTCTTGGTTGTTGGTGCATCTGTCGTGGTTGTTGGTGTAGTAGTTGTGGTTGTTGGTGCAGCTGCCGTGGTTGTTGGTGCAGTAGTCAGGGCTGTTGGTGCAGCTGTCGTGGTTGTTGGTGCAGTAGTTTTGGTTGTTGGTGCAGTAGTTTTAGTTGTTGGTGCAGCTGTCGTGGTTGCTGGTGCAGTAGTCAGGGCTGTTGGTGCAGCTGTCATGGTTGTTAGTGCAGCTGTAGTGGATGTTGTTGCAGCTGTCGTGGATGTTGGTGCAGCTGTAGTAGTTGTTGATGCAGCTGTTGTGGTTGTTGGTGCAACAGTCGTGGTTGTTGGGGCACCTGTAGTGGATGTTGGTGCAGCTGTCGTGGTTTTTGGTGCAGCTGTAGTGGATGTTGGTGCACCTGTAGTGGATGTTGGTGCAGCTGTCGTGGTTGTTGGTGCAGCAGTCGTGGTTGTTGGTGCAGCAGTCGTGGTTGTTGGTGCAACAGTCGTAGATGTTGGTGCAGCTGTAGTGGATGTTGGTGCACCTGTAGTGGATGTTGGTGCAGCTGTCGTGGTTGTTGGAGCAGCAGTCGTGGTTGTTGGTGCAGCAGTCGTGGTTGTTGGTGCAGCTGTTGTGGTAGTTGGTGCAGTAATCAGGGCTGTTGGTGCAGCTGTCGTGGTTGTTAGTGCAGCTGTAGTGGTTGTTGGTGCAGCTGTTGTGGTTGTTGATGCAGCTGTAGTGGATGTTGGTGCACCTGTTGTGGATGTTGGTACAGCTGTCGTGGTTGTTTTTGCAGCAGTCGTGGTTGTTGGTGCAACAGTCGTGGTTGTTGATGCAACAGTCTTGGTTGTTGATGCATCTGTCGTGGTTGTTGGTGTAGTAGTTGTGGTTGTTGGTGCAGCTGCCGTGGTTGTTGGTGCAGTAGTCAGGGCTGTTGGTGCAGCTGTCGTGGTTGTTGGTGCAGTAGTTTTGGTTGTTGGTGCAGTAGTTTTGGTTGTTGGTGCAGCTGTCGTGGTTGCTGGTGCAGTAGTCAGGGCTGTTGGTGCAGCTGTCATGGTTGTTAGTGCAGCTGTCATGGTTGTTGGTGCAGCTGTAGTGGATGTTGTTGCAGCTGTCGTGGATGTTGGTGCAGCTGTAGTAGTTGTTGATGCAGCTGTTGTGGTTGTTGGTGCAACAGTCGTGGTTGTTGGGGCACCTGTAGTGGATGTTGGTGCAGCTGTCGTGGTTTTTGGTGCAGCTGTAGTGGATGTTGGTGCACCTGTAGTGGATGTTGGTGCAGCTGTCGTGGTTGTTGGTGCAGCAGTCGTGGTTTTTGGTGCAGCAGTCGTGGTTGTTGGTGCAACAGTCGTAGATGTTGGTGCAGCTGTAGTGGATGTTGGTGCACCTGTAGTGGATGTTGGTGCAGCTGTCGTGGTTGTTGGAGCAGCAGTCGTGGTTGTTGGTGCAGCAGTCGTGGTTGTTGGTGCAGCTGTCGTGGTTGTTAGTGCAGCTGTCGTGGTTGTTGGTGCAGCTGTAGTGGATGTTGTTGCAACAGTCGTGGTTAATGGTTCAGCTGTCATGGTTGTTGTTGCAGTAGTTATGGTTGTTGGTGCAACAGTCGTGGTTGTTGGTGCAGTAGTCAGGGCTGTTGGTGCAGCTGTCTTGGTTGTTGGTGCAGCTGTAGTTGATGTTGCTTCAGCTGTAGTGGTTGTTGGGGCAGCTGTAGTGGTTGTTGGGGCAGCTGTAGTGGTTGTTGGGGCAGCTGTAGTGGATGTTGGTGCACCTGTAGTGGATGTTGGTGCAGCTGTCATGGTTGTTGGTGCAGCTGTAGTTGATGTTGGTTCACCTGTAGTGGATGTTGGTGCAGCTGTCGTGGTTGTTGGTGCAGCAGTCGTGGTTGTTGGTGCAGCTGTTGTGGTTGTTGGGGCAACAGTCGTGGTTGTTGGTGCAGCTTCAGTTGATGTTGCTTCAGCTGTAGAGGTTGTTGGGGCAGCTGTAGTGGTTGTTGGTGCAGTTGTTGTGGTTGTTGGTGCAGCTGTAGTGGATGTTGGTGCACCTGTAGTGGATGTTGGTGCAGCTGTCGTGGTTGTTGGTGCAGCTGTAGTGGATGTTGGTCTACCTGTAGTGGATGTTGGTGCAGCTGTCGTGGTTGTTGGTGCAGCAGTCGTGGTTGTTGGTGCAACAGTCGTGGTTGTTGGTGCAGCTGTCGTGGTTGTTGGTGCAGCTGTAGTGGATGTTGGTGCACCTGTAGTGGATGTTGGTGCAACAGACGTGGTTGTTGGGGCAGCTGCAGTGGTTGTTGGTGCAGCAGTCGTGGTTGTTGGTGCAACAGTCGTGGTTGTTGGTGCAGCTGTCGTGGTTGTTGGTGCAGCTGTAGTGGATGTTGGTGCACCTGTAGTGGATGTTGGTGCAGCTGTCGTGGTTGTTGGTGCAGCTGTCGTGGTTGTTGGTGCAGCTGTTGTGGTTGTTGGTGCAGCTGTTGTGGATGTTGATGCACCTGTAGTAGTTGTTGGTGCAGCAGTTGTGGTTGTTGGTGCTTGTTTTGTGGTTGTTGCTGCAGCTGTTGTGGTTATTGGTGTTTGTGTTGTGGTTGTAGGTGTTTTTGTTGTGGTTGTAGGTGCTTGTGTTGTGGTTGTTGATGCAGCTGTTGTGGTTGTTGGTGCAGTAGTTAGGGCTGTTGGTGCAGCTGTTGTTGTTGTTGGTGCAGATGTAGTTGATGTTGCTGCAGCTGTAGTGGATGTTGGTGTAGGAGTTGTGGTAGTTGGTGTAGTTGTTGTGGTAGTTGGTGCAGCTGTTGTGGTAGTTGGTGCAGCTGTAGGGGTAATTGTTCCAGCTGTAGTAGATGTTGTTGCAGCTTTCGAGCTTGTTTGTTTAGCTGTTTTGGTGGTTGGTGCACCTGTAGTGGTTGTTGGTGAAGCTGTATGGGTTGTTGGTGGAGATGTTGTGGTAGTTGGTGCAGCTGTCGTGGTTGTTCGTGCAGCTGTTGTGGTAGTTGGTGTAGTTGTTGTGGTAGTTGGTGCAGCCGTTGTGGTAGTTGGTGCAGCTGTAGTGGTTATTGTTGCAATTGTAGTAGATGTTGTTGCAGCTGTCAAGCTTGTTGGTTTAGCTGTTTTGGTTGTTGGTGCACCTGTAGTGGTTGTTGGTAAAGCTGTATGGGTTGTTGGTGCAGCTGTTGTGGAAGTTGGTGCAGCTGTAGGGGTAATTGTTCCAGCTGTAGTAGATGTTGTTGCAGCTGTCGAGCTTGTTGGTTTAGCTGTTTTGGTGGTTGGTGCACCTGTAGTGGTTGTTGGTGAAGCTGTATGGGTTGTTGGTGGAGATGTTGTGGCAGTTGGTGCAGCTGTCGTGGTAGTTCGTGCAGCTGTTGTGGTAGTTGGTGCAGCAGTCGTGGTTGTTGGTGCAGCAGTCGTGGTTGTTGGTGCAACAGTCGTGGTTGTTGGTGCAACAGTCGTGGTTGTTGATGCAACAGTCTTGGTTGTTGGTGCATCTGTCGTGGTTGTTGGTGCAGTAGTTGTGGTTGGCGGTGCAGCTGTCGTGGTTGTTGGTGCAGCTGTCGTGGTTGTTGGTGCAGTAGTCAGGGATGTTGGTGCATCTGTCGTGGTTGTTATTGCAGTAGTTTTGGTTGTTGGTGCAGCTGTCGTGGTTGCTTGTGCAGTAGTCAGGGCTGTTGGTGCAGCTGTCATGGTTGTTAGTGCAGCTGTCATGGTTGTTGGTGCAGCTGTAGTGGATGTTGTTGCAGCTGTCGTGGATGTTGGTGCAGCTGTAGTAGTTTTTGATGCAGCTGTTGTGGTTGTTGGTGCAACAGTCATGGTTGTTGGGGCAGCTGTAGTGGTTGTTGGTGCAGCTGTTGTGGTTGTTGATGCAGCTGTAGTGGATGTTGGTGCACCTGTTGTGGATGTTGGTGCAGCTGTCGTGGTTGTTTTTGCAGCAGTCGTGGTTGTTGGTGCAACAGTCGTGGTTGTTGATGCAACAGTCGTGGTTGTTGATGCAACAGTCTTGGTTGTTGGTGCATCTGTCGTGGTTGTTGGTGCAGTAGTTGTGGTTGTTGGTGCAGCTGTCGTGGTTGTTGGTGCAGTAGTCAGGGCTGTTGGTGCAGCTGTCATGGTTGTTGGTGCAGTAGTTTTGGTTGTTGGTGCAGCTGTCGTGGTTGCTGGCGCAGTAGTCAGGGCTGTTGGTGCAGCTGTCATGGTTGTTAGTGCAGCTGTCATGGTTGTTGGTGCAGCTGTAGTGGATGTTGTTGCAGCTGTCGTGGATGTTGGTGCAGCTGTAGTAGTTGTTGATGCAGCTGTAGTGGATGTTGGTGCAGCTGTCGTGGTTTTTGGCGCAGCTGTAGTGGATGTTGGTGCACCTCTAGTGGATGTTGGTGCAGCTGTAGTTGATGTTGGTGCACCTGGAGAGGTTGTTTGTGCAGCTGTTGTGGATGTTGGTGCAGTAGTTATGGTTGTTGGTGCAGTTGTAGTGGATGTTGGTGAAGGTGTTGTGGTAGTTGGTGCAGCTGTTGTGGTAGTTGGTGCAGCTGTTGTGGTAGGTGGTGCAGTAGTCAGGGCTGTTGGTGCAGCTGTCGTGGTTGTTAGTGCAGCTGTCGTGGTTGTTGGTGCAGCTGTAGTGGATGTTGTTGCAACAGTCGTGGTTAATGGTTCAGCTGTCATGGTTGTTGGTGCAGTAGTTATGGTTGTTGGTGCAACAGTAGTGGTTGTTGGTGCAGTAGTCAGGGCTGTTGGTGCAGCTGTCTTGGTTGTTGGTGCAGCTGTAGTTGATGTTGCTTCAGCTGTAGTGGTTGTTGGGGCAGCTGTAGTGGTTGTTGGGGCAGCTGTAGTGGATGTTGGTGCACCTGTAGTGGATGTTGGTGGAGCTGTCGTGGTTGTTGGTGCAGCTGTCGTGGTTGTTGGTTCACCTGTAGTGGATGTTGGTGCAGCTGTCGTGGTTGTTGGTGCAGCAGTCGTGGTTGTTGGTGCAGCTGTTGTGGTTGTTGGGGCAACAGTCGTGGTTGTTGGTGCAGCTTCAGTTGATGTTGCTTCAGCTGTAGAGGTTGTTGGGGCTGCTGTAGTGGTTGTTGGTGCAGCTGTAGTGGATGTTGGTGCACCTGTAGTGGATGTTGGTGCAGCTGTCGTGGTTGTTGGTGCAGCTGTAGTGGATGTTGGTGCACCTGTAGTGGATGTTGGTGCAGCTGTCGTGGTTGTTGGTGCAGCAGTCGTGGTTGTTGGTGCAACAGTCGTGGTTGTTGGTGCAGCTGTCGTGGTTGTTGGTGCAGCTGTAGTGGATGATGGTGCACCTGTAGTGGATGTTGGTGCAGCTGTCGTGGTTGTTGGTGCAGCTGTTGTGGATGTTGGTGCAGTAGTTATGGTTGTTGTTGCCGCTGTAGTAAATGTTGGTGAAGGTGTTGTGGTAGTTGGTGCAGCTGTTGTGGTAGTTGGTGCAGCTGTTGTGGTAGTTGGTGCAGTAGTCAGGGCTGTTGGTGCAGCTGTCGTGGTTGTTAGTGCAGCTGTCGTGGTTGTTGGTGCAGCTGTAGTGGATGTTGTTGCAGCTGTCGTGGATGTTGGTGCAGCTGTAGTAGTTGTTGATGCAGCTGTTGGGGTTGTTGGTGCAGCTGTCGTGGTTGTTGGTGCAGTAGTCAGGGCTGTTGTTGCAGCTGTCGTGGATGTTGGTTCAGCAGTTGTGGATGTTGGTTCAGCAGTTGTGGATGTGTGTGCTTGTGTTGTGGTTGTTGGTGCAGTTGTTGTGGTTGTTGTTGGAGATGTTGTGGATGTCGTTGCAGCAGGCGTGGTTGTTGGTGCAACAGCTGTGGTTGTTGGTGCAGTAGTCAGGGCTGTTGGTGCAGCTGTCTTGGTTGTCGGTGCAGCTGTATTTGATGTTGCTTCAGCTGTAGTGGTTGTTGGGGCAGCTGTAGTGGTTGTTGGGGCAGCTGTCGTGGTTGTTTGTGTAGCTATAGTGGATGTTGGTGCACCTGTAGTGGATGTTGGTGCAGCTGTCCTGGTTGTTGGTGCAGCTGTAGTGGATGTTGGTTCACCTGTAGTGGATGTTTGTGCAGCTGTCGTGGTTGTTGATGCAGCAGTCGTGGTTGTTGGTGCAGCTGTCGTGGTTGTTGGTGCAGCTGTTGTGGTTATTGGTGCACCTGTAGTGGATGTTGGTGCAGCTGTCGTGGTTGTTGGTGCAGCTGTGGTGTTTGTTGGTGCAGCTGTCGTGGTTGTTGGTGCAGCTGTCGTGGTTGTTGGTGCACCTGTAGTGGATGTTTGTGCAGCTGTAGTGGTTGTTGGTGCACCTGTAGTGGTTGTTGGTGCAGCTGTTGGGGTTGTTGCTGCACCTGTAGTGGGTGTTGGTGCAGCTGTAGTGGATGTTGGTGCAGCTGTAGTGGATGTTGGTGCAGCTGCAATGGATGTTGGTGCAGCAGTCGTGGTTGTTGGTGCAGCTGTTGTGGTTGTTGGTGCACCTGTAGTGGATGTTGGTGCAGCTGTCGTGGTTGTTGGTGCAGCAGTCGTGGTTGTTGGTGCAACAGTTGTGGTTGTTGGTGCAACAGTCGTGGTTGTTGATGCAACAGTCTTGGTTGTTGGTGCATCTGTCGTGGTTGTTGGTGCAACAGTAGTGGTTGTTTGTGCAACAGTCGTGGTTGTTGGTGCAAGAGTCGTGGTTGTTGGTGCAGCTGTCGTGATTGTTGGTGCAGCTGTCGTGGTTGTTGGTGCAGCTGTTGTGGTTGTTGGTGCAGCTGTCGTGGTTGTTGGTGCAACAGTCGTGGTTGTTGGTGCAGCTGTCGTGATTGTTGGTGCAGCTGTCGTTGTTGTTGGTGCAGCTGTTGTGGTTGTTGGTGCAGCTGTTGTGGTTGTTGGTGCAGCTGTAGTGGATGTTGGTGCACCTGTAGTAGTTGTTGGTGCAGCTGTCGTGGTTGTTGGTGCAGCTGTTGTGGTTGTTGGTGCACCTGTAGTGGATGTTGGCGCAGCTGTCGTGGTTGTTGGTGCAGCAGTCGTGGTTGTTGGTGCAACAGTCGTGGTTGTTGGTGCAACAGTCGTGGTTGTTGGTGCAACAGTCGTGGTTGTTGATGCAACAGTCTTGGTTGTTGGTGCATCTGTCGTGGATGTTGGTGCAGTAGTTGTGGTTGTTGGTGCAGCTGTCGTGGTTGTTGGTGCAGTAGTCAGGGCTGTTGGTGCAGCTGTCGTGGTTGTTGGTGCAGTAATTGTGGTTGTTGGTGCAGCTGTCGTGGTTGCTGGTGCAGTAGTCAGGGCTGTTGGTGCAGCTGTCGTGGTTGTTAGTGCAGCTGTCATGGTTGTTGGTGCAGCAGTTGTGGTTGTGTGTGCTTGTGTTGTGGTTGTTGGTGCAGTAGTTGTGGTTGTTGGTTCAGCTGTAGTGGATGTTGTTGCAGCTGTCGTTGATGTTGGTGCAGCTGTAGTAGTTGATGATGCAGCTGTTGTGGTTGTTGGTGCAGCAGTGGTGGTTGTGTGTGCTTGTGTTGTGGTTGTTGGTGCAACAGTTGTGGTTGTTGGTGCAACAGTCGTGGTTGTTGGTGCAGCTGTCGTGGTTGTTGGTGCAACAGTCGTGGTTGTTGGTGCAGCTGTCGTGATTGTTGGTGCAGCTGTCGTGGTTGTTGGTGCAGCTGTTGTGGTTGTTGGTGCAGCTGTTGTGGTTGTTGGTGCAGCTGTAGTGGTTGTTGGTGCAGCTGTTTTGCTTGTTGGTGCAGCAGTTGTGGTTGTTGGTGCTTGTGTTGTGGTTGTTGCTGCAGCTGTTGTGGTTTTTGGTGTTTGTGTTGTGGTTGTAGGTGTTTTTGTTGTGGTTGTAGGTGCTTGTGTTGTGGTTGTTGATGCAGCTGTTGTGGTTGTTGGTGCAGTAGTCAGGGCTGTTGGTACAGCTGTCGTGGTTGTTGGTGCAGTAGTCAGGGCTGTTGGTGCAGCTGTTGTTGTTGTTGTTGGTGCAGATGTAGTTGATGTTGCTGCAGCTGTCGTGGTTGTTGGTGCAACAGTCGTGGTTGTTGGTGCAACATTCGTGGTTGTTGGTGCAGCTGTAGTGGATGTTGGTGAAGCTGTAGTGGTTGTTGGTGGAGATGTCGTGGTTGTTTGTGTAGCTATAGTGGATGTTGGTGCACCTGTAGTGGATGTTGGTGCAGCTGTCCTGGTTGTTGGTGCAGCTGTAGTGGATGTTGGTTCACCTGTAGTGGATGTTTGTGCAGCTGTCGTGGTTGTTGATGCAGCAGTCGTGGTTGTTGGTGCAGCTGTCGTGGTTGTTGGTGCAGCTGTTGTGGTTATTGGTGCACCTGTAGTGGATGTTGGTGCAGCTGTCGTGGTTGTTGGTGCAGCTGTGGTGTTTGTTGGTGCAGCTGTCGTGGTTGTTGGTGCAGCTGTCGTGGTTGTTGGTGCACCTGTAGTGGATGTTTGTGCAGCTGTAGTGGTTGTTGGTGCACCTGTAGTGGTTGTTGGTGCAGCTGTTGGGGTTGTTGCTGCACCTGTAGTGGGTGTTGGTGCAGCTGTAGTGGATGTTGGTGCAGCTGTAGTGGATGTTGGTGCAGCTGCAATGGATGTTGGTGCAGCAGTCGTGGTTGTTGGTGCAGCTGTTGTGGTTGTTGGTGCACCTGTAGTGGATGTTGGTGCAGCTGTCGTGGTTGTTGGTGCAGCAGTCGTGGTTGTTGGTGCAACAGTTGTGGTTGTTGGTGCAACAGTCGTGGTTGTTGATGCAACAGTCTTGGTTGTTGGTGCATCTGTCGTGGTTGTTGGTGCAACAGTAGTGGTTGTTTGTGCAACAGTCGTGGTTGTTGGTGCAAGAGTCGTGGTTGTTGGTGCAGCTGTCGTGATTGTTGGTGCAGCTGTCGTGGTTGTTGGTGCAGCTGTTGTGGTTGTTGGTGCAGCTGTCGTGGTTGTTGGTGCAACAGTCGTGGTTGTTGGTGCAGCTGTCGTGATTGTTGGTGCAGCTGTCGTTGTTGTTGGTGCAGCTGTTGTGGTTGTTGGTGCAGCTGTTGTGGTTGTTGGTGCAGCTGTAGTGGATGTTGGTGCACCTGTAGTAGTTGTTGGTGCAGCTGTCGTGGTTGTTGGTGCAGCTGTTGTGGTTGTTGGTGCACCTGTAGTGGATGTTGGCGCAGCTGTCGTGGTTGTTGGTGCAGCAGTCGTGGTTGTTGGTGCAACAGTCGTGGTTGTTGGTGCAACAGTCGTGGTTGTTGGTGCAACAGTCGTGGTTGTTGATGCAACAGTCTTGGTTGTTGGTGCATCTGTCGTGGATGTTGGTGCAGTAGTTGTGGTTGTTGGTGCAGCTGTCGTGGTTGTTGGTGCAGTAGTCAGGGCTGTTGGTGCAGCTGTCGTGGTTGTTGGTGCAGTAATTGTGGTTGTTGGTGCAGCTGTCGTGGTTGCTGGTGCAGTAGTCAGGGCTGTTGGTGCAGCTGTCGTGGTTGTTAGTGCAGCTGTCATGGTTGTTGGTGCAGCAGTTGTGGTTGTGTGTGCTTGTGTTGTGGTTGTTGGTGCAGTAGTTGTGGTTGTTGGTTCAGCTGTAGTGGATGTTGTTGCAGCTGTCGTTGATGTTGGTGCAGCTGTAGTAGTTGATGATGCAGCTGTTGTGGTTGTTGGTGCAGCAGTGGTGGTTGTGTGTGCTTGTGTTGTGGTTGTTGGTGCAACAGTTGTGGTTGTTGGTGCAACAGTCGTGGTTGTTGGTGCAGCTGTCGTGGTTGTTGGTGCAACAGTCGTGGTTGTTGGTGCAGCTGTCGTGATTGTTGGTGCAGCTGTCGTGGTTGTTGGTGCAGCTGTTGTGGTTGTTGGTGCAGCTGTTGTGGTTGTTGGTGCAGCTGTAGTGGTTGTTGGTGCAGCTGTTTTGCTTGTTGGTGCAGCAGTTGTGGTTGTTGGTGCTTGTGTTGTGGTTGTTGCTGCAGCTGTTGTGGTTTTTGGTGTTTGTGTTGTGGTTGTAGGTGTTTTTGTTGTGGTTGTAGGTGCTTGTGTTGTGGTTGTTGATGCAGCTGTTGTGGTTGTTGGTGCAGTAGTCAGGGCTGTTGGTACAGCTGTCGTGGTTGTTGGTGCAGTAGTCAGGGCTGTTGGTGCAGCTGTTGTTGTTGTTGTTGGTGCAGATGTAGTTGATGTTGCTGCAGCTGTCGTGGTTGTTGGTGCAACAGTCGTGGTTGTTGGTGCAACATTCGTGGTTGTTGGTGCAGCTGTAGTGGATGTTGGTGAAGCTGTAGTGGTTGTTGGTGGAGATGTCGTGGTAGTTGGTTCAGCTGTCATGAATGTTGGTTCAGCTGTCATGGTTGTTGGGGCAGCTGTACTGGTTGTTGGTGCACCTGTAGTGGTTGTTGGTGCACCTGTAGTGGTTGTTGGTGCAGCTGTTGGGGTTGTTGGTGCAGCTGTTGTGGTTGCTGTTGCAGATGTTGTGGTTGTTGGTGCAGCTGTAGTGGCTGTTGGTGCAGCTGTAGTGGCTGTTGATGTAGGAGTTGGAGTTGTAGAGAAGAATGTTGATGTGACCTCTGTTATTCATAAAACATAAAAAAAATTAAATTTTCCTTATATAATATATTTTAAACAGTTTTACCTCAGTGTTAAAAAAAAACATTTTATTTTCTATCAGCAGCAGTTTTATCCACCATTCTTAAAAATGTCTCATTTAGAGCCAACATAGCCACTTTCAATTCGACATGAGAATTTAGGAAAAGAAGTAGACACACCAATCAAATTGACATTTAAGATTAAAGCCTACATTTCCTATTTTTATTTGCAAATGTTTTTGGATGGGAAAGGGAATGGGCTTGAGCCCTTGAGAACAACATTTCCCCCTACCCCAAACACAGGAAATCATTTTTTCATTTTTCATTAAACGGCAAAAACATTTAATGACTGATAAGAGATAATGGTAACAATTTACAAAAAGGTTGTATATGTTGGCAATTAGTTAATGCATTAGCTAACATAAACTAACGTTGAGCAATACTCCTACAGCATTTATTAATCTTAGTTCATGTTAATTTCAGCATTTACTAATACTTTTATTAAATTAAGTGCTTTAGCTGGTAACTTTAAATAATGCACCATAAACTAACATGATTTAACTGTATTGACATTACCTAACAATAGCAACAATTAATATTGAAAAAACGATATTGTTCATTGTTTGTTCATGTTAGGTTATGCATTTACTAATGTTTACGACTACAACCTTATTGTAAAGTGTTACAGATCTAATAAATTAATACATATTGTACACAACATTTTAAACACATATTGTGAATTAAAGGAATCCCTTTAGTTTGCTTTTAGTCTGTCTGCCGCCTTTTTGTTTCTTCTTTAATATTTAATGTTTCTCTCCTTTTATTTATCAACCCTTACATTGTTGCTTGGACTGTCCTGTTGTTTTATATCCACATTGTATCTTTCACGAGTTCACACTTACAAATAAGTGGGTTAGATTAAATTAGTAAACATATTTGGCGTGCTGTCTGGGGAGAGGGCTCTGAGCTCGGAAATTGGCCCGGACGCAGAGTATCCCCCCCGGTTTAGAAATTAACCTGGTGAGTGAGAGGAGACAAGGTGGTGGAAGGATTCTGAAGACTGCAGAGATCTTTGGAGAGTTAAACTGTGGCTTATTTATGGCTTGCCTTTGTGCTGATTGTGTAGATATGATGATTTAGTGACTGTGGACAGCTGGTGGTACTAGAGTATTTGTTGATTACTGATTATTTACAGCTGGAAATACTTAAGTGGTTTTTTTGACGTGCTCTTCCCGAACTACGTTAATAAAACATCATTTCACGAGTTCACACTTACAAATAAATTGGATAGATTAAATTAGTAAACGTTTGTGGCGTGCTATCCTGGGAGAGGACTCTGAGCTCGGAAATGGGCCCGAACGCAATTTTTTCTTAGTATAAATAACTTGTATTGTCTGCTTTTTACACAAAGATTATAACAAGTGATAGAGAAAATCTTTAACATAACTTTGCATTACAGTTTTTCTGAATTGCTAAAACACTAAACCCCAAACTCCAAACCGAATTCATAGTGGCCTAAACCCATTCGTCAAATCATGCACTCTTTTTTCAAAAGTCTAAACACAAACTTTTCAATAAAACACATATTTTACACTGCAATGCACTTGTTTTATAAATGCTAAACACAGGCAGGCAAAAGTTGAACATAAATAAAACACAGTTGTCATGGAGTAAACACAACAACTCAAAATTTTACACACTTTTCTCTACTGGTATTTTCTACCAATTGTGTGGATTGGAAACAGTCTGAGAGGCAGATAAAGAGTATGAGGAAGAACAGGACACCAGAAACGATACAATTGGCAAAATTTTTAGTTGGATTGCTGACTTTTTACAAAACACAGTACAAGTGGTGCTTACAGTAATATTGAAAACTTACTATTACTTGTAGTATTTACAGTAAAATATTCAATAGATTCACTAAATTAAACTTGTGATTACAGTAATACAAATTTGTAACAGTATTTGTAAAGTGTGTTGTTACTAACAATTTTGTGTTTTCCATTTATTTTGTATAGTGTCTCATGAATGCTTTGTAGTGTTTTATATCATAGACTTATGTGTGTATTTAAAGTTTAGTTTTATTTTAAGTACAGGTGAAATAGTTTTGAACATTTAAATTTTTACTAGAAGAGTCTGGGGTTCTGTAAATTTTGTTTAAAAATCTGGATTTGTGTTTAAGGTTTTGAGAAGATGAGTGATGGTTTCGAAAAATGTGTTTTAGCGATGCAGAAAAACTGTAGTGTATGAGTGAAACTTACCCACATCGGTGACATCATAACTTGTATTAGCATTAAGGAGTGCCAGTTCAACATCATTATCATTGGGTGGTTGAGAGAATATGCCATTCATCTCTGTGACGATTGATCCTTTCCTACAACAAGAAAGAGAAGACTAATGGGCTCATGTTTTTCAATTAACTGTGATATAAATCTTGTAATTTTCAGTAAAATAATGCTTTGCGTTAATGCACAAATGATAATTACATGTAGAAATAACTTTAGATTACACAGACATATTGTTGTTTAAAAATGAAAAACTTACGTAAACTGAATAATTATCAGTTTAATGAAATATATCAATTTACTCCTCAAGACTGCCTCAAACTGTGGAAAAAACAAAACACATTCAGTTTACAACGGTCAACTGTACCACAGAAACACTTAATAATTAACTCAATTACTGGAATATAAACTCACAGAAATGTTTTTTGAAGAAATGTGCAGGCTTATAAAAGATGTTTAAACGTCTTAAATAAGGCCTACTCTTAGTTAAGCCTTGTTTGTAAAACCAGGCAATAAAACAAAAAGTTTCAAAAGTAACAATGTCTACATTATAGTGCATATTCCAGTTCTCATCGCTATAATGTTTACTGTTTTTTATATTATTTTTCATTAAATTCTATGATTCTTCTTTAAAACTGTTTTAAGTGTTTGTGTAGCACTGTACCTCATATATCATTCTGTGTTGCCGACTTTTATAAGCATCAGAAGATCGGTCTGACAGATCAGAGATAAAAGATTCTTTTGTAACCATTTTGATACGGACTGTGTATGCTTTTGCTGTGGTTGTTGGTGCAGCTGTTGTGGTTGTTGGTGCAGCTGTCGTGGTTGTTGGTGCAGCTGTCATGGTTGTTGGTGCAGGTGTCGTGATTGTTGGTGCAGCTGTCGTGGTTGTTGGTGCACCTATCAAGGTTGTTGGGGCAGCTGTCATGGTTGTTGGTGCAACTGTCGGGGTTGTTGGTGCAACTGTTGTGGTTGTTGGTGCTTGTGTTGTTGGTGCAACTGTCGTGGTTGTTGGTGCTTGTGTTGTCATTGTTGGTGCAGCTGTCATGGTTGTTGGTGCTTGTGTCGTGGTTGTTGGTGCAGCTGTAGTTGTTGTTGGTGTAGCTGCCGTGGCTGTTGGGGCTTGTGTTGTAGTTGTTGGTGCAGCTGTTATGGTTGTAGGTGCAGCAGTTCTGGTTATTGGTGATTGTGTTGTGGTTGTTGGTGCTTGTGTTGTGGTTATTGGTGCTTGTGTTGTGGTTATTGGTGCTTGTGTTGTGGTTGTTGGTGCTTGTGTTGTGGTTGTTGGTGCTTGTGTTGTGGTTGTTGGTGCTTGTGTTGTGGTTGTTGGTGCAGCTGTTGTGGTTGTTGGTGCAGCTGTCATGGTTGTTGGTGCTTGTGTCGTGGTTGTTGGTGTAGCTGCCGTGGCTGTTGGGGCTTGTGTTGTAGTTGTTGGTGCAGCTGTTATGGTTGTAGGTGCAGCAGTTGTGGTTATTGGTGATTGTGTTGTGGTTGTTGGTGCTTGTGTTGTGGTTATTGGTGCTTGTGTTGTGGTTATTGGTGCTTGTGTTGTGGTTGTTGGTGCTTGTGTTGTGGTTGTTGGTGCTTGTGTTGTGGTTGTTGGTGCTTCTGTTGTGGTTGTTGGTGCAGCTGTAGTTGTTGTTGAGGCTTGTGTTTTAGTTGATGTTGCAGCTGTCATGGTTGATGGAGCAACTGTCGTGCTTGCTGGTTCAGCTGTAGTGGATGTTGATGCAGCTTTTGTGGTTGTTTGGGCAGCTGTAGTGGATGTTGGTGCAGCTGTAGTGGTGGTTTGTGCAGCTGTAGTGGTTGTTTGTGCAGCTGTAGTGGTTGTTGGTGCAGCTGTAGTGGAAGTTGGTGCAGCTGTTGTGGTTGTTGGTGCAGCTGTTGTGGTTATTAGTGCTTTTGTTGTGGTTGTCGGTGCTTGTGTTGTGGTTGTTGGTGCTTGTGTTGTGGTTGTTAGTGCTTGTGTTGTGGTTGTTGCCGCTTGTGTTGTGGATGTTGGTGCAACTGTTATGGTTGTTGGTGCTTGTGTTGTGGTTGTTGGTGCTTGTGTTATGGTTGTTGGTGCAGCTGTTGTGGTAGTTGGAGCAACTGCTGTGGTAATTGTTGCAGCTGTCATGATTGTTGGTGCAGCTGTAGTGGATGTTGGTGCAGTAGTCTTGGTTGTTGGTGCAGCTGTAGTGAAAGTTGGTGCAGCTATTGTGGTTGTTGGTGCAGTAGTCTTGGTTGTTGGTGCAGCTGTAGTGGAAGTTGGTGCAGCTATTGTGGTTGTTGGTGCAGGTGTTTTGGTTGTTGGTGCAGCCGTTGTGGTTGTTGGTGCTTGTGTTGTGGTTGTTGGTGCAGCTGTTGTGGTTGTTGGTGTAACTGCTGTGGTGGTTGGTGCTTGTGTTGTGTTTGTTGGAGCTTGTGTTGTGGTTGTTGGCGCTTGTGTTGTGCTAGTTGGTGCAACTGCTGTGGTAGTTGGTGCAGCTGTTGTGTTTGTTGGAGCTTGTGTTGTGGTTGTTGGTGCAGTAGTCTTGGTTGTTGGTGCAGCTGTAGTGGAAGTTGGTGCAGCTATTGTGGTTGTTGGTGCAGTAGTCTTGGTTGTTGGTGCAGCTGTAGTGGAAGTTGGTGCAGCTATTGTAGTTGTTGGTGCAGGTGTTTTGGTTGTTTGTGCAGCCGTTGTGGTTGTTGGTGCAGCTGTTGTGGTTGTTGGTGCAACTGCTTTGGTTGTTGGTGCTTGTGTTGTGGTTGTTGGAGCTTGTGTTATGGTTGTTGGTGCAGCTGTTGTGGTTGTTGGTTCAGCTGTTGTGGTTATTGGTGCTTGTGTTGTGGTTGTTAGTGCTTGTGTTGTTGCCGCTTGTGTTGTGGATGTTTTTGCAACTGTTATGGTTGTTGGTGCAGGTGTTGTGGTTGTTGGTGCGGCTGTTGTGGTTGTTGGTGCGGCTGTTGTGGTTGTTGGTGCTTGTGTTGTAGTTGTTGGTGCTTGTGTTGTGGTTGTTGGTGCTTGTGTTGTGGTTGTTGGTGCTTGTGTTGTGGTTGTTGGTGCAGCTGTTGTGGTTATTGGTGCTTGTGTTGTGGTTGTTAGTGCTTGTGTTGTGGTGGTTGCCGCTTGTGTTGTGGATGTTGGTACAACTGTTATGGTTGTTGGTGCTTGTGTTGTGGTTGTTGGTGCTTGTGTTATGGTTGTTGGTGCTTGTGGTGTGGTTGTTGGCGCTTGTGTTGTGGTTGTTGGTGCAACTGTTGTGGTTGTTAGTGCTTGTAGTGTGGTTGTTGGCGCTTGTGTTGTGGTTGTTGGTGCAACTGTCGTGGTTGTTAGTGCTTGTGGTGTGGTTGTTGGCGCTTGTGTTGTGGTTTTTGGTGCAACTGTCATGGTTGTTGGTGCTTGTGTTGTGGTTGTTGGTGCTTGTGTTATGGTTGTTGGTGCAGCCGTCGTGGTTGTTGGTGCAGCGGTAGTGGTTGTTGTTGCAGCTGTCATGGTTGTTGGTGCAGCTGTCATGGTTGTTTGTGCAGCTGTTGTGGTTGTTGGTGCAGAAGACATGGTTGTAGGTGCAGCTGGCGTGGTTGTTGGTGCAACTGTCGTGGTTGTTGGTTCAGCTGTAGTAGATGCTGGTGCAGCTGTAGTGGTTGTTGGTGCAGCAGTTGTGGTTGTTGGTGCAGCTGGCGTGGTTGTTATTGCAGCTGGTGTGGTTATTGGTGCAGCTGTAGTAGATGTTGATGCAGCTGTAGTAGATGTTGATGCAGCTGTAGTGGTTGTTGGTGCAGCTGTAGTAGATGTTGATGCAGCTGTAGTGGTTGTTGGTGCAGCTGTAGTAGATGTTGATGCAGCTGTAGTGGTTGTTGGTGCAGCTGTAGTAGATGTTGATGCAGCTGTCGTGGTTGTTGGTGCAGCAGTTGTGGTTGTAGATGCAGCTGGCTTGGTTGTTGGTGCAGCTGTCGTGGTTGTTGGTTCAGCTGTAGTAGATGCTGGTGCAGCTTTAGTGGTTGTTGGTGCAGCAGTTGTGGTTGTTGGTGCAGCTGTAGTAGATGTTGATGCAGCTGTAGTAGATGTTGATGCAGCTTTCGTGGTTGTTGGTGCAGCAGTTGTGGTTGTAGATGCAGCTGGCGTGGTTGTTGGTTCAGCTGTTGTAGATGCTGGTGCAGCTGTAGTGGTTGTTGGTGCAGCAGTTGTGGTTGTTGGTGCAGCTGGCGTGGTTGTTGTTGCAGCTGGCGTGGTTGTTGTTGCAGCTGTTGTGGTTCTTGGTGCAGCTGTAGTAGATGTTGATGCAGCTGTAGTGGTTGTTGGTGCTTGTGTTGTGGTTGTTGGCGCTTGTGTTGTGGTTGTTGGCGCTTGTGTTGTGGATGTTGGTGCAATTGCTGTGGTAGTTGGTGTAGCTGTCGTGGTTGTTGGTGCAGCTGTTGTAGATGCTGGTGCAGCTGTAGTGGTTGTTGAGGCTTGTGTTTTAGTTGATGGTGCAGCTGTCATGGTTGATGGAGCAACTGTCGTGCTAGCTGGTTCAGCTGTAGTGGATTTTGGTGCAGCTGTTGTGGTTGATGGAGCAGCTGCCGTGCTTGCTGGTTCAGCTGTAGTGGATGTTGGTGCAGATGTTGTGGTTGTTTGTGCAGCTGTAGTGGATGTTGGTGCAGCTGTAGTGGTTGTTGGTGAAGTAGTCGTGGTTGTTTGTGCAGCTGTAGAGGAAGTTGGTGCAGCTGTTGTGGTTGTTGGTGCAGCTGTCGTGGTTATTGTTGCTTGTGTTGTGGTTGTCGGTGCTGGTGTTGTGGTTGTTGAAGCAACTGTTGTAGTTGTTGGTGCAGCTGTTGTGATTATTGGTGCTTGTGTTGTGGTTGTTGGTGCTTGTGTTATGGTTGTTGGCGCTTGTGTTGTGGTAGTTGGTGCAACTGCTGTGGTAGTTGGTGCAGCTGTCGTGGTTGTTGGTGCAGCTGTAGTAGATGTTGGTGCAGCTGTAGTGGTTGTTGGTGCAGCTGTTGTGGTGGTTGTTGTTGCAGCTGGTGTGGTTGTAGGTGCAACTGTCGTGGTTGTTGGTGCAGCTGTAGTAGATGCTGGTGCAGCTGTAGTGGTTGTTGGTGCAGCTGTTGTGGTGGTGGTTGTTGCAGCTGGTGTGGTTGTTGGTGCAGCTGTAGTGTTTGTTGGTGCTTGTGTTGTGGTTTTTAGTGCAGCTGTCGTGGTTGTTGGTGCAGCTGTAGTGTTTGTTGGTGCTTGTGTTGTGGTTGTTGGTGCTTGTGTTGTGGATGTTGGTGCAGCTGTCGTGGTTGATTGTGCAGCTGTCGAGGCTTTTGGTGCAGCTGTAGTGGTTGTTTGTGCAGATATCGTTGTAGCTGGTGCAGCTGTAGTGGATGTTGGTGCAGCTGTATTGGATGGTGGTGTAGCTGTAGTGGATGTTGGTGCAGTAGTCGTGATTGTTGGTGCAGCTGTAGTATATGTTGATGCAGCTGTCGTGGTTATTTTTGCAGCAGTCTTGGATGTTGGTCCTTGTGCTGTGGTTGTTGCTACAACTGTCATAGTTGTTGGTGCAGCTGTAGTGGTTGTTGGTGCAGCTGTCGTGGTTGTTGGTGCAGCTGTCATGGTTGTTGGTGCTTGTGTTGGGGTTGTTTGTGCAGCTGTAGGAGTTGTTGGTGCAACTGTTGTGGTTGTTGGTGCGGTAGTTGTGGTTGTTGGTGTAGCTGTCGTGGTTGTTGGTGCAGCTGTCGTGCTTGTTGTTGCTTGTGTTGTGGTTGTTGGTACAACTGTTGTAGTTGTTGGTTCTTGTATTGTGGTTGTTGGTGCAGCAGTCATGTTTGTAGTTGCAGCTGTTGTGGATGCTGGAGTAGCTGTTGTGGTTGTTGGTGCAACAGTCATGATTGTTGGTGGAGCTGTCGTGGTTTTTGGTGTAACTGCTGTGGTTGTTGGTGCTTGTGTTGTGGTTGTTGGTCCAACTGTCGTGGTTGTTGGTGCTTGTGTTGTGGTTGTTGGTGCAACTGCTGTGCTTTTTGGTGCATCTGCTGTGGTTGTTGGTGCAACAGCTGTGGTTGTTGGTTCTTGTGTTGTGGTTGTTGGTGCAGCAGTCATGTTTGTGGTTGCAGCTGTAGTGGATGCTGGAGTAGCTGTTGTGGTTGTTGGTGCAACAGTCGTGGTTGTTGGTGAAGCTGTTGTGGTTGTTGGTGAAGCTGTTGTGGTTGTTGCAGCAGTAGTGGTGGTTGTTGGTGCTTGAGTTGTGGTTGTTGGAGCAGCTGTTGTGATTTTCGGTGCAGCTGTTATTGTTGTTGGGGCTTGTGTTGTGGTTGTTGGTGCAACTGCTGTGGTTGTTGGGGCTTGTGTTGTGGTTGTTGGTGTAGCTGTTGTGGTTGTCAGTGCAGCTGTTGTGCTTGTTGGTGCTTGTGTTGTGGTAGTTTGTGCAACTGTTGTGGTAGTTGGTGCAGCTGTTGTGGTTCTTAGTGCAGTTGTCAGAGTTGTTGGTGCAACTGTCTTGGTTGTTTCTGCTTGTGTTGTGGTTGTTGGTGCAGCTGTAGTGGATGTTGCTGCAGCTGTCGTGGTTGTTGGTGCAGCTGTAGTGGTGGTTGGTGTAGTAGTTCTGGTTGTTGGTAAAGCTGTAGTGGATGTTGGTGCAGCTGTCGTGGTTAATGGTGCAGCTGTTGTGGTTGTTGGTGCTTGTGTTGTGGTTGTTGGTGCAGCTTTTGTGGTTGTTGGTGCAGTTGTAGTGGATGTTTGTGCAGCTGTTGTTGTAGTTGGTGCAGTTGTCGAGGCTGTTTCTGCAGCTGTCGTGGTTGTTGGTGCAGCTGTCGTGGTTGTTGGTGCAGCTGTCGTGGTTGTTGGTGCAGCTGTTGTGGTTGTTGGTTCTTGTGTTGTGGTTGTTGGCGCATGTGGTGGAGTTGTTGGTGCAACTGTCTTGGTTGTTGGCACTTGTGTTTTGGTTGTTGGTGCAACTGCTGTGGTTGTTGGGGCTTGTGTTGTGGTTGTTGGTGCAACTCTTGTAGTTGTTAGTGCTTGTGTTGTGGTTGTTGGTGCAGCTGTTGTCGTTGTCGGTGCAGCTGTTATTGTTGTAGGGGCTTGTGTTGTGGTTGTTGGTGCAGCTGTTGTGGTTGGTGGTGCAGCTGTAGTGGATGTTGGTGCAGCTGTAGTGGTTGTTGGTGCAGTTGTCGAGGCTGTTTCTGTTTGTGTTGTGGTTGTTGGTGCAGCTGTATTGGATGTTGGTGCAGCTGTAGTGGTAGTTGGTGCAGCTGTAGTGGATGTTGGTGCAGCGGTTGTGGTTGTTGGTGCAGCTGTAGTGGTTGTTGGTGCTTGTGTTGTGGTTTTTGCTGCAGATTTCGTGGTTGTTGTTTCAGGTGTAGTGAATGTTGCTGCAGCTGTTGTGGTTGTAGGTGCAGCTGTGGAGGTTGTTGGTGCTTGTGTTGTGGATGTTGGTTCTTGTGTTGTGATTGTTGGTGCAGATGTAGTGGTTGTTGGTGCAGCTGTCGTGGTTTTTGGTGCAGCTGTCGTGGTTGTTGATGCAGCTGTCGTGGTTGTTGGTGCAGATGTTGTGGTAGTTGGTGCAGCTGTAGTGGTTGTTGTTGCAGTAGGTGAGGTTGTTGGTGCAGCTGTTGTGGTTGTTGGTGCAGCTGTCGTGGTTATTGGTGCAGTAGTTGAGGTTGTTGGTGCAGCAGTGGAGGTTGTCGGCGCTTGTGTTGTGGTTGTTGGTGCTTGTGTTGTAGTTGTCGATGCAGCTGTAGTGGTTGTTGGTGCCGCTGTCATGGTAGTTGGTGCAGCTGTCGTGGATGTTGGTGCAGTAGTCGTGGTTGTTGGTGCAGCTGTCGTGGTAGTTTGTGAAGCTGTTGTGGTTCTTGGAGCAGCTGTCGTGGTTCTTGGTGCAGTGTTCGAGGCTGTTTCTGTTTGTGTTGTGGTTGTTGGTGCAGCTGTATTGGATGTTGGTGCAGCTGTAGTGGTTGTTGGTGCAGCTGTAGTGGATGTTTGTGCAGCTGTGGTGGTTGTTGGTGCAGTTGTCGAGGCTGTTTCTGGTTGTGTTGTGGTTGTTGGTGCAGCTGTATTGGATGTTGGTGCAGCTGTAGTGGTTGTTGGTGCAGCTGTAGTGGATGTTTGTGCAGCTGTAGTGGTTGTTGGTGCAGTTGTCGAGGCTGTTTCTGTTTGTGTTGTGGTTGTTGGTGCAGCTGTATTGGATGTTGGTGCAGCTGTAGTGGTTGTTGGTGCAGCTGTAGTGGATGTTGGTGCAGCTTTAGTGGTTGTTGGTGCAGCTGTAGTGGATGTTGGTGCAGCTGTCGTGGTTGTTGGTGTAGCTGTCGTGGTTGATGGTGCAGCTGTCGTGGTAGTTTGTGCAGCTGTCGTGGTAGTTGGTACAGCTGTCGTGGTAGTTGGTGCAGCTGTCGTGGTTGTTGGTGCAGCTGTAGTGGATGTTGGTGCAGCTCTTGTGGTTGTTGATGCAACTGCTGTGGTTGTTGGCCTTTGTGTTGTGGTTGTTGGTGCAACTGCTGTGGTTGTTGGGTCTTGTGTTGTGGTTGTTGGTGCAGCTGTTGCGGTTGTTGGTGCAACTGTCATGGTTTTTGGTGCTTGTGTTGTGGTTGTTGGTGCACCTGGCGTGGTTGTTGATGCAGCAGTTCTGAATGTTGGCGCTTGTGTTGTGGTTGTTGGTGCTTGTGTTGTGGTTGTTGGTGCAGCTGTTCTGGATGTTGGTGCAGTAGATGTGGTTGTTGTTATTGCAGCTGTCGTGGTTGTTGGTGCTCGTGTTGTGGTTGTTGCTGCAGCTGTCGTGGTTGTAGGTGCAGCTGTCAAGGTTGTTGGTGCTTGTGTTGTGGATGTTGGTTCTTGTGTTGTGGTTGTTGGTGCAAATGTCGTGGTTGTTGGTGCAGTAGTCGAGGTTGTTGGTGCAGCTGTAGTGGTTGTTGGTGCAGCTGTCATGGTTTTTGGTGCAGCTGTCATGGTTGTCGATGCAGCTGTCGTGGTTGTTGGTGCAGATGTCGTGGTAGTTGCTGCAGCTGTAGTGGTTGTTGGTGCAGTAGTTGAGGTTGTTGGTGCAGCTGTTGTGGTAGTTGGTGCAGCAGTTGTGGTTGTTGGTGCAGCTGTCGTTGTTGTATGTGCAGCTGTCGAGGTTGTTGGTGCATGTGTTGTGGATGTTGGTTCTTGTGTTGTGGTTGTTGGTGCAAATGCTGTGGTTGTTGGCACTTGTGTTGTGGTTGTTGGTGCAACTGCTGTGGTTGTTGGGGCTTGTGTTGTGGTTGTTGGTGCAACTGTCGTGGTTGTTGGTGCTTGAGTTGTGGTTGTTGGTGCAACTGCTGTGGTTGTTCGGGCTTGTGTTGTGGTTGTTGGTGCAGCTGTTGTGTTTGTTGGTGCTTGTGTTGTGGTAGTTTGTGCAACTGTTGTGGTTGTTGGTGCAGCTGTAGTGGATGTTGCTGCAGCTATTGTGGATGTTCGTGCTTGTGTTGTGGTTGTTGGTGCAGCTGTCGTGGTTGTAGGTGCAGCTGTCGAGGTTGTTGGTGCTTGTGTTGTGGATGTTGGTTCTTGTGTTGTGGTTGTTGGTGCAGCTGTCATGGTTATTGGTGCAGTAGTTGAGGTTGTTGGTGCAGCAGTTGTGGATGTTCGCGCTTGTGTAGTGGTTGTTGGTGCTTGTGTTGTGGTTGTCGATGCAGCTGTTGTGGTAGTTGGTGCAGCTGTTGTGGTTGTCGGTACAGTAATCGTGGTTGTTGGTGCAGCTGTCATGGTAGTTGGTGCAGCTGTTGTGGTTGTTGGTGCAGTAGTCGTGGATGTTGGTGCAGCTGTCGTTGTAGTTGGTGCAGTAGTTGTGGATGTTCGTGCTTGTGTTGTGGTTGTTGGTGCCATCGTCGTGTTTGTTTGTGCAGCTGTCATGGTAGTTGGTGCCGCCATTGTGGTTCTTGGTGCAGCTGTCGTGGTTCTTGGTGCAGTTGTAGAGGCTGTATCTGCTTGTGTTGTGGTTGTTGGTGCAGCTGTAGTGGTTGTTGGTGCAGCTGTATTGGTCGTTGGTGCAGTTGTCGAGGCTGTATCTGCTTGTGTTGTGGTTGTTGTTGCAGCTGTCGTGGTTGGTGGTGCAGCTGTAGTGGTTGTTGGTGCAGTAGTCGTGGATGTTGGTGCAGCTGTCATGGTAGTTGGTGCAGTAGTTGAGGTTGTTGGTGCAGCTGTTGTGGTAGTTTGTGCAGCAGTTGTGGATGTTCGTGCTTGTGTTGTGGTTGTTGGCGCAGCTGTCGTGGTAGTTGGTGCAGCTGTCGTAGTTGTTGGTGCAGTAATCGTGGTTGTTGGTGCAGCTGTCATGGTAGTTGGTGCAGCTGTTGTGGTTGTTGGTGCAGTTGTCGAGGCTGTATCTGCTTGTGTTGTGGTTGTTGGTGCAGCTGTCGTGGTTGGTGGTGCAGCTGTTGTGGATGTTGGTGCAGCTGTTGTGGTTGTTGGTTCTTGTGTTGTGGTTGTTGGCGCCTGTGTTGTGGTTGTTGGTGCAACCGTCTTGGTTGTTGGTGCTTTTGTTGTGGTTGTTGGGACAACTGCTGTGGTTGTTGGGGCTTGTGTTGTGGTTGTTGGAGCAGCTGTTGTGATTGTTGGTGCAGCTGTCATGGTAGATGGTGCAGCTGTTGTGGTTGTTGGTGCAGTAGTCGTGGATGTTGGTGCAGCTGTCATGGTAGTTGGTGCAGTAGTTGAGGTTGTTGGTGCAGCTGTTGTGGTAGTTGGTGCAGCAGTTGTGGATGTTCGTGCTTGTGTTGTGGTTGTTGGCGCAGCTGTCCTGGTCGTTGGTGCAGCTGTCGTAGTTGTTGGTGCAGTAATCGTGGTTGTTGGTGCAGCTGTCATGGTAGTTGGTGCAGCTGTTGTGGTTGTTGGTGCAGTAGTTGTGGATGTTGGTGCAGCTGTCGTGGTAGTTGGTGCATTAGTTGAGGTTGTTGGTGCAGCTGTTGTGGTAGTTTGTGCAGCATTTGTGGATGTTTGTGCTTGTATTGTGGTTGTTGGTGCAGCTGTCGTGGTTTTAGGTGCAGCTGTCGTGGTTGTAGGTGCAGCTATCGAGGTTGTTGGTGCTTGTGTTGTGGATGTTTGCGCTTGTGTTGTGGTTGTTGGTGCTTGTGTTGTGGTTGTCGATGCAGCTGTCGTGGTAGTTGGTGCAGCTGTCGTGGTTGTTGGTGCAGTAGTCGTGGTTGTTGGTGCAGTAGTCGTGGTTGTTGGTGCAGCTGTCATGGTAGTCGGTGCAGCTGTTGTGGTTGTTGGTGCAGCTCTCGTGGTTCTTGGTGCAGTTGTAGAGGCTGTATCTGCTTGTGTTGTGGTTGTTGGTGCAGCTGTAGTGGTTGTTGGTGCAGCTGTATTGGTCGTTGGTGCAGTTGTCGAGGCTGTATCTGCTTGTGTTGTGGTTGTTGGTGCAGCTGTCGTGGTTGGTGGTGCAGCTGTTGTGGATGTTGGTGCAGCTGTTGTGGTTGTTGGTTTTTGTGTTGTGGTTGTTGGCGCTTGTGTTGTGGTTGTTGGTGCAACCGTCTTGGTTGTTGGTGCTTTTGTTGTGGTTGTTGGTGCAACTGCTGTGGTTGTTGGGACAACTGCTGTGGTTGTTGGGGCTTGTGTTGTGGTTGTTGGTGCAACTGTCATGGTTGTTGGTGTTTGAGTTGTGAATGTTGGAACAGCTGTTGTGATTGTCGGTGCAGCTGTTATTGTTGTTGGGGCTTGTGTTGTGGTTGTTGGTGCAACTGCTGTGGTTGTTGGTGCTTGTGTTGTGGTAGTTTGTGCAACTGTTGTGGTAGTTGGTGCAGCTGTTGTGGTTCTTAGTGCAGTTGTCAGGGTTGTTGGTGCAACTGTCTTGGTGGTTTCTGCTTGTGTTGTGGTTGTTGGTGAAGCTGTAGTGGATGTTGCTGCAGCAGTCGTGGTTGTTGGTGCAGCTGTAGTGGTGGTTGGTGTAGTAGTTCTGGTTGTTGGTAAAGCTGTAATGGATGTTGGTGCAGCTATCGTGGTTCTTGGTGCAGCTCTCGTGGTTCTTGGTGCAGTTGTAGAGGCTGTATCTGCTTGTGTTGGGGTTGTTGGTGCAGCTGTAGTGGTTGTTTGTGCAGCTGTATTGGTCGTTTGTGCAGTTGTCGAGGCTGTATCTGCTTGTGTTGTGGTTGTTGGTGCAGCTGTCGTGGTTGGTGGTGCAGCTGTTGTAGATGTTGGTGCAGCTGTTGTGGTTGTTGGTTCTTGTGTTGTGGTTGTTGGCACTTGTGTTGTGGTTGTTTGTGCAACCGTCTTGGTTGTTGGTGCTTTTGTTGTGGTTGTTGGTGCAACTGCTGTGGTTGTTGGGGCTTGTGTTGTGGTTGTTGGTGCAACTGTTGTGGTTGTTGGTGTTTGAGTTGTGGTTGTTGGAGCAGCTGTTGTGATTGTCGGTGCAGCTGTTATTGTTGTTGGGGCTTGTGTTGGGGTTGTTGGTGCAACTGCTGTGGTTGTTGGTGCTTGTGTTGTGGTAGTTTGTGCAACTGTTGTGGTAGTTGGTGCAGCTGTTGTGGTTCTTAGTGCAGTTGTCATGGTTGTTGGTGCAACTGTCTTGGTTGTTTCTGCCTGTGTTGTGGTTGTTGGTGAAGCTGTAGTGGATGTTGCTGCAGCAGTCGTGGTTGTTGGTGCAGCTGTAGTGGTGGTTGGTGTAGTAGTTCTGGTTTTTGGTAAAGCTGTAGTGGATGTTGGTGCAGCTGTCGTGGTTAATGGTGCAGCTGTTGTGGTTGTAGGTGCAGCTATCGAGGTTGTTGGTGCTTGTGTTGTGGATGTTTGTTCTTGTGTTGTGGTTGTTGGTGCAGCTGTCATGGTTATTGGTGGAGTGGTTGAGGTTGTTGGTGCAGCAGTTGTGTATGTTCGCGCTTGTGTTGTGGTTGTTGGTGCTTGTGTTGTGGTTGTCGATGCAGCTGTCGTGGTAGTTGGTGCAGCTGTCGTGGTTGTTGGTGCAGTAGTCGTGGTTGTTGGTGCAGCTGTATTGGTCGTTGGTGCAGTTGTCGAGGCTGTATCTGCTTGTGTTGTGGTTGTTGGTGCAGCTGTCGTGGTTGGTGGTGCAGCTGTTGTGGATGTTGGTGCAGCTGTCGTGGTTGTTGGTTGTTGTGTTGTGGTTGTTGGCGCTTGTTTTGTGGTTGTTGGTGCAACCGTCTTGGTTGTTGGTGCTTTTGTTGTGATTGTCGGTGCAGCTGTTATTGTTGTTGGGGCTTGTGTTGTGGTTGTTGGTGCAACTGCTGTGGTTGTTGGTGCTTGTGTTGTGGTAGTTTGTGCAACTGTTGTGGTAGTTGGTGTAGCTGTTGTGGTTCTTAGTGCAGTTGTCAGGGTTGTTGGTGCAACTGTCTTGGTTGTTTCTGCTTGTGTTGTGGTTGTTGGTGTAGCTGTAGTTGATGTTGCTGCAGCAGTCGTGGTTGTTGGTGCAGCTGTAGTGGTGGTTGGTGTAGTAGTTCTGGTTTTTGGTAAAGCTGTAGTGGATGTTGGTGCAGCTGTCGTGGTTAATGGTGCAGCTGTTGTGGTTGTTGGTGCTTGTGTTGTGGTTGTTGGTGCAGCTTTCGTGGTTGTTGGTGAAGCTGTAGTGGATGTTGGTGCAGCTGTTGAGGTTGTTGGTGCAGCTGTAGTGGTTGTTGGTGCAGTTGTCGAGGCTGTTTCTGCAGCTGTCGTGGTTGTTGGTGCAGCTGTCGTGGTTGATGGTGCAGCTGTTGTGGATGTTGGTGCAGCTGTTGTGGTTGTTGGTTCTTGTGTTGTGGTTGTTGGCGCTTGTGTTGTGGTTGTTGGTGCAACTGTCTTGGTTGTTGGTGCTTGTGTTGTGGTTGTTGATGCAACTGCTGTGGTTGTTGGCACGTGTGTTTTGGTTGTTAGTGCAACTGCTGTGGTTTTTGGGGCTTGTGTTGTGGTTGTTGGTGCTTTAGTTGTGGTTGTTGGTGCAGCTGTTGTGATTGTCGGTGCAGCTGTTATTGTTGTAGGGGCTTGTGTTGTGGTTTTTGGTGCAACTGCTGTGGTTGTTGGGGCTTGTGTTGTGGTTGTCGGTGCTTGTGTTGTGGTTGTTGGTGCAGCTGTTGTGGTTGTTGGGACAACTGCTGTGGTTGTTGGGGCTTGTGTTGTGGTTGTTGGTGCAACTTTTATGGTTGTTGGTGTTTGAGTTGTGGTTGTTGGAACAGCTGTTGTGATTGTCGGTGCAGCTGTTATTGTTGTTGGGGCTTGTGTTGTGGTTGTTGGTGCAACTGCTGTGGTTGTTGGTGCTTGTGTTGTGGTAGTTTGTGCAACTGTAGTGGTAGTTGGTGCAGCTGTTGTGGTTCTTAGTGCAGTTGTCAGGGTTGTTGGTGCAACTGTCTTGGTGGTTTCTGCTTGTGTTGTGATTGTTGGTGAAGCTGTAGTGGATGTTGCTGCAGCAGTCGTGGTTGTTGGTGCAGCTGTAGTGGTGGTTGGTGTAGTAGTTCTGGTTGTTGGTAAAGCTGTAATGGATGTTGGTGCAGCTATCGTGGTTCTTGGTGCAGCTCTCGTGGTTCTTGGTGCAGTTGTAGAGGCTGTATCTGCTTGTGTTGGGGTTGTTGGTGCAGCTGTAGTGGTTGTTGGTGCAGCTGTATTGGTCGTTGGTGCAGTTGTCGAGGCTGTATCTGCTTGTGTTGTGGTTGTTGGTGCAGCTGTCGTGGTTGGTGGTGCAGCTGTCGTGGTTGGTGGTGCAGCTGTTGTGGATGTTGGTGCAGCTGTTGTGGTTGTTGGTTCTTGTGTTGTGGTTGTTGGCACTTGTGTTGTGGTTGTTTGTGCAACCGTCTTGGTTGTTGGTGATTTTGTTGTGGTTGTTGGTGCAACTGCTGTGGTTGTTGGGGCTTGTGTTGTGGTTGTTGGTGCAACTGTTGTGGTTGTTGGTGTTTGAGTTGTGGTTGTTGGAGCAGCTGTTGTGATTGTCGGTGCAGCTGTTATTGTTGTTGGGGCTTGTGTTGGGGTTGTTGGTGCAACTGCTGTGGTTGTTGGTGCTTGTGTTGTGGTAGCTTGTGCAACTGTTGTGGTTCTTAGTGCAGTTGTCATGGTTGTTGGTGCAACTGTCTTGGTTGTTTCTGCTTGTGTTGTGGTTGTTGGTGAAGCTGTAGTGGATGTTGCTGCAGCAGTCGTGGTTAATGGTGCAGCTGTTGTGGTTGTAGGTGCAGCTATCGAGGTTGTTGGTGCTTGTGTTGTGGATGTTGGTTCTTGTGTTGTGGTTGTTGGTGCAGCTGTCATGGTTATTGGTGGAGTGGTTGAGGTTGTTGGTGCAGCAGTTGTGTATGTTCGCGCTTGTGTTGTGGTTGTTGGTGCTTGTGTTGTGGTTGTTGATGCAGCTGTCGTGGTAGTTGGTGCAGCTGTCGTGGTTGTTGGTGCAGTAGTCGTGGTTGTTGGTGCAGCTGTCATGGTAGTCGGTGCAGCTGTAGTGGTTGTTGGTGCAGCTGTATTGGTCGTTGGTGCAGTTGTCGAGGCTGTATCTGCTTGTGTTGTGGTTGTTGGTGCAGCTGTCGTGGATGGTGGTGCAGCTGTTGTGGATGTTGGTGCAGCTGTCGTGGTTGTTGGTTTTTGTGTTGTGGTTGTTGGCGCTTGTTTTGTGGTTGTTGGTGCAACCGTCTTGGTTGTTGGTGCTTTTGTTGTGGTTGTTGGTACAACTGCTGTGGTTGTTGGGGCTTGTGTTGTGGTTGTTGGTGCAACTGTCATGGTTGTTGGTGTTTGAGTTGTGGTTGTTGGAGCAGCTGTTGTGATTGTCGGTGCAGCTGTTATTGCTGTTGGGGCTTGTGTTGTGGTTGTTGGTGCAACTGCTGTGGTTGTTGGTGCTTGTGTTGTGGTAGTTTGTGCAACTGTTGTGGTAGTTGGTGCAGCTGTTGTGGTTCTTAGTGCAGTTGTCAGGGTTGTTGGTGCAACTGTCTTGGTTGTTTCTGCTTGTGTTGTGGTTGTTGGTGAAGCTGTAGTGGATGTTGCTGCAGCAGTCGTGGTTGTTGGTGCAGCTGTAGTGGTGGTTGGTGTAGTAGTTCTGGTTTTTGGTAAAGCTGTAGTGGATGTTGGTGCAGCTGTCGTGGTTAATGGTGCAGCTGTTATTGTTGTTGGGGCTTGTGTTGTGGTTGTTGGTGCAACTGCTGTGGTTGTTGGTGCTTGTGTTGTGGTAGTTTGTGCAACTGTTGTGGTAGTTGGTGCAGCTGTTGTGGTTCTTAGTGCAGTTGTCAGGGTTGTTGGTGCAACTGTCTTGGTTGTTTCTGCTTGTGTTGTGGTTGTTGGTGAAGCTGTAGTGGATGTTGCTGCAGCAGTCGTGGTTGTTGGTGCAGCTGTAGTGGTGGTTGGTGTAGTAGTTCTGGTTTTTGGTAAAGCTGTAGTGGATGTTGGTGCAGCTGTCGTGGTTAATGGTGCAGCTGTTGTGGTTGTTAGTGCTTGTGTTGTGGTTGTTGGTGCAGCTTTCGTGGTTGTTGGTGAAGCTGTAGTGGATGTTGGTGCAGCTGTTGAGGTTGTTGGTGCAGCTGTAGTGGTTGTTGGTGCAGTTGTCGAGGCTGTTTCTGCAGCTGTTGTGGTTGTTGGTGCAGCTGTCGTGGTTGTTGGTGCAGCTGTCGTGGTTGTTGGTGCAGCTGTTGTGGATGTTGGTGCAGCTGTTGTGGTTGTTGGTTCTTGTGTTGTGGTTGTTGGCGCTTGTGTTGTGGTTGTTGGTGCAACTGTCTTGGTTGTTGGTGCTTGTGTTGTGGTTGTTGTTGCAGCTGATGTGATTGTCGGTGCATCTGTTATTGTTGTTGGGGCTTGTGTTGTGGTTGTTGATGCAACTGCTGTGGTTGTTGGCACATGTGTTTTGGTTGTTAGTGCAACTGCTGTGGTTGTTGGCGCTTGTGTTGTGGTTGTTGGTGCAACTGTCTTGGTTGTTGGTGCTTGTGTTGTGGTTGTTGGTGCAACTGTTGTGGTTGTTGGTGCTTTAGTTGTGGTTGTTGGTGCAGCTGTTGTGATTGTCGGTGCAGCTGTTATTGTTGTAGGGGCTTGTGTTGTGGTTTTTGGTGCAACTGCTGTGGTTGTTGGGGCTTGTGTTGTGGTTGTCGGTGCTTGTGTTGTGGTTTTTGGTGCAGCTGTTGTGGTTGTCAGTGCAGCTGTTGTGGATGTTGGTGCAGCTGTTGTGGTTGGTGGTGCAGCTGTAGTGGATGTTGGTGCAGCTCTTGTGGTTGTTGTTTCTTGTGTTGTGGTTGTTGGCGCTTGTGTTGTGGTTGTTGATGCAACTGTGGTGGTTGTTGGTGCTTGTGTTGTGGTTGTTGATGCAGTTGTCGAGGCTGTTTCTGCAGCTGTTGTGGTTGTTGGTGCAGCTGTCGTGGTTGTTGGTGCAGCTGTAGTGGATGTTGGTGCAGCTCTTGTGGTTGTTGTTTCTTGTGTTGTGTTTGTTGGCGCTTGTGTTGTGGTTGTTGATGCAACTGTGGTGGTTGTTGGTGCTTGTGTTGTGGTTGTTGATGCAGTTGTCGAGGCTGTTTCTGCAGCTGTTGTGGTTGTTGGTGCAGCTGTCGTGGTTGTTGGTGCAGCTGTCGTGGTTGTTGGTGCAGCTGTAGTGGATGTTGGTGCAGCTCTTGTGGTTGTTGTTTCTTGTGTTGTGTTTGTTGGCGCTTGTGTTGTGGTTGTTGATGCAACTGTCGTGCTTGTTGGTGCTTGTGTTGTGGTTGTTGATGCAACTGCTGTGGTTGTTGGCCTTTGTGTTGTGGTTGTTGGTGCAACTGCTGTGGTTGTTGGGGCTTGTCTTGTGGTTGTTGGTGCAGCTGTTGTGGTTGTTGGTGCAGCTGTTGTGGTTGTTGGAGCAACTGTCGTGGTTTTTGGTGCTTGTGTTGTGGTTGTTGGTGCAACTGCTGTGGTTGTTGGGGCTTGTCTTGTGGTTGTTGGTGCAGCTGTTGTGGTTGTTGGTGCAGCTGTTGTGGTTGTTGGTGCAACTGTCGTGGTTTTTGGTGCTTGTGTTGTGGTTGTTGGTGCATCTGGCGTGGTTGTTGGTGCTTGTGTTGTGGTTGTTGATGCAGTTGTCGAGGCTGTTTCTGCAGCTGTAGTGATTGTTGGTGCAGCTGTAGTGGATGTTGGTGCAGCTGTAGTGGATGTTGGTGCAGGTGTATTGGTGGTTGGTTCAGTTGTCGAGGCTGTTGCTGCAGTTGTCGTGGTTGTTGGTGCAGTCGTTCTGGTTGTTGGTAAAGCTGTTGTGGTTGTTGATGCAGCTGTAGTGGTTGTTGGTGCAGCTGTTGTGTTTGTTGGTGCAGTTGTCGTGGTTGTTGGTGCAGTTGTCCTGGTTGTTGGTGCAGTTGTCGTGGTTGTTGGTGCAGTTGTCGTGGTTGTTGGTGCAGCTGTCGTGGTTGTTGGTGCAGTGGTCGTGGTTGTTGGTGCAGGTTTAGTGGATGTTTGTGCAGCTGTAATGGTTGTTGTTGCAGCTCTAGTGGATTTTGGTGCAGTTGTCGAGGCTGTTGCTGTGGGTGTTGTGGTTGTTGCCGCTTTTGTCTTGGTTGTTGGTGCAGCTGTTGTGGTTGTCAATGCAGCTGTTGTGGTTGTTGGTACAGTTGTCGTGGTTGTTGCTGCAGCTGTCGTGGTTGTTGGTGCAGCTGTCATGGTTGATAGTACTTGTGTTTTGGTTGTTGGTGCAGCTGTCGTGGTTGTTGGTGCAGATGTCATGGTTGATAGTGCTTGTGCTGTGGATGTTGCTGCAGCTGTCGTGGTTGTTGGTGCAGCTGTCGTGGTTGTTGTCGCTTTTGTTGTGTTTGTTGGTGCAGCTGTTGTGGTTGTCAGTGCAGCTGTCGTGGTTTTTGGTGCAGCAGTCGTGGTTGTTGGTGCAGCTGTCGTGGTTGTTGGTGCAGCTGTCGTGGTTGTTGGTGCAGCTGTCGTGGTTGTTGGTGCAGCTGTCGTGGTTGTTGGTGCAGCTATCGTGGTTGTTGGTGCAGTATGTGTGGTTGTTGGTGCAGCTATTGTGGTTGTTGGTGCAGTAGGTGTGGTTGTTGGTGCAGCTATCGTGGTTGTTGGTGCAGTAGGTGTGGTTGTTGGTGCAGCTGTTGTTGTTGGTGCATCTGTCGTGCTTGATGGTGCAGCAGTTGTGGATGTTTGCGCTTGTGTTGTTGTTGTTGGTGGAGCTGTCGTGGTAGTTGGTGCAGCTGTAGTGGTAGTTGGTGCAACTGTTGTGGTAGTTTGTGCAGCTGTAGTGGGTCTTGGTGCAGCAGTTGTGGATGTTTGCGCTTGTGTTGTTGTTGTTGGTGCAGCTGTTGTGGTTGTCGATGCAGCTGTCATGGTAGTTGGTGCAGCTGTATTGGTAGTTGGTGCAACTGTTTTGGTTGTTGGTGCAGCTGCCGTGGTTGTTGGTGCAGTAATCGAGGTTGTTAGTGCAGCTGTCGTGGTTGTTGATGCTGCTGTCGTGGATGTTGGTGCTTGTGTTGTGGTTGTTGATGCAGATGTTGTGGTTGTCGGTGCAGCTGTTGTTGGTGCTTGTGTTGTGGTTGTTGGTGCTTGTGTTGTGGTTGTTGGTTCAACTGCTGTGGTTGTTGGAGCAACTGCTGTGGTTGTTGGGGCATGTGTTGTGGTTGTTGGTGCAGCTGTTGTGGTTGTTGGTGCAGCTGTTGTGGTTGATGGTGCAGCTGTTGTGGTTGTCGGTGCAGCTGTTGTGGTTGTCGGTGCAGCTCTTGTGGTTGTTGGTGCAACTGCTATGGTTGTTGGCCCTTGTGTTGTGGTAGTTGGTGCAGCTGTCGTGGTTGTTGATGCTGCTGTCGTGGATGTTGGTGCTTGTGTTGTGGTTGTTGGTGCAAGTGTTGTGGTTGTTGGTGCAACTGTTGTGGTTGTTGGTGCAGCAGTTGGGGTTGTTGGTGAAATTGTCATGGTTGTTGGTGCAGCAGATGTGGATTTTGGTGCTTGTGTTGTTGGTGCAACTGTCGTGGTTGTTGGTGCTTGTGTTGTGGTTTTTTGTGCAACTGTCATGGTTGTTGCTGCTTGAATTGTGGTTGTTGAGGGAGCTGTTGTGGTTGTCGGTGCAGCTGTTGTGGTTGTTGGTGCTTGTGTTGTGGTTGTTGGTGCTTGTGTTGTGGTTGTTGGTGCTTGTGTTGTGGTTGTTGGTGCTTGTTTTGTGGTTGTTGGTGCAGCTGTTGTGGTTGTCGGTGCAGCTGTTGTGGTTGTCGGTGCAGCTGTTGTGGTTGTTGGTGCATCTGGCGTGGTAGTTGGTGCAGCTGTCGTGGTTGTTGATGCTGCTGTCGTGGATGTTGGTGCTTGTGTTGTGGTTGTTGGTGCAGATGTTGTGGTTGTCGGTGCAGCTGTTGTTGGTGCTTGTGTTGTGGTTGTTGGTGCTTGTGTTGTGGTTGTTGGTTCAACTGCTGTGGTTGTTGGAGCAACTGCTGTGGTTGTTGGTGCAGCTGTTGTGGTTGTTGGTGCAGCTGTTGTGGTTGTTGGTGCAGCTGTTGTGGTTGTCGGTGCAGCTGTTGTGGTTGTCGGTGCAGCTCTTGTGGTTGTTGGTGCAACTGCTATGGTTGTTGGCCCTTGTGTTGTGGTAGTTGGTGCAGCTGTCATGGTTGTTGCTGCTTGAATTGTGGTTGTTGAGGGAGCTGTTGTGGTTGTCGGTGCAGCTGTTGTGGTTGTTGGTGCTTGTGTTGTGGTTGTTGGTGCTTGTGTTGTGGTTGTTGGTGCTTGTGTTGTGGTTGTTGGTGCTTGTTTTGTGGTTGTTGGTGCAGCTGTTGTGGTTGTCGGTGCAGCTGTTGTGGTTGTCGGTGCAGCTGTTGTGGTTGTTGGTGCATCTGGCGTGGTTGTTGGTGCTTGTGTTGTGGTTGTTGTTGCAGCTGTCGTGGTTGTTGGTGCAGCGGTAGTGGTTGTTGCTGCTTGAATTGTGGTCTTTGGTGCAGCTGTTGTGGTTGTTGTTGCTTGAATTGTGGTTGTTGAGGGAGCTGTTGTGGTTGTAGGTGCAGCTGTTGTGGTTGTTGGTGCTTGTGTTGTGGTTGTTGGTGCAGCTGTTTTGGTTGTTGGTGCAGCTGTTGTGGTTGTTGGTGCTTGTGTTGTGGTTGTTGGTGCAGCTGTTGTGGTTGTTGGTGCTTGTGTTGTGGTTGTTGGTGCAGCTGTTGTGGTTGTTGGTGCAGCTGTTGTGGTTGTCAGTGCAGCTGTTGTGGTTGTTGGTGCTTGTGTTGTGGTTGTTGGTGCAGCTGTTGTGGTTGTTGGTGCTTGTGTTGTGGTTGTTGGTGCAGCTGTTGTGGTTGTTGGTGCAACTGCTATGGTTGTTGGCCCTTGTGTTGTGGTTGTTGGTTCAACTGCTGTGGTTGTTGGAGCAACTGCTGTGGTTGTTGGGGCATGTGTTGTGGTTGTTTGTGCAGCTGTTGTGGTTGTTTGTGCAACTGTTGTGGTTTTTGGCACTTGTGTTGTGGTTGTTGGTGCAACTCTAGTTGTTGCTGATGCAGCTGTTGTGGTGGATGGTGATTGTGTCGTGGTTGTTGGCCCTTGTGTTGTGGTTGTTGGTTCAACTGCTGTGGTTGTTGGTGCAGCTGTTGTGGTTGTTGGTGCAACTGCTATGGTTGTTGGCCCTTGTGTTGTGGTTGTTGGTTCAACTGCTGTGGTTGTTGGAGCAACTGCTGTGGTTGTTGGGACTTGTGTTATAGGTGTTGGTGCAGCTCTTGTGGTTGTGTGTGCAACTGTTGTGGTTGTTGGTGCTTGTGTTGTGATTGTTGGTGCTTGTGTTGTGGTAGTTGGTGCCGCTGTTGTGGTTGTTGGTGCTTGTGCTGTAGTTGGTGTTTGTGTTGTGGTTGTTGGTTCAACTGTCATGGTTGTTGCTGCTTGAATTGTGGTCGTTGGTGCAGCTGTTGTGGTTGTTGTTGCTTGAATTGTGGTTGTTGAGGGAGCTGTTGTGGTTGTAGGTGCAGCTGTTGTGGTTGTTGGTGCTTGTGTTGTGGTTGTTGGTGCTTGTGTTGTGGTTGTTGGTGCTTGTGTTGTGGTTGTTGGTGAAGCTGTTGTGGTTGTTGGTGCAGCTGTTGTGGTTGTTGGTGCTTGTGTTGTGGTTGTCGGTGCAGCTGTTGTGGTTGTTGGTGCAGCTCTTGTGGTTGTTGGTGCAACTGCTATGGTTGTTGGTGCTTGTGTTGTGGTTGTTGATGCAACTGCTGTGGTTGTTGGCCCTTGTTTTGTGGTTGTTGGTGCAGCTGTCGTGGTAGTTTGTGCAGCTGTCGTGGTTGTTGATGCTGCTGTCGTGGATGTTGGTGCAACTGTTGTGGTTGTTGGTGCAACTGTTGTGGTTGTTGGTGCATCAGATGTGGATGTTGGTGCTTGTGTTGTGGTTGTTTGTGCAACTGTCATGGTTGTTGCTGCTTGAATTGTGGTCGTTGGTGCAGCTGTTGTGGTTGTTGTTGCTTGAATTGTGGTTGTTGGTGCAGCAGTTGTGGATATTCGCATTTGTGTTGTGGTTGTTGGCGCTTGTGTTGTGGTTGTTGGTGCTTGTGTTTTGGTTGTTGGGGCTTGTGTTGTAGTTGTTGGTGCAACTGTTGTGGTTGCTGGTGCAGCTGTCGTGGATGTTGGTGCTTGTGTTGTGGTTGTTGTTACAGCTGTAGTTATTGATGGTGTAGCTGTTGTGGTTGTTGGGACTTGTGTTATAGGTGTTGGTGCAGCTCTTGTGGTTGTGTGTGCAACTGTTGTGGTTGTTGGTGCTTGTGTTGTGGTAGTTGGTGCAGCTGTTGTGAATGTTGGTGCTTGTTCTGTAGTTGGTGTTTGTGTTGTGGTTGTGGGTTCAACTGTCATGGTTGTTGCTGCTTGAATTGTGGTCGTTGGTGCAGCTGTTGTGGTTGTTGTTGCTTGAATTGTGGTTGTTGAGGGAGCTGTTGTGGTTGTAGGTGCAGCTGTTGTGGTTGTTGGTGCTTGTGTTGTGGTTGTTGGTGCAGCTGTTGTGGTTGTTGGTGCAGCTGTTGTGGTTGTTGGTGCTTGTGTTGTGGTTGTTGGCGCAGCTGTTGTGGTTGTTGGTGCTTGTGTTGTGGTTGTCGGTGCAACTGTTGTGATTGTTGGTGCAGCAGTTGGGGTTGTTGGTGCAACTGTCATGGTTGTTGGTGCATCAGATGTGGATTTTGGTGCTTGTGTTGTTGGTGCAACTGTCGTGGATGTTGGTGCTTGTGTTGTGGTTGTTTGTGCAACTGTCATGGTTGTTGCTGCTTGAATTGTGGTCGTTGGTGCAACTGTTGTGGTTGTTGTTGCTTGAATTGTGGTTGTTGGTGCTTGTGTTGTAGTTGGTGCTTGTGTTTTGGTTGTTGGGGCTTGTGTTGTAGTTGTTGGTGCAACTGTTGTGGTTGCTGGTGCAGCTGTCGTGGATGTTTGTGCAGCTGTAGTTGTTGGTGTAGCTTTCGTGGTTGTTGGTGCTTGTGTTGTGGTTGTTTGTGCAGCTGTAGTTGTTGTTGGTGTAGCTGTCGTGGTTGTTGGGGCTTGTATTGTAGTTGTTGGTGCAGCTGTTGTGGTTGTTGGTGCAGCTGTTGTGGTTGTTGGTGCAGCTGTTGTGTTTGTCGGTGCAGCTGTTGTGGTTGTGAGTGCAGCTCTTGTGGTTGTTGGTGCAAATGCTATGGTTGTTGGCCCTTGTGTTGTGGTTGTTGGTGCAGCTGTCGTGGTAGTTTGTGCAGCTGTTGTGGTAGTTGGTGCAGCTGTCGTGGTTGTTGATGCTGCTGTCGTGGATGTTGGTGCTTGTGTTGTGGTTGTTGGTGCAACTGTTGTGGTTGTTGGTGCAGCAGTTGGGGTTGTTGGTGCAACTGTCATGGTTGTTGGTGCAGCAGATGTGGATTTTGGTGCATGTGTTGTTGGTTCAACTGTTGTGGTTGTTGGTGCTTGTGTTGTGGTTGTTGGTGTAACTGTCATGGTTGTTGTTGCTGCTTGAATTGTGGTTGTTGAGGGAGCTGTTGTGGTTGTCGGTGCAGCTGTTCTTGTGGTTGTTGGTGCTTGTGTTGTGGTTGTTGGTGCTTGTGTTGTGGTTTTTGGTGCTTGTGTTGTGGTTGTTGGTGCTTGTGTTGTGGTTGTTGGTGCAGCTGTTGTGGTTGTTGGTGCATCTGGCGTGGTTGTTGGTGCTTGTGTTGTGGTTGTTGTTGCAGCCGTCGTGGTTGTTGGTGCAGCTGTAGTGGATGTTTGTGCAGATGTCATGGTTGTTGTTGCAGCTGCAGTGGATGTTGTTGCAGCTATCGTGGTTGTTGGTGCAGCTGCCGTGCTTGTTGGTGCAGTTGTCGTGGTTGTTGGTGCCGCTGTCGTGGTTGTTGGCACTTTTGTTGTGGTTGTTGGTGCAGCTGTTGTGGTTGTTGGTGCAGCTGTCGTGGTTGTTGGTGCAGCTGTCGTGGTTGTTGGCACTTTTGTTGTGGTTGTTGGTGCAGCTGTTGTGGTTGTTTGTGCAACTGTTGTGGTTTTTGGCACTTGTGTTGTGGTTGTTGGTGCAAGTCTAGTTGTTGTTGATGCAGCTGTTGTGGTGGATGGTGATTGTGTCATGGTTATTGGTGCTTGTGTTGTGGTTGTTGTTGCAGCTGTAGTTATCGATGGTGTAGCTGTCGTGGTTGTTGGGACTTGTTTTATAGGTGTTTGTGCAGCTCTTGTGGTTGTGTGTGCAACTGTTGTGGTTGTTGGTGCTTGTGTTGTGATTGTTGGTGCTTGTGTTGTGGTAGTTGGTGCAGCTGTTGTGGTTGTTGGTGCTTGTGCTGTAGTTGGTGTTTGTGTTGTGGTTGTTGTTGCTTGAATTGTGGTTGTTGAGGGAGCTGTTGTGGTTGTCGGTGCAGCTGTTGTGGTTGTTGGTGCTTGTGTTGTGGTTGTTGGTGCAGCTGTTGTGGTTGTTGGTGCTTGTGTTGTGGTTGTTGGTGCAGCTGTTTTGGTTGTTGGTGCAGCTGTTGTGGTTGTCGGTGCAGCTGTTGTGGTTGTTGGTGCAGCTGTTGTGGTTGTCGGTGCAGCTGTTGTGGTTGTCGGTGCAGCTGTTGTGGTTGTTGGTGCAACTGCTATGGTTGTTGGTGCTTGTGTTGTGGTTGTTGATGCAACTGCTGTGGCTGTTGGCCCTTGTGTTGTGGTTGTTGGTGCAGCTGTCGTGGTAGTTTGTGCAGCTGTCGTGGTAGTTGGTGCATATGTCGTGGTTGTTGATGCTGCTGTCGTGGATGTTGGTGCAACTGTTGTGGTTGTTGGTGCAGCAGTTGGGGTTGTTAGTGCAACTGTCATGGTTGTTGGTGCAGCAGATGTGGATTTTGGTGCTTGTGTTGTTGGTGCAACTGTTGTGGTTGTTGGTGCTTGTGTTGTGGTTGTTGATGCAACTGCTGTGGTTGTTGGCCCTTGTGTTGTGGTTGTTGGTGCAGCTGTCATTGTAGTTTGTGCAGCTGTCGTGGTAGTTGGTGCAGCTGTCGTGGTTGTTGATGCTGCTGTCGTGGATGTTGATGCAACTGTTGTGGTTGTTGGTGCAACTGTCATGGTTGTTGGTGCAGCAGATGTGGATTTTGGTGCTTGTGTTGTTGGTGCAACTGTCGTGGTTGTTGGTGCTTGTGTTGTGGTTGTTGCTGCTTGAATTGTGGTTGTTGGTGCAGCTGTTGTGGTTGTTGTTGCTTGAATTGTGGTTGTTGGTGCAGCAGTTGTGGATATTCGCATTTGTGTTGTGGTTGTTGGTGCTTGTGTTGTGGTTGTTGGGGCATGTGTTTTGGTTGTTGGGGCTTGTGTTGTAGTTGTTGGTGCAACTGTTGTGGTTGCTGGTGCAGCTGTCGTGGATGTTTGTGCAGCTGTAGTTGTTGGTGTAGCTGTCGTGGTTGTTGGTGCTTGTGTTGTGGTTATTGGTGCAGCTGTAGTTGTTGTTGGTGTAGCTGTCGTGGTTCTTGGGGCTTGTATCGTAGTTGTTGGTGCAGCTGTTGTGGTTGTTGGTGCAGCTGTCATGATTGTTGGTGCTTGTGTTGTTGTTGTTGTTGTTGGTGCTTGTGTTGTGGTGTTTGGTGCAGCTGTAGTTGTTGTTGGTGTAGCTGTCGTGGTTGTTGGAGATTGTGTTGTGGTTGTTGGTGCAGCTGTTGTGGTTGTTGGTGCTACTGTCGTGGAGTTTGGTGTAGCTGTCGTGGTTGTTGGAGATTGTGTTGTGGTTGTTGGTGCAGCTGTTGTGGTTGTTGGTGCAACTGTCGTGATTGTTGGTGCAAGTGTTGTGGTTGTTGGGGCAGCTGTAGTTGTTGTTGGTGTAGCTGTCGTTGTTGTTGGTGCTTGTGTTATTGTTGTTGGTTTCTGTGTTGTTGTGGTTGATGATGCTTGTGTTGTGGTAGTGGGTGCTTGTGTTGTGGTTGTTGTTGCAGCTGTAGTGGTTGTTGTTGCAGCTGTAGTGGTTGTTGGTGCAGTTGTCATGGTTGTTGGGGCTTGTGTTTTGGTTGTTAGTGCTTGTGTTGTGGTTGTTGGTGCAGCTGTTGTGGTTGTTGGTGCAGCTGTTATGGTTTTCGGGGTTTCTGTTGTGGTTTTGGGGGCTTGTGTTGTGGTTGTTGGTACAGCTGTTGTGGTTGTTGAGGTTTCTGTTGTGGTTGTTAGTGCAGCTTTTGTCGTTGTTGGTAAAACTGATGTGGTTGTTGGTGCTTGTGTTGTGGTTGTTGGTGATTGTGTTGTGGTAGTTGTTGCTTGTGTTGTGGTTGTTGGTGCTGCTGTCATGGTTGTTGGTGCAACTGTTGTGTTTATTGGTGCAGCTGTAGTTGACACTGTGATTGAAGTGTAAATGAATTAATATTACTATCCTGTTAATCTTATTGATGTATCTGATTTGCAGCATAGGACAGATATCCTGAGTTAGACTCATAATTGATTATATACAGTGCACAGCATAAATGAGAACAACCATTTTGAAAATTAAGATTTTTCTTCATTTGTTAGTAAATATTTGACCAATTTGCTATATTTTTACACCCCAGTTTTATTAAACATGTATGTTTCTTAACATAAGAGTGAAAGTGACTTTTAAAAATATCACATTTAAATCAAATGAGGTTATGCAAAAATGAGTACACCCTACAAAAATTATTTTAAAAAAGCAATCTAATATTTTGTATGGCCTCCATTCTTTTTTTAAAAACAGCACTTATTCTTCTAGACATTGAATAAAGAAGTTGACAACATACAGTTACATCTTTAATCCTCCATTCTTGAACAATGACCTTGAAAATGATGTTCTGCTTGTCTTTTTAGAACTCCCCATAGCTCAACCTGGGGTTGAGGTCTGAATCATTTTTACCCTGTGCTTCTTCTAAAATGAATTAGTGACCTTAGATATGTGTTTTGGGTCACAATCATGTTAAAAGATTGCCTGGTGACCAACGACACAGAGTGATGGTAATAACATCTCTCTAAGTATTTCACAGTACATCTGTGTATTCATGATGCCGTCTATAAAATTCAACTCTCCGACACCTGCAGCACTCATGCAAGCCCACAAAAGAGCACTGCCACCACCATGCTTTACTTTTGGTACCATGCATTTTTCATTGTACTCTTCACCTTTGCCACACCACCATACAGTTTGGAACAACTCAGAGCCATAAAGATTAATCTTTGTCTCATTACTCCAAAGTATAGAGAGTTAGAGACCCAATAGTCTTTACTTTTCTCAATATGAGCTCTAGCAAAAGGCTTTTTGTGCATTGGCTTTACCAGTGCCTTCCTCTATGAATGACTGCCATGCATGCCTCTTCTTTGCACTGTACGTCCGTCGTGTGTTGTCACAGGAAACCCCCCAGATTGACGTTCTAATGCTTAGCCAACTGTGCTGAACTTACATGATGATTTTTTTCAACATCTCTCATCACAGAACACTCTTGACGTGGTGTTAACTTCAGTAAACGTCCTGGAGATCACAGAGAGCTTCTCACAAGTCCATCCTTTTTTAATTTTTGGATTCCTTTCGTGACAGTATTCAAACTTATTAGCAACGCTTAACTAATTATCTTGAAACCTTTACCATTTTGTGCAAAGAAATTATTTTATATCTCATGTCTTGAGACATTTCTTTACCATGTGGTGCTCTTCTGTCACCATTACATGAGAGTGGATTTTCTCTCTTAAATACCACCTCAATTGCCAGTTATCCTGTGGCCACCAATTATATTCATCATTTCCTAGTGAATTCCTGTTAATTACACATATTCATCAGGGTGTACTCATTTTTGCATTACCCCATTTGATTAAAATTAGTTATTTTTTGTGTCCTAAAGATGGTCAGTGACTTTTACTCTTTTGTTAATAAAAATAAATTTTAAATAAAACTGTTTTGTAAAATAGAAAGCAAATTGGTCTCATATTTCCAAACAAATGGAGAAAAATCTTAATTTTCAAAGGGGTGTACTCATTAATGCTGTGCACTGCAGGTTTTGTTTGCTTTAATTTACTCTTAGTAAAAACCTCTTTATGTCATGCAAAATTAGTGGTTTTTAAACAGCAGACTGCATAGTGAATTTAATAATTAATTTGTCTGTTTAACATATAGGGCCCTTTTTTAACGATCTGAAACGCAAGTCCGAAACGCAAAGCGCAAGTGAGTTATTTGGCGGATCTTTGGCGCTGTTGCTATTTTCCCGGCGGGAGAAATAACTCTTGCATCAGGCGCAAATCAATAAGGGGTTTGTCTGAAGTAGGTTCATTATTCATAGGTGTAGTTTGGGCGTAACGTCAAGTAAACCAATCAGAACGCTATCCAACATTCCCTTTAAACGCAAGGGCGCAAGTTCCATGGCAGGTTGCTATTATTATGACGGATTTACCAGGCGCACGCCAAGGGGTTCACAGCCGAGGAGACCGACGTTCTTGTAAGAGCAGTCAAAGACAGAGAAGTTGTTTTGTATGGGGATAGGAGAAACCCGCCCAAATCAGCGTAGGTTAAACAGGCGTGAGAGGAAATAGCCACAATTGTCTCATCAGCTGGCATCCCCATCGTTGCGCCAAGCGCTACAATGATTTCAGGAAACGGGGAATCCAAAGCTTGCCAGCATAAATCGGGCACGCCGTGTAACGAGAGGGATCTGCCTCTACGCAGCACCTGACGCCAGCAGAGGACATCGCTGCGTCCACCCTCACCACTGAAAGGGTTTGGGGGCTTTGAAATCGGACCCAAGAAACGCAACCAAGGTCCAACCCAAAAGTACTCTTACAAATCAAGTTCATATACATTAAGATTTCTTATAAAAACATTTTAATTATTATTTACATAAAATAAACGTAATACAGCCACACAACAAACTTATGAAAATATTTTAATCGTTATTTGCATGAGAATTTTTTAATGCAGCCACACAATAATTCAAAACTATTTTTGAAACTGCAAAATAGCATCAGGGATGGTTTGCGCCGCAACACGCCTCCTTTTGTGCGCTGAACCGCCCAGGGAGCGCAAGTTCATTCCCTAGTTTGCCAACGTGCGTCTGTGGAGGGAAAAACCCGCTGTGCGCCGGTGCAAAATACGAATAATACATGCGTCACTGACAAAGTTAATTGCGCTGGGTGCAAGTTAGGGCCCATAGTTTTAAGACTGATAAACAATCCGTTAAAGTAAACCAGTCTAATAGGCGTATTTATTTTTATATTTGGCATATGGAAATGTTTATATTGTTTTTTTGTTGTTTAAACTGTTTTGTGACCTCTGTGGTGTAATAATCCTTGCTTGGCAGCAATAATGATTTTTTTTTGTCTCTGACTTCACAGCATGGTTAAAATATCTGAAGTGTTTTAATCATATAAATCACATACTTTATACTAATGACCAAGTTTACAGGAGGAAGATCTTTGATAAACTATGTGCTTCATTCTGCTGCATTATGATGAAGCTGTTGTCAGATTTTTAAATGTTTAATGACTGCTTGAATATGTGATGTGTCAATATTTCAACTATTGCTCATTTCTAGCTCACCACCTGGTAAGATTACTCAAGTTTGAAAACATGTTCCTCATAGTATTTGTCTGTTCTAGCACGTTAAAACTGCAAAAAATTTCCTTTTTTAGGACTTTTGTCTAGATTTTAGTACAAATATGTAAAAATCCTAAAATTATTTTTAGACAAAAATATACAAGTTATGTATATATATAAATATATACATACACACACATACCCACACACACACACACATATATATATATATATATATATATATGATATTATGTATCATATTTGTGCATAAAATAAGCAATAAATAAATAAATAAAAATGCCAATGGGGTGAGAAAAAAATCTTGGAATAAATTAACTTTTTCTTAAACACTTGTGAAGAGAGATACCCAAATTGAATATGTATATGATCTCTGAACATGAAGCAAGCAATAAATAAATAAATAAAAATGCCAATGGGGTGAGAAAAAAATCTTGAAATAAATTAACTTTTTCTTAAACACTTGTGAAGAGAGATACCCAAATTGAATATGTATATGATCTCTGAACATGAAGCAAGCCAATTTCATCATTATGGACTTCATTGTCATGGAAATGTACATTAAATAGGATTGATGCATTTAATAAGCAGTTTTTTTTAATTTACTTGAGTGTGAAGGACTTGAGTCGACTATGACATGTCTCTCATTTCACAATATGGTAAAAAAATTGGGGTGTGCAGCGGAGTCAGTATTTGTATCTGTATTTGTATCTGTAACAATCCCAAAATTATTTGTATCTGTATTTGTATTCGGATAGAACCGGAAGTGGGCGGGTCTTAAACCAGAAGTTTGTCATATTACAAGAAATGGCATTTAAAATGAATTTTTGCTTTTATTATAATTATAACTTAAATAACTGTAAATATTTATTAAAATAATATTTAAAAAATTTAATCAAAAAGACAAATAACTTGATTCTCATTACTAATACGCATGGGAAACAAACTTCTCATTTTCAAACCCTTATACAGATTATGCCTATGTGCGTTGAACTTGAGAGCGCGTTGACTGTACATCACCTTTAAGCGTTTATTGTGTCTTTCTGCACAGTAATGTGACCCATTCTGTCTAAATGAGTGGGAGGTTTTCAGAAAATAAGTAGCCTACATTAATCCCTCGTCTAGCCATTCAAATACTATAATTAAACAGCTAAAATGATCCTTATTTGTACTTTTTCTGAGAGTGAAATTATTAACCTTATATACTAAGATGCGTTTCATGTCTGACATCTTGGTTTCCGTTTAATAACATGCAGGAATTTGAAAATAAAATGCAGGACTTGCTTGATGTTTAAAGAGTTATTAAGAGAGATAAAGTTCGGGACTGATTTATGTTAAAAAGTTATTAAGATCAACACGACTCGCGCTGACTGACAGATCCGAAATGCAACGCACAGATCGACACGCAAGTACGTACACTGATGGAATAGTTAAAAAAACATCTGTTTTGAAAAGAATTTACGAAAGGATAATAAGCATTACAACAAACTTGCTGAGCTCATTATTATCTATACAGCGTTTGCGCGAACAGAACAAATTGTTAAAAAAAAACATTCTCATTAATCGTCATCTAAATTAACAAATAATCAGATATTCGTTTTTAAATTGCAAATAACAGTATGCTCTATTATTTAAAAATCAGTTTTGACTTAGTTCAAACAAGCAACATGATTTTAAACAATAAGGTAATTAAAAAGATTTAATTCCAATGATTTAGTTATTATTTACTTTCTTTATTTGTATTTTAATTGCAATTCATGTCATAGTTATCTTCAGTTTAAATTTTGCTTTTAAAATGTTACATTTTCATATTTTTATCTATTTACTTATTTATTTTATATTCACATAGCATGCTTCAACTTGAAGTAATTAAAAGATCTTCTGTGAACGAAGTCACACGGAGTTATTAACGAATATTTTATTATCAGAGTGCAGCATTTTATCAAGGTTTTCTGGTCTTGTGTAAAAAAAAAAAAATCTAAAAGTGTCATTTTTTACAGTTGGGTTAAAAGAAGTTTGATATTAGCAGCGTTTTTAAGATTGTAAACTAATTCCAAAACAGCTTGCGTTTCTAAATAAGGGACACAAAGGAAATGTCATTCATGTCATTTTATAGATTGCACTCATTCACTTCACACACATATTATGTGTGCTTTAAGGAGTTGTTAACATAGCGCTGTTCCAGTAAATACGTGATTATGTCAGGCCTAATATTTTTTTTTTCTGTTATTCGGATGAATTCGTTATTCGTTTTGAAGCTATTATCCGTGCCCTTCCGAATAAAGTATTCGGCTTCGGGGCCGGGCACATCAAAAAATAAAAAATGGTCTTTATGCAGTGATATCAAAGCACAGTTCAAACAGCATACATACAGTATAGTGAAACTAATTTTTGGTTTATGTCCTCAATTATGTTTCCGAATCTTTTTTACTCTGCAGCTTTTTCAAAGATATCTAATTTTTCTACTGTTCTTCATTACGTACGAGAAATAACTTTCAATGGACATTTTGAGAGTGCTCATGTTTATTCTCAAATTATTCTAGTTAACCCGCAGGGGTCCAAAAAGGTGGCGCTGCGTTTTGACGTGTTTTCTCCTTATCATAGCAGAATCAACTTAAAATACTCCATCATTAATAATCATACACTTACGTGTTTGACATCATTTGAAACTCTGAAGGGTCTTTTATAATTTGTGTACATTCACAATAACAATAGATCTTTGTGTTTTTGTCAAATAAAGAAAATAAACAGGGTGCACATTTAGACATTTCTGTCTCCGTCAGCTGTCTCTCAAATCACGTTACAAAAATCAGTTGAAACTCCGCGAATACTCGTCACACAAACATGATACACATATCCAAAGAAAGTCTGAAATGTCTGCTTTTAAACAAACTAATTATAATCGAAAACAAATATTGTTTATATATGATTATAAACCTTATACACACACGTGAGGAATATCTTCATTTATGTCTGGACATTGAGGAAGAGAAGCGTTTTTCTTAACGTTACCTAAGAAGAAGAACAATGGAGGACGCACTGGAGGAGGATATATACTTGAAGTAAGTAACAGTTAATTTATCCTCATTTATATTTGCTATCATGTAATATGCTTATGGCTTGTGCAGTTCAGCCTACATAAGCGACCTCAGCAGACTGCACTTTTCGTATTGAAAAACTTTTGCATTGTTAACAAACGATGGCGGATAACTGTTACATGCTGTACAGTGTTAAACACAGTTATTCACTTTCGTATCCTTCATGGCAACTTTCAGAAATGCTGCACTGCTGGATCTTTTAAGTGTGTGCTGTAATATGATTCCATATATTGTTTACATGCTTATTTACAAACGAGTACGTGTGACTTCCCGTAATGGCGGATATCTGTTACATGTTGTACAGTGTTAGACACAGTTATTCACTTTCGCTTTCAATCAATCCTTCTCGCATACGGCCACTCTAAACAAAAAGTGTCTTACAATTTCTAAATCAATATATTGTTTTATGTGAATGAGTAGGCAGAATGATTTTCACATCATTTGGTAACACTTTACAATAACAGTACATGAATAATCATGTACTAATACATAAATTAATAATTACTTTAATATGAAGTAATGATAAGTTAAGCCATGTACTAATCAATAACTAACCATAACTATGTCATGAGTCATATGAATTCATGCATGAATTACAGCCACCTTAACTACACATTAATACATGTTTGTTAGTTAATGCATTAATTAACACTTTGGGTAACCGAAATCAAACATGCTCTAGAACAGTGGTTCCCAACGGTTTGCAGGATCTGATGCTTTGTTTGAGGTCAAATAAAGATGCATAAAATGTTCCACTTATAATTTTAGTGCTCACAATACCAAGATAGCAGGTAGTTAAAGTATTTTATTATGTAAGATAATTGTTCTCTATTTTTGTGTGCTTGTCAATGTAGATTGCAAAATCAAAAGGAAGGTGGATGTAAACGTTACGGCCTACAACAGGCTGTCCGCTCGTTACACTTGTGGTCTGCTGCTTTTGGCGCTGTCAAAATATTTCAGTTAAAATCATTCTGACTATTCCTCAGAAATGAAAAACATGTTAACCAAAGTCACAATGCCAAATGTATAGTGTTCATATAAAGACCATCAAACCGTCAATCATACCAGTTTATTTGTGAAAGCTATTAAAATGTTATCTTGTTGTTATTTTAATTATTGTTTAATACATTTTTCGCATTGTATCAGGATCAGCGTTCAGCCAGGGGCGGATCTACGGGTGGATTGACAGCTTGCCCACCCAATCAGATTCATGGAAATACATTGTTTTTTCATTCAAACCGTAATTCTTCAACCATTTGAACTATCAAAAAATTAGAATTGCTCCTAAAGAAAACAAATTGCGCTTTTTGGCAATATATGGTTTATTACGGTAATGTCTTGCTTTCCGTCCACCAATGGCTGCTGTCATCTAGAGCGGAAGAGGCGGGTTTGAAGAGAGCGCGGTAGGTTAGATTGCACTGAGTAGCAGATTCGTGTGTGAACGTGTGGATCACTGCGGTAAAGAAAAGACTTCTAAATAAAAACGGTGTACACCAGCAACACTAAAGTTAACTCGCTCTTGGTGGCTCGGGACTCGACGGCCCGACTGGACTGTTTAAGTTGATTTTCAATAAAGCAGTGTTGATATTTTTTGCTTCTGGGTCCTCTGTTTCAGAACCAGTGCTTAGGTAAGCCACGGGCGTTTAGCTAAGTAAATGCTCAATGCTTAAATAGTTAATCGTTAATCGTTGTAATATGCTTATGACTTGCGAATGTTATGCTTATTTAATTGAAATAAACCAAGCTTAATGACGTATGCAGCCTGCATATCCGACCTCCGGAGGATGCAGCCTTCTGTTTGAGAGACGGCCGATTGTAATACAGTTAGATTGAATAACGTAATTCCATCTAAAATGTACAAAACTGACGGAAAAAACACAGTCATTTTATCTTCCCAATTAACGCAAGTTAAAAAAGTATGTGAATTTTTCTGGCCCGCAGATGTATAGATGCCCACCTATCAAAAACACTTTATGCCTCCGCCACTGGGTAACTTATATTTTTATTTGTTAATGTATGATAAGGTCATGACTTTACTAAGAGGGCACATCATTACTAACTCATCGTTAACTACTCATAAACTAACATAAATTCATGATTTGTTATGGTATGATTAGGTCATGACTTTACTTGAGGGGGCACATCATTACTAACTCATCGTTAACTACTCATAAACTAACATAAATTCATGATTTGTTAATGTATGATTAGGTCATGACTTTACTTGAGGGGGCACATCATTACTAACTCATCGTTAACTACTCATAAACTAACAAAAATTCATGATTTGTTAATGTATGATTAGGTCATGACTTTACTTGAAGGGGCACATCATTATTAACTCATCGTTAACTACTCATAAACTAACATAAATTAATGACTTGTTAATGTATTATTGTGTAGGCCCTACACAATGACTTTGCTTGGAGGGGTACACTGTTAAAAAGTTATCAATTACACATTCTATACAAATTCAGCTCATCAAAATCCAAATTTTTGGTGGTTTTAAAGGAGAGGAGCAAATGTGAAAATTAGTCAGACATTTGGAAGGGGTAATAATGGCTTAAAAGAAGAACAAAACAAATACTGTATGTGCATTTTGATATTAAGACGAGCCAGTTCACACAATAACCATCGTCTGTAGGCTAACACTGATTTAAATTTAGAAAGAATAGCGTCCGTCACTCTTAATAGCAGCAGTGGAACTAATTTTAATTATTAATCCATAATTGCACATTTAATGATTAAGGTTAACTGTAAATGTTGCAAGAAATCCAGTGCCATTCAATGTTTTTAGCTCAGCTGCAGGAGCAAATATATAAACAGTTTTGCATTACAAACCTAAACATTTTGCATTAACAAAAGTAATTTTCGTTCTTCTAGAGAGCTTGTTTGATATGGAGTACGCAAAGTGTTAATTAATGCATTAACTAACAAACATGTATTAATGTGTAGTTAAGGTGGGTGTAATTCATGCATGAATTCATATGACTCATGACATAGTTACGGTTAGTTATTGATTAGTAAATAGCTTAACTCATCATTTGTTCATATTAAACTGATTATTAATTTATGTATTAGTACATGATTATTCATGTACTGTTATTGTAAAGTGTTACCCTCAAAAATACAAACATGTACATACATGTAGCTCATATAATATTTTAGCCCAATTTGTGCTGAACTCAGTGTTATGAGACACTTGCCATTAATATGTTTTAAAGCAACTGAAAAAATACCAAATGTAAGAGCATTTCACAACCTCTGACAGTGTCCCAAAAGGGTCGGACCCCAGAGGGTTAAACTGTTTGGCATTAGTATGCTGCCAAATCTCACAGAGTTAGTGTGAGGCTCAAACAATTGAGTTTGTTCTCATGCCTCAAACATCTAGTTTTTCATGCAAGGCCTTGACTGATCTCATCTGTTCTGCCTCAGTCATCAGTTAACTTTTTATAGGACGGTTTACAAGAGCTAAGGGCAAGCTCCAGTGTGACGAGTCCGGTTAATGGAGTAAGAGCACCACCCTTCATTCGTCAAGAAAGATCAGAGCAAGCAGGAATCATATATTGACCGCCCTGGATCGAGGCAGCTAGGACACAGCCAATGCATGTGATGTTCTAAAACAGTTGCCAATAAAGACAGTTGTCTTTGATTCAATATTTTATTGCAAAGTTTTATTTTGTATCACGAAACTAAAGTTTCTCTAGACTGCAGGAAGATGATGCCGTTGTTGTGCTATTAAAATAGCGGATTATGAATTTATATCTAAACATAAACAGCTCGTATTTTTGCTGTTCTCATTTCTGTGACACTTGCGCTGCTGCTCTTAACCCAACAACATCATTTTAGACTTTAAACTAAACGGTACAGAAAAAATACAGCAGAGGTGCTATAGCCTACCTATGTCTAAAACAACAGTGATGTTTTTATAAACGAATAGATGGTAAACAGTTTAAACAACTTTTAAGAAGAGATGCTGCCTTTCGCTGTAGACTAGTTTGACTTTAAACTGCGGAGTTTGATCGGTCTATGATGTCAAAAGCACCACCAGATGCAATGAGAGAACAGACAACTCGGTAACACTTTTGGGACCAATTCTCACTTTTAAGTAGTTTCTTTTTAGCTTACATATTGGCTGTTTATTAGTGCTTATAAAGGACATATTAATGCCATGTTTAATTTTAATTAGCAGTAAATTGGGAGTTTACTGAGGCAAAAGTCATAGTTAATAATCAATAAGTATTCCCCATACTGTACTAATGTGTAACCGACAACTCTGTATGCTTTTGAATCATTTTTGTGGTACTTTAATTTCATACAACAACCAATCTTCACAGTGCTTTAAATTGAAAGTTCAAGAGGTAATGAAAAACCTGTCAATATTTGGTCTAAACCTGTATGAATTTCTTTGTTCTGCTGATCACAAATGAAGAAATGACGGTAAGCACATAGTTGACAGCACCCATTGACTTCCATAGTAGGACATGCAAATACTATAGAAGTCAACAGTGTGCTTTCCGATCCCATACTGCTCTCTCCTCCATGTAATTTCCTGTCCTCTCCTAAAAAACTCACTGTTAAACAAAAGCAAAAACTGGCCAAAAAATATAACTTAAAAAAGTAACACAAAATGTGTTGTTTAAATAATAACACAGAAATGGGTGGATTCTGTGACAATGCATTTAGTGTGTTGTCCCAGAATCAACACTAATGTCATGTTTTTAACACATCTGTTCTAAGAGTGCATCAAACACACCTTATCATAAATACAGCAGGGATAAACATCTTCACTGTTGACATCATCATACTGGTAATTTACAAGTAATGTTACAACTTCACACATTACCAGGACTGATTTACCAGTATTTTTTAAAAGGTCCTGTTCACACATGATCACATAACAATAATTTACCAGTAAAGACCGTATATGTATAAGAAGCAGGCTTCATTTAACTACAGTAAGCAGATGATTTAATTCTGGTAACTTTGAAATAAATATTGTATCTTTAAAATGCACAAGACAGCAACTAGACGATACTATGATGTTAATTTCTTCATTCTTAGTGATGCTAAATGTATAGTTGTCACACATTGTTTAAAAGAATGACTTGAGTATGGCTTTGGTGGTGTATGAGTGAGACTTACCAGAGTTAGTTGTCGTATCTTGGCTTGTAATTGATGTAGGAGTTGGAGTTGGTGATATGATATCTGTTATTCATAAAACATAAAAAATATATATATATATATATATTACTTTTCTTTACACACACACGCACGCACGCACGCACACACGCACACACACACACACACACACACACACACACACTCTGGTTTCCATGTTTTGTGGGGACATTCCATAGACGTAATGCATTTTATACTGTACAAACTGTATATTCTATTCCCCTTACCTACCCCATTCCCTAACCCCAACCATCACAGAAACCATTCTGCTACTTCACATTTTCAATAAACATCATTTTGTTAGATTTATAAGCTTGTTTCCTCATGGGGACATCAAAATGTCCCCACAAGGTCACAAAAACAGTGGTATTTCTATCTTTGTGGGGACAATTGGTCCCCACAACGTGATAATTACCAGGTACACACACACACACACACACACACACACACACACATACATTATATATATATCTATTATCTATTGAACTATTTTCTATTTTCTAAGTATAGCTTTAAAAACCATAGTAATCATGGTGAAGGTACTGTTTGGCCAACGTAAAAATGAACACACGGTTAATGTTTGGTGGGCCAGCGTAGGGTTGGGCGATGTCCCCTAAATTGGAAGTGGATGATGGTTACGTTAAACCATCGCAATGGACGATGATATCTTTAGGCAGGGGAGGGGGCTATTTTAATTTTTCGTTATTATATAATTATTATTCATTATTTAACTTTATTACTTCCACTTAAGAAGAGTTGTGCACTTTTTATTTTAATATATATTTTAACATAAATACTATTTTGTACTTAAAAGCTATAATTTAATTTTTGTACTAACCCAACTAATGACTCTTTCCTATAGGTTGCACATAAGGGGGAAAAGTTGCTTTATTCCACTCAAGAAGAGTTGTGCACTTTTAAGCACTTTTTAATATGTTTACATAAATATTTTTTTTTCTATTTAAAACTATAATTTTTTATTTTACTAACCCAGCGACTCCTCCGCCCTTTCCAATAGGTTGCACGTAAATATCTGTGCATATGTGCCACAAGTACTCCGTCAGAGCGGGTCTTCACCCCGCGGGGAGCAAACAGCACTTCAATCCGCAGCTTATTAAAACTAAACTAAGTGAACAAGTTGGTATTTCTGGACATCAAAATTTAAGCATGGTCTGTGTATGTTAATCCCGCGTTTTGGTAGGAGTGTTGTTCCCGTTTTCTTGTTCTTGGCGTTCGCTGAATTCTGGGTTTATATCTTAAACTGCCGCTTCAGTGCAGTATAGCCGCAGACCTATGTAACAATATGCAAGATCTCCCGAGACACTACAATAGGCTTCTAATAAATTATTAATATGGGCTGTTTTCTTGTAAAAAATTAAATATTTTAAGTTAAATGTACAACATGTAAAAAGACAAGATTCTAGAAATGTCAAGACCAAATGCCAGACAGGATTTTTCACAGACTAACACACGTCACGTCTCAGGCATAGACTACAGTATTTAAAATAGCATATATGCATTAGTTATAATTTCAATTTAATTTATAGAGCAATTCCCTCAAAGATTTTAGGTTAACTACAGTCTATGAAAGAGAGTTTGTCTATGTCGCCTCGCAGCGGAGGGGGTGGGGGCGTGGCATCACGATGGTGTCTCTCCATCATGATGTCAGTCAACCTTCTTGATGGACGATGTTATCGTCCATCCGCACAACCCTAGGCCAGCGTGAGGTTTTCTTTTTTGCAGTAAAAAGCTCAAAAAAAGAACTGCCTATCGTTGTATGGACTCTTACTTGTGATTTTGTAATCATTATAGTAGAAACACAACAAGGGACACGTGTGATAAACTTATCAATGTTTGTTTACAGCCGCCGCCATTACTCCCTCATGTGTTGATCATGAAAGCAGTACATTGTGTGCACACGCGAGTGATCCTGTGTTTAATAAACTTGCTGTGCGGAGATATACGCTTAGACGCAACTAAATAAGGATTGTACTGTTTGCAATCTCGTATTTTATAAGAATACCAAAAAGCGCGTCTAATTTCCTGACTCGTGTGTTTGTGTATGTGCGTTCCAGTTGCGTGAACTGTTTGACGGAAGGACAAAGAAAACACTCGCATCTGGAGACACATATACGCAAGTAAATAAGGATTTAGATGTCATGTTTGGTGCACTCGGATGAAACAACATAAAATGGAGAGACTGGATTGTGTATCCATTGACTGCAGGAGGCACGAGTTATGCACACGGATTTCTCTGCTCGTTCACTTCAATGGCACGGGATGTGGCGATCTCATCTCATTACAGATAAACACACTGCAAAAAATTATGTGTTTATTTTTTACACATTGTGTGTGTCATGCCATTTAAGGGGATAACCCCTTAAATGGCATGACATACACAATGTGTAAAAAATTAACACATCATCTTTTGCAGTGCAGGTAACAGGAGAAAGACGGTACCTCTCCTCCTTCTCATACAGTTTACACCGAATTACAATGTCTGTTTTCATTCTCACTTACATCATTTAAAAGCAGACATTCCAAGCATTATGTAGACATGTATCTTTTGTTTCTATGACAAATATTCGTTAAGTTACAGTTTATTTTTCTGACGCGTTTCTGAAAGGACTTCACTGGGGGAGAGAGAACAAAACGCGCATCATGTTTATTTTCTTAATTTTGCGAAAAGCACAACATTCTGTTTTTATTGGGAGTGGACAGAAAAAAACTAGACACTTCAACGTTTTAAATGATGTATTAATCATATCTATATGTCAAAAATCAGCAGAGTAATCGAAGTCTCTTTGCGAAGTGATTGAAAAATAAAGAGTTTGCGGCACCCGCGCCGCAGTCAACCCCAGAGTGTTAAACACAGATTCACCATGCTCAGTGACTCAGTGCGCCATTGAGGTTCTGTTTTAGCCCCGCCCAAATAATCCTCAACACAGAAATGTGAACAAACTGTTTAACGGTGTAACTCCACAATTCAGTGCTACATAGTTCACCATCTTTGTGACATGTTTCAGCAATACATTTCTAATATTTTATAATGTGTTAAAACGATTTTCTGAAATGACTTCATACGGACTTTAAATTTCCCTTTTCGTTTCCCCCCATTTGCCTCTTTCTCGCCTCTCTCTCCTCTTGTGGATCAACCCTTACTTTGTTACTTTTCACATTGTATCTATTTTTTCTTTCTTTTCATGTTGCTTTATATCTGGGGTACACTCAAAAAATAATTCATTAGATTAACTCAATAAAATTGTGGGCAGGATTTCCATCCAATATGAATGTGTACCCCTAATAAAAAACTGCTTTTCACAATAAAAATATATTGAGTTGGTCCAACTCAATTTAAAGTAAATGGCAATACTCAATTAGTTGCCTCAACTCAATTTAGTGTAGTTTGAATAACTCAATTTAGCGTAGTTTGAATAACTCAATGTAGTGTAGTCTGAAGAACTCAATTCTGTTATTTTATATATAACGTTTTTATATCACACTAATTAGCATAAGCACATGTTAGCATGCTAATAATAATAACATATGATACTTTGGATGAGCATGTGAGAAGAGACTGATCTCCAAACAGGCATAAACACTGTTAATGCTTATTGAGAGAAATATGTCACATCCACAACCTAACCACAAGCGCCACTCTTCTGCACGATGGTAACCAAACAATTTGAAAAAAATATAACACAAACGCTTCTAAATCAATAAGATAAACGGACATTTAACACTATTAAGTCTTTCTCTTTACCTAAAAATGCATAAAATAACACTTATTTAAAAAAATTACTCTCCAAAAGCAGTTGCATGCAAAGCATGCTGGGAAATTCTTTTTCCAGAACCCAAACACAAACTAATTGTGTTAACGCAATTAAAAAAAATCAATAAATTATTGTACATATTTTTTTTGTTATACTAATTAAATATATATACTTATTGCTCTTAATAAGGTATTTTACATTTATTGAACACAATTTTAATGTGTCATTTCTAAGAAGGGCTTGAATCATTTTGAACCATGGGTCCTGGAGGGCCACTGTCCTGCACAGTTTATTTTCAACTCTAATCAAACACACCTGCATTTCATTTCCAAGTAATCCTGAAGACTGTTTAAGTTTTATTAGTCTATTATCTTCTTGTTTATCATCTTGATATTTCTCCTCTGTTTTTCTTTTATGTTGTTCTCATCGTACGCTCTCCTCAAAGGCTTTTCAATTGTGTTTCTAAACATATTTTCTTCTTTTATTTTTAAATAACAAGATTAAAGAATAAACTTAGATTCAAAACGTGATTGATCTTTATAAGTAATGCTTCACCAGAATCTGTTTTGTCTGCTTTCCTTAGTCAAAATAATGTTAACTGCACAACTTTCGGACAGGTTTACAAAAAGATTATAATTAGTGATAGAGAAAATCTTTAACATGACTTTGCTTTAATTGTGTATGAGTGAAACTTACCCACACTGATAACATCATAGCTTGTATTAGCACTATAGAGTACATCTTCAACTGCAGTATCATTGGGTAGGGAGGAGAATGATGCATCCATCTCTGTAACGATTGATCCTTTCCTACAACAAGAAAGAGAAGACTAATGGGCTCATGTTTTTCAATTAACTGTGTGATGAATCCTGTTATTTGCAGTGAAAAACGCTTTACTCTAATGCACAAATGATATTTACATAAAGAAACAACTTTGAATTACACATAAATATTGTTGTTTAAAAATAAAACACTTACGTGAACCGTATAATTATCAGTCTAAGGAAATATATAAATTTACTCCTCAAGACTGCCTCAAACTGTAGAAAAAGCACATTAAGTTTCAACTGCGGACTGTAACACAGAAACACTTCATAATGAACTCAATTACTGAAAAATGAACTGACAGATTTTTTTGTGTTATAACTCCGGTTTCACAGACAAGGTTTAAGTGTAGTCCTAGACTAAGACACATGTTGGAGCTATCTTATCTGAAAATAACTTTAAATTACAGATCTTAAAATATGCCAGTTTCTTTGATTTGTCTCAAGATACACACCAGTAACATTTTTATCTAAGGCAGGTTTATAAAAGATGTTTAAATGCTTTAATTTAACTAAGACCTAGTCATGGCTTTGGCTAAACATTGTTTGTAAAACCAGGGGCCTCATTTATAAAATGCTGCGTAAAAACCATAATAAATTTTATCTTACGATCATTTAACAAAAATGCGTACGTGTGATTCATAAACCAAACGTACGCGCAGAAAACGCGCGTACCCCTTTCAACTCCATAAATCAGAAATTAACTTGAACTTGTGCGCGCATCCGAGCAGTTTCAGATCTCCGCCTTTAAACGATGCGTAATTAATGTCAGACATATAAAAAGTGCTTGTCAATGTTTAAACCCAATTTCAAACAGCAAGAATGGCTTATATTTCCAAAAACCTACAGCAATCAGACAAGCAACAGTGCGTACGTCTGCTCAGACCCTGACGTGGCGCTAAGCACTTTTCCACGTCAAAGACGGTTTTTATAAATATGGACGTTGCCGTGGATTTTCGGCACACTTTACGATCAAATCTGTGCATACGCAGGCTCTATAAATGAGGCCCCTGGCCATAAAACAAAAAGTTTTAATAGTAACAATGTCTAAATTATAGTGCACATTCAAGTTCTAGTTGCTCTTCTGTTTAATGTATTTTATATTATTTTGTATTGAGTTTCTTCTTTAAAACTGTTTTAAGTGTTGGTGTAGCACTGTACCTCAATTATCATGTTTTTTTCCCGACTTTTATAAGCATCAGAAGATCGGTCTGCCAGTTCTGAGATAAAAGTTTCTTGTGTTATCATTTTGATACGGACTGTGTATGGTTTTGTTGTGGTTGTTGGTGCTTGTGATGTGGTTGTTGGTGCTTGTGTTGTGGTTGTTGGTGCTTGTGTTGTGGTTGTTGATGCTTTTGTTGTGGTTGTTGGTGCTTGTGTTGTGGTTCTTGATGCTTGTGTTGTGGTTGTTGGTGCTTGTGTTGTGGTTGTTGGTGCTTGTGTTGTGGTTGTTGGTGCTTTTGTTGTGGTTGTTGGCGCAGCTATTATGGTGGTTGGGGCTTGGGTTGTGGTTGTTGATGCTTTTGTTGTGGTTGTTGGTGCAGCTGTAGTGGTTGTTTCTGTAGATGTTGTGGTTGTTGGGGCTTGTGTTGTGGTTGTTGGTGCAGCTGTTGTGGTTGTCGGTTCAACTCTCGTGGTTGTTGGTGCAGCTGTCGTGGTTGTTGGTGCAGCCGTTGTGGTGGTTGGTGCAGCTGTTGAGGTTGTTGGTCCAGCTGTCGTGGTTGTTGGTGCAACCGTTGTGGTGGTTGGTGCAGCTGTTGAAGTTGTTGGTCCAGCTGTTGTGGTTGTTGGTGCAGCTGTTGTGCTTGTTGGTGCAGCTGTTGTGGGTGCTACTGTTGTGGTTGTTGGTGCAGCTGTTGTGGTTGTTGGTGCAGCTGCCGTGGTTGTTGGTGCAGCTGTTTTGGTTGTTGGTGCAGCTGTTGTGGTTGTTGGTGCAGCTGTTGTGTTAGTTGATGCAACTGTTGTGGTTGTTGGTGCAGCTGTCATGGTTGTTGGTACAGCTGTTGTGGTTGATGGTTCAAGTGTCGTGGATGTTGGTGCAACTGTCATGGTTGTTTGTGCAGCTGTTGTGGTTGTTAATGCAGCTGTTGTCGTTGTTGGTGCAAGTTTTGTGGTTGTTGGTGCAACTATTGTGGTTGTTGGTGCAACTGTCGTGGTTGTTGTTGCAACTGTTGTGGTTGTTGGTGCTTGTGTTGTTGTTGCAGCTGTTGGGGTTATTGGTGAAGCTGTCATGGTTGTTGGTGTTTGGGTTGTGGTGGTTGTTGCAACTGTCGTGGTTCTTGGTGCAACTGTTGTGGTTGTTGGTGCTTGTGTTGTGGTTGTTGATGCTTGTGTTGTGTTTTTTGGTGCAGCTGTCATGGTTGTTGATGCAGCTGTAATGGTTGTTGGTCCGTGTGTTGTGGTTGGTGGTTCAAATGTCATGGTTGTTGGTGCAGCTGTTGTGGTTGTTGGTGCAACTGTCATGGTTGTTGGTGCAGCTGTTGTGGTTGTTGGTGAAGCTGTCGTGGTTGTTGGTGCAACTGTTGTGGTTGTTGGTGCAACTGTCTTGGTTGTTGGTGTTTGGGTTGTGGTTGTTGGTGCAACTGTCGTGGTTGTTGGTGCAACTGTTGTGGATGTTGGTGCAGCTGTCATAGTTTTCGGTGCAGCTGTTGTGGTTGTTGGTGCTTGTGTTGTGGTTGTTGGTGCTTGTGTTGTGGTTGTTGGTGCTTGTGTTGTGGTTGTTGGTACAACTGTTGTGGTTGTTGGTGCAGATGTCTTGGTTGTTGGTGTTTGGGTTGTGGTTGTTGGTGCAACTGTCATGGTTGTTGGTGCAACTGTCGTGGTTGTTGGTCCGTGTGTTGTGGTTGGTGGTTCAAATGTCATGGTTGTTGGTGCAGCTGTTGTGGTTGTTGGTGCAACTGTCATGGTTGTTGGTGCAGCTGTTGTGGTTGTTGGTGCAGCTGTTGTGGTTGTTGATGCAGATGTCGTGGTTGTTGGTGCAACTGTCGTGGTTTGTGGTGCAACTGTTGTGGTTGTTGGTGCTTGTGTTGTTGTTGTTGGTGCAGTCGTTGTGGATGTTGGTGCAGCTGTCGTGGTTTTTGGTGCAGCTGTTGTGGTTTTTGGTGCTTGTGTTGTGGTTGTTGGTGCTTGTGTTGTGGTTGTTAGTGCTTGTGTTGTGGTTGTTGGTGCTTGTGTTGTGGTTGTTGGCGCAGCTATTGTGGTTGTTGGGGCTTGGGTTGTGGTTGTTGGTGCTTTTGTTGTGGTTGTTGGTGCAGCTGTAGTGGTTGTTTCTGTAGATGTTGTGGTTGTTGGTGCAGCTGTTGTGGTTGTCGGTGCAACTGTCGTGGTTGTTGGTGCAGCTGTCGTGGTTGTTGGTGCAGCTGTCGTGGTTGTTGGTGCAGCCGTTGTGGTGGTTGGTGCAGCTGTTGTGGGTGCAACTTTTGTGGTTGTTGGTGCAGCTGTTGTGGTTGTTGGTGCAGCTGCCGTGGTTGTTGGTTTTTGTGTTGTGGTTGTAAGTGCAGCTGTTGTGTTAGTTGATGCAACTGTTGTGGTTGTTGGTGCAGCTGTCATGGTTGTTGGTACAGCTGTTGTGGTTGTTGGTTCAACTGTTGTGGTTGTTGGTGCAGCTGTTGTGGTTATTGGTGCAGATGTCATGGTAGTTGGTGCAGTTGTAGTGGTAGTTGGTGCAATTGTTGTGGTTGTTGGTGCAGCTGTTGTGGTTGTTGGTTCAACTGTTGTGGTAGTTGGTGTATCTGTCGTGTTTGTTGGTGCAGTTGTAGTGGTAATTGGTGCAGCTGCCGTGGTTGTTGGTTCTTGTGTTGTGGTTGTAAGTGCAGCTGTTGTGTTAGTTGATGCAACTGTTGTGGTTGTTGGTGCAGCTGTCATGGTTGTTGGTACAGCTGTTGTAGTTGATGGTTCAAGTGTCGTGGTTGTTGGTGCAACTATTGTGGGTTTTGGTGCAGTTGTAATGGTAGTTGGTGCAACTGTTGTGGTTGTTGGTGCAGCTGTTGTGGTTGTTGGTTCAACTGTTGTGGTAATTGGTGCATCTGTCTTGGTTGTTTGTGCAGTTTTAGTGGTAGTTGGTGCAGCTGTTGTGGTTGTTGGCGCAGCTGTTGTGGTTGTTGCTGTTTGTGTTGTGGAAGGTGGTGCTTGTGTTGTGGTTGTTTTTGCAGCTATAATGGTTGTTGGTTTAGCTGTCGTGGTTGTTGGGACTTTTGTTGTAGATGTTGGTCCTTTTGTTTTGGTTGTTGGTGCAATAGTTGTGGTTGATGGTACAGCTGTTGTGGTTGTTGGTGCAGTTGTCTTGGTTGTTGGTGCTTGTGTTGTGGTTGTTGGTCCAACTGTCGTTGTTGTTAGTGCTTGTGTTGTTGTTGTCGGTGCAGGCGTTTTGGATGTTGGTGCAGCTGTCGTGGTTGATGGTGCAGCTGTCGTGGTTGTTGGTGCAGCTGTCGTGGTTGTTGGGGCATCTGTCGTGGTTGTTGGTGCAGCTGTTGTGGTTGTTGGTGCAGCTGTCGTGTTTGTTGGTGCAACTGTTGTGGTTGTTGGTGCAGCTGTCGTGGTTGTTGGTGCAGCTGTCATGGTTGTTGGTGCAACTGTTGTGGTTGTTGGTGGAGCTGTCGTGGTTGTTGGTGTTTGGGTTGTGGTTTTTGGTGCAACTGTTGTCGTTTTTGGTGCAACTGTTGTCTTTGTTGGTGCAGCTGTTGTGGTTGTTGGTGCATCTGTCGTGGTTGTTGGAGCAGTTGTAGTGGTAGTTGGTGCAACTGTCGTGGTTGTTGGTGCAGCTGTTGTGGTTGTTGGTTCAACTGTTGTGGTTGTTGGTGCATCTGTCGTGGTTGTTGGTGCAGATGTTGTGGTTGTTGGTGCTTGTGTTGTTGTTGTTGGTGCAGCCGTTGTGGATGTTGGTGCTTTTGTTGTGGTTGTTGGCGCAGCTATTGTGGTTGTTGGGGCTTGGGTTGTGGTTGTTGGTGCAGCTGTAGTGGTTGTTTCTGTAGCTGTTGTGGTTTTTGGGGCTTGTGTTGTGGATGTTGGTGCAACTGTCATGGTAGTTGGTGCAACTGTCGTGGTTGTTTGTGCAGCTGTTGTGGTTGTTAATGCAGCTGTTGTGGTTGTTGGTGCAACTGTTGTGGTTGTTGGTTCAGGTGTTGTGGTTGTTGGTGCAACTTTCATGGTAGTTGGTGCAACTGTCGTGGTTGTTGGTGCAACTGTTGTGGTTGTTAGTGCAGCTTTTCTGGTTGTTGGTTCAACTGTTGTGGTAGTTGGTTCAACTGTTGTGGTTGTTGGTGCATCTGTCATGGTTGTTGGTGCAGTTTTCGTGGTTGTTTTTGTTTTAGCTGTTGTGGTTGTTTGTGCAACTGTTGTGGTTGTTGATGCAACTGTTGTGGTTATTGGTGGAGCTGTCGTGGTTGTTGGTGTTTGGGTTGTGGTTGTTGGTGCAACTGTTGTGGTTGTTTGTGCAACTGTTGTGGTTGTTGGTTCAACTGTCGTGGCTGTTGGTGCTTGTGTTGTTGTTGCATCTTTCGTGGTTGTTGGTTCATCTGTTGTGGTTGTCGGTGCATCTGTTTTGGTAGTTGGTGAAACTGTAGTGGTTGTTGGTGCAGATGTTGTGGTTGTTGGTGGAGCTGTTGTGGTTGTTGGTGCTACTGTCATGGTTGTTGGTGCAGCTGTCGTGGTTGTTGTTGCAGCTGTTGTGGTTGTTGGTCCAGTTGTTGTGGTTGTTGGTGTTTGTGTTGTCATTGTTAGTGCAACTGTAGGGGTTGTTGGTGCTTGTGTTGTGGTTGTTGGTGCAGCTGTTGTGGTTGTTGGTGCTTTTGTTGTGGTTGTTGGTGCAACTGTAGTGGTTGTTGGTGCACCTGTCGTGGTTGTTGGTTCAGCTGTAGTGGTTGTTGGTTCAGCTGTTGTGGTTGTTGGTGCTTGTGTTGTGGTGGTTGGTGCAGCTGTAGTGGTTGTTGGTTCAGCTGTAGTGGTTGTTGGTTCAGCTGTTGTGGTTGTTGGTGCAGCTGTCGTGGTTGTTGGTGCTTGTGTTGTGGTTGTTGATGCTTGTGTTGTGGTTGTTGGTGCAACTGTTGTGGTTGTTGGTGCAGCTGTAGTGGTTGTTGGTGCAGCTGTAGTGGTTGTTGGTGCAGCTGTTGTGGTTGTTGGTGCAGCTGTTGTGGTTGTTGGTGCAGCCGTTGTGGATGTTGGTGCAGATGTTGTGGTTGTTGGTGCAGCTGTTGTGGTTATTGGTAGAGCTGTCATGGTTGTTGGTGTTTGGGTTGTGGTTGTTGGTGCAACTGTTGTGGTTGTTTGTGCAGTTGTTGTGGTTGTTGGTGCAGCTGTTGTGGTTATTGTTGCTTGTGTTGTGGTTGTTGGTCCAACTGTCCTGGTTGTTGGTCCAACTTTCATGGTTGTTGGTGCAACTGTTGTGGTTGTTGGTGCTACTGTCGTGGTTATTGGTGCAGATGTCGTGGTTGTTGGTGCAGCCATTGTGGATTTTTGTGCAGCTGCCGTGGTAGTTGGTGCAACTGTCGTGGTTGTTGGTGCAGCTGTTGTGGTTGTTGGTGCAACTGTCGTGGATGTTGTTGCAACTGTCGTGGTTGTTTGTGGAGCTGTTGTGGTTGTTGGTGCAGCCGTTGTGCTTGTTGATGCAACCGTTGTGGTTGTTGATGCAACTATTGTGGTTGTTGGTGCTTGTGTTGTTGGTGCAGCCGTTGTGGATGTTGGTGCAGTTGTCTTGGTTGTTGCTGTTTGGGTTGTGGTTGTTGGTGCAACTATTGTGGTTGTTGGTACAGTTGTAGTGGTAGTTGGTGCAACTGTCGTGGTTGTTGGTGCAGCTGTTGTGGTTGTTGGTTCAACTGTTGTGGTTGTTGGTGCATCTGTCGTGGTTGTTGGTGCAGATGTTATGGTTATTGGTGCTTGTGTTGTTGTTGCAGCCGTTGTGGATGTTGGTGCAGCTGTCGTGGTTGTTGGTGCTTGTGTTGTGGTTGTTGGTGCTTTTGTTGTGGTTGTTGGCGCAGCTATTGTGGTTGTTGGTGCAACTGTTGTGGTTGTTGGTGAAGGTGTTGTGGTTGTTGGGGCAACTTTCATGGTAGTTGGTGCAACTGTCGTGGTTGTTGGTGCAACTGTTGTGGTTGTTGGTGCAACTGTTGTGGTTGTTGGTGCAGGTGTTGTGGTTGTTGGTGCAAATTTCATGGTAGTTGGTGCAACTGTCGTGGTTGTTGGTGCAGCTGTTGTGGTTGTTGGTGCAACTGTTGTGGTTGATGGTGCAGGTGTTGTGGTTGTTGGTGCAACTTTCATGGTAGTTGGTGTAACTGTCGTGGTAATTGGTGCAACTGTCGTGGTTGTTGGTGCAACTGTCGTGGTTGTTGGTGCAACTGTCGTGGTTGTTGGTGCAACTGTCGTGGTTGTTGGTGCAGCTGTTGTGGTTGTTAATGCAGCTTTTGTGGTTGTTGGTGCAACTGTTGTGGTTGTTAATGCAGCTGTTGTGGTTGTTGGTGCAACTATTGTGGTTGTTGGTGAAGGTGTTGTGGTTGTTGGGGCAACTTTCATGGTAGTTGGTGCAACTGTCGTGGTTGTTGGTGCAACTGTTGTGGTTGTTGGTGCAACTGTTGTGGTTGTTGGTGCAGGTGTTGTGGTTGTTGGTGCAAATTTCATGGTAGTTGGTGCAACTGTTGTGGTTGTTGGTGCAGCTGTTGTGGTTGTTGGTGCAACTGTTGTGGTTGATGGTGCAGGTGTTGTGGTTGTTGGTGCAACTTTCATGGTAGTTGGTGCAACTGTCGTGGTTGTTGGTGCAACTGTCGTGGTTGTTGGTGCAACTGTCATGGTTGTTGGTGCAACTGTTGTGGTTGTTGATGCAACTGTCGTGGTAGTTGGTGCAACTGTCGTGGTTGTTGGTGCACCTGTTGTGGTTGTTGGTTCAACTGTTGTGGTAGTTGGTTCAATTGTTGTGGTTGTTGGTGCATCTGTCATGGTTGTTGGTGCAGATTTCGTGGTTGTTGTTGCAGCTGTTGTGGTTGTTTGTGCAACTGCTGTGGTTGTTGATGCAACTGTCGTGGTTGTTGGTGCAGCTGTTGTGGTTCTTGGTGCTTGTGTTGTTGTTGTTGGTGCAGCCGTTGTGGATGTTGGTGCAGTTGTCTTGGTTGTTGCTGTTTGGGTTGTGGTTGTTGGTGCAACTGTCGTGGATGTTGGTGCAACTGTTGTGGTTGTTGGTGCTTGTGTTGTTGTTGTTGGTGCTTGTGTTGTTGTTGTTGGTGCAGCCGTTGTGGATGTTGGTGCAGCTGTCGTGGTAGTTGGTTCAACTGTTGTGGTTGTTGGTGCAGCTGTTGTGGTTGTTGGTGCAGCCATTGTGGATGTTTGTGCAGCTGTCGTGGCAGTTGGTGCAACTGCCGTGGTTGTTGGTGCAGCTGTTGTGGTTATTGGTGCAGATGTTGTTGTAGTTGGTGGAGTTGTAGTGGTAGTTGGTGCAATTGTCGTGGTTGTTGGTGCAGCTGTAGTGGTTGTTGGTGCAACTGTTGTGGTTGTTGGTGCTTGTGTTCTTGTTGTTGGTGCAGGCATTGTGGATGTTGGTGCAGTTGTCTTGGTTGTTGGTGTTTGGGTTGTGGTTGTTGGCGTAACTGTCGTGGTTGTTGGTGCAGTTGTCTTGGTTGTTGGTGTTTGGGTTGTGGTTGTTGGTGCAACTGTCATGGTTGTTGGTGCAGCCGCTGTGGATGTTGGTGCAGATGTTGTGGTTGTTGGTGCAGCTGTTTTAGTTGTTGGAGCTACTGTCGTGGTTGTTAATGCAGCTGTTGTGGTTGTTGGTGCAACCATAGTGGTTGTTGATGCAACTATTGTGGTTGTTGTTGCTTGTGTTGTGGTTGTTGGTCCAACTGTCGTGGTTGCTGGTCCAACTGTCATGATTGTTGGTGCAACTGTCGTGGTTGTTGTTGCAATTGTAATGGTTGTTGGTGCAACTGTTGTGGTTGTTGGTGCAACTGTTGTGGTTGTTGGTGCAACCATCCTGGTTGTTGGTTCAACTGTTGTGGTTTTTGGTGCTTGTGTTCTTGTTGTTAGTGCAGGAGTTGTGGATGTTGGTGCAGTTGTCTTGGTTGTTGGTGTTTGGGTTGTGGTTGTTGGCGTAACTGTCGTGGTTGTTGGTGCAGTTGTCTTGGTTGTTGGTGTTTGGGTTGTGGTAGTTGGTTCAACTGTTGTGGTTGTTGGTGCATCTGTCGTGGTTGTTGGTGCAGCTGTTGTGTTTGTTGGTACAGCCATTATGGATGTTTGTGCAGCTGTCGTGGTAGTTTGTCCAACTGTCATGATTGTTGGTGCAGATTTCGTGGTTGTTGTTGTAACTGTTGTGGTTGTTGGTACAGCCATTGTGGATGTTTGTGCAGCTGTTGTGGTAGTTGGTGCAACTGTTGTGGTTGTTGGTGCAGCTGTTGTGGTTATTGGTGCAGACGTTGTGGTAGTTGGTGGAGTTGTAGTGGTAGTTGGTGCAATTGTTGTGATTGTTGGTGCAGCTGTTGTGGTTGTTGGTGCAGATGTCGTGCTTGGTGTTGCAACTGTTGTGGTTGTTGTTGCTTGTGTTGTGCTTGTTGGTGCAGTTGTTTTGGTTGTTGGTGCAGCTGTTGTGGTTGTTGGTGCAACTGTCGTGGTTGTTGGTGCTTGTGTTCTTGTTGTTGGTGCAGCCGTTGTGGATGTTGGTGCAGCTGTCTTTGTTGTTGGTTTTTGGGTTGTGGTTGTTGGTGCAACTGTCGTGGTTGTTGGTGCAACTGTTGTGGTTGTTGGTGCAACTGTTGTGGATGTTGGTGCATCTGTTGTGGTTATTGGTGCTTGTGTTGTGGTTGTTAGTGCAGCTGTCGTGGATGTTGGTGTTTGGGTTGTGGTTGTTGGTGCAACTGTCATGGTAGTTGGTGCAACTGTTGTGGTTGTTGGTCCAACTGTCGTGGTAGTTGGTTCAACTGTTGTGGTTGTAGGTACAGCTGTTGTGGTTGTTGGTGCAACTGTTGTGGTTGTTGGTGGAGCTGTCGTGGTTGTTGGTGTTTGGTTTGTGGTTGTTGGTGCAACTGTCATGGTAGTTGGTGCAACTGTCGTGGTTGTTGGTGCAACTGTTGTGGTTGTTTGTGCAGCTGTTGTGGTTGTTGTTGATTGTGTTGTGGTTGTTGGTGCAACTGTTGTGGTTGTTTGTGCAGCTGTTGTGGTTGTTGTTGATTGTGTTGTGGTTGTTGCTCCAACTGTCGTGGTTGTTGGTGCAGCTGTCCTGGTTGTTGGTGCATCTGTCGAGGTTGTTGGTGCAGCTGTTGTCGATGTTGGTGCAACTGTTGTGGTTGTTTGTGCAGCTGTTGTGGTTGTTGGTGCAGTTGTTGTGGTTGTTGGTGCTTGTGTTCTTGTTGTTAGTGCAGGAGTTGTGGATGTTGGTGCAGTTGTCTTGGTTGTTGGTGTTTGGGTTGTGGTTGTTGGCGTAACTGTCGTGGTTGTTGGTCCATTTGTCATGGTTGTTGGTGCATCTGTCGTGGTTGTTGGTGCAGCTGTTTGGGTTGTTGGTGCAGCCATTGTGGATGTTTGTGCAGCTGTCGTGGTAGTTGGTTCAACTGTTGTGGTTGTTGGTGCATCTGTCGTGGTTGTTGGTGCAGATTTCGTGGTTGTTGTTGCAACTGTTGTGGTTGTTGGTGCTTGTGTTCTTGTTGTTGGTGCAGGCATTGTAGATGTTGGTGCAGTTGTCTTGGTTGTTGGTGTTTGGGTTGTGGTTGTTGGTGCAACTGTCGTGGTTGTTGGTGCAGCTGTTGTGGTTGTTGGTGCAACTGTCGTGGTTGTTATTGCAACTGTTGTGGTTGTTGTTGCTTGTGTTGTGGTTGTTGGTGCAGTTGTTGTGGTTGTTGGTGCACCTGTCGTAGTTGTTGTTGCAACTGTTGTGGTTGTTGGTGCAACTGTTGTGGTTGTTGGTGCAAGCGTCGTGGTTGTTGGTGCAACTATTTTAGTTGTTGGTGCTTGTGTTCTTGTTGTTGGTGCAGCCATTGTGGATGTTGGTGCAGCTGTCTTGGTTGTTGGTGTTTGGGTTGTGGTTGTTGGTGCATCTGTCGTGGTTGTTGGTGTTTGGGTTGTGGTTGTTGGTGCAACTGTCGTGGTTGTTGGTGCAACTGTTGTGGTTGTTGGTGCAACTGTTGTGAATGTTTTTGCATCTGTCGTGGTTGTTGGTGCAACTGTTGTGGTTGTTGGTGCAAGCGTCGTGGTTGTTGGTGCAACTGTTGTGGTTGTTGGTGCTTGTGTTCTTGTTGTTGGTGCAGCCGTTGTGGATGTTGGTGCAACTGTCTTGGTTGTTGGTGTTTGGGTTGTGGTTGTTGGTGCAACTGTCGTGGTTGTTGGTGCAACTGTTGTGGTTGTTGGTGCAACTGTTGTGGATGTTGGTGCATCTGTCGTGGTTGTTGGTGCTTGTGTTGTGGTTCTTGATGCAGCTGTCGTGGTTGTTTGTGCAGCTGTCGTGGTTATTGTTGCTTGTGTTGTGGTTGTTGACGCTTGTGTTGTGGTTGGTGGTGCAGCTGTAGTTGTTGGTAAGGCTTGTGTTGTAGTTGTTGGTGCAGCTGTTGTGGTTGTTGGTGCAACTGTTGTGGTTGTTGTTGCTTGTGTTGTGGTTGTTGGTGCAGTTGTTGTGGTTGTTGGTGCACCTGTCGTAGTTGTTGTTGCAACTGTTCTTGTTGTTAGTGCAGGAGTTGTGGATGTTGGTGCAGTTGTCTTGGTTGTTGGTGTTTGGGTTGTGGTTGTTGGCGTAACTGTCGTGGTTGTTGGTCCATTTGTCGTGGTTGTTGGTGCATCTGTCGTGGTTGTTGGTGCAGCTGTTTGGGTTGTTCGTGCAGCCATTGTGGATGTTTGTGCAGCTGTCGTGGTAGTTGGTTCAACTGTTGTGGTTGTTGGTGCATCTGTCGTGGTTGTTGGTGCAGCTGTTGTGGTTGCTGGTACAGCCATTATGGATGTTTGTGCAGCTGTCGTGGTAGTTGGTCCAACTGTCATGATTGTTGGTGCAGATTTCGTGGTTGTTGTTGCAACTGTCGTGGTTGTTGGTGCAACTGTTGTGGTTGTTGGTGCAACCATCCTGGTTGTTGGTGCAACTGTTGTGGTTGTTGGTGCTTGTGTTCTTGTTGTTGGTGTAGGCATTGTGGATCTTGGTGCAGTTGTCTTGGTTGTTGGTGTTTGGGTTGTGGTTGTTGGTGCAACTGTCGTGGTTGTTGGTGCAGCTGATGTGGTTGTTGGTGCAACTGTCGTGGTTGTTATTGCAACTGTTGTGGTTGTTGTTGCTTGTGTTGTGGTTGTTGGTGCAGTTGTTGTGGTTGTTGGTGCACCTGTCGTAGTTGTTGTTGCAACTGTTGTGGTTGTTGGTGCAAGTGTCGTGGTTGTTGGTGCAACTGTTGTGGTTGTTGGTGCAACTGTTGTGGATGTTGGTGCATCTGTCGTGGTTGTTGGTCCAACTGTCATGATTGTTGGTGCAACTGTTTTGGTTTTTGGTGCTTGTGTTCTTGTTGATGGTGCAGGCGTTGTGGATGTTGGTGCAGTTGTCTTGGTTGTTGGCACAACTGTCGTGGTTGTTGGTGCAGCTGTTGTGGTTGTTCGTGCAGCCATTGTGGATGTTTGTGCAGCTGTCGTGGTAGTTAGTGCAACTGTTGTGGTTGTTGGTGCAGCTGTTGTGGTTGTTGGTGCAGCTGTGGTGGTTGTTGGTGCAGTTGTTGGTGCACCTGTCGTAGTTGTTGTTGCAACTGTCATGGTTGTTGGTGCAACTGTTGTGGTTGTTGGTGCAAGCGTCGTGGTTGTTGGTGCAACTGTTGTGGTTGTTGGTGCTTGTGTTCTTGTTGTTGGTGCAGCCGCTGTGGATGTTGGTGCAGCTGTCTTGGTTGTTGGTGTTTGGGTTGTGGTTGTTGGTGCAACTGTTGTGGTTGTTGGTGAACCTGTTGTGGTTGTTGGTGCAACTGTTGTGGATGTTGGTGCATCTGTCGTGGTTGTTGGTGCTTGTGTTGTGGTTGTTGGTGCAGCTGTCGTGAATGTTGGTGTTTGGGTTGTGGTTGTTGGTGCTACTGTCATGGTAGTTGGTGCAACTGTTGTGGTTGTTGGTGCAACTGATGTGGTAGTTCGTTCAACTGTTGTGGTTGTAGGTGCAGCTGTTGTGGTTGTTGGTGCAACTGTTGTGGTTGTTGGTGGAGCTGTCGTGATTGTTGGTGTTTGGTTTGTGGTTGTTGGTGCAACTGTCATGGTAGTTGGTGCAACTGTCGTGGTTGTTTGTGCAACAGTTGTGGTTGTTTGTGCAGCTGTTGTGGTTGTTGTTGATTGTGTTGTGGTTGTTGGTCCAACTGTCGTGGTTGTTGGTGCAGCTGTCCTGGTTGTTGGTGCATCTGTTGAGGTTGTTGGTGCAGCTGTTGTGGTTGTTGGTGCAACTGTTGTGGTTGTTTGTGCAGCTGTTGTGGTTGTTGGTGCAGTTGTTGTGGTTGTTGGTGCAGCTGTTGTGGTTGTTGTTGCTTGTGTTGTGGATGTTGGTCCAACTGTCGTGGTTGTTTGTCCAACTGTCATGATTGTTGGTGCAGCTGTCGTGGTTGTTGTTGCAACTGTTGTGGTTGTTGGTGCAACTATCCTGGTTGTTGGTGCAACTGTTTTGGTTGTTGGTAGTGGTGTTCTTGTTGTTGGTGCAGGCCTTGTGGATGTTGGTGCAGTTGTCTTGGTTGTTGGTGCAACTGTTGTGGTTGTTGGTGCAACTGTTGTGATTGTTGGTCCAATTGTCGTAGTTGTTGGTCCAACTGTCATGATTGTTGGTGCAGCTGTCGTGGTTGTTGTTGCAACTGTCGTGGTTGCTGGTCCAACTGTCATGATTGTTGGTGCAGCTGTCGTGGTTGTTGTTGCAACTGTCATGGTTGTTGGTGCAATTGTTGTGGTTGTTGGTGCAACCATCCTGGTTGTTGGTTCAACTGTTGTGGTTTTTGGTGCTTGTGTTCTTGTTGTTGGGGCAGGCGTTGTGGATGTTGGTGCAGTTGTTTTTGTTGTTGGCGCAACTGTCGTGGTTGTTGGTGCAACTGTTGTGGTTGTTGGTGCTTGTGTTGTGCTTGTTGGTGCACCCGTTGTGGATGTTGGTCCATTTGTCGTGGTTGTTTGTGCATCTGTCGTGGTTGTTGGTGCAGCTGTTGTGGTTGTTGGTACAGCCATTGTGGATGTTTGTGCAGCTGTCGTGGTAGTTGGTGCAACTGTTGTGGTTGTTGGTGCAGCTGTTGTGGTTATTGGTGCAGATGTTGTGGTAGTTGGAGGAGTTGTAGTGGTAGTTGGTGCAATTGTTGTAATTGTTGGTGCAGCTGTTGTGGTTGTTGGTGCAACTGTCGTGCTTGTTGGTGCAACTGTTGTGGTTGTTGTTGCTTGTGTTGTGCTTGTTGATGCAGTTGTTGTGGTGGTTGTTGGTGCAGCTGTTGTGGTTGTTGGTGCAACTGTCGTGGTTGTTGGTGCAACTGTTGTGGTTGTTGTTGCTTGTGTTGTGGTTTTTGGTGCAGTTGTTGTGCTTGTTGGTGCAGTTGTCGTTGTTGTTGGTGCAACCGTTGTGGTTGTTGATGCAAGCATCGTGGTTGTTGGTGCAACTGCTGTGGTTGTTGGTGCTTGTGTTATTGCTGTTGGTGCAGGTGTCTTGGTTGTTGGTGTTTGGGTTGTGGTTGTTGGTGCAGCCGCTGTGGATGTTGGTGCAGCCGCTGTGGATGTTGGTGCAGATGTTGTGGTTGTTGGTGCAGCTATTGTAGTTGTTGGTGCTACTGTCGTGGTTGTTAATGCAGCTGTTGTGGTTGTTGGTGCAACTGTTGTGGTTGTTGGTGCAACCGTCATGGTTGTTGGTGCAACTGTTGTTGTTGTTGGTGCAACTGTTGTTGTTGTTGGTGCAGCCGTTGTGGATGTTGGTGCATCTGTTGTGGTTGTTGGTGGAGCTGTCGTGGTTGTTGGTGCAGCTGTTGTGGTTGTTGGTGCAGCTGTTGTGGTTGTTGGTGGTGCTGTCGTGGTTGTTGGTGCAGATGTCATGGTTGTTGGTGCAGCTGTTGTGGTAGTTGGTTCAACTGTTGTGGTTGTTGGTGCATCTGTCGTGGTTGTTGGTGCAGCCATTGTGGATGTTTGTGCAGCTGTCGTGGTAGTTTTTGCAACTGTCGTGGTTGTTGGTGCAGCTGTTGTGGTTATTGGTGCAAATGTTGTGGTAGTTGGTGGAGTTGTAGTGGTAGTTGGTGCAATTATCGTGGTTGTTGGTGCAGCTGTTGTGGTTGTTGGTGCAACTGTCGTGGTTGTTGGTGCAACAGTCGTGGTTGTTGGTGCTGCTGTCGTGGTTGTTGGTGCAGCTGTCGTGGTTGTTGGTGCAGCTGTCCTGGTTGTTGGTGCATCTGTCGTGGTTGTTGGTGCAACTGTTGTGGTTGTTGGTGCAACTGTTGTGGTTGTTGGTGCAACTGTTGTGGTTGTTGGTGCTACTGTCGTGGTTGTTGGTGCAACTGTTGTGGTTGTTATTGCTTCTGTTCTTGTTGTTGGTGCAGCCATTGTGGATGTTGGTGCAGCTGTCTTGGTTGTTGGTGTTTGGGTTGTGGTTGTTGGTGCAACTGTTGTGGTTGTTGGTTCTTGTGTTGTTGTTGTTGGTGCAGGTGTTGTGGATGTTGGTGCATCTGTCGTGGTTGTTGGTGCAGCTGTTGTGGTTGTTGGTGCAACTGCTATGGTTGTTGGTGCTTGTGTTGTGGTTGTTGATGCAACTGCTGTGGTTGTTGGCCCTTGTGTTGTGGTTGTTGGTGCAGCTGTCGTGGTAGTTTGTGCAGCTGTCGTGGTAGTTTGTGCAGCTGTCGTGGTTGTTGATGCTGCTGTCGTGGATGTTGGTGCAACTGTTGTGGTTGTTGGTGCAACTGTTGTGATTGTTGGTGCAGCAGTTGGGGTTGTTGGTGCAACTGTCATGGTTGTTGGTGCATTAGATGTGGATTTTGGTGCTTGTGTTGTTGGTGCAACTGTCGTGGATGTTGGTGCTTGTGTTGTGGTTGTTTGTGCAACTGTCATGGTTGTTGCTGCTTGAATTGTGGTCGTTGGTGCAGCTGTTGTGGTTGCTTGAATTGTGGTTGTTGGTGCTTGTGTTGTGGTTGTTGGTGCTTGTGTTTTGGTTGTTGGGGCTTGTGTTGTAGTTGTTGGTGCAACTGTTGTGGTTGCTGGTGCAGCTGTCGTGGATGTTTGTGCAGCTGTAGTTGTTGGTGTAGCTGTCGTGGTTGTTGGTGCTTGTGTTGTGGTTGTTTGTGCAGCTGTAGTTGTTGTTGGTGTAGCTGTCGTGGTTGTTGGGGCTTGTATTGTAGTTGTTGGTGCAGCTGTTGTGGTTGTTGGTGCAGCTGTAGTGGTTGTTGGTGCTGCTGTCGTGGTTGTTGGTGCAGCTGTCGTGGTTGTTGGTGCAGCTGTCCTGGTTGTTGGTGCACCTGTCGTAGTTGTTGTTGCAACTGTTCTTGTTGTTAGTGCAGGAGTTGTGGATGTTGGTGCAGTTGTCTTGGTTGTTGTTGATTGTGTTGTGGTTGTTGCTCCAACTGTCGTGGTTGTTGGTGCAGCTGTCCTGGTTGTTGGTGCATCTGTCGAGGTTGTTGGTGCAGCTGTTGTCGTTGTTGGTGCAACTGTTGTGGTTGTTTGTGCAGCTGTTGTGGTTGTTGGTGCAGTTGTTGTGGTTGTTGGTGCTTGTGTTCTTGTTGTTAGTGCAGGAGTTGTGGATGTTGGTGCAGTTGTCTTGGTTGTTGGTGTTTGGGTTGTGGTTGTTGGCGTAACTGTCGTGGTTGTTGGTCCATTTGTCGTGGTTGTTGGTGCATCTGTCGTGGTTGTTGGTGCAGCTGTTTGGGTTGTTCGTGCAGCCATTGTGGATGTTTGTGCAGCTGTCGTGGTAGTTGGTGCAACTGTTGTGGTTGTTGGTGCAGCTGTTGTGGTTGTTGGTGCAGCTGTTGTGGTTATTGGTGCAGATGTTGTGAGAGTTGGTGGAGTTGTAGTGGTAGTCGGTGCAATTTTTGTGATTGTTGGTGCAGCTGTTGTGGTTGTTGGTGCAGCTGTTGTGGTTGTTGGTGCAACTGTCGTGGTTGTTGGTGCAATTGTTGTGGTTGTTGTTGCTTGTGTTGTGGTTGTTGGTGCAGTTGTTGTGGTTGTTGTTGCTTGTGTTGTGGTTGTTGGTGCAGTTGTTGGTGCACCTGTCGTAGTTGTTGTTGCAACTGTCGTGGTTGTTGGTGCAACTGTTGTGGTTGTTGGTGCAAGCGTCGTGGTTGTTGGTGCAACTGTTGTGGTTGTTGGTGCTTGTGTTCTTGTTGTTGGTGCAGCCGCTGTGGATGTTGGTGCAGCTGTCTTGGTTGTTGGTGTTTGGGTTGTGGTTGTTGGTGCAACTGTTGTGGTTGTTGGTAAAACTGTTGTGGTTGTTGGTGCAACTGTTGTGGATGTTGGTGCATCTGTCGTGGTTGTTGGTGCTTGTGTTGTGGTTGTTGGTGCAGCTGTTGTGAATGTTGGTGTTTGGGTTGTGGTTGTTGGTGCTACTGTCATGGTAGTTGGTGCAACTGTTGTGGTTGTTGGTGCAACTGACGTGGTAGTTCGTTCAACTGTTGTGGTTGTAGGTGCAGCTGTTGTGGTTGTTGGTGCAACTGTTGTGGTTGTTGGTGGAGCTGTCGTGATTGTTGGTGTTTGGTTTGTGGTTGTTGATGCAACTTTCATGGTAGTTGGTGCAACTGTCGTGGTTGTTTGTGCAACAGTTGTGGCTGTTTGTGCAGCTGTTGTGGTTGTTGTTGATTGTGTTGTGGTTGTTGGTCCAACTGTCGTGGTTGTTGGTGCAGCTGTCCTGGTTGTTGGTGCATCTGTCGAGGTTGTTGGTGCAGCTGTTGTGGTTGTTGGTGCAACTGTTGTGGTTGTTTGTGCAGCTGTTGTGGTTGTTGGTGCAGTTGTTGTGGTTGTTGGTGCAGCTGTTGTGGTTGTTGTTGCTTGTGTTGTGGATGTTGGTCCAACTGTGGTTGTTGTTTGTCCAACTGTCATGATTGTTGGTGCAGCTGTCGTGGTTGTTGTTGCAACTGTTGTGGTTGTTGGTGCAACTGTTGTGGTTGTTGGTGCAACTATCCTGGTTGTTGGTGCAACTGTTTTGGTTGTTGGTAGTGGTGTTCTTGTTGTTGGTGCAGGCCTTGTGGATGTTGGTGCAGTTGTCTTGGTTGTTGGTGCAACTGTTGTGGTTGTTGGTGCAACTGTTGTGATTGTTGGTCCAATTGTCGTAGTTGTTGGTCCAACTGTCATGATTGTTGGTGCAGCTGTCGTGGTTGTTGTTGCAACTGTCGTGGTTGCTGGTCCAACTGTCATGATTGTTGGTGCAGCTGTCGTGGTTGTTGTTGCAACTGTCGTGGTTGTTGGTGCAATTGTTGTGGTTGTTGGTGGAACCATCCTGGTTGTTGGTTCAACTGTTGTGGTTTTTAGTGCTTGTGTTCTTGTTGTTGGTGCAGGCGTTGTGGATGTTGGTGCAGTTGTCTTTGTTGTTGGCGCAACTGTCGTGGTTGTTGGTGCAACTGTTGTGGTTGTTGGTGCTTGTGTTGTGCTTGTTGGTGCACCCGTTGTGGATGTTGGTCCATTTGTCGTGGTTGTTTGTGCATCTGTCGTGGTTGTTGGTGCAGCTGTTGTGGTTGTTGGTACAGCCATTGTGGATGTTTGTGCAGCTGTCGTGGTAGTTGGTGCAACTGTTGTGGTTGTTGGTGCAGCTGTTGTGGTTATTGGTGCAGATGTTGTGGTAGTTCGAGGAGTTGTAGTGGTAGTTGGTGCAATTGTTGTGATTGTTGGTGCAGCTGTTGTGGTTGTTGGTGCAACTGTCGTGCTTGTTGGTGCAACTGTTGTGGTTGTTGTTGCTTGTGTTGTGGTTGTTGATACAGTTGTTGTTGTTGTTGGTGCAGCTGTCGTGGTTGTTGGTGCAACCGTTGTGGTTGTTAGTGCAAGCATCGTGGTTGTTGGTGGAACTTTTGTGGTTGTTGGTGCTTGTGTTCTTGTTGTTGGTGCAGGTGTCTTGCTTGTTGGTGTTTGGGTTGTGGTTGTTGGTGCAACTGTCGTGGTTGTTGGTGCAACTGTTGTGGTTGTTGGTGCAACTGCCGTGGTTGTTTTTGCAACTGTTGTGGTTGTTGGTGCAACTGTTGTGGTTGTTAGTGCATCTGTCGTGGTTGTTGGTGCAGCCGCTGTGGATGTTGGTGCAGATGTTGTGGTTGTTGGTGCAGCTATTGTAGTTGTTGGTGCTACTGTCGTGGTTGTTAATGCAGCTGTTGTGGTTGTTGGTGCAACTGTTGTGGTTGTTGGTGCAACCGTCATGGTTGTTGGTGCAACTGTTGTTGTTGTTGGTGCAGCCGTTGTGGATGTTGGTGCATCTGTTGTGGTTGTTGGTGGAGCTGTCGTGGTTGTTGGTGCAGCTGTTGTGGTTGTTGGTGCAGCTGTTGTGGTTGTTGGTGGTGCTGTCGTGGTTGTTGGTGTTTGGGTTGAGGTTGTTGATGCAACTGTCATGGTAGTTGGTGCAACTGTCGTGGTTGTTGTTGCAACTGTTGTGGTTGTTTGTGCAGTTGTTGTGGTTGTTGGTGCAGCTGTTGTGGTTGTTGTTGCTTGTGTTGTGGTTGTTGGTCCAACTGTCGTGGTTGTTGGTCCAACTGTCATGGTTGTTTGTTCAACTGTTGTGGTTGTTGGTGCTAATGTCATGGTTATTGGTGCAGCTGTTGTGGTAGTTGGATCAACTGTTGTGGTTGTTGGTGCATCTGTCGTGGTTGTTGGTGCAGCCATTGTGGATGTTTGTGCAGCTGTCGTGGTAGTTTTTGCAACTGTCGTGGTTGTTGGTGCAGCTGTTGTGGTTATTGGTGCAAATGTTGTGGTAGTTGGTGCCACTGTCGTGGTTGTTGGTGCAGCTGTTGTGGTTGTTGGTGCAACTGTCGTGGTTGTTGGTGCAACTGTAGTGGTTGTTGGTGCTGTTGTCGTGGTTGCTGGTGCAGCTGTCGTGGTTGTTGGTGCAGCTGTCCTGGTTGTTGGTGCATCTGTCGTGGTTGTTGGTGCAACTGTTGTGGTTGTTGGTGCAACTGTTGTGGTTGTTGGTGCGACTGTTGTGGTTGTTGGTGCGACTGTCGTGGTTGTTGGTGCAACTGTTGTGGTTGTTATTGCTTCTGTTCTTGTTGTTGGTGCATCCGTTGTGGATGTTTGTGCAGCTGTCTTGGTTGTTGGTGTTTGGGTTCTGGTTGTTGGTGCAACTGTTGTGGTTGTTGGTTCTTGTGTTGTTGTTGTTGGTGCAGGTGTTGTGGATGGTGGTGCATCTGTCGTGGTTGTTGGTGCAGCTGTTGTGGTTGTTGGTGCAACTGTTGTGGTTGTTGGTGCAACTGTTGTGGTTGTTGGTGCAACTGTTGTGGTTGTTGGTGCTTGTGTTGTTGTTGTTGTTGGTGCAGCCATTGTGGATGTTGGTGCATCTGTCGTGGTTGTTGGTGCAACTGTCGTGGTAGTTGGTTCAACTGTTGTGGTTGTTGGTGCAACTGTTTTGGTTGTTGGTGCAACTGTTGTGGTTGTTGGTGCTTGTGTTGTTGTTGTTGTTGGTGCAGCCATTGTGGATGTTGGTGCATCTGTCGTGGTTGTTGGTGCAGCTGTAGTGGTTGTTGGTGCAGCTGTCGTGGTTGATGGTGCAACTGTTGTGGTTGTTGGTGTTTGGGTTGTGGTTGTTGGTGCAACTGTCGTGGTTGTTGGTGCAACTGTTGTGGTTGTTGGTGCAACTGTTGTGGTTGTTGGTGCAGTTGTAGTGGTTGTTGGTGCAGCTGTCGTGGTTGATGGTGCAACTGTTGTGGTGGTCGGTGCAACTGTTGTGGTTGTTGATGCAGATGTAGTGGTTGTTGGTGCAGCTGTTTTGGTTATTGGTGCAAATGTCGTGGTAGTTGGTGCAGTTGTAGTGGTAGTTGGTGCAACTGTCGTGGTTGTTAATGCAGCTGTTGTGGTTGTTGGTTCAACTGTTGTGGTTGTTGGTGCAGGTGTTATGGTTGTTGATGCAGCTGTTGTGGTTGTTGGTGCAGCTGTCTTGGTTGTTGGTGTTTGGGTTGTGGTTGTTGGTGCAACTGCCGTGGTTGTTGGTGTAGCTGCTGTGGATGTTGGTGCAGCCGCTGTGGATGTTGGTGCAGATGTTGTGGTTGTTGGTGCAGCTGTCGTGGTTGTTAATGCAGCTGTTGTGGTTGTTGGTGCAACTGTCGTGGTTGTTGGTGCAACTGTAGTGGTTGTTGGTGCTGCTGTCGTGGTTGTTGGTGCAGCTGTCGTGGTTGTTGGTGCAGCTGTCCTGGTTGTTGGTGCATCTGTCGTGGTTGTTGGTGCAACTGTTGTGGTTGTTGGTGCAACTGTTGTGGATGTTAGTGCTACTGTCGTGGTTGTTGGTGCAACTGTTGTGGTTGTTATTGCTTCTGTTCTTGTTGTTGGTGCAGCCGTTGTGGATGTTGGTGCAGCTGTCTTGGTTGTTGGTGTTTGGGTTGTGGTTGTTGGTGCAACTGTTGTGGTTGTTGGTTCTTGTGTTGTTGTTGTTGGTGCAGGTGTTGTGGATGTTGGCGCATCTGTCGTGGTTGTTGGTGCAGCTGTTGTGGTTGTTGGTGCAACTGTTGTGGTTGTTGGTGCAACTGTTGTGGTTGTTGGTGCTTGTGTTGTTTTTGTTGTTGGTGCAGCCATTGTGGATGTTGGTGCATCTGTCGTGGTTGTTGGTGCAACTGTCGTGGTTGTTGGTGCAACTGATGTGGTTGTTGGTGCTTGTGTTGTTGTTGTTGTTGGTGCAGCCATTGTGGATGTTGGTGCAACTGTTGTGGTTGTTGGTGCAACTGTTGTGGTTGTTGGTGCTTGTGTTGTTGTTGTTGTTGGTGCAGCCATTGTGGATGTTGGTGCATCTGTCGTGGTTGTTGGTGCAGCTGTAGTGGTTGTTGGTGCAGCTGTCGTGGTTGTTGGTGCAGCTGTCGTGGTTGATGGTGCAACTGTTGTGGTTGTTGGTGTTTGGGTTGTGGTTGTTGGTGCAACTGTCGTGGTTGTTGATGCAACTGTCGTGGTTGTTGGTGCAACTGTTGTGGTTGTTGGTGCAGCTGTAGTGGTTGTTGGTGCAGCTGTCGTGGTTGATGGTGCAACTGTTGTGGTTGTCGGTGCAACTGTTGTGGTTGTTGATGCAGATGTAGTGGTTGTTGGTGCAGCTGTTGTGGTTATTGGTGCAACTGTCGTGGTTGTTAATGCAGCTGTTGTGGTTGTTGGTTCAACTGTTGTGGTTGTTTGTGCAGGTGTTTTGGTTGTTTGTGCAGCTGTCGTGGTTGTTGATGCAGCTGTTGTGGTTGTTGGTGCAGCTGTCTTGGTTGTTGGTGCAACTGTTGTGGTTGTTGGTGCAACTGCTGTGGTTGTTGGTGTAGCTGCTGTGGATGTTGGTGCAGCCGCTGTGGATGTTGGTGCAGATGTTGTGGTTGTTGGTGCAGCTATTGTAGTTGTTGGTGCTACTGTCATAGTTGTTAATGCAGCTGTTGTGGTTGTTGGTGCAACTGTTGTGGTTGTTGGTGCTTGTGTTGTGGTTTTTGGTGCAGTTGTTGTGGTTGTTGGTGCACCTGTCGTAGTTGTTGTTGCAACTGTTGTGGTTGTTGGTGAAACTTTTGTGTTTGTTGGTGCAAGCGTCGTGGTTGTTGGTTCAACTGTTGTGGTTGTTGGTGCTTGTGTTGTTGTTGTTGGTGCAGCTGTCGTGGTTGTTGATGCAGCTGTTGTGGTTGTTGGTGCAGCTGTCTTGGTTGTTGGTGTTTGGGTTGTGGTTGTTGGTGCAACTGCCGTGGTTGTTGGTGCAACTGTTGTGGATGTTGGTGCATCTGTCGTGGTTGTTGGTGCAGCCGCTGTGGATGTTGGTGCAGCCGCTGTGGATGTTGGTGCAGATGTTGTGGTTGTTGGTGCAGCTATTGTAGTTGTTGGTGCAACTGTTGTGGTTGTTGGTGCAACCGTCGTGGTTGTTGGTGCAACTGTTGTGGTTGTTGGTGCTTGTGTTTTTGTTGCTGGTGCAGCTGTTGTGGATGTTGGTGCATCTGTTGTGGTTGTTGGTGGAGCTGTCGTGGATGTTGGTGCATCTGTTGTGGTTGTTGGTGGAGCTGTCGTGGTTGTTGGTGCAACTGTCATGGTAGTTGGTGCAACTGTCGTGGTTGTTGGTGCAACTGTTGTGGTTGTTTGTGCAGTTGTTGTTGGTGCAGCTGTTGTGTTTGTTGTTGCTTGTGTTGTGGTTGTTGGTCCAACTGTCATGGTTGTTAGTCCAACTGTCATGGTTGTTGGTTCAACTGTTGTGGTTGTTGGTGCTAATGTCGTGGTTATTGGTGCAGATGTTGTGGTTGTTGGTGCAGCTGTTGTGGTAGTTGGTTCAACTGTTGTGATTGTTGGTGCATCTGTCATGGTTGTTGGTGCAGCTTTTGTGGTTGTTGGTGCAGCCATTGTGGATGTTTGTGCGGCTGTCGTAGTAGTTGGTGCAACTGTCGTGGTTGTTGGTGCAGCTGTTGTGCTTATTGGTGCAAATGTTGTGGTAGTTGGTGGAGTTTTAGTGGTAGTTGGTGCAATTGTCGTGGTTGTTGGTGCAACTGTAGTGGTCGTTGGTGCTGCTGTTGTGGTTTTTGGTGCAGTTGTTGTGGTTGTTGGTGCAGCTGTTGTGGTTGTTGGTGCAACTGTTGTGGTTGTTGTTGCATGTGTTGTGGTTGTTGGTGCAGCTGTTGTGGTTGTTGATGCAACTGTCGTGGTTGTTGGTGCAACTGTTGTGGTTGTTGTTGCTTGTGTTGTGGTTGTTGGTGCACCTGTCGTAGTTGTTGTTGCAACTGTTGTGGTTTTTGGAGCAACTGTTGTGGTTGTTGGTGCAAGCGTTGTGGTTGTTGGTGCAACTGTTGTGGTTGTTGGTGCTTGTATTCTTGTTGTTGGTGCAGCCGTTGTGGATGTTGGTGCAGCTATCTTGGTTGTTGGTGTTTGGGTTGTGGTTGTTGGTGCAACTGTCGTGGTTGTTGGTGCAACTGTTGTGGTTGTTGGTGCAAATGTTGTGGATGTTGGAGCATATGTCGTGGTTGTTGGTGCTTGTGTTGTGGTTGTTGGTGCAGCTGTCGTGGATGTTGGTGTTTGGGTTGTGGTTGTTGGTGCAACTGTCATGGAAGTTGGTGCAACTGTTGTGGTTGTTGGTGCAACTGTCGTGGTAGTTGGTTCAACTGTTGTGGTTGTAGATGCAGCTGTTGTGGTTGTTGGTGCAACTGTTGTGGTTGTTGGTGGAGCTGTCGTGGTTGTTGGTGCAACCGTTGTGGTTGTTGGTGCAACTGTCATGGTAGTTGGTGCAACTGTCGTGGTTGTTGGTGCAACTGTTGTGGTTGTTTGTGCAGCTGTTGTGGTTGTTGTTGCTTGTGTTGTGGTTGTTGGTCCAACTGTCGTGGTTGTTGGTGCAGCTGTCCTGGTTGTTGGTCCAACTGTCGTGGTTGTTGGTGCAGCTGTCCTGGTTGTTGGTTCAACTGTTGTGGTTGTTTGTGCAGCTGTTGTGGTTGCTGTTGATTGTGTTGTGGTTGTTGGTGCAGTTGTTGTGGTTGTTGGAGCAGCTGTTGTGGTTGTTGGTGCAACTGTTGTGGTTGTTGGTGCTACTGTCGTGGTTGTTGGTGCAACTGTTGTGGTTGTTATTGCTTCTGTTCTTGTTGTTGGTGCAGCCGTTGTGGATGTTGGTGCAGCTGTCTTGGTTGTTGGTGTTTGGGTTGTGGTTGTTGGTGCAACTGTTGTGGTTGTTGGTTCTTGTGTTGTTGTTGTTGGTGCAGGTGTTGTGGATGTTGGTGCATCTGTCGTGGTTGTTGGTGCAGCTGTTGTGGTTGTTGGTGCAACTGTTGTGGTTGTTGGTGCTTGTGTTGTTGTTGTTGTTGGTGCAGCCATTGTGGATGTTGGTGCATCTGTCGTGGTTGTTGGTGCAACTGTCGTGGTAGTTGGTGCAACTGTTGTGTTTGTTGGTGCTTGTGTTGTTGTTGTTGTTGGTGCAGCCATTGTGGATGTTGGTGCAACTGTTGTGGTTGTTGGTGCAACTGTTGTGGTTGTTGGTGCTTGTGTTGTTGTTGTTGTTGGTGCAGCCATTGTGGATGTTGGTGCATCTGTCGTGGTTGTTGGTGCAGCTGTAGTGGTTGTTGGTGCAGCTGTCGTGGTTGTTGGTGCAGCTGTCGTGGTTGATGGTGCAACTGTTGTGGTTGTTGGTGTTTGGGTTGTGGTTGTTGGTGCAACTGTCGTGGTTGTTGGTGCAACTGTTGTGGTTGTTGGTGGAACTGTTGTGGTTGTTGGTGCAGCTGTAGTGGTTGTTGGTGCAGCTGTCGTGGTTGATGGTGCAACTGTTGTGGTTGTCGGTGCAACTGTTGTGGTTGTTGATGCAGATGTAGTGGTTGTTGGTGCAGCTGTTGTGGTTATTGGTGCAACTGTCGTGGTTGTTAATGCAGCTGTTGTGGTTGTTGGTTCAACTGTTTTAGTTGTTGGTGCAGCTGTCGTGGTTGTTGATGCAGCTGTTGTGGTTGTTGGTGCAGCTGTCTTGGTTATTGGTGTTTGGGTTGCGGTTGTTGGTGCAACTGCCGTGGTTGTTGGTGTAGCTGCTGTGGATGTTGGTGCAGCCGCTGTGGATGTTGGTGCAGATGTTGTGGTTGTTGGTGCAGCTATTGTAGTTGTTGGTGCTACTGTCATGGTTGTTAATGCAGCTGTTGTGGTTGTTGGTGCAACTGTTGTGGTTGTTGGTGCAACCGTCGTGGTTGTTGGTGCAACTGTTGTGGTTGTTGGTGCTTGTGTTGTGGTTTTTGGTGCAGTTGTTGTGGTTGTTGGTGCACCTGTCGTGGTTGTTGTTGCAACTGTCGTGGTTGTTGTTGCAACTGTTGTGGTTGTTGGTGCAACTTTTGTGTTTGTTGGTGCAAGCGTCGTGGTTGTTGGTTCAACTGTTGTGGTTGTTGGTGCTTGTGTTGTTGTTGTTGGTGCAGCTGTCGTGGTTGTTGATGCAGCTGTTGTGTTTGTTGGTGCAGCTGTCTTGGTTGTTGGTGTTTGGGTTGTGGTTGTTGGTGCAACTGCCGTGGTTGTTGGTGCAACTGTTGTGGATGTTGGTGCATCTGTCGTGGTTGTTGGTGCAGCCGCTGTGGATGTTGGTGCAGCCGCTGTGGATGTTGGTGCAGATGTTGTGGTTGTTGGTGCAGCTATTGTAGTTGTTGGTGCTTCTGTCGTTGTTAATGCAGCTGTTGTGGTTGTTGGTGCAACTGTTGTGGTTGTTGGTGCAACCGTCGTGGTTGTTGGTGCAACTGTTGTGGTTGTTGGTGCTTGTGTTTTTGTTGCTGGTGCAGCTGTTGTGGATGTTGGTGCATCTGTTGTGGTTGTTGGTGGAGCTGTCGTGGTTGTTGGTGCAGCTGTTGTGGTTGTTGGTGGTGCTGTCGTGGTTGTTGGTGTTTGGGTTGAGGTTTTTGGTGCAACTGTCATGGTAGTTGGTGCAACTGTCGTGGTTGTTGGTGCAGCTGTTGTGGTTGTTGTTGCTTGTGTTGTGGTTGTTGGTCCAACTGTCATGGTTGTTAGTCCAACTGTCATGATTGTTGGTTCAACTGTTGTGGTTGTTGGTGCTAATGTCTTGGTTATTGGTGCAGATGTCGTGGTTGTTGGTGCAGCTGTTGTGGTAGTTGGTTCAACTGTTGTGATTGTTGGTGCATCTGTCATGGTTGTTGGTGCAGCTTTTGTGGTTGTTGGTGCAGCCATTGTGGATGTTTGTGCAGCTGTCGTAGTAGTTGGTTTAACTGTCGTGGTTGTTGGTGCAGCTGTTGTGCTTATTGGTGCAAATGTTGTGGTAGTTGGTGGAGTTTTAGTGGTAGTTGGTGCAATTGTCGTGGTTGTTGGTGCAGCTGTTGTGGTTGTTGGTGCAACTTTCGTGGTTGTTGGTGCAACTGTAGTGGTCGTTGGTGCTGCTGTTGTGGTTGTTGGTGCAGTTGTTGTGGTTGTTGGTGCAGCTGTTGTGGTTGTTGGTGCAACTGTTGTGGTTGTTGTTGCATGTGTTGTGGTTGTTGGTGCAAATGTTGTGGTTGTTGATGCAACTGTCGTGTTTGTTGGTGCAACTGTTGTGGTTGTTGTTGCTTGTGTTGTGGTTGTTGGTGCACCTGTCGTAGTTGTTGCTGCAACTGTTGTGGTTTTTGGTGCAACTGTTGTGGTTGTTGGTGCAAGCGTTGTGGTTGTTGGTGCAACTGTCGTGGTTGTTGGTGCAGCTGTTGTGGTAGTTGGTTCAACTGTTGTGATTGTTGGTGCATCTGTCATGGTTGTTGGTGCAGCTTTTGTGGTTGTTGGTGCAGCCATTGTGGATGTTTGTGCAGCTGTCGTAGTAGTTGGTTTAACTGTCGTGGTTGTTGGTGCAGCTGTTGTGCTTATTGGTGCAAATGTTGTGGTAGTTGGTGGAGTTTTAGTGGTAGTTGGTGCAATTGTCGTGGTTGTTGGTGCAGCTGTTGTGGTTGTTGGTGCAACTTTCGTGGTTGTTGGTGCAACTGTAGTGGTCGTTGGTGCTGCTGTTGTGGTTGTTGGGGCAGTTGTTGTGGTTGTTGGTGCAGCTGTTGTGGTTGTTGGTGCAACTGTTGTGGTTGTTGTTGCATGTGTTGTGGTTGTTGGTGCAGCTGTTGTGGTTATTGATGCAACTGTCGTGGTTGTTGGTGCAACTGTTGTGGTTGTTGTTGCTTGTGTTGTGGTTGTTGGTGCACCTGTCGTAGTTGTTGTTGCAACTGTTGTGGTTTTTGGTGCAACTGTTGTGGTTGTTGGTGCAAGCGTTGTGGTTGTTGGTGCAGCCATTGTGGATGTTTGTGCAGCTGTCGTAGTAGTTGGTTTAACTGTCGTGGTTGTTGGTGCAGCTGTTGTGCTTATTGGTGCAAATGTTGTGGTAGTTGGTGGAGTTTTAGTGGTAGTTGGTGCAATTGTCGTGGTTGTTGGTGCAGCTGTTGTGGTTGTTGGTGCAACTTTCGTGGTTGTTGGTGCAACTGTAGTGGTCGTTGGTGCTGCTGTTGTGGTTGTTGGTGCAGTTGTTGTGGTTGTTGGTGCAGCTGTTGTGGTTGTTGGTGCAACTGTTGTGGTTGTTGTTGCATGTGTTGTGGTTGTTGGTGCAGCTGTTGTGGTTGTTGATGCAACTGTCGTGGTTGTTGGTGCAACTGTTGTGGTTGTTGTTGCTTGTGTTGTGGTTGTTGGTGCACCTGTCGTAGTTGTTGTTGCAACTGTTGTGGTTTTTGGTGCAACTGTTGTGGTTGTTGGTGCAAGCGTTGTGGTTGTTGGTGCAACTGTTGTGGTTGTTGGTGCTTGTATTCTTGTTGTTGGTGCAGCCGTTGTGGATGTTGGTGCAGATATCTTGGTTGTTGGTGTTTGGGTTGTGGTTGTTGGTGCAACTGTCGTGGTTGTTGGTGCAACTGTTGTGGTTGTTGGTGCAAATGTTGTGGATGTTGGTGCATATGTCGTGGTTGTTGGTGCTTGTGTTGTGGTTGTTGGTGCAGCTGTCGTGGATGTTGGTGTTTGGGTTGTGGTTGTTGGTGCAACTGTCATGGAAGTTGGTGCAACTGTTGTGGTTGTTGGTGCAACTGTCGTGGTAGTTGGTTCAACTGTTGTGGTTGTAGATGCAGCTGTTGTGGTTGTTGGTGCAACTGTTGTGGTTGTTGGTGGAGCTGTCGTGGTTGTTGGTGCAATCGTTGTGGTTGTTGGTGCAACTGTCATGGTAGTTGGTGCAACTGTCGTGGTTGTTGGTGCAACTGTCGTGGTTGTTGGTGCAACTGTTGTGGTTGTTTGTGCAGCTGTTGTGGTTGTTGTTGCTTGTGTTGTGGTTGTTGGTCCAACTGTCGTGGTTGTTGGTGCAGCTGTCCTGGTTGTTGGTCCAACTGTCGTGGTTGTTGGTGCAGCTGTCCTGGTTGTTGGTGCAACTGTTGTGGTTGTTTGTGCAGCTGTTGTGGTTGCTGTTGATTGTGTTGTGGTTGTTGGTGCAGTTGTTGTGGTTGTTGGAGCAGCTGTTGTGGTTGTTGTTGCTTGTGTTGTGGATGTTGGTCCAACTGTCGTGGTTGTTGGTCCAACTGTCATGATTGTTGGTGCAGCTGTCGTGGTTGTTGGTGCAACTGTTGTTGTTGGTGCAACTGTTGTGGTTGTTGGTGCAACTATCCTGGTTGTTGGTGCAACTTTTGTGGTTGTTGGTGCTTGTGTTCTTGTTGTTGGTGCAGGCCTTGTGGATGTTGGTGCAGTTGTCTTGGTTGTTGGTGCAACTGTTGTGGTTGTTGGTGCAGCTGTCTTGGTTGTTGGTGTTTGGGTTGTGGTTGTTGGTGCAACCGTAGTGGTTGTTAGTGCAACTGTCGTGGTTGTTGGTGCAACTGTTGTGGTTGTTGGTGCAGCTGTCTTGGTTGTTAGTGATTGGGTTGTGGTTGTTGGTGCAACCGTAGTGGTTGTTAGTGCAACTGTTGTGGTTGTTAGTGCAGCTGTCGTGGTTGTTGGTGCAGCTGTTGTGGTTATTGGTGCAAATGTCTTCGTTGATGATGCAACTGTTGTGGTTGTTGGTGCAGTTGTAGTGGTAGTTGGTGCAGTCGTAGTGGTAGTTGATGCAGTTGTAGTGGTAGTTGGTGCAACTGTTGTGATTGGTGATGCAGCTGTTGTGGTAGTTGGTTCAACTGTTTTGGTTGTTGGTGCAGCTTTTGTGGTTGTTGGTGCAACTGTTGTTGTTGGTGCAGACGTTGTGGACGTTGGTGCAGCTGTCGTTGTTGTTGGTGTTTGGGTTGTGGTTGTTGGTGCAACTGTCATGGTAGTTGGTGCAACTGTCGTGGTTGTTGGTGCAACTGTCATGGTTGTTGGTGCAGCTGTCGTGGTTGTTGGTGCAGCTGTTGTGGTTAATGGTGCATATGTCATGGTAGTTGGTGCAACTGTCGTGGTGGTTGGTGCAACTGTCGTGGTTGTTGGTGCAACTGAAGTGGTTGTTAATGCAGCTGCTTTGGTTGTTGGTGCAGGTGTTGTGGTTGTTGGTGCAGCTGTCGTGGTTGTTGGTGCAACTGTTGTGGTTGTTGGTGCAGCTGTCTTGGTTGTAGGTGTTTGGGTTGTGGTTGTTAGTGCAGCTGTCGTGGTTGTTGGTGCAACTGTCGTGGTTGTTGGTGCAGCTGTTGTGGTTGTTGGTGCAACTGTCGTGGTTGTTGGTGCTTGTGTTGTGGTTGTTAGTGCAGCTGTCGTGGTTGTTGGTGCAACTGTCGTGGTTGTTGGTGCTTGTGTTGTGGTTGTTAGTGCAGCTGTCGTGGTTGTTGGTGCATCTGTCGTGGTTGTTGGTGCAGCTGTTGTGGTTGTTGTTGCTTGTGTTGTGGATGTTGGTCCAACTGTCGTGGTTGTTGGTCCAACTGTCATGATTGTTGGTGCAGCTGTCGTGGTTGTTGGTGCAACTGTTGTTGTTGGTGCAACTTTTGTGGTTGTTGGTGCAACTATCCTGGTTGTTGGTGCAACTTTTGTGGTTGTTGGTGCTTGTGTTCTTGTTGTTGGTGCAGGCCTTGTGGATGTTGGTGCAGTTGTCTTGGTTGTTGGTGCAACTGTTGTGGTTGTTGGTGCAGCTGTCTTGGTTGTTGGTGTTTGGGTTGTGGTTGTTGGTGCAACCGTAGTGGTTGTTAGTGCAACTGTCGTGGTTGTTGTTGCAACTGTTGTGGTTGTTGGTGCAGCTGTCTTGGTTGTTAGTGTTTGGGTTGTGGTTGTTGGTGCAACCGTAGTGGTTGTTAATGCAACTGTTGTGGTTGTTAGTGCAGCTGTCGTGGTTGTTGGTGCAGCTGTTGTGGTTATTGGTGCAAATGTCTTCGTTGATGATGCAACTATTGTGGTTGTTGGTGCAACTGTTGTGGTTGTTGGTGCAACTGTTGTGGTTGTTGGTGCAACTGTTGTGGTTGTTGGTGCAGTTGTAGTGGTAGTTGGTGCAGTCGTAGTGGTAGTTGATGCAGTTGTAGTGGTAGTTGGTGCAACTGTTGTGATTAGTGATGCAGCTGATGTGGTATTTGGTTCAACTGTTGTGGTTGTTGGTGCAGCTGTTGTGGTTGTTGGTGCAATTGTTGTTGTTGTTGTTGGTGCAGACGTTGTGGACGTTGGTGCAGCTGTCATTGTTGTTGGTGTTTGGGTTGTGGTTGTTGGTGCAACTGTCATGGTAGTTGGTGCAACTGTCGTGGTTGTTGGTGCAACTGTCGTGGTTGTTGGTGCAACTGTCGTGGTTGTTAATGCAGCTGCTTTGGTTGTTGGTGCAGGTGTTGTGGTTGTTTGTGCAGCTGTCGTGGTTGTTGGTGCAACTGTTGTGGTTGTTGGTGCAGCTGTCTTGGTTGTAGGTGTTTGGGTTGTGGTTGTTGGTGCAACTGTCGTGGTTGTTGGTGCTTGTGTTGTGGTTGTTAGTGCAGCTGTCGTGGTTGTTGGTGCAGCTGTTGTGGTTATTGGTGCAAATGTCGTGGTAGTTGGTGCAGTTGTAGTGGTAGTTGGTGCAATTGACGTGGTTGTTGGTTCAACTGTTGTGGTTGTTAATCCAGCTGTCGTGGTAGTTGGTACAGTTTTAGTGGTAGTTGGTGCATTTGTCGTGGTTGTTGGTTCAACTGTTGTGGTGGTTGGTGCAGCTGTTGTGGATGTTGTTGCAGCCATTGTGAATGTTGGTGCAGATGTCGTGGTAGTTGGTAGAGTTGTAGTAGTAGTTGGTGCAATTGTCGTGGTTGTTGGTGCAGCTGTTGTGGTTGTTGGTGCAATTGTCTTGGTTGTTGGTGCAACTGTCGTGGTTGTTGGTGCAGCTGTCGTGGTTGTTGGTGCAGATGTTGTGGTTGTTAATACAGCTGTTGCTGTTGTTGGTGTAACTTTCGTGGTTGTTGGTGCAGCTGTCATGGTTGTTGGTTTAACTGTTGTGGTTGTTGGTGCAGCTGTCGTGGTTGTTGGTGCAACTGTCGTGGTTGTTGGTGCTTGTGTTGTGGTTGTTAGTGCAGCTGTCGTGGTTGTTGGTGCATCTGTCGTGGTTGTTGGTGCAGCTGTTGTGGTTGTTGTTGCTTGTGTTGTGGATGTTGGTCCAACTGTCGTGGTTGTTGGTCCAACTGTCATGATTGTTGGTGCAGCTGTCGTGGTTGTTGGTGCAACTGTTGTTGTTGGTGCAACTTTTGTGGTTGTTGGTGCAACTATCCTGGTTGTTGGTGCAACTTTTGTGGTTGTTGGTGCTTGTGTTCTTGTTGTTGGTGCAGGCCTTGTGGATGTTGGTGCAGTTGTCTTGGTTGTTGGTGCAACTGTTGTGGTTGTTGGTGCAGCTGTCTTGGTTGTTGGTGTTTGGGTTGTGGTTGTTGGTGCAACCGTAGTGGTTGTTAGTGCAACTGTCGTGGTTGTTGTTGCAACTGTTGTGGTTGTTGGTGCAGCTGTCTTGGTTGTTAGTGTTTGGGTTGTGGTTGTTGGTGCAACCGTAGTGGTTGTTAATGCAACTGTTGTGGTTGTTAGTGCAGCTGTCGTGGTTGTTGGTGCAGCTGTTGTGGTTATTGGTGCAAATGTCTTCGTTGATGATGCAACTATTGTGGTTGTTGGTGCAACTGTTGTGGTTGTTGGTGCAACTGTTGTGGTTGTTGGTGCAACTGTTGTGGTTGTTGGTGCAGTTGTAGTGGTAGTTGGTGCAGTCGTAGTGGTAGTTGATGCAGTTGTAGTGGTAGTTGGTGCAACTGTTGTGATTAGTGATGCAGCTGATGTGGTATTTGGTTCAACTGTTGTGGTTGTTGGTGCAGCTGTTGTGGTTGTTGGTGCAATTGTTGTTGTTGTTGTTGGTGCAGACGTTGTGGACGTTGGTGCAGCTGTCATTGTTGTTGGTGTTTGGGTTGTGGTTGTTGGTGCAACTGTCATGGTAGTTGGTGCAACTGTCGTGGTTGTTGGTGCAACTGTCGTGGTTGTTGGTGCAACTGTCGTGGTTGTTAATGCAGCTGCTTTGGTTGTTGGTGCAGGTGTTGTGGTTGTTTGTGCAGCTGTCGTGGTTGTTGGTGCAACTGTTGTGGTTGTTGGTGCAGCTGTCTTGGTTGTAGGTGTTTGGGTTGTGGTTGTTGGTGCAACTGTCGTGGTTGTTGGTGCTTGTGTTGTGGTTGTTAGTGCAGCTGTCGTGGTTGTTGGTGCAGCTGTTGTGGTTATTGGTGCAAATGTCGTGGTAGTTGGTGCAGTTGTAGTGGTAGTTGGTGCAATTGACGTGGTTGTTGGTTCAACTGTTGTGGTTGTTAATCCAGCTGTCGTGGTAGTTGGTACAGTTTTAGTGGTAGTTGGTGCATTTGTCGTGGTTGTTGGTTCAACTGTTGTGGTGGTTGGTGCAGCTGTTGTGGATGTTGTTGCAGCCATTGTGAATGTTGGTGCAGATGTCGTGGTAGTTGGTAGAGTTGTAGTAGTAGTTGGTGCAATTGTCGTGGTTGTTGGTGCAGCTGTTGTGGTTGTTGGTGCAATTGTCTTGGTTGTTGGTGCAACTGTCGTGGTTGTTGGTGCAGCTGTCGTGGTTGTTGGTGCAGATGTTGTGGTTGTTAATACAGCTGTTGCTGTTGTTGGTGTAACTTTCGTGGTTGTTGGTGCAGCTGTCATGGTTGTTGGTTTAACTGTTGTGGTTGTTGGTGCAGCTGTTGTGGTTATTGGTGCATATGTCGTGGTAGTTGTAGTTGGTGTAGTTGTAGTGGTAGTTGGTGCAGCTGTCGTGGTTGTTGTTGTTTGGGTTGTGTTTGTTGGTGCAACTGTCATGGTAGTTGGTGCAACTGTCATGGTAGTTGGTGCAACTGTCGTGGTTGTTGGTGCAACTGTCGTGGTAGTTGGTTCAACTGTTGTGGTTGTTGGTGCAGCTGTTGTGGTTGTTGGTGCAGCCATTGTGGATATTGGTGCAGCTGTCGTGGTAGTTGGTGCAACTGTCATGGTAGTTGGTGCAACTGTCGTGGTTGTTGGTGCCACTGTTGTGGTAGTTGGTTCAACTGTTGTTGTTGTTTGTGCAGCCATTGTGGATGTTGGTGTAGTTGTAGTGGTAGTTGGTGCAGCTGTTGTGGTTGTTGGTGCATATGTCGTGGTAGTTGTAGTTGGTGCAGTGGTAGTTGGTGCAACTGTCGTGGTTGTTGGTGCAACTGTCGTGGTAGTTGGTTCAACTGTTGTGGTTGTTGGTGCAGCTGTTGTGGTTGTTGGTGCAACCGTTGTGGTTGTTGGTGCAACTGTCGTGGTTGGTGGTGCCACTGTTGTGGTTGTTGGTGCAGCCGTTGTGGATGTTGGTGCAGCCGTTGTGGATGTTGGTGCATCTGTCGTGGTTGTTGGTGTTTGGGTTGTGGTTGTTGGTGCAACAGTTGTGGTTGTTGGTGCAGCTGTTGTGGTTGTTGGTGCAGCTGTCCTGGTTGTTGGTGCTTCTGTCGTGGTTGTTGGTGCAGCTGTTGTGGTTGTTGGTGCAGCTGTCGTGGTTGTTGGTTCAACTGTCATGGTAGTTGTTGCAACTGTCGTGGTTGTTGGTGCAACTGTTGTGGTTGTTGGTCCAACTGTCATGGTTGTTGGTGCAGCTGTCGTGGTTGTTGTTGCAACTCTTGTGGTTGTTGGTGCAACTGTTTTTGTGGTTGTTGGTGCTTCTGTTGTTGTTGTTGGTGCAGCCGTTGTGGATGTTGATGCAGCTGTCTTGGTTGTTGGTGTTTGGGTTGTGGTTGTTGGTGCAACTGTCGTGGTTGTTGATTCAACTGTTGTGGTTGTTGGTGCCTGTGTGGTTGTTGTTGGTGCAGCCGTTGTGGATGTTGGTGCATCTGTCGTGGTTGTTGGTGCAGCTGTTGTGGTTGTTGGTGCAGCTGTCGTGGTTGTTGGTGTTTGGGTTGTGGTTGTTGGTGCAACTGTCATGGTAGTTGGTGCAATTGTCATAATAGTTGGTGCAACTGTTGTGGTTTTTGGTGCAACTGTTGTGGTTGTTGGTGCAGATGTTGTGGTTGTTAATACAGCTGTTGCTGTTGTTGGTGCAACTGTCGTGGTTGTTGGTGCAGCTGTCGTGGTTGTTGGTTCAACTGTTGTGGTTATTGGTGCATATGTCGTGGTAGTTGTAATTAGTGTAGTTGTAGTGGTAGTTGGTGCAGCTGTTGTGGTTGTTGATGCATATGTCATGGTAGTTGTAGTTGGTGCAGTTGTAGTGGTAGGTGGTGCAGCTGTTGTGGTTTTTGGTTCGACTGTCGTAGTTGTTGGTGCAGCTGTTGTGGTTTTTGGTTCGACTGTCGTAGTTGTTGGTGCAGCTGTTGTGATTGTTGGTGCAACTGTTGTGGTTGTTGGTGCAGCTGTTGTGGTTATTGGTGCAAATGTCATGGTAGTTGTAGTTGGTGTAGTTGTAGTGGTAGTTGGTGCAGCTGTTGTGGTTGTTGGTGCATATGTCGTGGTAGTTGTAGTTGGTGCAGTTGTAGTGGTAGTTGGTACAGCTGTTGTGGTTGTTGGTTCGACTGTCATGGTTGTTGGTGCAGCTGTTTTGGTTGTTGGTTCAATTGTTGTGGTTGTTGGTGCAGCTGTTGTGGTTATTGGTGCATATATCGTGGTAGTTGGTGCAGTTGTAGTGGTAGTTGGTGCAACTGTCGTGGTTGTTGGTGCAACTGTCGTGGTTGTTAATGCAGCTGTTGTGGTTGTTGGTGCAATTGTTGTGGTTGTTGGTGCAGGTGTTTTAGTTGTTGGCGCAGTTGTCGTGGTTGTTGGTGCAACTGTTGTGGTTGTTGGTGCAGCTGTCTTGGTTGTTGGTGTTTGGGTTGTGGTTGTTGGTGCAACTGTCGTGGTTGTTGGTGCAACTGTTGTCGTTGTTGGTGCAACTGTCGTGGTTGGTGGTGCAACTGTTGTGGTTGTTGGTGTTTGTGTTGTTGTTGTTGGTGCAGCCGTTGTGGATGTTGGTGCATCTGTCGTGGTTGTTGGTGCATCTGTCGTGGTTGTTGGTGTTTGGGTTGTGGTTGTTGGTGCAACTGTTGTGGTTGTTGGTCCAGCGGTTGGTGCAGCTGTCCTAGTTGTTGGTGCAGCTGTTGGTGCAGCTGTCCTAGTTGTTGGTGCAGCTGTCCTAGTTGTTGGTGCATCTGTCGTGCTTGTTGGTGCAGATGTCGTGGTTGTTGGTGCAACTGTCGTGGTTGTTGGTGCAACTGTTGTGGTTGTTTGTGCAGTTGTTGTGATTGTTGGTGCAGCTGTTGTGGTTGTTGTTGCTTGTGTTGTGGTTGTTGGTCCAACTTTCATGGTTGTTGGTGCAGCTGTCGTGGTTTTTGTTGCGACTGTTGTGGTTGTTGGTGCAACTGTTGTGGTTGTTGGTGCAACCGTCGTGGTTGTTGGTGCAACTGTTGCGGTTGTTGGTGCTTGTGTTGTTGTTGTTGTTGCACTCGTTGTGGATGTTGGTGCAGCTGTTGTGGTTGTTGCTATTTGGGTTGTGGTTGTTGGTGCAACTGTCGTGGTATGTGATGCAAATGTTGTGGTTGGTGGTGCAACTGTTGTGGTTGTTGGTGCTTGTGTTGTTGTTTGTGCAGCCGTTGTGGATGTTGGTGCATCTGTCGTGGTTGTTGGTGCATCTGTCGTGGTTGTTGGTGTTTGGGTTGTGGTTGTTGGTGCAACTGTCGTGGTAGTTGGTTCAACTGTCGTGGTTGTTGGTGCAGCCATTGTGGTTGTTGGTGCAGCTGTCATGGTAGTCGGTGAAACTGTCATGGTAGTTAGTGGAACTGTTGTGGTTGTTGGTGCAATTGTCGTGGTTGTTGGTGCAGCTGTTGTGGTTGTTGGTTCAACTGTTGTGGTTGTTGGTGCAGCTGTTGTGGTTATTGGTGCAGTTGTCGTGGTAGTTGGTGAAGTTGTAGTGGTAGTTGGTGCAACTGTCGTGCTTGTTGGTGCAACTGTTGAGGTTGTTAATGCAGCTGTTGTGGTTGTTGGTGCAACTGTTGCGGTTGTTGGTGAAGGTGTTGTGGTTGTTGGTGCAGCTGTCCTGGTTGTTGGTGCAGCTGTCGTGGTTCTTGGTGCAGCTGTCGTGGTTCTTGGTGCAACTTTTATGGTAGTTGGTGCAACTGTCGTGGTTGTTGGAGCAACTGTTGTGGTTGTTTGTGCAGTTGTTGTGGTTGTTGTGGTTGTAACTGTTGTGGTTGTTGTTGCTTGTGTTGTGGTTGTTGGTGCAGCTGTCGTGGTTGTTGTTGCAACTGTTGTGGTTGTTGGTGCAACTGTTGTGGTTGTTGGTGCAACTGTTGGGGTTGTTGGTGCTTGTGTTGTTGTTGTTGGTGCAGCCGTTGTGGATGTTGGTGCCTCTGTCGTGGTTGTTGGTGCAGCTGTTGTGGTTGTTGGTACAGCTGTCGTTGTTGTTGGTGTTTGGGTTGTGGTTGTTGGTGCAACTGTCATGGTAGTTGGTGCAACTGTCGTGGTAGTTGGTTTAACTGTCGTGGTTGTTGGTGCAGCTGTTGTGGTTGTTGGTGCAGCTGTTGTGGTTGTTGGTGCAGCTGTTGTGGTTGTTGGTGCAGCCATTGTGGATGTTGGTGCAGCTGTTGTGGTAGTTGTTGCAACTGTCATGGTAGTTGGTGCAACTGTCGTGGTTGTTATTGGTGCAACTGTCGTGGTAGTTGTTGCAACTGTCATGGTAGTTGGTGCAACTGTCGTGGTTGTTATTGGTGCAACTGTCGTGGTAGTTGGTTCAACTGTTGTGGTTGTTGGTGCAGCTGTTGTGGATGTTGGTGCAGCCATTGTGGATGTTGGTGCAGATGTCGTGGTTGTTGGAGCAACTGTTGTGGTTGTTTGTGCAGTTGTTGTGGTTGTTGTGGTTGTAGCTGTTGTGGTTGTTGTTGCTTGTGTTGTGGTTGTTGGTGCAGCTGTCGTGGTTGTTGTTGCAACTGTTGTGGTTGTTGGTGCAACTGTTGTGGTTGTTGGTGCAACTGTTGCGGTTGTTGGTGCTTGTGTTGTTGTTGTTGGTGCAGCCGTTGTGGATGTTGGTGCCTCTGTCGTGGTTGTTGGTGCAGCTGTTGTGGTTGTTGGTACAGCTGTCGTTGTTGTTGGTGTTTGGGTTGTGGTTGTTGGTGCAACTGTCATGGTAGTTGGTGCAACTGTCGTGGTAGTTGGTTTAACTGTCGTGGTTGTTGGTGCAGCTGTTGTGGTTGTTGGTGCAGCTGTTGTGGTTGTTGGTGCAGCTGTTGTGGTTGTTGGTGCAGCCATTGTGGATGTTGGTGCAGCTGTTGTGGTAGTTGTTGCAACTGTCATGGTAGTTGGTGCAACTGTCGTGGTTGTTATTGGTGCAACTGTCGTGGTAGTTGGTTCAACTGTTGTGGTTGTTGGTGCAGCTGTTGTGGATGTTGGTGCAGCCATTGTGGATGTTGGTGCAGATGTCGTGGTAGTTGGTAGAGTTGTAGTGGTAATTGGTGCAATTGTCGTGGTTGTTGGTGCAACTGTTGTGGTTGTTGGTGCTACTGTTGTGGTTGTTGGTGCAGCTGTCATGGTTGTTGGTGCAGATGTTGTGGTTGTTAATACAGCTGTTGCTGTTGTTGGTGCAACTGTCGTGGTTGTTGGTGCAGCTGTTGTGGTTGTTGGTTCAACTGTTGTGGTTGTTGGTGCAGCTGTTGTGGTTATTGGTGCATATGTTGTGGTAGTTGTAGTTGGTGTAGTTATAGTGGTAGTTGGTGCAGCTGTTGTGGTTGTTGGTTCGACTGTCGTGGTTGTTGGTGCTACTGTCGTGGTTGTTGGTGCAGCTGTTGTGGTTGTTGGTTCAACTGTTGTGGTTGATGGTGCAGCTGTTGTGGTTATTGGTGCAGTTGTCGTGGTAGTTGGTGAAGTTGTAGTGGTAGTTGGTGCAACTGTCGTGGTTGTTGGTGCAACTGTTGCGGTTGTTGGTGAAGGTGTTGTGGTTGTTGGTGCAGCTGTCGTGGTTGTTGGTGCAGCCATTGTGGTAGTTGGTGCAGCTGTTGTGGTAGTTGTTGCAACTGTCATGGTAGTTGGTGCAACTGTCGTGGTTGTTGGTGCAACTGTCGTGGTAGTTGGTTCAACTGTTGTGGTTTTTGGTGCAGCTGTTGTGGATGTTGGTGCAGCCATTGTGGATGTTGGTGCAGATGTCGTGGTAGTTGGTAGAGTTGTAGTGGTAGTTGGTGCAATTGTCGTGGTTGTTGGTGCAACTGTTGTGGTTGTTGGTGCTACTGTCGTGGTTGTTGGTGCAGCTGTCATGGTTGTTGGTGCAGATGTTGTGGTTGTTAATACAGCTGTTGCTGTTGTTGGTGCAACTGTCGTGGTTGTTGGTGCAGCTGTTGTGGTTGTTGGTTCAACTGTTGTGGTTGTTGGTGCAGCTGTTGTGGTTATTGGTGCATATGTTGTGGTAGTTGTAGTTGGTGCAGCTGTTGTGGTTGTTGGTTCGACTGTCGTGGTTGTTGGTTCGACTGTCGTGGTTGTTGGTGCTACTGTCGTGGTTGTTGGTGCAGCTGTTGTGGTTGTTGGTTCAACTGTTGTGGTTGTTGGTGCAGCTGTTGTGGTTATTGGTGCAGTTGTCGTGGTAGTTGGTGAAGTTGTAATGGTAGTTGGTGCAAATGTCGTGGTTGTTGGTGCAACTGTTGCAGTTGTTGGTGAAGGTGTTGTGGTTGTTGGTGCAGCTGTCGTGGTTGTTGGTGTAACTGTTGTGGTTGTTGGTGCAGCTGTCTTGGTTGTTGGTGTTTGTGTTGTTGGTGCAACTGTTGTGGTAGTTGGTGCAACTGTCATGGTAGTTGGTACAACTGTCGTGGTTGTTGGTGCAGGTGTTGTGGTTGTTGGTGAAGCTGTTGTGGTTGTTGGTTCAACTGTCGTGGTTTTTGGTGCAGCTGTTGTGGTTATTGGTGCAGATGTTGTGGTATTTTGTGCAGTTGTAGTGATAGTTTGTGCAACTGTTGTGGTTGTTGGTGCAACTGTTGTGGTTGTTTGTGCAGTTGTTGTGGTTGTTGGAGCAGCTGTTGTGGTTGTTTTTGCATGTGTTGGGGTAGTTGGTGCAACTGTCGTGGTTGTCGGTGCAACTGTTGTGGTTGTTGGTGCAGATGTTGTGATTGTTGGTGCAACTGTCGTGTTTGTGGTTGCAACTGTTGTGGTTGTTGGTGCTTGTGTTGTTGTTGCAGCTGTTGTGGTTGTTTGTGCAGCTGTTGTGGTTGTTAATGCTGCTGTTCTGATTGTTGGTGCAACTGTTGTGGTTGTTGGTGCAGGTGTTGTGGTTGTTGGTGAAGCTGTCATGGTTGTTGGTGTTTGGGTTGTGGTTGTTGGTGCAACTGTAATGGTAGTTGGTGCAACTGTCGTGGTTGTTGGTGCAGCTGTTGTGGTTGTTAATGCAGTTGTTTTGGTTGTAGTTATTGGTGCAGATGTTGTGGTAGTTGGTGCAGTTGTAGTGGTAGTTGGTGCAACTGTCGTGGTTGTTGTTGCAGCTGTCGTGGTTGTTGTTGCAGCTGTCGTGGTTGTTGGTGCAGCCGTTGTGGTTGTTGGTGCAGCTGTCGTGGTTGTTGTTGCAGCTGTCGTGGTTGTTGGTGCAGCCGTTGTGGTTGTTGGTGCAACTGTCGTGGTTGTTGTTGCAGCTGTCGTGGTTGTTGGTGCAGCCGTTGTGGTTGTTGGTGCAGCTGTCGTGGTTGTTGTTGCAGCTGTCGTGGTTGTTGGTGCAGTTGTTGTGGTTGTTGGTGCTTGTGTTGTTGGTTCTTGTGTTGTTGGTGCTTGTGTTATAGATGTTGCAGATCGGGTTATAGGTGGGGCTGTAGGTAGTATAGGTGGGGTTGTTGGTGTAGTTGACGTTGCTGTACCTCCATGTAAACTCATTGTTGCTGTATTAGGTAAATTAATTGTTGTTGGCTGAATTGTTGTAAATTGGCTTGTAGTTGTGAGCTGTGTTGAGGTCATAGTGGTAGGTGGGGTTGTAGATGATAAAGGTGGAGTTGTTGATGATGCAGATGGGGTTGTGTTAATGTTTTGTAAAGTTGAAGTTGTTGCGGTGACTGTGGTATGTAAGGTAAATGTACTTTGCGCTAAACTCATAGTTGCTGTATTTAATAAATAACAGAAAACTGTCATTATATGTAAAAATATAGTGTGAATGACAACAAAGAAATATACAAATCCAGTAATGAACTGACCTGATAACAGAAACACTGTCTTCAAAAGTGCTCCTCGCTGCATCTTCAAAATCTTCTAAAACACGTAAGATAAGAAAATCCAATACCAATGGTATCTTAACATTGCACGCTTCAAATAGGTCATGTTGCATTGCAATAATGTGTCATTAATAACCTAAAACATTACTTTAATATATGTTTACTAGGACAACACACTCAGGCTTTTTATAACTTCTTGTTGGCTCTTAATTCAGAATGTTAAATGTACTGTCATAAGTCACTGTGGGGAAAAACTTATTAACTAAATGAATAACTGTAATCATTAAAGGTGCTGTAGAATGTAAAACTGTATTTATGTAGGCATAGATGAATAATAAGAGTTGTGTAGATGGTAATAACGTATCATGAACCTCAAACACGATTGTTTCCTCCTTATGAAAACCTTGTGCATGCAAAAGACAGCTGAAAATTTTACATATGTATTCAGACTCTTTACTTTGTACTTATTTAAAACACCTTTGTCTTTTATAGATAGATGTGTGTGCCTTTTTTAGTTATAGGTGAACTACAAGTGCAAAAGGTGTAGAAACATCCCATTAATGATGGCAGGCATCAGAGCTAAATTTGAAAGGTCCCATATTGTCAAAATTGATTTTTTTATGATAACTGAGGTCTAGCGGCTATGTAAGTTACATATACATTTCAAAACAGTAATTTAAGAGTCAAATGCATACAGCCTGCTTGAAGTAGCTGTGAGTTAAAACAGTTCGTTTGTACTTCCGTAAAGTTGCTATGTCACCATAGCAAAACACAGTCGCTGCCTTCAGTCTCCACCCCACACTGTCCACCATCCAGCGCCCCACCCCCTTTTTGCCAAAAAAACCTCTAAGGAATATCTCACCATGTGAGGAAATGCTGTTCAATCGATGGATGTCAGGAAACTAAATCATTGCACAGGCTTCTGAAAAACATTAACATACGAGAACAATGGCTAATGTTCATTTATTCAGAAATTCCTCAACAATTAGTTTGACTTTAACCGTCTGTCCTAAACATTTCAGAAGTGACTGCTTCAGTGTGGCAGTTCAATGCTGGTTTCTCCAAGATCAAGGATGTTGCAATTCTTACTTTTTTGGGTCTGACCTCAAATACACAACCCGTAAGTAAACACATTTTAAGTAGGGATGCACAATAAATTGCACTGTAATGCAATGTATCATGCACTCCTTACTTTTAAGTTACATTATGGAGCCAGCTTAAACTGAAATTATATATTGTAAGCAGTTATGCAACGTTAACGTGATGCTAATGTGTTGCTAACTAGATGCTTACTTGTTGTTTTGTAACTTTAAAGGCTTTGGTAGCAACTGGTTTTGATATAGTATTTGTTGGAAATCAGAGGGGTTTTTTTAAGTTACAGACACCGGCCCTGTTTGTGTCTGTTTGTTTATTGAGTTGAATATGGTAAGTGAAAGAGCCATATATGGTGTTATTTTTATTTTGTACACTAGGTGGAGTATCGAGATTGGGAAATGTATAAAATAGATAAGGCAGAAATGCTGCACAAGTGCGGGTAATGAGCATACCAGTTTCGACTCTGAGATTGGCCCATCGTATTGAAAATTAATTGGAATGGCATTGGAAAGCCATATGTAAGAGCTGTATAATTGTGGGACTTCGTAAACCCTTTTAAATATTTAAACCATATGTGAATAAACAAAATATAAAACATGAGTGTCAAGATATGGACATTGTTATTGGTGCACGAGTCAAGCAGCATTTCATGGCTGACACCGCCGTCGGTGTATAAATGTGTGAGTGAATGGGTGAATGTGAGGCTAATTGTAAACCGCTTTGGATGGCCATGGGTCTGTTAAAAGCGCTATATAAATGCAGTCCATTTACCATTTACCAAGCAGCATTTGCCCACAACCTCTGTGAGTGACTGATTGTCAGACACCGCAACAGTAAGGTTAAAATCTCTTAGTCTCTGTGTCTGTTGGTTTACTAAGCTAACATTTAGTGTACATAAACTAACCCTAATGTACTTCCATGGGTAACATTATTTCAACTTCGTATTTTACTCATAAAACAACAGGCCTATCAGAAGAGAGGCTCATGAATATTACTTATTACAGGCCAAAACAACCTGTTCTTAGCAAAGCTCTTGAAAGAGGAGTTGTAAAAATATATAGAGATTGTTTTTGGCACTTAAACTGCAAATATATATTCTTAAGGACATCATAACCTAAAATAAAACTCTAAAAAAACCTTGAAATATGGGACCTTTAATTGTGGTTGTAATGGGTGTAAATACTTATGTAAATGTGATATTTTAATATGTTTACAGTCATTTCTAAAATTCTGTTTTCATTTTGTCATTATGAAATGTAGATGAAAATAATGAATATAAACAATTGTAGTATCAGACTGTAACATACCAAGAGGGTCTAAATACTTTCTGAATGCACTGTATATTAACTTGTTGTCAATAAACTGAGTAACACAGTCTCCCAAAATCTTCCATTTATTTTGTATTAATGTTTATTTCATTTCACGTAGCTTGGCATTCATGCAGACTGTGCATAACTGTTTATAGTATAGTGTGCTGGATAATGATATTATTGCACAAGATTTCATGACTGACTCTATACCAAATCACTGAATGAAAAACACACCAAACTGCATTTTTTCATGCATTCTCATTATTGTGCAGTTAAACAGGTTAAACAGGATCCATGTTACGCAAACTCTATAGGTCTAGAGATGGGTTTTTGTATTACAACATCATAATACCTGTGACCCCCTCTATATATTATTGAACCAAAATAAATGTAAAAAGAACTACGCTTTCCATAATTATGAAGAGTAAATATTACTAAAGTAAGCCAAATGCACTTGATCATTATTATTTCAATGTTAAATTCCATAATACTACATTGATCTTTGGAAAGTAAATGGTCAATTTCTGACTACACAATGCATGTATAAAAATACAACCAAATAAATTTATAAAAGTATTACAATTTAAGACAACCATAAGATTATCCTAACCTTAAAATGTTTTTTACAAGAGTTTTTTTTTTTTTTTGAGAATTTTTTTTTTTTTTTGAGAAATTTTAATTCTGTTCCCTTGACAGCAACTTTAAGGAAAAAATTATAACAAATTTGAGAAAAGGTATAGGTCCAAATCATCCCAAAGATTGTTTAAAAACCTCTCCTACTCCATAGCATCAAGGATTGGGAAGTTTCAACAGTATGTGCATATACAACAAAAAGCCATTGGAAAAGTACATCATCCAATCAACAATGAGTTAAATTTAATTACAGCATCTAACGGAGCAAACCAGAAATATATGTATTGATAAGCCATTAACATTGCTGACATCTTTTTCACTGATTCTTGAAACTTTGGCAAAAACATGTCCCACTAAGAAAAGTGCTAATTCTGTTGGAAATTAATAACATTTTCATAAAGATAAAAAATCAATGTTATAATCAGGGGGTCCTTTGCACATATGTAAGGTTCATTTATAGGTTTATTTTTATATTTTATTAATTTAATGATTATATGCTGGCCCATTGCCTACAAAATCAGCTGTCCTCGTTTAAGAGATAATCATTTCAACTTGATTAAAAAAGCCAAAAGTAATAATTGAATTAAATAATATATTTATCACATGAAAGAGTACATTGTAATATGTATTAAAAACTTCAAACAGTGAGTTTTGAACAATATTTACTATTATTTTGTGATCGGTAAAAATGTGTCCCACATATATGTCACCACCGTCAGATATTTATAAAAAGCAATAAAATCAGACAACTACAGGGTCAACTGCATTCCTGAAGACCCCATTTTCAAACCTTCAGCTCTACTGCATGCTTCAAGATCACTCAAGCTCCTGTATGTTTGCTATTTTCTCTTAAACTTGTTCATATTTTTGGACACTGTTACTGTGACAACCATAACGTGTCAACACTCTCATCTTTGTAAAAATTATATTAGATTGGATTATGAAAAAAATGTGTAATTTTTAAAAAGAGGTCTGAAGTAGCTAGCAACAGAGAGGAAACAAGATGGATATTGTGAACAACTAGCAAGAAGCCATTGACTTTAGTGGTATACATTTTGGAATAATGAGGCCAATGTCACCACCGTCAGATTAGTGTCACCACCGTCAGACGGATTTTTATTTATTTTAAATTAATATGCTTACAATATGTTTCTTCAGTGCTGTTGAGTTATTAAATTAATAGTCTCTATTAATACAAAAATATGTTTATTAAATAAAAAAATCATTACTTTTTCTATTTAGGCTTAAAGTAAATGTTGTATGAGTAATAACTGGAAAAATGCCTATTTTATGAAAAAAAAATATATATACGAACAGGGGAGGTTGCACCAGTAAATTGCTGAACAGCCAAGACCTTGGTCTATAATGATATACCTTCAGATTTTGTTATTTAATTATTTATTTTTTTCAAAATGTAAACCTGTTTTATCCAAATTCCCAAGAATCACTGTTACATTTAACAATCACATTTTTCCTTGCAGAAGAAAATTTACAATTGATCACTTAATGCTGAATCTGCCTTTTATTTTGTCCACAATTTAAGTAGCATTTTTAACTTGAATTATCATGAAGTATGAAAAGAAATAATGAAACATTAGCTTGTAAACTTACCTGTTCTCTGTGTTTAAGTCCCTTTTTTCAGATGCTGCGCAGGCTTTGCTGGGCAGGTTAAGTCCCAAAACTTTAAGTTATGCACTACTCACATTCAGCTTTATTTATCAGGTCTGTTTAGGAGTCATGTGACATGTCACTTATTCATGCTTTGAATTCAGAGGTCATGAAAAGCCCCAAAATTATTATTGGATCATCAGCTTGACAAGTGGTATGGTAACATACCAATGTTTGACTTGATGAACATGCAGTTTAGAAGGAACACACTTAACCTGATTGAATACCCTACACAATACAGCCTAATTTCATGCAAAGTAAAAACCAATAAATAAATCTGACTATGTTGATACCAAACTAAATACATTGCACTGCGGGAATTCATTCATTCCTATTTCAGCTGACTGCGTTTATTGGAGATTATCAATTCCAGACACATGACCAGAGATTTTATATCTTATTGATCAGGAAGTTGCCATCTAAACAATAAAAAACCTGAGGAAATAAACAAACAAACATTTAAACCTTTTCTAATCTTGTCATGCCCAAAATTCATTAATTATAGGGCTTTTACACAAACCACATACTCATAAGATATGATATAAAAGAAAATCCAGAGTCGTTGCATACGTTTATATGAAACTGTGATGTTAAATGAAATGGGTCGTGAACAACTATTCATGGGTTTGTACATTAAAAAAGTCAGATTTTTAATGTGCATATACAATATAAATATAATGCAGAAAAATTCACTTGTAAAGGAATCAAGTTCATGCTGATCGTATTTCGACTTTTCTGTAGAAATGATTTGATTTTGAACCTTATCTGAGTCCTGTCATATACGCATGATCACACTTTACCCTGAAGCGTGTGATTTTGACAGCACATTCCTATATTAGCTGTGTTATCTTTTCAATATTTATTGTCTTTCTGTGGTTTGACTTGTTAGACAAGTAGGTGCTCTATAGTTAGGCCAATGTAAAATCTTTTCCTTGCATTATGTACTTACCTACATTACAATCATCTCTGTTCTAGAAAAGTTAAATATTGTCAGCCAATAAAAAAAAAGATGTTGACATACAGACAAATAAAGATACCATTTTAATTCATTCATTAACACATTCATTTTAATACCAGGTCAGCAGACCATCACTATGAACGTAAATGCAGAATGTGAAACAGAACCATAATTATTCAAATAAAATATGATAGTAGATCTAACAAATCTTTGGTACAAATTATTGTGAAAGTTTAAGACAAAAATATATTGAATCTATTATCAAAACCAATTTGTTTGTTTGTATGAACTGCTTAGTTACTGTACGTGTGTTTCGATTGATGTTTCTCTCTCTTTTTCCTCCCATCTGTTTACGGTACGTTTCTGTTTCTATATAAATGATTTTCAAAATATCTCTATAAGATAATGCAGCATAAGCTGATCGGTCTTGACAGGGACCTGAGGTTGTGTGTGGGAATGATCTGTAAACCTGTTTGAATACAGACATTGAGTGCGTTTACATGCACAGAATAAGCGGATAACTATAAAAAATCTGCATATTATAGAAAACTGTTTTCATGCCTTTACATGCACATCAATAAACTAGCTATGCAGACAACTGCGTTTACATGGGACTTGGAGATTTGTCAGGTTTCTCGCAGGTAGTGACATCATCGCCTACAATACATATAGTCGTTTAAAAAGCCAACAGCATATCTGTCTTAAGCTATATTGTTTTATCTCTTCTCATGTCTGCAGAACCTGTAAATATAACATCAGCTTTTAGTTTCGCAGTTTCTCTGCCAACTGCTTTAGTTGAGCAGAGACTTTTATGCGTTACTTGGCGCTTACTTCCGCGTGTGACGTTTATCTTTCACACATGGAGACACATGAATGAAACCATGAGAAAGCCGGTTAAGTGGTTACATGCCACGCGAAATCGGCATAATGAGCCAAAACAACCTGTGCGGATCGGTTTTTGCTTATGCCGTTTATGGGCTTTCCCCGATAAAAAAAAAAAAACCTTTTACGTGTTTACATGACCCCATGTGTTATCAGTTTATTAAGCATAATCACCGTAAGACACACTGAAGCATGTCATTATCATCCCCATTATTAGGGTTAGTTCACCTCCTGTTGACATTGCGTCTTTTTCACAATCAAAAACAGATGTTTTTATTTTGAGTGGTTTGTGTAAGTTTGAAAATTTAGGAATGTATTTCTGCGTCACAACCCCCATTTGCCTATAAGGGAAATTTGCATTCAGCATTCCTGAGCTCACTGAGGTGATGATGGTATTTCATGACAGTAGAGTAAAAGTTCAATGTGCTCTTCAGCTGATGTTTAAACATGTGTTTAAGAAAAGGTTTTTTATTTTTTTTAGGAAGTTCCCATTGAGATACAATATCTCTTCTACCAAAGAGTCCTGGTCAAGATAGGCAGCACAAGACAAAAATGCAGGACATAATACAATACAAAATACAAAAACAACACTTTGACCAATACAAAATATGTAATAATTCCACTCTATAATCCTAATCAGTTATTAAAACATGTACACTGTTCCATAAAAGTTTCTTACTGAATCAAGAGATGGTATGGATTTCTTATGTAGTACACCTTGTAGTTCATTTCATACATGTGGATTCAAGTTATTACTGTTAATACTGTTCACTGATTCTTGAAACTTTGGCAAAAACATGTCCCACTAAGAAAAGTGCTAATTCTGTTGGAAATTAAAAACATTTTCATGAATAAAAAGAATCAATGTTATCATCCTTTGCACATATGTAAGGTTCTTTCATATGTTTATTTTTATTTTTTATTAATGTAATGATTATATGCTGGCCCATTGCCTACCAAATCAGCTGTCCTCGGTTAAGAGATAATCATTTCAACTTGATTAAAAAAGCCAAAAGTCATAATTGAATTGAATAATATATTTACCACATGAAAGGGTGTCAGGGTTTGTCTGTGTGTTTGTTTTTTCATTTTATTTGTGTATGCTTTGTCTTTGTTTTATAGTTTAGTTATTTATTTTTCCTGGGTTTTGATTATGTCTTGTTATTCCTTTGGTATCATGTTACCTGTATTTTGTTTTTGTTCTTTATTGCTTTGGTTCACCGTGTTGTGTTAGTTCATATGTTTATTTAGTTGTGTTCTCCCCTGTATTCTTGTTATTGTGTTCATTAGGTTTTTCCTGTGATTTGAGAGTCTCCTGACTTGATTTTTAGTTGTTTGACCCCTAGCATCAAGGTATGCATTCACACATAAATGTATGATTTTAAGAAAAACAATATATTTATATAATAAATATTTATATAAACTCAGCAAAAAAAGAAACGTCCCTTTTTCAGTACTGTGTATTTCATCAATAATGTTGTAGAAATCCAAATAACTTTACAGATCTTCATTGTAAAGGGTTAAAACATTGTTTTCCATGCATGTTCAATTAACCATAATCATTAAATTAACATGCACCTGTGGAATGGTCATTAAGACCTTAACAGCTTACAGGGACTAGGCATTTCAGGTCACAGTTCTAAAAACGCAGGACACTAAAGAGACTTGTCTACCGACTGTGAAAAACAACCATAAAAGATGCCCAGGGTCCCTGTTCATCTTCATGAACGTGCATTAGGCATGCTGCAGGGAGGCATGGGGACTGCTGATGTGGCTAGGGCAATAAATGGCCATGTCCACACTGTGAGACGCCTAAGACAACGCTACAGGGAGACAGGAAGGACAGCTGATCATCCTCGCAGTGGAAGACCACCTGTAACAACACCTGCAGAGGATCGGTACATCCGAATATCACACCTTCGTGACAGGTACAGGATGGCCACAAAAACTGCCTGATTCATGGCAGGAACACACAATTCCTCCATCAGTGCTCAGACTGTCCACAAGAGGCTGAGAGAGTCTGGACTGAGGGCTTGTAGGCCTGTTGTAAGGCAGGTCCTTACCAGACATCACCAGCAACAACGCCGCCTATGAGCACAAACCCACCTTCACTGGACCAGACAGGAGTGGAAAAAGTGCTCTTCACTGATGAGTTATGGTTTTGTCTTGCGTACCTTGTGGTACAGGTAAGACATCCTCCTCCTTCATGTGGTACCCTTTATGCATGCTCATCTGGAAATGATCCTCCAGCAGGACAATGCCACCAACCATACTGCTCGTTCTGTGCGTGAGTTTCTGCATGACAGCAATGTCAGTGTTCTGCCATGGCCCGGATCTCATTGAATCCCATTGAGCAAGTCTGGGACCTGTTGGATCGCAGGGTGAGGGCTAGGGCCATTCCCCCCAGAAATGTCCAAGAACTTGCAAGGGTCTTGGTGGACGAGTGGGGTAACATCTCACAACAAGAACAGACAAATCTGATCCAGTCCATGAGAAGGAGATGCACTGCAGTACTTCAAGCCACACCAGATACTGACTGTTACTTTTGATTTTGAGCCTCCCTTCATTCAGGGACACATTATTTTATTTCTGTTAGTCACATGTCTGTGAAACATTTTTAGTTTATGTCTTATGGTGTTGACTCTTTTAGTGTTCATACAAATATTTACACACATTAAGTTTACTGAAAGTAAAAACAGTTGAAAGTCAGAGGACGTTTCTTTTTTTGCTGAGTTTATAATATAGATTATAAATAAATATAAACATGTATATACACATGCAAATGTTTCTTAATTATATACATGCATGTGTAATTTTTATACACAGTACACCCACATATTGTCATGACTGGGATGCAGGAGTGAGGAAGTGAGGACGCAAGTGCAGAGTTTGTGTGAATAAATAACATTTAATAAATAAACCAGAAATAAAACACGAGAATCAAAATGGCAGGTACGTAAAACACAGGAACCGATAAACTTTAACTGGAACAGACATGGTAGAAACGACAATGATCCGGCAGTGAGTATGGCACAAACACAGGTATAAATACACACAGACTGAATGACAAACAGGTGGAATGAATCAGGTGATTAATTAATGAATGTCCAGGTGATAATAATTAGAACAGACACAAAACATGACACGGACTAACCGTGACACACATATTATGTAAACAAACACTTTTACTACACACAACACACACACACACACACACACACACACACACACACACACACACACCTTACCTCGTCTCCAGGACTGGTGCACAGTTCTCTTATGCTTTAAATACACACAGCAAACACGTGTATTCACCCTTTACCGAAACCTCGAATGTGACACTGCACACAGAATAAACCGCCATCAAGCAGTAAAAGAGGGGGTGAGCTTACCCACACACACACACACACACACACACACACACACACACACACACACACACATGATTCACTGGACACCACAGTTTCTGGAGAGGAAGCAAAAAGACAACTTATTCATATAGCTACATGGGTTCATAAGGAAAATAATAAACACTTAATTCACAGTAAAAAAAAAGAATACTTTAAATCACACAACATTCCCAACCAATAAACATAATCTATACAAAAAAACCACCAAAAGGATCAGGCCCTTGAATTAAGGGGATCTTGGAAACAAAACTGTTCAAAGGTTCGTCCTTCGAGGCACAAAGGGAAGTGTATAGCCTGGTTAAAACCAGTAGTACTGAGTTATGGTCTGGTAAAGCTTCATAGACAAATCATTTCTAAAGGGGTGTCACCAACGGATGTCTCTCAAATGCTTCTGTGTCCAATTGGATAGACCTAAAACAAATCACAGTGATGAAGGAGATGACGTATGCAGAGCTATATCAGACTTTTGCTGGATCCAGTTGGTAAGGCAGTGATAACATCTTTTTTTTAGATATGAAGGCTTCGAGTGTTCTTTGCTCGGGTTTTAACGAAAAGGAAAAGTTTAAATCGCTTAAATCAGACGCTAATTTGAACAAGTGATGTTCCACGGTGGCATCCATCTTTGTAATGTACAAAATCTGCTTCACCGTCGCTGCACTGTCGTCATTGCGTAAAGCCCACCCCAACGTTTCTGATTGACCACCTTTTCATTACCCGGCATGGCTTCAAGTTACTCGAACATTGTAGGCAAACCCTTTCTCAGGATAAGGGTGTTCGTCTGTCGGCTTCTCGTTCATTAAAATTCGTACAAACAAACATAAGGGCACTTGAGTGAGCTATTTAAGTTTGTGATACAATGTTTTCAATGTTAAGTCAATGTGAAGATGCGTTGATGCACATCTGGAGGTCTCGCGGCGTGGATAAGGTGTTTGGCGTGGCGCGGTAGACGCAATTCCGCCTCATTCGCACGTCTAGTTTGCGTGAATGGCGCAGTACGAGCGGTACACGCGAATGGTGTTTTTTGTGCATTTAGCGTTTGACGCGAATTTGCGGCTGACGCCCGAGTTCAAAAATTTGAACTTTGGCGGATTTTCACACCGCGTTAACCAATCAGGAGCCTGCTTGCTGCTGTGGCGGCAGCCCTGCCCGGAGTTACTCATTCAGCATGTACCTATTCAACTATATACCTAATTATGACTTAATTAATGCCTTATTAATGCATTATTATGGACCCATAAAATAAAATGTTACCTGTTTTATTATTATCTATTGCATGAATAATTACTTCCTTCTTTTCAAAATATTTGTGGTTAGGTTAGGTGAAGTGTGTAGTCATGTTGCCTTGTTCCTTTTTGCTGGAGAGGTGTTTCATCTGAAATGTGTAGGCTTAAAAAGACATCCTGGTCAGGTAGGGTTATGTTCAGTGTGTCCACATAATCCATAGAAATGCGAAATCATACTCAGCCTTCTTAGTTATCTGTTAAAATTTTATGTTCATTGTGAAATACATTCAATAAATTGAAGGACAGAAATGTTTTTGTTTTAGACATATTTACCTCAAAGACATGTTTACAATTGTAGATAGTTCGATATAAAATAAATAATAGAGCAAACAGTCAAGAAAAAACTATACACAAAGAATATGTACAAGGCAACATTCCTGTGATAAATGTACCACCAATACGAATAGCAAACACAAACAAAATAACAAAATAAAATGTTTCTAAACACTTGTCGGTGTCCACTATAAGTTTTTCTATTGAATTAATGACTTTTCCAAATAAGATAATGCAGCACATACCAGTAATATTTTATTAACAGTTGCCACTGTGTCTTTGGGACTTCGGTTCACTAAGTTTATGAGAAGGGTCTGTCGCAAAATGCTGTAATTTTTAATGCAACCTATAGCTCTTTCCACGTGAATCCACAGCCTTGACATGTGAGGTGACATGGAAACTTCACGACCTGAAAGCTGTGTCTTTCCATGGTTGAAGCTGGTATGAGTAACTGAACACCTTTAGCAGCAAAATACTCAGGAAAGTTGAACCCTCTGTCTGCCATGACAACGTCTCTGTCACAGGGTAAGCCTGCGACTGTGCCTGGACTACGCACACACATACACATGCACATTATGCACATACACCGGCGTCATGTATAGCAGGCTGTTAGCCGACATATATTTATGTATGCATGGACTTATGTAACATTCTATGTCACTGTGTGGTAAGCTGGTTGTATAATGTCCTGTATGTAGTTTTATCTGAGTTATATGGAAACTAGTAAATATAACACGAATGCATATAATGACAGCATAATAGAATTGTTTTCGCATGTACTGAAATAAATCACCATCGCGAGTATTGGATTTATATATTTTATTGAATACAACGCAAGAGATACAGTTTCTGCTTACCACATTTGATGAGTCGTTTTGCCAAACCTGTTCAGTCAGACATGCAATCTATTTATAGGTCTTTGTGTCTTCACTGTCTTGTGGCACATGTTAGTGACGTCACCGGAAGAGTTTATTTTCATAGTTGTAAGACATAAAGGCTTCTCCAGTTATTTGTTTTCATTAAATATGTATTATGTTTATTTGTAGAGATGATTTGTTTGTTTTTTTGTGCATGTATGTTTATTTGTATTTAGTTTTTTTTTTTTTTTGTTATTGTATTACATATTCCTGTGAGGTATGTGAAAAACTTGTTATCTTCCATGTGGTATGCTCCAAAGTAGGAGGAGTTAAGCCTATAAAAGGACTCCAAGAAGGGTAGTAGAGAGTTAGAAGGTGGAAGCGTCTTTGGGAAAGTGCTGCTTATGTAGTGCAGTTTTTGCACATACAGGTCAGGTTATATTTATTGATATAAATTATTTTGACCTTATATTTTTGTGCAGTATCTAAGTATTTTTTTTGTTTGTTTTTTATGATATATTTCTTTCCACCAATTCTGAGGGACTGTCACCATACACCTTAATAAAAACACTGTTGAACAAGACCAGCTGTTTCCTCTGTCCATTAGAGCCTTTAATCGCACAAGGCGTACCTAACAGTCTCCCCTTTCCAAAAGATCAATTAAACCAGATTATTTGGTTATTGTTTTAACACTGGCTCTCCCACCCCAAATTTGTAAATTAATGTGATTGACCCTGTTGGACTGATGCCAACCAGGAATTTGATGGTTTTGTGAGACTGTTGCATGGAGTGATGTTGGTCTGTCAATAAAAACCTTGCTGCAGTCTATGATACACCTCTATGAATTGAATGGGGGGGTTCTAAACAGGGCAGGAAGATTATCTTTAATCACTTCCCTTGAAGGCCAATGAATTAGAGAGCCAAAACATGAGGCCTAGTCTGAGTTTCATTAAGACCAAGTAAAACTGGAGAGCTGGTGGAGGACTCTGTACTCTTGCACTCCACGCAGTGATGAGATACGTCAGAAGTGCAAAGAACATTTTGGATGAGCGAAGGCCAGTGTAGATAACACAGTCTCACCCCATGGCGTCAATATTTGACGACACTTGACCATGCGTCAATATGTTGACGCGGAGGGTATACCTTTCGCGTCATTTTTTGACGAACTGGGGACTTCAATACTATTACGTCCGTTGCATTCTCTTTCCTATTTTCTTACCATTTTCGCGTCGGTTTAGGGTTAGATTACGCAAAATTAAACAGTGTACGCGAAATTAAACAGTTGTCACCTGGCGTTGGGGTTAGAGTTAGGTACGCGAAATTAAACAGTTGTCACCTGGCGTTGGGGTTAGAGTAAGGTTTGGGTAGGGATGTCATTATGTAAATCTAACCCTAAACCGACGCGAAAATATTTTATGTTTATATAAAGAAGATAATTTTCTGGAAGGCATTAAACTAAAACTGGGTGGCAACTTAAAAAAAAAAAAAAAACGCTGACGGGGAAAGAGTTCAGCATGCTTCCAAGCATATTTGATCATCACTTCAACAGTTGCACGATATAAATGTTAATGTATAAATTAGATGAATGGTGATTTATAAAATAAACACCACAGTCTTAAATCATATTTTCATTGTGTCTTTGCTGTGTCTGTGTTGGTTGGGAACTGCGCTCTGTTTCAGTCACACTTGATTCTGAGGAACTACTTTGTTTGGCGGAAGAGTAATATTTGTACTAATATAATTACAACTTTTTTGGGTTTTATTTTATAAAATCCCGCTAACGTTATGCATATGAAGTAACCGTTTTATAAACTCCGCTTCGCGTCGTGCCTAACAACGCCCCTTAGCTGTTATAAAATGCACTGGTAAACCACTGCTTCTCGGGGTTTATTGCTTTATTAATGTTAACTTATAAATATAAAATGGTTCACAACTTCACAAAGCACAGTGCTTATTGTTTGTGGTTTACCAACATTCCACCTTGGCAAAATCAGGATAAACATTAAACCATACAGTAATTAAAGAATATTACAGCAATGCTCAAAATGAAATACTGTTATTGTTTAATGCATTATTGAATGTAGGAATGACCATCAATCAAGCTTATTAAATGATTTTACGTTTGAGATCAATGTAAAACAATAAAAACTCTATTGCAAAGTGTTAAGTTATTCATTGTGTCTGTCTGCTGAAAAGATGGCTAGACAGCTAATGTAAACTGCTACTTTCCTAATTAGAGCCCATAGAAGATTTAGAAATTAAACGCAAATAAAACCCAAGCTATCTACATATGAGCCACAAGGCTAGCGCAAAATATGATTAATTACACTTAAGTACGTAATGTGAATGTATAGAAATACACATAATTCAGTGATGTAAATATAATCTACTTACCAGAAATAAAATGTTTGCTACATATCCTTGAGGTGCAAGTTGTCATCCAGCATTCTCGCTTCACGGCTGCGATCCAGGCGTCACGTTGAGTTTTGTTTTTTTGGAAACCTAAACACATGAATTTCTGAAAGTAAGTTGTTTCCAGGCCGAAGAGAGCACCCAACCACTGAACAACATGGTCCTAATTTTAGTTTGGACATTTTCAATCGTTCAAACACATATATTAGCTCAATATTACTGTGTTTAATAGCACCTCCCGCTGTTGTTTTGAATGAGTGGATAACTAACCGGAAACGTCCAAGGACCAAAGACGTCACTTCCTTACATGTACGAATAGCCGTTGAAATGGTCTATAACTTATTTAATAAAAATCCTTTTTGACCCCGGCTCCCCGCAATCTCTGCCTATGCATATAATTTATACCAGTGGTTCTCAAACTTTTTCGATGTGTGCCCCCCCCATTGTGTACAGTGCATCCCTTCATGCCCCCCCCCCAAAAAAATGTGCATTTACATTACATTTATTTATTTAGCTGACACTTTTATCCAAAGCGACTTACAATTGCTATATATGTCAGAGGTCGCATGTCTCTGGAGCAACTAGGGGTTAAGTGTCTTGCTCAGGGACACAATGGTTTGTCACAGTGGATTTGAACCCGCATCTCTCACACCATAGGCATGTGTCTTATCCAGTGTGCCATCACCACCCACCTTTATGACATAAAACATTCCAAAACTTAAATTTGACTTAAACAAAACATATCAAATTATACATTGTAGTGCTGTTGGTTAGTAGCCTTTAATTCTGAGGTTTAATTACACAGAATTTTTAATAATGTTTTTTATAATATAATGCCATTTACCTGGGCCCCCAGTTTGAGAACCACTGATTTATAAAATCTTAAAGAGGCCCTTCCACATAAAACCGTTTTTACTTGTATTTTTTGATATGTGTTATGTCCATATGTGTTTGTGTTGTGTCGTGAATGTGAAAATTAACTTCCACCTACTCTGTCAGCTCTAGCCACTGAAAAGAAATAAGCGGAGAAATCAGGTCAGTTAGAAAAGCTTATCAGTGTGACGTGGAACTGATCGAGGTCATTAATTTTCATGAGCTCTTCAACTTGAGACCGCGCCCACATATTACGTGTAGTTGAGTTAGTTTTCATAACAAGTTACGGCAAGGATGGCTAAACGTTAACCATACCGTATTCGGGCCATTGTTTTTCGTCGAGAGACATCATTCCTATTAAATGAGGGAATCATAACAGTTGCTACATGTTTGGATGTTCAGAAGAACGTTGGATTTGAAGAGAGACTGCGATTAAAAAGCAATGCTCCACCATCAATATTGGATCCGGACGTAATGGTGGCGCAGCTTATGTGAGTAAAACGCTTTAGTACTATGTGTCACTATGGCGGCCGGTGTTTTCTCTTCATGCTGCACACGCTTTGAAAGGGTTTATGATAAAAGACACGCGTGTTTGTGTGAGTAAATCACTTTAGTACTGTGTGTCACTGTGGTGGCCGGTTTTTTCTCTTCCGAGGGATGCAAATTCATGCTGCACATACGTTGAAAGGGTTTATGATAAAAGGCACGAGTGTTTGTGTGAGTAAATCACTTTAGTACTGTGTGTCACTGTGGTGGCCGGTGTTTTCTCTTCCGAGGGACGCGAATTCATGCTGCACACGCTTTGAAAGGATTTATGATAAAAGACACTCGTGTTTGTGTGGGTAAAACACTTGTTGTGTTGTGTGATATGTGTTACTATCAGTTGCGGCCATTGAATGTGATAAAAAACACGTGTGTGTTTGTGCATTCGTTACACACGCGTCGAAGGGTTTATGTAAAAGACGTTTGTGTGTGTGTGTGTGTGTGTGTGTGTGTGTGTGTGTGTGTGTGTGTGTGTGTGTGTGTGTGTGTGTGTGTGTGTGTGTGTGTGTGTATATATGTCTTTTGTGAAAAATTCCGTAGCTTCCTAGCACTGCTAGCCTACATTCACTGACAATATTGCTAATGCTCAACATTATGTCAGGAATAGTATAACAAAAGGGTACCAAATGTTATTTAATTAAATGTTAATTGTCTGAACTATAGTCCACCACTTAATATGTTTTGTGGGAATTAAAATGAGCAAAAATACCTGACTGATAAATACTGTATTGTTACTCATCTGTATCAAAATTAATATCCGTTACCTATACAATTTTGGTAGAAATATGTGTACCTTTACACCCCTAGTTTACATATTTTTTATATTGGTAACACTTTCCAATAAGGGTTATGTATTAAACATTAGTTAATACATTAACTAACATGAACAACTAACGTTAACAAGATTTTAATAATGTATAAGTAAATGCTGCAATTAACATTAACAAATATTAATAAAGGCTGTATAAGTGTAGTTTTTGATTTGTTCATGCTAACTAATGTTGTTAACTAATGAACCTTATTGTAAATTGATACAATTATATTGTAATTATGGGTCATTGGCTCCAGTTGACTAAACTGTATGATTTTCAGTGATCAAGTAAGCATTTGACCTGTTTAACATGTTTGTTGTCTAAATTTCTAGTGGAAGAATGTAAAAGAAAATGGAAAAACTTAAGAGATGCGTACAGGCGGGAAGTTCAGAAGGTGAAGGAGAGGCAGAGAAATGGTGCAGGAGCAGATAGTTCAAGGCCATGGAAATACACTGGCATCATGAACTTCCTAGCCCCTTATATGGAGAACAGGGCTACCAGTGGCAATATGCCCCAGGGGGCTAGAGAGCTCATGATGCCAGTCAGCCAGCCACCCCCCGGTGCCAGTCAGTCAACCCATCCAAGGTGCCAGTCAGTCACACCCTCCCAGGTCCCAGTCAGACAGCATCTCCCTGCTGAAGTCAGACAGCATCTCCCTGCTGAAGTCAGACAGCATCTCCCTGCTAAAGTCAGACAGCATCACCCTGCTGAAGTCAGCCAGCATCACCCTGCTGAAGTCAGCCAGCATCCCCCTGCTGAAGTCAGACAGCATCTCCCTGCTAAAGTCAGACAGCATCACCCTGCTGAAGTCAGACAGCATCTCCCTGCTAAAGTCAGACAGCATCACCCTGCTGAAGTCAGCCAGCATCACCCTGCTGAAGTCAGCCAGCATCCCCCTGCTGAAGTCAGCCAGCCACCCCGAGGTGCCAGTCAGCCAGCCAGCCAGTCAGTCAGCTTCACAGCCTGTAAACAGCAGGGCAGACCCTGGTCCAAGTTGTGCCCCAAGCCCAGGCCGCCGCCAGCTAGGGCAACCCACAATGCAGCCGACAGGCAAGAGGTCCAGGGTGGTTGGTCTTAGCACCTTTGAAAGATGTTTGGTTAGTGCCATAAAAAACAGTGACAACTCCCCTCGAACATCCCCTCCACCTCCCCCAAGTGACCCTGATGACCTTTTTCTCCGTAGCCTGTTGCCACAGCTTCAGTCTCTCTCTCCTGCCATGAGAGATGAAGTTAAGTTTAATATATATAGGCTGATCTATGAGGTGAAGTGCAGGCAGAGGGAGGAGCAGCAGCTGAGGCCATGAGTGGCTGTATTGCTTTAGTAGTGTTGTCAGCTTAGTTGTTTTGTAATGTTACATTGGTTTGCATAAATGCTGACGGATGTATTTATAGTCCTGTGCTGACATTTTTCAGATTACATGTTATGTTTTCCACCGAGCACGGTAAATCACATTCCATATGTAGTTTTTTGTGTATAAGTCTTAATGGCATTTCTTGTTGTCAGTTTACATTGCATTAAAAGTCTAGTATTACATCTTTCTGCTGTTTGTTTTAAAATGTTGAAGTTAAAGTAAACCATAAATCAGAACTAAAATTTAATTCGTTTGAAATTATACTGTTAAACATGGAAATAACTGATCGTAACAACAAACAGCTTTCGTTCATTTTAGCTACCATATATAGGCCTCCGGGCCACCACACAGATTTTCTAAAAGAAATAGCAGACTTCCTATCTGAGCTTACAGTCACTGTAGATAAAGCTCTTATCGTTGGTGATTTTAATATCCATGTGGATAACTCAAAAGATTCATTAGGACGTGCGTTTATGGATGTTCTAAATTCTCTCGGTATTAAACAAAACGTGTCAGGGCCCACGCATACTCGTAAGCACACATTAGACTTAATTCTGTCACTCGGACTCAATATTAATGACATCGAAATATCACCCCAGAGCGATGCCGTTTCAGACCATTGCCTTGTGTCATACACAATACTTCTAGATAGGACCGCTCAGTCTACAACATGCTACAGATTAGCCAGAACAATAATTTCCACCACTAAAGATAGATTTATCAGCACTCTTCCAGACCTGTCTCAAATGAAACATGTAGCAGATAACCGTGAAGATCTGGATATTATAATAGAAAACCTGAACAACGTTTGCTCTAGCACGATGGATGCCGTTGCTCCCATTCGAAAAAAGAGAATCAAAGAAAAAACGCCAGCTCCATGGTATGACCATCATACTGCAGCCCTTAAAAAGTAGCTAGAAAAATGGAAAGAAACTACCGAAACACAAAGTTAGAGGTATGGCGTTCAGCATGGAAAGAGAGTGTTCAACACTACAGACAGGCTATTAAAACCGCCAGATCTACCTATCTCAGTACGCTTATTAAAGAAAATCATAACAACCCTTGTTTCCTCTTTAGCACAGTTGCGAAACTGACTAGAAACAAAGAACAAACAGAAACCAATAGTAAACTCCAACACAATAGTAACGACTTCATGAACTTCTTTACTAACAAAATTATGTTTATTAGGGAAAACATAGAAACTACGCAAGCAGCAACCACTCTACCAAATAGTAAATTTACCACTAGATTATCATACGAACATCTTGAGTCATTTAATCCTACTACAATAGAAGAGCTCTCTAAATTAGTAACGTCATCTAAATCATCGTCCTGTATATTAGACCCCGTTCCCACAAAATTACTAAAAGAGGTATTTCATGTAGTGTCCGACACGGTACTAAATATCTTTAACTCATCGCTAGAATTAGGATACGTTCCAACAGCTTTCAAACTAGCAGTTATTAGACCGCTCATTAAAAAACCAAACCTTGACCAGGGTGATCTTAATAACTTTAGACCAATCTCAAATCTACCTGTTCTTTCTAAAATATTAGAAAAGGTAGTGGCAAGCCAGCTACGCACATTCATAGCGAATAATAATACATATGAAAAGTTCCAATCAGGATTCAGGCCCCACCATAGCACAAAAACAGCGCTGCTTAGAGTTACAAATGACCTCCTATTAACATCCGACCGTGGTGAAATCTCAATTCTTATATTACTAGACCTTAGTGCAGCCTTTGACACAATAGATCACACAATCTTACTCAATAGACTAGAAAACTATGTTGGCATCAGTGGTCAGGCGTTAGCCTGGTTTAGATCGTATCTAACCAATCGATATCACTTTGTTTATGTAAATGAGGAAGAGTCCTATCACTCCCCCGTTAAATACGGCGTACCTCAGGGATCAGTTCTAGGCCCTATCCTATTCTCGTTATATATGTTACCTCTAGGAGACATTATCAGGAAACATAACATAAGTTTTCACTGCTATGCGGATGATACCCAGCTTTACATCTCGTCACATCCTAGCAAACCCACCAGTTTGCTAAGCTAACAGACTGCATTAGTGATATTAGGGACTGGATGGCACATAACTTTCTTATGCTAAACTCCAATAAGACTGAGATACTTATTATTGAACCAAATCGCTCCAAACATAATATGTCAGATTACAAGTTGCCCATAGATGGCTGCACGGTGGTGCCATTTTCCACGGTTAAGAATTTAGGCGTAGTGTTTGACAGCAATCTATCTTTCGATAGTCCTATCTCCAACGTCTGCCGCACAGCATTCTTCCATCTTAGAAATATCTCAAAAATACGCCATATGCTGTCTGCATCAGATGCAGAAAAGCTTATCCATGCTTTTATGACCTCTAGAATAGACTATTGTAACTCGTTACTCGGGGGATGCAATGCAAATCAGGTAAACAAGCTACAGCTAGTTCAAAACGCCGCCGCAAGAGTGCTTACTCGATCTAAAAAGTATGACCACATTAGTCCAATTCTGGCATCTTTACACTGGCTACCAGTTAAATATCGCATACAATTTAAAATATTACTAATCACCTACAAAGCCTTAAATGGCCTAGTGCCCTCGTATATAAAAGAACTACTATCAGAATACAATCCACCACGTAAACTGCGATCACAAAATTCTGGTTACTTAATTATCCCTAGAATATCAAAAGTGTCTAAAGATGGTAGGTCCTTTTCCTACTTGGCCCCTAAGCTCTGGAATGATTTACCAAATAATGTTTGAGTATCAGACACAGTCGAGCAATTTAAATCTAAACTTAAGACATTCTTCTTTAACAAAGCATTCACATAAAATGTCCAGTAAATGTACTTTTCCCGCAGTAGTTTGTCTAGAACAAAGCACTCACATACCTCATATGGGTAATTTACTCTTGCCGCAATAGTTAGCCTGTCTGGAACCGAGCTGAATTAAACCACTATAATGTATGACACTTGCATTACATGCGAACGGCCCCTACGCTAATAGAATTCTGTTTTTGTCTCCCTGTCTCGTCCTCGACTCTGAGGACAATGAGACAAACAGACCCTGTTCCTGTTGCTGTGAAGGTCATCGCACCACTGATCTACTGGCTGTCATTCAAAGTGATGCCCAGCCAATGCGCGACCAACGACCACCGCCTGAACCAGTTTAATCCGCTTACCCGCTTCCTATTCCTACCGTGTCTATATATATATAAATATTAATTTCTCCCTAGGGTTTTTTGTCCTTCTAGGATTTTTTCCCATTGGGTTTTCTCCTAGGGGGTTTTTTAGTCCCAGGGAGAGTCAGTCAACTTTGGCTTAACTTGGCACTTTACTGTATACGTTACATTATCAATACGCTCGCTTACACGGTTTATCCTTAGCCGCTATATTCTACTTCTTATACTATGTATTGATTCTCAGTGTTCTACTCTACATCTACTCATGTAAAGCTGCTTTGCAACAATTAACAATTGTGAAAAGCGCTATATAAATTAAATTGAATTGAATTGAATCCGGAGTTGCTTGGGGAACGCATGCGGACATGCTTACCATCAATTGAGCCTACACAGTTGGGAAAGTCCCAGCGGTCGCAAAACTTCTTTTCAATGGCCTTCCAGTCTTCTGTGGTGGGAACTGCCATGTAGTCTGCGACCAAGACATCAAAGATGGCCCTTCTGACCTCTGCCACTATGCCGGAGACAGTGTTGTGTCCCACACGGTAGTAGAAGCCAATAGTGTGGAAAGAGTTGCCAGTAGCAAGGTACCTGGGAATAAAAAATTTAAAATGAAAATTAAATAACAAATGTATGTTTTACTTCAGAAGGTTAATGCATAGCTCATGGAATGCACTGACACTTTTGCTTTACAAATTAGCCTGAATTGAGACTTGTATCCAATCAAAAATATTCTATATGAAAATGAAATACAATATTACACATGAAATATTCAATATGAAAATTAAATATTACATACGAAAATCAAATATCCAATATGAAAATTAAATACCATATTACACATGAAAATTAAATACCATATTACACAAGAAAATAAAATATTCAATAAGAATATAAACTATTATATAATAAACTTCTATTTATATGCTGAAGGTTTTTCCAGTTCTGTAGACTTCAGTAGTGTAACAACATTAGGTTAAAACAAGGTTAATTTTACACTCACCGCAAGCAAATTGCAAGCCGTTCAGCAGGTGGAAGCGCTAAACGGCAACGGGTGTCCTGTTTGGTGATACGTGGTCCAACCCTCCGGAGGAGCTCGTCAAACTGTCCCCTGTTTAGCCTGAAATATTGCACGAACCTCTCCTCATCCAGCCGCAACTCCTGCACAAGACGGTGGTACGTGCCTAGTTGATAACGGACCTGGAGGATTTCATGCACCCATGCTGAACGAGGACGGCGCTGTGTTCTTTTCCACAGCACATACATAGCTGCAATCTTCAGTAGCTGTTTACGGTTCATTTTTGCAAATGATTTAAATGAAGGTAGAACAGCTCTCTTTTTTTAATGGAATATTCGCACTTTAAATATAGCGGGAAAGCAGTTCCATAAAATAAACAGAGGGGACGTGCTTGAAGGTAACGCCAGAAAATTTCCGTTTACTGTTGCCAAGCAACCAGGAGAAGGCACGCCCAGGAACGCCCATCAAGCGAGTGCGTGTTGCTCTGTGTCGCTCACTTTTGTAGCTAATGTGACTGGGGGGTGAGGCATGAATCCACTGTAGCTGGTTGTCAATCAGAACTCCCATCTTTGTCACAGCCATCACTGTGTCTGGGCCGAGGTATTTTGGCTCTTACCCTCGTGGGCTTCAGGCTCCTATTTAGAACAACCTGTCCTGGAGCAAAAATGTAATTTCTGAGGGAAGAGATAAAGAAACATTAGCATAATAGATTTCAATTTCTCAATTATGGACACCACGTAGTCTTCTTGTATCAGCTCCAGGTCACCTGGGGAAGAAACGCATGCGCGGCCTTTGACCCACGCGGTGGGGAATGGCCTACCCATTAGTATTTCAAATGAAGATAATTTTTTGGTTGAAGATGGAGTCATTCTTATTTCGGATAATAAAGCAGGTAGCAAATCTACCCATTTCTTTCCCGTTTCTAACACAGCTTTGGTTATCCTCTGTTTAATTTTCGCATCCGTTCTCTCTATGACAGCTGCTAATTGTGATTGATACGGGATATTAAAATGCCAATCAATAGACAACGCTTTAGCTAAGAGCTACGTTACTCTAGAAACAAAAGGTGTCCCGTTGTCGGATTCAAATGTTTTCGGTATGTAAAAAGAACGAATATTTTCCTTTTGTCTAAATTATAATACAGTTTATAACTACAGTTTGCGCAACCTCTTTATGATAAAAAAGGTATTTTTAGATTTCCAATCAGCGACATGTGTGAAATCAATCTGATCATGTTAAAAGGGTGCCTTGGGGTGTGGCAACACCTGATGTTTTGTGTTTCGATGCGGGTTCACTTTTGCACAGGTTAGACATGATTCCAAAATCAAATTTGTTGTTTTTCTTTACATCTGCAATATAATAAAATAGATTTATTGCTTGAGTCACCTTTTTACTACTAGTATGTTATAGACCATGGTAATATCTTATTAAAATTACCAGTCCCGGTTTTGGAAGTGCTACTCTCTTTTTCTTGTCTCTCATGACTCCCTTTTCATCTGGTGCACATCCGTGCTTGCTCCAGTGTTCGAGGTCAGCCTGCGTCGGTTGACTCTGTAAAAATGTTATGTCAATATCCTGTATGTTAGTCACTTGCACAGCCATAGCAAAGTCTGTTAGGTCTGTTTTGACATCATACTCAAATAGTCATTTAATTTGAGCTTGAGCTGCTGCTTTGGCAGCCTCATCTGCTCTTCTTGTTTCCCACAGCATGGTCATCATTTCCTGATCCATGACCTTTTACTTTCACTATTGCCACTTCAGACGGTAGCTGTACTGCTTTTGTCAACCGTCCTATCAAATTTATTTATGAAATGAATTATAGACTTACCATCTGTTGTCTTAAAATCTCAGGCTTCCCATGTTTTTACAAAATTTAGAGTACACATATTTAGAGTCTTGTAGATTGTGGCTTTTTTGGCTTTTTTATTAGCTCACAAGCTCGTATTAGAGTAACCAATTCTGCAGCTTGTGCTGAGTTGTAATTTAGAGCAAAGGCTTCAATAACCTCAAAGGCTTCATAACCTCACCAGTATCCGAAACCACAGCATAACCACAGAGGTAGACACTGTCCGATGGCTTTGCACATGAGCCATCCATATAGATCTGACCCCCCCATCTAGGGGCAAGTCCATTAAATCGGCCCTAGAGGAACAGGAGGTGGTCAATTCAACAATGCAGTTATGTTTAAGATCGTGCTCAGTCATGTCTACCAGTCCCAAAACTCCCAGCAAAAGTGGAATTAATGTTAAAAGTGGGCTGGATCGTTACATTTTTGGTTTCCAACAGCGTAGCCTCATACCCAGGTCACCTCTGTGCCGTCCTGTGTTGTGTAAAAATGCACCTACTTGATATGATGTGTAGAGTCATTGACTGTGACAGCACCATTCTCTCAGCCACCTGTACAAACAGAACAGCAGCAGCCACTGCATAAAGACATTTCAGGCATACCTGTAACTACATTATCTAGTTTTCTAAACAGATATGCCACTGGCCTATAAGTGCAACCTTGTTGTTGCCAAAGGATACCCAGAGCCACACCCTTCGATTCTCGCACATGCAGGTGAAAAGTCCTTGCATAGTTCGGATGGCCCAGAGCTGGGGCCGTAGTAGTGGCGTGTTTCAGTGCCATGAAATGAGTCTCTGCTTCATCAGTCCAGCATATCAGTGATGCAGGCGAATCCTTGTGATCAATCATACTCCGCAAATGTCTGTCATGGGCAGCACACTCAGGTTTCCATGAGTGACAAAAGTTTATTAACCCCAGAAAACTTAGGAGTTGTTACACAGTTTGTGGGAATTTCATCTTCCGGATCAGTTCAATCTGATCTGTGGAGGGTTTTTTTCGAAGACCTGGCATTATGACGTGACCCAGGTACGAGAACTTTTGCTTGACCCACTGGAGCTTTTCTTTTGATGCTTTGAAACCAGCGTTCCCCAGAATATTGCAGACGATAATGGAGGCTTTCTCACAGATCTTTTCAGTCAGAGCAGAGACCATGATGTCATCAGCATACTGCAGAATGCAAACCGAAGACGGCAAATCGATCTTTTTTTTCAATGTCTTTTTCACTGCAGTGGAGAGGACAGATGGTGATTCAGCATACCCTTCTTAGGATTTGCGCCTCCTATCCTATAAGGCTAGCAGTGGCTGTGTGTCTGGATGCACTGGAACAGAGAAACAAAAGCAGCGCACAAATCAATGACAGAAATACTTATGTGTGCATGGTATAAAATTTATGACAGTCGGCACATCTGGAACAATCGGAGACAGAGGAATTATCAGTTTATTGAGTGCTCTTAAATCTTGCGTAAGACATCATGTCTTTCCATCAGTATTCACCACCGGGTTAATCGATGTGTTGTATGGCGAGGGAGTTGGTATGAGGACACCCTGTTAAACAAAATTGTAAATAATAGGTTTAATGCCATCTTCCTTTTCTTTTGACAAAGGATATTGTGTAATGTACACAGTTTTAAGTTTAACTTTGTCTGATTTCATATCAATGACACCTGTATCATTGCTTGACTGAAACCATAGGCATGAGTTAATCAAAGTGTCTACATTCTGTGGTATGCGGGCGGCTACTGGCTCTTGGTCGGCCTTCTCCCATAGGCAGAGGATCAATGTATGTCTGTAAACATGACATAAAAGAGAAAACAACATCAGAATCATGAAATTTGATGTTCCATATTTAAGTTAATCATTATGTCTCGCCCAAGAAAATTAAGACAACCATCTGGTATGATGTGAAATTTGTAAAAAAAAAGGGTTTGACACCTGTAGCTCTTACCTCCAGAGGTGGTGTAATGGGACATAAAATTTCAGTTTCTGGAATACCCAAAGAGCATACAAATTTATCAGTAGTTGGTCCCTCATATTCAGATGAAGACATTAATGATACTTCAACCCCAGTATCCAAGAGAAATATATGCACTTTACCATTAAATTTAAGTAAAGTTAACTTAACTTCCATTATCATTATCAAAGGAGAGGGTTAGCATAGATAAATGTGGGCTTCTTCATTGTGTTTTGTTATGCCAGTTTGTCTGGTAATTACTGTCAGATAGTTTCTGATGCACTTGCTGTGGCTGTTGCATTGACTGTCTATGTGGTGGCGCCCTTGGATTACATTTTTTAATTTTTTTTGTATTTGTGGGGGGGTTACCCCAGCTATATTTTTTGTGATTTTAATATGATTCTGAGCATGACTTCATAAAAATCAGCATACTTTAATCAAAAATCAATGTTTAAACATCCTTGAAGCTTAAAGAGAATGACACATTTAAGATTTTACAAATGTTTTTATTTACAACTCACGGAAACGCCTGGAAGTGTTGTGAAGCATGACACTGAAATTAAAAAATAATAAGAGACAGACAGAAACGGAAAAAAAATATTTTGCCGATGTTCGCGAAAGCTTTGTGCGACAGAGCCACTTTGTCCTCAGCCGGCGTCTGTGCAAGGTTGACGATGACGGGCCATTGTGAATGGCAGTGAGTGCTCCACTAAAGTGCCCAGAACCATTGCCTGAAAGTAAATTAAAATCATTTAAATATAACCTAGCAAACTATCATACATAGGACTAATATGATAAAACAACGTGTCTCCATACTGTATGGCTGATATGCAGTGAATATCAACATACATTTCTGTTCAATAATTATAATAATAATGCATTTTATATGTAAGGCTCCTTACATTGAATAAACAATCTCAAAGTGCTAGTGTTCATAATGTAAATTCAACTAACAACACAATGTAAAGATTTCATTGACAGACTTTGATGCAAAATGTAGCCCTTTATTATACAGAAATTTGCTGTTGGTGTATTAGCCTAGGACAACACGCTCGCCAGATTATTTTATCTAAACAGCCCTATGTTGTTAAAATTACTGTTTACCAGGTATACAGCCACCAGGAATGAATGGGGCTAGGCGAAATCCTAACACATTCACAACGTGATGTACAAAGATTAGGTGCATGCATTGAAAAAAGATAGATATGTATTAATTAGTCTAAGTTGAGGTAAGAACATAGTAAAATATTGAAAAACGATGGGTTTTCCTTTAACATTACTCTCGCATCAGCTATTGTGTAAACAGTCACATTTACCCACATCACGAATGACTGCATGCGCAAGCGCGCACCACAGCCACCGTAATGAAGTTACTCAGGGTAACGTAAGCTCAGAATTCGAGTAGTAGCCGTATATCTCGGAACTCAGGGCAGAGCACCCTGGTAACGATAAGTCTAGCTAACAATCGTCCTGCTAAGTTAGCTAACATTAGTCATTTTGCTCGAAGCATAGGCAAACTTTATGCAAGGTCTACGTTTGTGCATTTCTTGGCGTTGACTTGTTCCTAAAAATACAATATAAGCGATAGCTAACGCTAATTTAAATCAAGCAAACAAATAGTTGTTGTTTTTGCTCCAAAAAAGTTGACTTACCTTGAATAAGATGGTTCCTTCACGTTAAAAGTGTCCATCAGACTCGCGTGGTAGCCAGGTGTGTCTCTCATCCAAAGGACCGCGCTGTCTTCAAGATTCTGAAGGAAGTGCTAAGATTCCGATTGGCACAGAGAAAAGCGAATGCTAAGATTCCGATTGGCCCAGAGAAATGTCAATTATAAGAATTATCCAATAATGTTTGGCCATTCTAGCCCGCATGGCATTCAGATAAAGGGCAGCCTCCCGACCCCCCACAACCACAAAACAAAAAAACTCTCTGGTTCTATGCGATTCACGTGAATGACCCAATTGACCAAGAAAACGGCGATTGTCGCCGAAAAGTGACAAGTTTGCAGGTCTGCATTTGGTTTAATCTTTCTGTTTAATGCAAACGATAAATACTGTCAAATGCCAAACCGTTTATTTAGAAAAACGCTGGTCAAAAAGCATATCATGATATTCATGATCTTCCCCTGTGAGTGGATGACGAGAGGCTGCAGTCCCCTCGCTTCCAGTCACATGGTTTTCCCGAATCAGACAGCGGCACGTATCAATTATGTATTTTTTTTGTTACATTGCTCTCCAATGTTTTCAACAAAATAGCACAAATCTGCCCCTGTTAAGTGTGCAGATGTCACAGGGTGACGTTTTGGGGGGCGGAACCAAAAGTATGGAAGATGGGTTCCGCTCGACGATGAGTTCCGCCCAGAAGACAAACTGGAAACACCAGAATTTCCGGTATTCCCCCGAAGGCAAATCAGGCCGTATTGGATACAGGTGGGGACAATGAAGACAGCGATTGCTGATAGGACATTGAAGAGGAGGGACAGAGTATAAAGAGAGCTTTTTGTTGAGCTTTTGGTTGTGCTTTGTTGTGCTTTTGGTGCGCTTTGTTTTGCTGCTGTGCAGGCCGGTGTGTTATCGAAACCGTTCCCTTGGGGAAAGAAGAGGAAGCTTGTTAATAGTTCCAGTTAGGAGAAATCAAGATTGAAGGTGACTGGGTGAAAAAGGATCGATGAACTACGTGACTGGGTTGAGTAAAGGAGGATAAGCAGTGTTGTAGTGATGGGCAGTCCGGCTCTTTCCATTGATTCGGCTCCTTCGGCTCAAGCTCCGGCTCTGCATTTTAGTGATGGCAGTCCGGCTGTTTTCATAGATTCGGCTCTTCTGGCTCGGCTCCCTTAGAAGAGCCGGCTCCCCTGCATGCGTCTGAAGATTCGGCTCTGCTCGTTCGCTACAAAGAATCAGCTCTTAGAGCCGGCGTTCGCGAACGACCCATCACTACAGTGTTGATTCACGGATGTGTTGACATGTGAGTAACGTTTGGAGTACTATACAAACATTGAGAAGGAAAAATTGTTTGAAGTGTGCTGTGAGTGTTGTTAAATAGCCCTGGCCCCACTGGTGAGAGAACCGTGGGCGAGCCGAACAACATGTGGTAGGGACAGACAGGAGATCCATCAACGACCTCCAAACTCTTTTCCTTTTGTGCTGTAAATAACGCCCGACGAGTCACACAAGAGACCTGGGACAGAGCAGGCCAAATCCTTATTTCACGAAGTGTGTACGAGCTGCTTTGGGTGAGTCTTGATCTTTATTTTGTGTGTGTACACTAAAGCTTGCAGTGTGGTGCTGTGCTTTTAGAGACAGAAGCCGCTCTCAGTCCAGTGAACTCGTGGGAAGATACCAACGCGTTGAGGCCAGACCAGTGCAAGTGAGAGGAACTAAATAATAGGATCTTCAGTGTCAACGTTAACCCTCGCGATCCTGAGAGTGGGCGGTGGTGAATCAGAAGGGTGCATCAGTGTGAGTAAGCGACTGGTATTTACTGTTTGGGCCGAAGGCCATTGTTGTACACCGCTACCTACATTAACCATCTGCGTGTGGAGCCTCTTCAAAGAGTTCGCCCCAGTTCAGTACCCCTGGAACCGGATAGGAGGGGGGAGCTAGGGAAGCATTCGGCCCCATACGTCTTGCCAGTCGTTGCTCTACAAGTCCACTGCCCCCGGGAGAAGCTTTGGGTGAGATATGAACTAACTTACCCCTGTGAAGTGTAACTTACCTCTGCTTTCAGCACGCTCGCGAAGAGGAATGAAAAGCCCCAGTCTGTGTATAACTTACCTCTGTGAAGTGTAACTTACCTCTGCATTCAGCACGTTTGTGAAGGGGAACGAAAAGCCCCTGTTTGTGTATAACTTACCTCTGTGAAGTGTAACTTACCTCTGCTTTCAGCACGCCTGTGAAGAGGAACGAAAAGCCCCAGTCTGTGAAGTGTAACTTCCCTCTGCTTCAGCACGCTCGTGAAGAGGAACGAAAAGCCCCAGTTTGTGTATAACTTACCTTTGTGAAGTGTAACTTACCTCTGCTTTCAGCACGCCTGTGAAGAGGAACGAAAAGCCCCAGTCTGTGTGTAACTTGCCTCTGTGAAGTGTAACTTACCTCTGCTTTCAGCACGCTTGTGAAGAGGAACGAAAAGCTCCAGTTTGTGTATAACTTACCTCTGTGAAGTGTAACTTACCTCTGCTTTCAGCACGTTCGTGAAGAGGAACGAAAAGTACCAGTCTGTGTGTAACTTGCCTCTGTGAAGTGTAACTTACCTCTGCTTTCAGCACACTTGTGAAAAGGAACGAAAAGCCCCAGTCTGTGTATAACTTGCCTCTGCTTTCAGTACGCTTGTGAAGAGGAACGAAGAGCCCCAGTTTGGGTATAACTTACCTCTGTGAAGTGTAACTTTCCTCTGCTTTCAGTACGCCTGTGAAGAGGAACGAAAGGCCCCAGTCTGCACATAACTTACGTCCGTGATGTGTAACTTACCTCTGCTTTCGGCACGCCTGTGAAGAGGAACGAAGAGCCCCAGTCTGTTCATAACTTACCTTGGTGCCATATAACTTACCTCTGTTCTTAGTACGATCCTGAAGAGGGACGAAACGCCCCGAAGTCTGTGAAAACTTACCTTTGTTCCAGCACGGCCCTGAAGAGGAATGAAAAGCCGCAGGTTATAAATAACTTACCTTTGTGTTGCATACTTACCTCTGTCCACAGTACGACTCCGAAGAGGAACGAGAGGTTCTGGTCCGCGGATACTCGACCCCTGCTCCCACACGATCCTGAGGGGAACCCTAAGGGTGAGACAAGCAATACCATCTCAGACACGACCTCCACGAACACCATAGGCAAGTAGCCGAAAAGTACTGGACAAAGTACTGATTGCATTTCCTTTATTCTGCCTCCAGGAGAAGCGGAGGGCACCACGGATAAAAGGAAGCCCCTGGAAAGGAGTCCTACTCCCCGCTCCATACCAAGTCCAGTCCTGGGGGCGAGAAGAGAGAGTTGTTTTAATTTGCCCTTTCCCCTTCCCCTTACTTTTTAAATATTTAATAAAGTTGTATTTTAAATTTAGTATACTCTGTCTGTCTGGTCATTGGGGTGGCTTTGGGACCTCCTCGAGGTGGAAACTAGGGAGGGGCGCGACCCTTTAGCTATCTCGGGTCCGCTCCGACCTGTGACACATACCTCTTGTGAGATTGCAAAACATTCACGTATTTTACAGTGATTTGTGGCAACGGTACACTTAGGCTGGTAGCCTACTATTTGACATAAAATATGGCGGCGCATCTTGTGTTGGGTTTTTTTGATGTAAAGTTATTAAATTACTAACCGCTAACTTACTGACGTACAGTTCAACATAAAAACCTCTTTTATTTGTATACATAAAATCATCAGGCTTTTGCCTGGCCGTGGCAGAATCCCCCATCTTCAACACAATGTAAACAAATAATAGCAGCAACAATATTAAACAAACAGCAATAAGCACAAATAAGCAATAGACAGACACCCAGGTTTTCTGTGCTCCTCCGTTCAGCCTCAATTAGTATCTGTACTGTATTAAGAATAGAATTTGGACATTACTTTTGTAATCTATGTCAAATATGCAAAAATCCAATTTCAATATATTCAGTAAAATATTAATTCAGTTTTTATTCAAAATTTTTATTCAAATACACAATGATCGTTTGATGTTTAATTATTCAGCTTTTTATCAATAATAATTCAACAACACCGCAATCCCAAATATACAGTGAGCTCCAGCTGTATATTTGATTCGCTTCGTGGGCTGGCAATATCAACTCCAGCACCATGAGGATTTAATCTTCAATTAAATGTCCCCCTTTTCACGAAAACGACTTCACTACCTGCCCCAACTGGGCCAAGTGGATTAACCAGTCTTGACTCGAGTCACAAGATACAGGTCCTACTAGGACTCTACAGGGGTAAGCGCTGTATTTCAAATTTATTTGAAATATCGCAACACTTACCCCTTTCTGTAGGTCCTCCCCGATCTGCAGCGTTTTCGAAATTCTGTCTCCGGTTCTGTCGGGAGGAGTTTCACCCCCCTGTCGCCCCCATGTCATATCTTGAGATGGACCCACAGGCATCTCTCTCACTAATGCAGAAACATCACAGACATGATCGACAACAGGCGTTACAATTTGGGATACCAAGTCTTCAGTCTGAACACCTGATACAAGTGATTTCTCATCATTTGACACAACAGACACAGACATTAAGGGACTGGACATTCTTTCAGAAATGTCCTGACACTCTGCCCCTTCAACCTGATCGTTTTGAGGCTCCACTTCAAGATCAGAAATATCATGTTCACTACTGTGAATAACATCATCTCTCAGTTCACCACTCTCCATCCTTGAAACGACATCTAGATCCGCAATCCATTGAGAAGTCCTGTCTACAGTTTCACTTTCCTGAAGGTCAGTACTTGATGAATCACAGATTGAACTCAAATCACATTGTGAACTCACTGAATCCCCCCAAGCTGGCAATGGTAAAAAGTTTACCGGCATTAAAAAATTCCGGTGTAGGTTTTGACACGACTATTAACAGGGTGACGAATCTTGTATGTATTCAAAGAACTGTTCTTACTCACAACAATGTACACTGTGCTTTCCCAACGGTCTGCTAATTTTCTTTTACCTTTTTCCCCTTTGTTCGCCAGTAGGACTCTATCTCCCAACTCTAACGAATGACCCTTGCACTTGCGATTATAATGTTCAGCCTGTTTGCTCTGCTGCTGACGTGCGTTCTGTTGTGCAAGTGACATTGCATCCCTTAAGTCCTTACCCAGAGACTGGACATATTTACTCACATCTACAGTCCCACCATCCAAAATTACACTCTCAAATAAAATATCTACTGGGTACGACCAAACATCAAAAAGAATGGTGGGTAGCCAGTAGTCTCATGCCTGGTACAATTGTATGAAAAAGTCAGTGTGTTCAACATTTGAGGCCAATTAGCTTTAGACCTTGCAGGCAAGGACCGTATCATGTCACCAAGGGTACGATTAAACCGTTCAGTTTGACCATTACCCATAGGGTGGTAGGGTGTGGTATGAGATTTGACAACACCTGATAAACTCAACAGCTCTGCAATAAGAGAACTCTCAAAGTTTGCACCCTGATCAGAATGGATTCGAGCTGGGAACCTATATACACAAAAGAAGTTGTTCCACAGAACACGGGCGACAGATTTTGCAGTTTGATTCGGGCAAACATATGCACATGCAAGTTTTGTAAAATGGTCGGTTATTACCAACACATCAACTGACTTGTTATTGACATCCTCAGCCGTCCAGAAATCGATACAAACCAACTCTAGTGGTGCTGTTGAAGTTATAGATACAAGTGGTGCTCTAGCCTGAGGCTCAGGAGTTTTACTCAACACACATCTCTTGCATTGTGACACATACAGTTTCACTTCTTTTTCCATAGAGTTCCAGTAGAATCTCTGCCTTGCCAGCCAAAGAGTGCGGTGCTGGCCCTGATGGCCACCTTCATCATGCACCCCTTTTAGGACCAGACCTCTTAAAGCAGTCGGCACAACATACTGGTAAGATTTTTTCTTGGTTGCAGGATTTTTAGACACACGGTAAAGTATACCTAACCTGAATGTAAATTTGCCCCACTGTCTGAGTGTTCGTATAGTTTCTTTTGACTCATTAACCTTTTCTCTCCTAGAAGGACGTCTAGCTCGCTCCACAAAGAATCTCACCCTACTAATCACTGGATCAAGACATTGCTTGTCGAGCAACTCATCATGGGTAAGTTTATTAAGTGGGCACTGTGCCTCTTCCTCAAACCCCTTCAAATGTTGAACATATGCGACTGCTCTAGCTGCTGCACCTTCCTCCCAGTGACAGTGAACGAAACACAGCTGACATCTCCTCACGAGACACTTTCCCCGGAGTAAAACTCTGAACCAGGTTAGTCACTTCATGACACTTCTGTGTCTCAGACATGTTCTCAACAACCTCCTCTTTTGTATGTTCACAGGACAAATGAAACATACCCTGCACCTGCTCAACCCCAAGCGTCTCTGCCTCATGTCTCAATATGTCATATGGTGTTCTGGTCAGCCTATGTAGAATCCTGGAAGCAGCGAAAGGCTCTCTACTCAACGCATCGGCTACAACGTTTTTCGATCCAGGTATGTATAGTATGTCAAATTCAAAAGGGGCCAGCTTTGCAACCCATCTCTGTTCGCAGGCATCAAGTTTCGGTTTGGTCAAGATATACTTGAGCGGGTTGTTATCTGTCCAAACCGTAAACCTGTGCCCGCGAAGCCAATGGCTGAATTTATCGCAAATGGCCCATTTCATGGCCAAAAATTCAAGCCTATGGGCCGGGTACTTGGACTGAGCATGATTAAGTGACTTTGATGCAAAGACGATTGGCCTCGCAACAGCGTGACCCTCCTGAACTTGGGAAAGTACAGCCCCGAGTCCACTCGTCGAAGCATCAACTGACAGTAAAAATGGTTTAGAAAAGTCAGGGTGAGCAAGTAGGACCTGATCTACCAGCACAGTCTTAAGACTCTCGAACGCCTCTCTACACTCATCGGTCCAGTCATTAGGAGTGAGCTTTCGGACAGTTCCCAACCTTTTTCCCACACCCCTCCCTTTTCTAGGTCTCTTCTGACCACTCATCAACTGAAAGAGAGGCTTTGCAATCATGGAACAATTTTCAATGAAATGTTGATAGTATATGACCATACCCAAAAATGACCTGATTTTCCCCACAGATGGGGTAACACCATCAACTTCCATCAAGTCTTTCTCAGACACATTCACGATAGCCTCTACCTTCATAGGATCACTAGCCACTCCATCCTGCGAGATAATGTGACCCAAGAATTTGACTGATCTCCGCAAAAACCTACACTTGGCTGGTGAAAGTTTCAAGTTGTGATCTCGGAGACGTTGAAACACTACCTCGAGTCTCTGTAAACTTTCTTCCTCAGTCTTACCAAAAACTAAACTTGGCTGGTGAAAGTTTCAAGTTGTGATCTCGGAGACGTTGAAACACTACCTCGAGTCTCTGTAAACTTTCTTCCTCAGTCTTACCAAAAACTAACAGGTCGTCCAGGTAACATAACAAACTCGTGAAATTTTGGTCACCGAAAATAGTCAGCATCATCCTCATGAATGTAGCAGGACTGTTGCAGAGCCCTTGAGGTAAGCGGTTAAATTCATGTAAAGCAAGAGGAGAACTGAAAGCTGTAAATTTCTTATCTTCCTCATGTAAGGGGACGTTGTAGTACCCTGATGTCAAATCCATTGTACAAAAGAAAGTATTCCCTCCCAACGCCGCCAGAACATCTGCTTGGTGAGGGAGAGGATGTGCGTCCTTCACCGTATGGGCGTTAAGCCACCTAAAGTCAGTGCACAACCGTAAATCACCGTTCTTTTTCCAAACTAACACTAACAGTGATGCAAACTCACTGGTCGATTTCCTGATTATTTCCATCTGTTCCATCTCATCAAGCGTTTCCCTCAACTTCTGATAGTGAGCCGGGGATACTCTGCGATACGGTAACCGGAAAGGTCTGTCATCGGTCAAGCGAATACGGTGACAAAACCGCTTAGCCTTACCGCAATTCAACGAGTGCCTAGAGAAAACACACTCATATTTCTTAATCAGATCAATGAGTTTGTTTCTCCAAAAAGGCGACACTTCACAGTCATTTAAATTCAAGTCTTTGAGACCCAGCTCATCCAAACCAATGTCACTGAAGTGCTTAGCACCTGTCACTGAGCTCTTCACGGGTAAACTACCACAAGAACTGCCACTGTCCATGGCTACATTCTGGAAAACTCTCTGTCCCTGCACATGATCAAAATCTTCCAGAGCAATGCATGGGTAGACATCAGCCAATTTTGCATTTTTGCGCAGCACAATTTCAGAGTTAGTCGGGTTTATCATTTTCACCGGGAGCCAACCATCACCCCATAAAGGAGAGATTACTCTACCGATAAGCACATTACGATGGACGCAGCAAGAGGTACTCGGTTCAATCACAACAGTGCTACCCACTGAAAGTTTCAGCCCCGGCGGCAGACGACCCCAGACAAGGTGTTCACTCATAGGTTGCAAAACCACAGCAGACTTGGACTTCAAAGTGCCAACCTTGTCAGGGATAGCACCACCCCTCCACCTCTCGATGCTTGAAAGCATATGAAGAAACTGACTGTCTTCACTATGATTTGATTGATCTGGTTTATTCAGAACTTTCCAGAATCCCTCATTTGATTTCATTTCTCTGATCAGGGGTTTCAACACATTGGTACCAATGATAAGCTGGTCCACTTGTCCACTCACGATAAGGACTGGTACACTAAAAGTAAATCCATACACCTCAAGTTTCAGTTCACACATACCTTCAGGACTAGTCTGTTTCCCACCACACCCAACCAAGACAATGTCAGATGGGGGAAACAACTCATGATCCAGGACTCCAGCTTCTCTCAGTTGTGGTTCAACATTAGCACTCAAAGTAGTCGCCATAGAGCCACTGTCCAGCATTCCCTTAAGACAAAATTTGTCCTGTACTAAAACACTGGTATAAAACAGACTGTCATTCTGCATTGACTGAATAGTATGTTGAAAAATTACAGTTTTATCTTTGCTCACACTCTCACAATAAAATGAATAGACTGATTCAGCATCAACATCCAAGGAGGAACTGTCATTATGCCCCACATTGCCCTCCCCCCAATGGAGGCTCTCTAGTTTCCCTGAAGCGCGGCATCTCCTTGTCTGCCAGCGCTTTCCCTGGGCAAGACCTTCTCACAATTAAAGCTCATATGCCCCGAAGAAAAACACTTAAAGCAGAGATTATACATCTTGCAGTGAGCAGTGGTACTGTGATCTTTGCTGGTACAAACTCTACATTCACGGCCCTGTTTGTTAGAATTCTTGGGTCAACCATCACGTACAGATTGAGCATTGCACACAAGAGCCTTTTCCAGCACGGTTAGAACTTTGTCCAAAGTGTTATTATCGGCTGCTGGCATGGCTGTTCCTGATCTATGAGGAGACAGAGAAGCTGTATCATCAATGGGCTCCAAAACCCTGACTGTTTGTTGGCACGCAACTTGTTTTTTCACTTTCTGTTCCCTAAGCATTTCATCTAATCTCTCTTGGACCTCAGAAGCTGTCCACGACTGTGTCGGTTTGCTTTTGAACACGATAGACAGTTCCTTATCAGGGCAATTCCGAATAAACATTACAGCCAGTTCTCTGCTACGATTTTCTAAGGTTCTGCCCTCCTCTCTAAGGCTTTGCTCAGCCACCTCAGCTGCTTTGTTTAACCTTATCCAATAATCCAGAGTGCTCTCATTGGAGTAAGGTTTTACAGAGTAGAAATCGGCTAAAGGCATTCCTGAGCTACTGGAATCACTAAAATGGTGTCTCAATACTGTGAACACAGCATCTACAGTTGGAGTAACTGTTCTGTTGCTCAGCCAGACCTTTATAATGTCCCTGGCCCTCCCCATTAGTCTGTTAATTACTTCTTCAACCCTTTCAGATCCAACCACTTCCTTTTTGTTTAAGTACACTCGCATCAGTTCTTCCCACTCCATCATGGAACATTTATCTGTACCATCTCCACGATAATAAGGCGGTGCAGTTATCTCAGACTTCAGTACTAAGTTTAACTTGCAAGCATCAATAATGGTTGCATTCGGCATCTTAGTGTCAAAAAGATTACCGTTTTCTTCAAAACAACCACTAGATGGCATACTAGGATGTCTAGTTTGCAACATACTGTCCCTGATAGCTTCACCAATTTCGGATCCAATTTGTCTGATGAGGTTACTCATGTCATTAGGTAGCACCGATTCATTTTTGGTACGCTCTGGGCTACCAGGTTTTGGTATTGGACTACAGCTTAATTCAGGACTGGCATTTAACGAGCCCAGTATCCCAACCCTTCCCAGTGCTTGCATACTCAGGACCCATAAACTGAAAACCTCTGTCAGGTGTGGTTAGCAGCACACCCCTCCCTCTACCAGCCATCAAGCTGTGCTCAAATGTGAACCTTTCATCTGCCATAACATACAAAAAAATTAATTCAAAAATCAAAAGTCCTTAAAAGACAAATGTCCATATGTTTGTTTGTTTTTCTAGAAAGAATTGTCCCTTCAATAGATAAAGTCAGAGTCCAAACCAGTCACAGATGAGCCGTTCCAGCCACGCAGATTAGCGATGATGTCACCACAGTCCCAGAAAACGGTCAAACTTGCAGCATCCCGGGCGGCCAGCTACCAGCAAACCAAACGACGGGTCACGGCACCATTTTGTAGTGGGTTTTCTTCTGCGTTGTGTATGTGCATAATAAAAGAGACCTCACACCAAAATGCAGTCGTCAAGTGGTTTACTCTTTGGTTGTCTGTGTGAAAGTATAACAAAGACCATCAGGTAACAGAATGATATCTGACTTAGCAGTGCCTCTCATTGCAGTAACATTTAGCGAACGAGAGAGAGAATTTTAACATACAATAGCAATTATAAAAACAATTACAATTGTAGTATCAGAAGAAAATACAAGAAAAGAAATCAATATCAACTTATAATATGAGAAAGAAGAAAATACAGAAAGAGATATCAATACTAAAATGATCCATTTACATACCTGTGTGAAAGTATAACAAAGACCATCAGGTAACAGGATGATATCTGACTTAGCAGTGCCTGTCAATCATCACATACTGTTACAATGTATATTTATATACACCAAACACACTCAAATCTCAAAATGGATCATTAAAGAAAGACAGATAGATAGAAATGTACACACTCAAATGTATATCTCATAACACATAAAACTTTTTACACTGTTTTACCAAAATATGCATCATTAATGTAATGAAATTCAGCAACATATTGCGTATGCAATGAAATTCAGCAACATACTACACGTGTGCAATGAAATTCAGCAACATTTAGCGAACGAGAGAAAACCGGAAATTACGTCAGCTCTACCCTCCCGCTTACACAGAAAATTTCTACTTAATATTTTAGATACACAAACAATTTCACAAGAAAACAAAACAAACCTAATAACAAAGAAATACATATTGTATATGTAAAAAGAAATAATAATAAAATAAAAAAATAACTATCACGCTTGTGGTCACATGACCATTGATCACAGTGCAATTTTCAAAATAAAAGTCTCTTGCGTGTTAGTGCCATTATTTATAATAATAATAATAATTTAAATAATAATAATAATAATAAATAATCTAGTGTAACAACATTACACTCGCCACACATAGACCAAAGTTTATTAGACATCCTTCACATTATATAGGATACAGAAAGGAAACGTTAGTCACCTGATGAACATTAGATAATGTCTAGAAGAATCATGTGAGCAGCTATTGAGCAAACATGTCTGGAGAACAATCACATGCTAAGACAGGTGAATGGTGCAAATGAGGAAGGGGAGATTGGAAAAGGGAAGTCTGGTCGAACTTCATGACCTGGACTGATCAGGCCATGTCCAGCTTTTGTGCATAGGCAAGGGAAACATCACAACTCATTCTCAACTTAGTAAATAAGACAAATGAACGGTTTCATTGCTTCATTAACTCTTTCCCCGCCATTGACGAGATATCTCGTCAATTAAGAGAAAACGCTTCCAATGCCAATGACGAGATTTTCCGTCTTTCCGCAATACCGCTATTACCCTTCCCCAACTTTTTAAACCCGAGGTATTGCCCTATGGCAAGCGGCTGCATGTCCGTGTCTGTTTTAAAGATCGCTCTGAATGGGATCTCTATGAAAAGTCCGTCACAAAAATGGAATTATCTCTGCTTTTTGCTCAAAATGTGGTGTTTTTGTAGAAACCTACCCATATTCAAAAGCTGATTGCAAAAGAACCACTGAAGGTAGGATGAAACGGGTTTTTTGTTTGAAAGCAGAGGGTCTGTTCTTTCATTTGTTATATTGTATGTTTATATATTTAAAGAAGAACATTTTCTGGAAGGCATTCAACTTTGGTGAAAATCATGAAAAACACTGGCGCTGGCTGGCAACTTTTTTAAAAAACGCTGGCGGTGAAAGAGTTAATCATCTGAGTATAACAATAAAGAAATATACAAGGTTCTATGAAAATATATCAAATATATAAATGTGGGGTGTGGGGGAACAACATTTAAATTCTGACACAAACGTTACAGTTTTTGCCATAAATACGCATGTCCGCTCCACCTAAAATCTAAAATAATACCTTATTTTTGTCAGAGCAGACATAATAAGATTTGTTGTATAATATACACATATTCACAGATGGTTTTAAGTAGACATTAATTAAAAACATACCAGAAGATGGGATGAAATGTCTTAAAACATTTAAAAAGTTCTTAACGTCAGATATAAGAGCGCATCAGTGTACGTTCTCTGTCACCGTTGGTGAGCGAGCTTTAATGCGCGTGAACATAGAGATCGGGTTGTGAAAAGACTCACAGATCTTGTGAAGTGGTTACAATTTTATTTAGTTTAAAATATACAGGTTTTCGTCTAAAGAAACAGATCTGCTGTACACCCTGCTGTGAGACATGCAGGGGTAAGGGAGGGCGGGTGAGTACGGAGGGAGGGTGAGAGAGATAGACCCCCGGTCGTAAAAACTGACAGTCCAGAAACTGGACAGCCAAAACAACAAACTTTTTTCACATTAATAAATATGACAAACATTCGCGTGACAAAACACACACACACACACACAGGAAAATCAACGCACTGATTGACACGTCGTAAAACACGCGCAGCTCCGGACAGCCGATAAAAACCCATAAAATTTGACACTCAAAACTGGACAGCCTGTACAGCTGGTCGGGTACTACCTGTCAAATGTGATTGACTGGGTCATAAATCATATTTTGACAGATGCAGGCCCGCTATAACTACTACTCTCCCCTACCTATCAGTCATCCCAGAAATGGATCTCACTAAACACTTCAATAAAATCCACCTCACAACCTGCCTATTGGATCCTATTCCATCGCACTGGTTAAGCACTGTTTTTGTATTATGGTCATTATAAACTCCTCTCTCACCTCTGGAATAGTTCCCTCTGCCCTCAAAGTTAAAAACTTAAAAACTTTGCCTGGATCCTGAAAATCCCAACAATTTCCACCCCATTTCCAACTTACCTTTCCTGTCTAAAATTTTGGAATGCACGGTCGCCGATAAACTTAAACATCACTTTCTCTCCAATCAGCTCTACGAAACATTTCAGTCTGGATTTTGCACTCATAAATCTACTGAAACTGTACTACTCAAAGTAACAAATGACCTCCTGCTTGCCTCTGACTCTGGTTCCTGGTTCCCTCCCCATTCTCCTTCTACTCGACCTCTCTGCCGCCTTCGACACCATTAACCACTCCATTCTTCTACAACGCCTACAACATCTTGGCATCTCTGGCACAGCCCTCTCTTGGTTCACCTCCTACCTCACCAACAGATCTCAATTCATATCCATCAATAACTGTATGTCTCACACCATACCTGTCAAGTCCCTCAAGGGTCTATGCTAGGTCCCCTTTTGTTCATTCTGTATATATAAGTCCAGTTAACAAAATAAGTTTGAAGACTAATCTTATTCAATATACACAAAATAAAACATTTACTAATTATATTTAAAAAAATCTTTAAGTGACTTTATTACATTGGTTTTAAAGTTAGATTTTTTACAGTGGTCAAATAACTGTTCAACGTGATGTTGAGTGCACTTTCAATGTTTTTCTTATGTACAGTATATAAATGTAAAAAAATCAAGGCTGAATAAAAACTTGAGTAAAAATAGTAATGAAATTGAGAGACTTGGGACATTATTCAAAAACTGGTAAGGTAAAGTACTTAAAACTTAATAATGTTCTTTTAAACTTTTAAGAAGCTTTGTAAAATTAGATGAACAAAATTTGAATATATTTTAGTGTCTTTTTATTATTATACTATAATTCCTACAGTGATCACATTATTATGGGCTACTTTGAATATCAATGTTTGCATTATGTCAGTCTTTTAAAAGGAGGATGAATTTCGATCAGTAAGGGACATTTACTCAAACAATAACTCAAACATTTACCAGCAACATCTAGCAAGCGAACGTCTGTTGTCTATCAATACCAGGTGTAATTTTAAACAAATGTAAAATGACTTTGGTATAATTTCACTTTGAACATATAGTAAGTAGCGCATTATTACTTTTGACCCTGTCAGCGGGGATGAAAGTAACACACAGGTGGATCAAAAGTAACACAACAAAACAAGATCGATTTTTGTGTTACACTTGTTATTAGTAAATATACATGCCTATGACCTTGTTAATATGTAACTTCAAACATATATTGTCATTTATCATTGCCAAAAATTATGAAATTATATTTTTCAATTTCAGTTTCATCAAATGTTTCAAAAGCAACCCAACAGTAGGACTACTCACATTTAAACCTGATATACTTTTATTTTGAAAAACTTGAAAAAATAAAACTTCAGGATCTGTAAGAGCACTAAATAAACTGTAGATTGATCAGTACTGTAACAAAGGAAACCAGAAACATTTTATGAATATGAGTTTTCTTGACCTACACATGGAAACGATTATGAAATAATGCAATATTTTTTTTAGCTCTGTCAAGGGTTGTGTGCTAAAGATGCTGTCATAGTTTGGAATGCAAATGTAATCAGGGCTCGGAGAAAAACACTTTGTTACTTTTGCCCAAGTTCTCCCCTATTCAAATAAAAAGATCCTAAAGAAAAATAGCCTTCCAACAAGCATGCTGCCGAGCCCATATATCCTAAGCATGTTTTTCAAACCAGATAAGCTTTAAACAACAAGCGTGTTGCTGAAACACATATTATTACATATTATTACCTGCTGACTCTTGCAATAGTGTATTTTCTTAATCCAATCAAGTGAACAACGTAAAGCGTTTTTAGTAATATTTTATTTAGCATAAAACAGTAAATAACAGCTTGATTTATTTTTTTGAACTGCTGATTGCATTAACACATGCCTAAAAGAAAAGAATTATATATTACTATATATATATTTTACAGGATATATATATATATTACAGGATTACAACATAAATCATAAGTTAATGTAGTTTTAAAGCTAAAACAATAAGAATAAATACACAAGGGTCTCTATTCTAGAACCCCCTTTACATTCTTAAACCACATCCAGTGTGAACACTTTTAAAAAGAATATATTTGGATAAATACAATATTTATGATTAAATTTACACCAGAGAGATATTTAATTTGAGACTTTAAAATACTTGAAATTGTCTAAATTCAACACAATCACTTAATGTGGGCTTAAACAGCACACCAGAGACAGACGCATACAAGAAAGTCCATGACTTTCATTAGGATAGCCCTCAAAGCCAAAAGCCACGTTTGCAGAGATAGCAGCGAAAAAAGATGAACAGAAAGTAAAATCCCTGGGTTCATTGCATTTCCCTGGGCCTCAGAGTTCAGTGTAAATAGATATTTTTAAAAAGTTCATAAACACAGAAAGGATCAGTTCTATAGACTTCCATTACACGATTACAAGGAGAAGTCAAACAACACATACATAACTAACTAACTACCATACAAGAGGAGTAAGGGCTTACTGAGAATTAATTTTGTGTTACTATAGTGTGTAGTCATGATGAATATTTATGACACAACATTCTGAGAGTACAGTTGATAATGTGAATCTCAGGAGTTTTATCTCAGATGGTTTTGACATTGGGTCCTTTCATAGTTTGTCGTATATCTGAGCTGTTCTGCAGGTTTCATGAAGATGGAAATTGTTCGTGCCAGACACTTCATGTCATCGAGATGTTTTGTAATGCTTGGCATTGTTGCTTAAAGACTGTACAGGGGGCTTTGGTGTTGCATTGGAGAGGTACAAATATCCTGGGGAGGCACAGCCTTTTCCCCAATTAAAATTTTTCAAGAAGCACAAGAAAGATGAAATAACATGCAAATAAATAAGAATCATTACAGCGTACATGTAGTAGACTATGATCAATCAAACCACGTGACCAGAAGTGACAAAACAACCAGGAGTGAAGCCGTCAACATGCTGGTCCGACTGCTCGCTTCACCTGAGGAGTACGCTGTGTTACAAAGAAAAGAAATAAAACAACATTTATTTATTTAGCATTTTGAATATTGTCTGAAGCAAAAGAGCAGTACGGTTAATACTATAGATAAATAATCTTATTATTAACAGATGGTAAAAGCAAAAATGAATAACATACCTGTGCCATTGACCACAATTTCATAAGTGAAGATTTTAAAAGGTAATGTCTCGTTGTAGGCGGCTCGGAGCATAGTGTTCACTATCTGTGTGTCATTGGGTAAAATTGTATTTGCTGGAAAAGCAAGATCCATTCCATTTTTGATTGTGGGGATGTTCACTTTTAGACCAGTATTTTTGGAATAAGAACTGGGGACAAACCAGATTCAAGCAAAACTAATTATTTTCAACATGCAAATAACAAGACAAGAAACAAACGGTTTTGTTGTTGGTGACTTGACAACAACTTTACAGTCTCTACCATATTTTAGTTTGAACAAAATCTTACAGTAGGAGGTTTATATAAAATGAATTATTTTCAAAGCATTGATGGCTAGACAGATGTGTACATACCTGTAGTTGGTTAAATATAAAACACTGAATGATGCTTTATAATCTGTGATGAAGAAAGGTTCAAGCTAAAACAAAAACAAAAATAATAAGATTATCCATCTATCCATGCAAAACAAGATGATGTCATTATGTGTACTTCAGAAAATAGCCAAGTTAATACAATAAGCTTACCCATTGTTTTATCATTGATGACCTGATTAGAAAATCATTGGATGTCGAATCTAAGAGGGCCGGCACGTAGGTGCCATTGGTCAAGAAGGTTACAGGGATTCTCTGCATTTGTTCTGAGGATGCACAAAGAAAAAACATGATTGCAAATGAACCACACATGGAAAGACGTTCTAAAGTCAAATCAAACAGGTCGCACTAAGAGAGCTGTAAAAACAACTTACTAGTTAGAGTAATGGAGTTAGGATAAATAGGCAGGTTCTGTTGGAAGGTTTGATTTGCTGCTGCTGCCTTTAGGTCTTCTGCAACCTGAGTGTCGCTTGGGATAGTTTGAGGAGAGGTTTCATTGAACACTACCTGAATCTCCGCTTCCACATTTTCTGCCATTCGAGTTCTGACAACACCTCTGTAATAAAACATAACCATGTGCTTTAAAGTTTACAACCACCTCAAAATATACAGTATTCAAAAACTAAATGAACTGTTGACATGACATGGTTTACATATTCAAGAATATATTTGTCTAATACTTGAATATTGAATGTCAATAAAGTTTAAATTATATTATTAAGGGAAAAATGTAAATAATCAAGCAGACCATTGACTGACCTGAATGAAACCACAATGATTCTGACAAAAAGTAATCCATACTTGCTTCTGTAAACTGGCTCACACTTAAAAAAAAAACAAGACAGTAAAACAATAATTATGTTTCGTGTAAGTTATACTTTACATTATTTTAATGTATCAGAAAATTGAAATGGTTTTAATTAATAAAGAGATTTTTATACCATGGCTAATGGGACACAATGGGCCTCATTTATGAAACAAGTGTATCTCAGAAAACTGCGTACAGTTGTATCCACGCAAGACTTGGCATTTATCATTATGGACGTTTTAAATTAGCGTTAAGATGTATGTTTTACCTGTTTGATATCCTTTCCCAAAAAGAGAATAAGTTAGAAATAGTGTTTTCGTTTAGTTTAACAAATGGAAAATGAGATTGCTGCTCAATTTTCCCTACAGAAAAAATACTTTAGCATTTATTACAGTAAAACTTATAGCAATTACTGTAGTTTGGGCTTTAAAGCTTTAACAACATTAAACATTAACCAGCTTCAGGTATGTGAGAGGGAAAGAGTTACTACAGTTAGATACTTAATAATTAGCCTAAATATATAATAATCATGGAAATATTGAATTATTTCAAATTACATTGTACATGCTGACACAGGGAGAACACTACACAACTCTATACAAAAAGGCCACCCAAAACATCCAAAGCTTGAACTGGGGACCTTCTTGCTGTGAGGTAACAGTGCCTAGCCAACTGATAATCTTAAAATAACAAAACAGTCATAAGCTTGCCTTTTAAAATTAAGAATAAAGAAGCAATATTTAGGTCAAGTGTGCAGTAATGGCAGCTTATAAACATTTTATAATTGCAACAAAGCACAAAAATTTACTTTTATTTATTAGGTAAACTTACCCACGTGATAACACGTTTGGCCATTTTCTGAAATTCTTCACTTTGCTGTTCTTCGAGTTCTGGAACAAATGTAAGTAATATCACAACATTTATAGTTACTGTTGGTGGAGGGCGGGTTACAACTGGAGTTGTTGTGGTTGCTGGATGTTTTGTGGTTGTTGTTAGACGTTTTGTGGTTGCTAGATGTTTTGTGGTTGTTAGACGTTTTGTGGTTGTTGTTAGACGTTTTGTGGTTGTTGTTAGATGTTTTGTGGTTGTTGTTAGACGTTTTGTGGTTGCCAGACGTTTTGTGGTTGCTGGATGTTTTGCGGTTGCTGGATGTTTTGTGGTTGTTGTTAGACTTTTTGTGGTTGTATTTGTTGATATGCTTGTTTTAAGAGTTGTTGTTGGTGCAGCTGTAGTGGTTGTTGGTGCAGTTTTCGTAGTTGTTGGTGCAGCTGTTGTGGTTGTTGGTGCAGCTGTCGTGGTTGTTGGTGCAGCTGTCGTGGTTGTTGGTGCAGCTGTTGTGGTTGTTGGTGCAGCTGTTGTAGTTGTTGGTGCAGTTGTCGTGGTTGTTGGTGCAGCTGTTGTGGTTGTTGGTGCAGCTGTAGTAGATGTTGGTGCAGCTGTTGTATATGTTGGTGCAGCTGTCATGGTTGTTGGTGCAGCAGTTGTGGTGGTTGGTGCAGCTGTTGTGGTTGTTGGTGCAGCTGTAGTAGATGTTGGTGCAGCTGTAGTATATGTTGGTGCAGCTGTAGTAGATGTTGGTGCAGCTGTTGTATATGTTGGTGCAGCTGTCATGGTTGTTGGTGCAGCAGTTGTGGTGGTTGGTGCAGCTGTTGTGGTTGTTGGTGCAGCTGTTGTCGTTGTTGGTGCAGCTGTAGTGGCCGTTGCTGCAGTTGACGTGGTTGTTGGTGCAGTTGTCGTAGAAGCTGGTGCAGATGTAGTGGTTGTTGGTGCAGCTGTAGTGGTTGTTGATGCAGCTGTAGTGGTTGTTGGTGTAGCAGTCGTGGTTATTGGTGTAGCAGTCATGGTTGTTGGTGCAGTTGTTGTGGTTGTTGGTGCAGCAGTCGTGGTTGTTGGTGCAGCTGTTGTGGTTGTTGTTGCAGCTGTTGTGGTTGTTGGTACAGCTGTTGTGGTTGTTGGTGCAGCTGTTGTGGTTGTTGGTGCAGCTGTTGTAGTTGTTGGTGCAGTTGTCGTGGTTGTTGGTGCAGCTGTTGTGGTTGTTGGTGCAGCTGTTGTAGTTGTTGGTGCAGCAGTCGTGGTTGTTGGTGCAGCTGTTGTGGTTGTTGGTGCAGCTGTTGTAGTTGTTGGTGCAGTTCTAGTATATGTTGGTGCAGCAGTAGTGGTTGTTGGTGCAGCAGTAGTGGTTGTTGGTGCAGCAGTCGTGGTTGTTGGCGCAGCAGTCATGATTGTTGGTGCAGCTGTTGTGGTTGTTGGTGCAGCTGTAGTAGATGTTGGTGCAGCTGTCATGGTTGTTGGTGCAGCAGTTGTGGTGGTTGGTGCAGCTGTTGTATATGTTGGTGCAGCTGTCATGGTTGTTGGTGCAGCAGTTGTGGTTGTTGGTGCAGCTGTTGTGGTTGTTGGTGCAGCTGTTGTGGTTGTTGGTGCAGCTGTAGGGGCCATTGCTGCAGTTGACGTGGTTGTTGGTGCAGTTGTCGTAGAAGTTGGTGCAGCTGTAGTGGTTGTTGCTGCAGCTGTAGTGGTTGTTGGTGTAGCAGTCGTGGTTATTGGTGTAGCAGTCATGGTTGTTGGTGCAGTTGTTGTGGTTGTTGGTGCAGCAGTCGTGGTTGTTGGTGCAGATGTTGTGGTTGTGGTTGTTGTTGCAGCTGAAGTGGTTGTTGGTACAGCTGGTGTGGTTGTTGTTGCAGCTGTTGTGGTTTTTGGTACAGCTGTTGTTGTTGTTGGTGCAGCTGTTGTGGTTGTTGGTGCAGCTGTTGTGGTTGTTGGTGCAGCTGTAGTAGATGTTGGTGCAGCTGTAGTATATGTTGGTGCAGCTGTTTTATATGTTGGTGCAGCTGTCATGGTTGTTGGTGCAGCAGTTGTGGTGGTTGGTGCAGCAGTTGTGGTGGTTGGTGCAGCTGTTGTGGTTGTTGGTGCAGCTGTTGTGGTTGTTGATGCAGCTGTAGTGGCCGTTGCTGCAGTTGACGTGGTTGTTGGTGCAGTTATCGTAGAAGTTGGTGCAGCTTTAGTGGTTGTTGGTGCAGATGTAGTGGTTGTTGGTGTAGCAGTCGTGGTTATTGGTGTAGCAGTCATGGTTGTTGGTGCAGTTGTTGTGGTTGTTGGTGCAGCAGTCGTGGTTGTTGGTGCAGCTGTTGTGGTTGTTGTTGCAGCTGGCGTGGTTGTTGGTGAAACTGTCGTGGTTGTTGGTGCAGCTGTAGTAGATGCTGGTGCAGCTGTAGTGGTTGTTGGTGCAGCAGTCATGGTTGTTGGTGCAGCAGTCATGGATGTTGGTGCAGATGTCGTGGTTGTTGGTACAGTTGGCGTAGATGTCATGGTTGTTGGTGCAGTTGTTGTGGTTGTTGGTGCAGCTGTAGTAGATGTTGTTGCAACTGTCGTGGTGGTTTGTATAGCTGTAGTAGATGCTGGTGCAGCTGTTGTGGTTGTTGGTACAGCTGTTGTGGTTGTTGGTGCAGCTGTCGTAATTGTTGGTGCAGCTGTCGTAATTGTTGGTGCAGCTGTCGTAGAAGTTGGTACAGCTGTAGTGGTTGTTGTTGCAGCTGTCATGGTTGTTGGTGTAGCAGTCGTGGTTATTTGTGCAGCAGTCGTTGTTGTTAAGGCAGCTGGCGTGGTTGTTGGTGAAACTGTCGTGGTTGTTGGTGCAGCTGTAGTAGATGCTGGTGCAGCTGTAGTGGTTGTTGGTGCAGCAGTCATGGTTGTTGGTGCAGCAGTCATGGATGTTGGTGCAGCTGTCGTGGTTGTTGGTGCAGTTGTCGTAGATGTCATGGTTGTTGGTGCAGTTGTTGTGGTTGTTGGTGCAGCTGTAGTAGAGGTTGGTGCAGCTGTAGTATATGTTGGTGCAGCTGTTGAATATGTTTGTGCAGCTGTCATGGTTGTTGGTGCAGCAGTTGTGGTGGTTGGTGCAGCTGTTGTGGTTGTTGGTGCAGCTGTTGTGGTTGTTGGTGCAGCTGTTGTAGTTGTTGGTGCAGTTGTCGTGGTTGTTGGTGCAGCGGTAGTGGTTGTTGGTGCAGCAGTCGTGGTTGTTGGCGCAACAGTCATGATTGTTGGTGCAGCTGTTGTGGTTGTTGGTGCAGCTGAAGTAGATGTTGGTGCAGCTGTAGTATATGTTGGTGCAGCTGTAGTATATGTTGGTGCAGCTGTAGTAGATGTTGGTGCAGCTGTAGTAGATGTTGGTGCAGCTGTTGTATATGTTGGTGCAGCTGTCATGGTTGTTGGTGCAGCAGTTGTGGTGGTTGGTGCAGCTGTTGTGGTTGTTGGTGTAGGTGTAGTAGATGTTGGTGCAGCTGTAGTATATGTTGGTGCAGCTCTAGTAGATGTTGGTGCAGCTGTTGTATATGTTGGTGCAGCTGTCATGGTTGTTGGTGCAGCAGTTGTGGTGGTTGGTGCAGCTGTTAAGGTTGTTGGTGCAGATGTTGTGGTTGTTGGTGCAGCTGTAGTAGATGCTGGTGCAGCTGTAGTGGTTGTTGGTGCAGCAGTCATGGTTGTTGGTGCAGCAGTCATGGATGTTGGTGCAGCTGTCGTGGTTGTTGGTGCAGTTGTCGTAGATGTCATGGTTGTTGGTGCAGTTGTTGTGGTTGTTGGTGCAGCTGTAGTAGAGGTTGGTGCAGCTGTAGTATATGTCGGTGCAGCTGTTGTATATGTTTGTGCAGCTGTCATGGTTGTTGGTGCAGCAGTCATGGTTGTTGGTGCAGCAGTTGTGGTTATTGGTGTAGCAGTCGTGGTTGTTAGGGCAGCTGAAGTGGTTGTTGGTACAGCAGGTGTGGTTGATGGTGCAGCTGTTGTGGTTGTTGGTGCAGCAGTCGTGGTAATTGGTGTAGCAGTCATGGTTGTTGGTGCAGTCGTCGTAGATATTGGTGCAGCGGTAGTGGTTGTTGGTGCAGTTGTCGTAGATGTTGGTGCAGCTGTAGTTGTTTTTGGTGCAGCTGTTGTGGTTGTTGGTGCAGCGGTAGTGGTTGTTGGTGCAGCTGTCATGGCTGTTGGTTCAGTAGTTGTGGTTGTTGGTGCAGCCGTAGTGGTTGTTGGTGCAGCTGTCGTGATTGTTGGTGCAGCCGTCGTGGTTATTGGTGCAGCTGTTGTAGTTGTTGGTGCAGCAGTCGTGGTTGTTGGTGCAGCTGTCGTGGTTGTTGGTGCAGCTGTCGTGGTTGTTGGTGCAGTTGTCGTAGAAGTTGGTGCAGCTGTAGTGGTTGTTTGTGCAGCTGTAGTGGTTGTTGGTGCAGCTGTCTTGGTTATTGGTGCAGCAGTCCTTGTTGTTAGGGCAGCTGGCGTGGTTGTTGGTGCAACTGTCATGGTTGTTGGTGCAGCTGTAGTAGATGCTGGTGCAGCTGTAGTGGTTGTTGGTGCAGCTGTCGTGGTTGTTTGTACAGTTGTTGTAGATGTTGGTGCAGCAGTCATTGTTGTTAGGGCAGCTGGCATGGTTGTTGGGGCAGCTGTAGTGGTTGTTGGTTCAGCTGTAGTAGATGCTGGTGCAGCTGTTGTGGTTGTTGGTGCAGCTGTAGTGGTTGTTGGTACAGCTGTAGTGGTTGTTGGTATAGCTGTTGTGGTTTTTGGTGTAGCAATCGTGGTTGTTGGTAAAGCGGTCATGGTTGTTGGTGCAGTTGTAAGGGTTGTTGGTGCAGCTGTAGTGGTTGATGGTACAGCTGTCATGGTTATTGGTGTAGCAGTCGTGGTTGTTAGTGCAGCTGTAGTAGATGTTGGTGCAGCGGTTGAGGATGTTGATGCAGCCGTAGTGGTTGTTGGTGCAGCTATTGTGGTTGTTGTTGCAGCTGTTGTAATTGTTGGTGCAGCTGTCGTGGTTGTTGGTGCAGCTGTTGTGCTTGTTGGTGCAGCTGTTGTGGTTGTTGGTGCAGCTGTTGTGGTTGTTGGTGCAGCTGTTGTGGTTGTTGGTGCAGCTGTTGTGGTTGTTGGTGCAGCTGTTGTGGTTGTTGGTGCAGCTATTGTTGTTGTTGGTGCACCTGGTGTTGTTGTTGGTGCAGCTGGTGTTGTTGTTGGTGCAACAGTCGTGGTTGTTGATGCAGCTGTAGTAAATGTTGGTGCAGCTGTAGTGGTTGTTGGTGCAGCAGTCGTGGTTATTGGTGTAGCAGTCATGGTTGTTGGTGCAGCCGTAGTGGTTGTTTGTGCAGCCTTCGTGGTTGTTTTTGCAGCAGTCGTGGTTATTGGTGCAGCAGTCGTGGCTGTTGGTTCAGTATTTGTGGTTGTTGGTACAGAAGTCGTAGTTATTGGTGCAACTGTCATGGTTTTTGATGCAGCGGACATGGTTGTTGGTGCAGCTGTTGTGGTTATTAGTGCAGCCGTCGTGGTTATTGGTGCAGCAGTCCATGTTGTTAGGGCAGCTGGCGTGGTTGCTGGTGCAACTGTCGTGGTTGTTGGTGCAGCTGTACTAGATGCTGGTGCAGCTGTAGTGGTTGTTGGTGCAGCTGTCGTGGTTGTTGATGCATGTGTTGTGGTTGTTGGTGCAGCTGTAGTAGATGCTGGTGCAGCTGTAGTGGTTGTTGGTGCAGCAGTCGTGGTTTTTGGTGCAGCTGTAGTAGATGCTGGTGCAGCTGTAGTGGTTGTTGGTGCAGCAGTTGTGGTTGTTGTTGCAGCTGTAATGATTGTTGTTGCTGCAGCAGTCGTGGTTGTTGGTGCAGCAGTCGTGGTTGTTGGTGCAGCAGTCGTGGTTTTTGGTGCAGCAGTCGTGGTTGTTGGTGCAGCTGTAGTAGATGCTGGTGCAGCTGTAGTGGTTGTTGGTTCAGCAGTTGTGGTTGCTGTTGCAGCTGTAATGGTTGTTGTTGCTGCAGCAGTCGTGGTTGATGGTGCAGCTGTTGTGGTTGTTGGTGCAGCTGTAGTAGATGTTAGTGCAGCTGTTGTGGTTGTTGGTACAGCTGGTGTGATTGTTGGTGCAGCTGTCGTGGTTGTTGATGCAGCTGTCGTGGTTGTTGGTGCAGCTGTCGTGGTTGTTGGTGCAGCTGTCGTTGTTGTTGGTGCAGTGGAAGTGGTTGTTGGTGCAGCTGTAGTGCTTGTTGGTGCAGCTGTAGTGGTTGTTGGTGCTGCTGTTGTGGTTGATAGTGCACCTGTCGTGATTGTTGGTGCAGTTGTTGTGCTTATTGGTGTAGCAGTCGTGGTTGTTAGGGCAGCTGTAGTGGATGTTGGTGCAGCTGGTGTGGTTGTTGGTGCAACTGTCGTGGTTGTTGATGCAGCTGTAGTAGATGTTGGTGCAGCTGAAATGGTTGTTTGTGAAGCTGTAGTAGGTGTTGGTGACGCTGGAGTAGATGATGTTGTAGTAGATGTGGTTGTTGGTGCAGCTTTCGTGGTTGTTGGTGCAGCTGTCGTTGTTGGTGCAGCTGTCGTGGTTGTTGGTGCAGCTGTCGTGATTGTTGGTGCAGCTGTAGTAGATGTTGGTGCAGTTTTTGTGGTTGTTGATCTAGTGGTTGTTGGTGCATTAGTGATGGTTGTTGGTGCACCTGTAGTGGTTGTTGTTGCAGCTGGTGTGGTTGTTGGTGCAATTGTCGTGGTTGTTGATGCTGCTGTCGTGGTTGTTGCTGCAGCTGTAGTAGATGTTGGTGCAGTTTTTGTGGTTGTTGATGTAGATGTAGTGGTTGTTGGTGCATTAGTCATGGTTGTTGATGCACCTGTATTGGTTGTTGTTGCAGCTGGTGTGGTTGTTGGTGCAGCTTTAGTAGATGTTGGTGCAGTTTTCGTGGTTGTTGATGTAGATGTAGTGGTTGTTGGTGCATTAGTCATGGTTATTGGTGCAACTGTCGTGGTTGTTGATGCAGCTGTAGTAGATGTTGGTGCAGCTGTAGTGGTTATTGGTGCATTAGTCGTGATTGTTGGTGCAGCTGGAGTAGTTGTTGGTGCAGCTGGGGTAGATGATGTTGGAGTAGACGTGGTTGTTGGTGCAGCATTTGTGGTTGTTGGTGCAGCATTTGTGGTTATTGGTGCAGCATTTGTGGTTGTTGGTGCAGCTGTAGTAGATGTTGGTGCAGTAGTAGTAGTTGTTGGTGCAGCTGACATAGATGAAGTTGAAGTAGTCGTGGTTATTGGTGCAGCTGTTGTTGTAATTGGTGCTGCTGTTGTGGTAATTGTTACAGTAGTCGTGGTTGTTGATGCAGATGTAGTGGTTGTTGATGCAGCTGAAGCGGAAGTTGGTGCAGAATTTGTGGTTGTTGGTGCAGATGTAGTGCTTGTTGGTGCAGCTGTTGTAGTTGTTGGTGCAGTTGTAGTGGTTTTTGATGCAGCTGTATTAGATGTTGGTGCAGCTGTAGTGGTTATTGGTGCATTAGTTGTGATTGTTGGTGCAGTTGTAGAGGTTGTTGGTGCAGCTGTAGTGGTTATTGGTGCAGCAGTCATGGTGGTTGGTGAAGCTGTCGTGGTTATTGGTGCTGCTGTTGTGGTAATTGATACAGTAGTCGTGGATGTTGACGCAGATGTAGTGGTTATTGATGCAGCTGAAGCGGAAGTTGGTGCAGTATTTGTGGTTGTTGGTGCAGATGTAGTGGTTGTTGGTGCAGCAGTCGGGGTTTTTTGGGCAGCTGTAGTGGATGTTGGTGCAGCTGTTGTGGTTCTTGGTGAAACTGTTGTGGTTGTTGGTGTAGCAGTCGTGGTTGTTAGGGCTGCTGTTGTGGATGTTGGTGCAGCTGTCGTGGTTGTTGGTGCAGTAGTTGTTGGTGCAGCTGTAGTGGATGTTGGTGCAGTAGTTGTGGTTGTTGTTGCAGATGTAGTGGTTGTTGGTGCAGCTGCCATGGTTGTTGGTGCAGTTGTCGTGGTTATTGGTGCAGCAGTCGTGGTTGTTGGTGCAGCTGTCGTGGTTCTTGGTGCAGATGTAGTAGATGTTGGTGCAGCTGTCGTGGTTGTTGGTGCTGCTGCCGTGGTTGTTGGTACAGTAGCCGTGGTTGTTGGTGCAGCTGTAGTGGTTGTTGGTGCAGCTGTCGTGCTTGTTAGTTCAGACGAAGTGAATGTTGTTGCAGTATTCGTGGTTGTTGGTGCATTAGTCGTGGTTGTTGGGGTAGCTGTCGTGGTTGTTGGGGTAGCTGTCGTGGTTGTTGGTGCAGCTGTGGTAGATGTTGGTGCAGTATTTGTGGTTGTTTGTTCAGCTGTCGTGGTTGTTGGTGCTACTGTTGTGGTTTTTGGTGCAGCTGTAGTGGATGTTGGTGCAGCTGTTGTGGTTGTTGGTCCAGCTGTAGTAGATGTTGGTTCAGCTGTAGTGGTTGTTGGTGCAGCTGTCGTGGTTGTTGGTGCAGCTGTTGTGGTTGTTGGTGCAGCCGTAGTGGTTGTTGGTGCAGCTGTTGTGGTTGTTGTTGCAGCTACTGTGGTTGTTGGTACAGCTGGTGTGGTTGTTGGTGCAGCCGTCGTGGTTGTTGGTGCAGCTGTCGTGGTTGTTGGTGCAGTTGTAGTAGAAGTTGGTGCAGCTGTAGTGGTTGTTTGTACAGCTGTAGTGGTTGTTGGTGCAGCTGTAGTGGTTGTTGGTGTAGCAGTCGTGGTTGTTAGGGCAGCTGCCGTGCTTGTTGTTGCAGCTGGTGTGGTTGTTGGTGCATCTGTCGTGGTTGTTGATGCAGCTGTTGTGGTTGTTGGTGCAGCAGTTGTGGTTATTGGTGTAGCAGTCATGGTTGTTGGTGCAGTTGTCGTGGTTGTTGGTGCAGCAGTTGTGGTAATTGGTGTAGCAGTCATGGTTGTTGGTGCAGCTGTTGTGGTCGTTTGTGCAGTTGTCGTAGATGTTGGTGCAGCTGTAATGGTTGTTGGTGCAGCTGTCATGGCTGTTGGTTCAGTAGTTGTGGTTGTTGGTACAGATGTCGTGGTTATTGGTGCAGCTGTCGTATATGTTGGTGCAGCTGTAGTAGATGTTGGTGCAGCTGTAGTATATGTTGGTGCAGCGGTAGTTGTTGTTGGTGAAGCTGTCGTGGTTGTTGGTGCAGCTGTTGTGGTTGTTGGTGCAGCTTTTGTAATTGTTGGTGCAGCTGTTGTGGTTGTTGGTGCAGCTGTTGTGGTTGTTGGTGCCGTTGTATTGGTTGTTAGTGCAGCTGTAGTAGATGTTGGTGCAGCGGTTGAGGATGTTGGTGCAGCCGTAGTGGTTGTTGGTGCAGCTGTTGTGGTTGTTGTTTCAGCTGTTATAATTGTTGGTGCAGCTGTCGTGGTTGTTGGTGCAGCTGTTGTGGTTGTTGGTGCAGCTGTTGTGGTTGTTGGTGCAGCTGTTGTGGTTGTTGGTGCAGCTGTTGTTGTTGTTGGTGCAGCTGGTGTTGTTGTTGGTGCAAGAGTCGTGGTTGTTGATGCAGCTGTAGTAAATGTTGGTGCAGCTGTAGTGGTTGTTGGTGCAGCAGTCGTGGTTATTGGTGTAGCAGTCATGGTTGTTGGTGCAGTCGTAGTGGTTGTTGGTGCAGCCTTCGTGGTTGTTTTTGCAGCAGTCGTGGTTATTGGTGCAGCAGTCGTGGCTGTTGGTTCAGTATTTGTGGTTGTTGGTACAGAAGTCGTAGTTATTGGTGCAACTGTCGTGGTTTTTGATGCAGCGGACGTGGTTGTTGGTGCAGCTGTTGTGGTTATTAGTGCAGCCGTCGTGGTTATTGGTGCAGCAGTCCATGTTGTTAGGGCAGCTGGCGTGGTTGCTGGTGCAACTGTCGTGGTTGTTGGTGCAGCTGTACTAGATGCTGGTGCAGCTGTAGTGGTTGTTGGTGCAGCTGTCGTGGTTGTTGATGCATGTGTTGTGGTTGTTGGTGCAGCTGTAGTAGATGCTGGTGCAGCTGTAGTGGTTGTTGGTGCAGCAGTCGTGGTTTTTGGTGCAGCTGTAGTAGATGCTGGTGCAGCTGTAGTGGTTGTTGGTGCAGAAGTTGTGGTTGTTGTTGCAGCTGTAATGATTGTTGTTAGTGCAGCAGTCGTGGTTGTTGGTGCAGCAGTCGTGGTTGTTTGTGCAGCAGTCGTGGTTTTTGGTGCAGCTGTAGTAGATGCTGGTGCAGCTGTAGTGGTTGTTGGTGCAGCAGTTGTGGTTGTTGTTGCAGCTGTAATGGTTGTTGTTGCTGCAGAAGTCGTGGTTGTTGGTGCAGCTGTTGTGGTTGTTGGTGCAGCTGTAGTAGATGTTGGTGCAGCTGTTGTGGTTGTTGGTACAGCTGGTGTGATTGTTGGTGCAGCTGTCGTGGTTGTTGATGCAGCTGTCGTGGTTGTCGGTGCAGCTGTCGTGGTTGTTGGTGCAGCTGTCGTTGTTGTTGGTGCAGTGGAAGTGGTTGTTGGTGCATTAGTCATGGTTGTTGGTGCAGCTGTAGTGCTTGTTGGTGCAGCTGTCGTGGTTGTTGGTGCTGCTGTTGTGGTAATTGGTACAGTAGTCTTGGCTGTTGATGCAGATGTAGTGGTTGTGGATGCAGCTGAAGCGGATGTTGGTGCAGCATTTGTGGTTGTGGGTGCAGCTGTTGTGTTTGATAGTGCACCTGTCGTGATTGTTGGTGCAGTTGTTGTGCTTATTGGTGTAGCAGTCGTGGTTGTTAGGGCAGCTGTAGTGGATGTTGGTGCAGCTGGTGTGGTTGTTGGTGCAACTGTCGTGGTTGTTGATGCAGCTGTATTAGATGTTGGTGCAGCTGAAATGGTTGTTTGTGAAGCTGTAGTAGGTGTTGGTGACGCTGGAGTAGATGATGTTGTAGTAGATGTGGTTGTTGGTGCAGCTTTCGTGGTTGTTGGTGCAGCTGTCGTTGTTGGTTCAGCTGTAGTGGATGTTGATGCAGCTTTAGTGGTTGTTGGTGCAGCTGTAGTAGTTGTTGGTGCAGCTGTAGTTGATGATGTTGGAGTAGTCGTGGTTTTTGGTGCAGCTGTCGTGGTTGTTGGTGCTGCTGTCGTGGTTGTTGGTACAGTAGCCGTGGTTGTTGGTGCAGCTGTAGTGGTTGTATGTGCAGCTGTCGTGCTTGTTAGTTCAGACGAAGTGAATGTTGTAGCAGTATTCGTGTTTGTTGGTGCATTAGTCGTGGTTGTTGGGGTAGCTGTCGTGGTTGTTGGTGCTACTGTTGTGGTTTTTGGTGCAGCTGTAGTGGGTGTTGGTTCAGCTGTAGTGGATGTTGGTGCAGCTGTCATGGTTGTTGGTGCAGTTTTTGTAGATGTTGGTGCTGCTGTTGTGGTTGTTGGTGCAGCTGTAGTAGATATTGGTGCAGTAGTCGTTGTTGTTGGTGCAGCTGTAGTGGATGATGTTGGACTAGTCGTGGTTGTTGGTGCTGCTGTCGTGGTTTTTGTTGCAGCTGTTGTGGATGTCGGTGCAGCTGTCGTGCTTGTTGGTTCAGCTATTGTGGATGTTGGTGCTGCTGTTGTGGTTATTGGTGCAGCTGTTTTGGTTGTTGGTGCAGCTGTAGTAGATGTTGGTGCAGCTGTAGTGGTTATTGGTGCAGCAGTCGTGGTTCTTGGTGCAGCTGTAGTAGATGTGGGTGCAACTGTAGTGGTTATTGGTGCAGCAGTCGTGGTTGTTGGTGCAGCTGTAGTGGTTGTTGGTGCAGCTGTCATGATTGTTGGTGCAGCTGTAGTAGATGTTGGTGCAGTTTTTGTGGTTGTTGATGTAGATGTAGTGGTTGTTGGTGCAGTAGTAGTAGTTGTTGGTGCAGCTGACATAGATGAAGTTGGAGTAGTTGTGGTTATTGGTGCAGCTGTTGTTGTTATTGGTGCTGCTGTTGTGGTAATTGTTACAGTAGTCATGGTTGTTGATGCAGATGTAGTGGTTGTTGATGCAGCTGAAGCGGAAGTTGGTGCAGAATTTGTGGTTGTTGGTGCAGATGTAGTGCTTGTTGGTGCAGCTGTTGTAGTTGTTGGTGCAGTTGTCGTGGTTTTTGATGCAGCTGTATTAGATGTTGGTGCAGATGTAGTGGTTGTTGGTGCAGCAGTCGGGGTTTTTAGAGCAGCTGTAGTGGATGTTGGTGCAGCTGTTGTGGTTCTTGGTGAAACTGTTGTGGTTGTTGGTGTAGCAGTCGTGGTTGTTAGGGCTGCTGTTGTGGATGTTGGTGCAGCTGTCGTGGCTGTTGGTGCAGTAGTTGTTGGTGCAGCTGTAGTGGATGTTGGTGCAGTAGTTGTGGTTGTTGTTGCAGATGTAGTGGTTGTTGGTGCAGCTGCCATGGTTGTTGGTGCAGTTGTCGTGGTTATTGGTGCAGCTGTTGTGGTTGTTGGTGCAGCTGTCATGGTTCTTGGTGCAGATGTAGTAGATGTTGGTGCAGCTGTAGTGGTTATTGGTGCAGCAGTCGTGGATGTTGGTGCAGCTGTCGTGGTTATTGGTGCAGCTGTCGTGGTTGTTGGTGCAGCTGCAGTGGTTGTTGGTGCAGCTGGAGTAGATGATGTTGGAGTAGTCATGGTTGTTGGTGCAGCTGTAGTGGTTGTTGGTGCAGCTGTTGTGGTTGTTGGTGCAGCTGTAGTGGTTGTTGGTGCAGCTGTAGCGGTTGTTGGTGCAGCTGTAGTGGTTGTTGGTGCAGCTGTAGTGGTTGTTGGTGCAGCTGTAGTGGTTGTTGGTGCAGCTGTAGTGGTTGTTGGTGCAGCTGTAGTGGTTGTTGGTGCAGCTGTTGTAGATGTTGGAACAGCTGCAGTGGTTGTTGGTGAAACTGTCGTGGTTGTTGGTGTAGCAGTCGTGGTTGTTATGGCTGCTTGCGTGGTTGTTGTTGCAGCTGGTGTGGTTGTTAGTGCAGCTCTAGTTGTTGTTGGTGCAGCTGTAGTGTTTGTTGGTGCAGCTGTTGTGGTTGTTAGTGCAGCTTTAGTGGATGTTTGTGCAGCTGTCGTAGTTGTTGGTGCTGCTGTAGTGATTGTTGGTGGAGAGGTCGTGGTAGTTGTTGCAGCTGCCATGTATGTTGGTGCAGATGTCTTGGATGTTGGTGAAGCTGTTGTGGTTGTTGGTGCAGCTGGAGTAGATGATGTTGGAGTAGTCGTGGTTGTTGGTGCAGCTGTTGAGGTTCCTGGGGCAGCTGTCGTAGATGTTGGTACAGCTGTAGTGGTTGTTGGTGCAGCTGTAGTAGTAGTTGGTGCAGCTGAAGTAGTTGTTGGTGGAGCTCGAGTAGATGATGTTGGAGTAGTCGTGGTTGTTGGTGCAGCTGTTGTGGTTGTTTGTTCAGCTGTAGTCGATGTTGGTGCAGCTGTAATGTTTTTTTGTGCAGCTGTGGTGGTTGTTGATGCAGCTGTAGTGGTTGTTTGTGCAGCTGTTGTGGTTGTTAGTGCAGCTGTTGTGGTTGTTGGTGCAGCTTTAGTGGATGTTTGTGCAGCTGTCGTAGTTGTTGGTGCTGCTGTAGTGGTTGTTGGTGGAGATGTCGTGGTAGTTGTTGCAGCTGGAGTAGATGATGTTGGAGTAGTCGTGGTTGTTGGTGCAGCTGTTGAGGTTCTTGGTGCAGCTGTCGTAAATGTTGGTACAGCTGAAGTGGTTGTTGGTGTAGCTTTCGTGGTTGCTGTTGCAGCCGGTGTGGTTGTTAGTGCAGCTGTAGTGGTTGTTTGTGCAGCTCTAGTGGTTGTTGGTGCAGATTTCGTGGTTGTTGGTGCAGCTGGAGTAGATGATGTTGGAGTAGTCGTGGTTGTTAGTGCAGCTGTTGTGGTCCTTGGTGCAGCTGTCGTAGATGTTGGTGAAGCTGTAGTGGGCTTTGGTGAAGCTGTAGAGGGTGATCGTGCAGCAGTCATGGATGTTGTTGCAGCAGTCGTGGTTGTGTGTGCAGCTGTAGTAGTTGTTAGTGCAACTGTTGTGGTTGTTGGTGCTTGTGTTGTGGTTGTTGGTGGAGCAGTTATGGTTATTGGTGCAGCTGTTGTGGTTGTTGGTGCAGCAGTTTTGGTTGTTGGTGCAGCTGTAGTGGTTGTTGGTGCAGCTGTTGTGGTTGTTGGTGCAGCTGTAGTCGATGTTGGTGCAGCTATCGTTGTTGTTGGTGCAGCTGTTGTGGTTGTTGGTGAAGCAGTTGTGGTTGTTGGTGCAGCTGTCGTGGTTGTTGGTGCAACAGATGTTGTTGTTGGTGAAGCAGTTGTGGTTGTCGGTGCAGCTGTCGTGGTTTTTTGTGCAGCTGTAGTGGATGCTGGTTCAGCTGTAGTGGTTCTTGGTGCAGCTGTTGTGGTTGTTGGTGAAGCTGTTGTGGTTGTTGGTGCAGCTGGCGTGGTTGTTGGTGCAGCTGGCGTGGTTGTTGGTGCAGCTGTCGTTTTTGTTGGTGCAGCTGTAGTAGTTGTTTGTGCAGCTGTTGTGGTTCTTGGTGCAGCTGTTGTAGATGTTGGTGCAGCTGGAGTAGATGATGTTGGAGTAGTCGTGGTTGTTGGTGCAGCTGTTGTGGTTCTTGGTGCAGCTTTCGTAGATGTTGGTACAGCTGTAGTAGTGATTGATGCAGCTGTTGTGCTTGTTGGTGTAACTGTTGTGGTTGTTGGTGCAGCAGTTGTGGTTGTTGTTGTAGCTGTTGTGGTTGTTGGTGCAGCTGTAGTAGTTGTTGGTGCAGCCGGAGTAGATGATATTGGAGTAGTCGTGGTTGTTGGTGCAGCTGTTGTGGTTCTTGGTGCAGCTTTCGTAGATGTTGGTACAGCTGTAGTGGTTGTTGGTGCAGCAGTTGTGGTTGTTGTTGCAGCTGTTGTGGTTGTTGGTGCAGCAGTTGTGGTTGTTGGTGCAGCTGTTGTGGTTGTTGGTGCAGCTGTCGTTTTTGTTGGTGCAGCTGTAGTAGTTGTTGGTGCAGCTGTTGTGGTTCTTGGTGCAGCTGTTGTAGATGTTGGTACAGCTGTAATAGTGATTGATGCAGCTGTTGTGATTGTTGGTGCAACTGTTGTGGTTGTTGGTGCAGCAGTTGGGGTTGTTGTTGTAGCTGTTGTGGTTGTTGGTGCAGCTGTAGTAGTTGTTGGTGCAGCCGGAGTAGATGATCTTGGAGTAGTCGTGGTTGTTGGTGCAGCTGTTGTGGTTCTTGGTGCAGCTTTCGTAGATGTTGGTACAGCTGTAGTGGTTGTTGGTGCAGCAGTTGTGGTTGTTGTTGCAGCTGTTGTGGTTGTTGGTGCAGCTGTTGTGGTTCTTGGTGCAGCTTTCGTAGATGTTGGTGCAGCTGTAGTAGTGATTGATGCAGCTGTTGTGATTGTTGGTGCAACTGTTGTGGTTGTTGGTGCAGCAGTTGTGGTTGTTGTTGTAGATGTTGTGGTTGTTGGTGCAGCTGTAGTAGTTGTTGGTGCAGCCGGAGTAGATGATCTTGGAGTAGTCGTGGTTGTTGGTGCAGCTGTTGTGGTTCTTGGTGCAGCTTTCGTAGATGTTGGTACAGCTGTAGTGGTTGTTGGTGCAGCAGTTGTGGTTGTTGTTGCAGCTGTTGTGGTTGTTGGTGCAGCAGTTGTGGTTGTTGGTGCAGCTGTTGTGGTTGTTGGTGCAGCTGTTGTGGTTGTTGGTGCAGCAGTTGTGGTTGTTGTTGCACCTGTTGTGGTTGTTGGTGCAGCAGTTGTGGTTGTTGGTGCAGCTGTTGTGGTTGTTGGTGCAACTGTTGTGGTTGTTGGTGCAGCAGATGTGGTTGTTGTTGTTGCAGCTGTTGTGGTTGTTGGTGCAGCAGTTGTGGTTGTTGGTGCAGCTGTAGTGGATGTTGTTGCATCTGTAGTGGATGTTGGTGCAGCTGTCGTGGGTGTTGGTGCAGCTGTCGTTGTTGTTGGTGAAGCAGTTGTGGTTGTTGGTGCAGCTGTAATCGTTGTTGGTGCAACAGTTGTTGTTGTTGGTGCAACAGTTGTGGTTGTTGGTGCAGCTTTCGTGGTTGTTGCTGCAGCTGGTGTGGATGTTGGTGCAGCTGTTGTGGTTGTTAGTGCAGCTGTAGAATATGTTGATGCAGCTGTCGTGGTTGTTTGTGCAGCTGTAGTGGATGTTGGTGCAAATGTCGTGGATGTTGGTGCAGCTGTCATGTTTGTTGGTTCAGCTGAAGTTGATGTTGTTGCAGTATTCGTTGTGGTTGCTGCAGATGTAGTGGTTGCTGGTAAAGCTGTCGAGGTTGTTGGTGCCATAGTTGTGGTTGTTGGTGCAGCTGTAGTAGATGTTGGTACAGCTGCAGTGGTTGTTGGTGAAGCTGTCGTGGTTGTTGATGCAGCTGTAGTAGATGTTGGTGCAGCTGTAGTAGATGTTGGAGCAGTAGTCGTGGTTGTTGGTGCAGCTGTTGTGGTTCTTGGTGCAGCTGGAGTAGATGATGTTGGAGTAGTCGTGGTTGTTGGTAAAGCTGTTGTGGTTGTTGGTTCAGCTGTAGTCGATGTTGGTGCAGCAGTTGTGGTTGTTGATGCAGCTGTATTGGATGTTTGTGCTGCAGTCGTGGGTTTTGGTGCAGCAGTCGTGGTTGTTGGTGCGACAGTCGTTGTTGTTGGTGCAGATGTCATGGTTGTTGGTGCAGCTGTAGTTGATGTTGCTGCAGCTGTAGTGGGTGTTGGTGTAGTTGTCGTGGTTGTTGGTGCAGCTGTCGTAGTTGTTGGTGCAGCAGTCGTGGTTGTTGGTGCAACAGTCGTTGTTGTTGCTGCAACAGTCGTGGTTGTTGGTGCAGCTGTCGTGGTTGTTGGTGAAGCTGTTGTGCTTGTTGGTGCAGTAGTCATGGTTGTTGGTGCAACAGTCATTTTTGTTGCTGCAACAGTAGTGATTGTTGGTGCAGCTGTCGTGGATGTTGGTTCAGCTGTCGTAGTTGTTGGTGCAGCAGTCGTGGTTGGTGGTGCAACAGTCGTTGTTGTTGGTGCAGCTGTCGTGGTTGTTGGTGCAGCTGTTGTGGTTGTTGGTGCAGTAGTCATGGTTGTTGGTGCAACAGTCATTGTTGTTGCTGCAACAGTCGTGATTGTTGGTGCAGCTGTCGTGGATGTTGGTTCAGCTGTCGTAGTTGTTGGTGCAGCAGTCGTGGTTGGTGGTGCAACAGTCGTTGTTGTTGCTGCAACAGTCGTTGTTGTTGGTGCAGCTGTCGAGGTTTTTGTTGCAGCTGTCGTGGTTGTAGATGCAGCTGTCGTGGTTGTTGGTGCTTGAGTTTTGGTTGTTTGTGCAGCTGTTGTGGTTATTGGTGCAACTGTTGTGGTTGTTGGTGCTTGTGGTGTTGTTGTTGGTGGTATTTGTGTTTTGGTAGTTTGGGATTGTGTTGTGGTTGTTGGTGGAGATGTCGTGGTTGTTGGTGGAGATGTCATGGTTGTTGGTGGAGATGTCATGGTTGTTGGTGCAACAGTTGTGGTTGTTGGTGTAGCTGTTGTGGTTGTTGGTGCAGCTGTCGTCGTTGTTGGTGCAACAGTCGTGGTTGTTAGTGCAGCTGTTGTGGTTGTTGGTGCAGCTGTAGTAGATGTTGTTGCAGCTGTCGTGGTTGTTGGTGCAGCTGTTATGGTTGTTGGTGCAGCTTTAGTAGATGTTGTTGCAGCTGTCGTGGTTGTTGGTGCAGCTGTATTGGATTTTTGTGCTGCAGTCGTGGGTTTTGGTGCAGCAGTCGTGGTTGTTGGTGCAGCTGTTGTGGTTATTGGTGCAACTGTTGTGGTTGTTGGTGCTTGTGGTGTTGTTGTTGGTGGTATTTGTGTTTTGGTAGTTTGGGATTGTGTTGTGGTTGTTGGTGGAGATGTCGTGGTTGTTGGTGGAGATGTCATGGTTGTTGGTGGAGATGTCATGGTTGTTGGTGCAACAGTTGTGGTTGTTGGTGTAGCTGTTGTGGTTGTTGGTGCAGCTGTCGTCGTTGTTGGTGCAACAGTCGTGGTTGTTAGTGCAGCTGTTGTGGTTGTTGGTGCAGCTGTAGTAGATGTTGTTGCAGCTGTCGTGGTTGTTGGTGCAGCTGTTATGGTTGTTGGTGCAGCTTTAGTAGATGTTGTTGCAGCTGTCGTGGTTGTTGGTGCAGCTGTATTGGATTTTTGTGCTGCAGTCGTGGGTTTTGGTGCAGCAGTCGTGGTTGTTGGTGCAACAGTCGTTGTTGTTGGTGCAACAGTCGTTGTTGTTGGTGCAACAGTCGTTGTTGTTGGTGCAGCTGTCGTGGTTGTTGGTGCAGCTGTTGTGGTTGTTGGTGCAGTTTTAGTATATGTTGTTGATGGTGTCGTGGTTGTTGTTGCAGCTGTCATGGTTGTTGGTGCAGCTGTCGAGGTTGTTGTTGCAGCTGTCGTGGTTGTAGATGCAGCTGTCGTGGTTGTTGATGCAGCTGACGTGGTTGTTGGTGCAGCTGTAGTGGTCATTGCTGCACCTGTAGTGGTTGTTGATGCACTTGTTGTGGTTGTTGGTGCAGCAGTTGTGGTTGTTGGTGCAGCTCTTGTGGTTGTTGGTGCTTGTGTTCTGGTTGTTTGTGCAGCTGTTGTGGTTATTGGTGCAACTGTTGTGGTTGTTGGTGCAGCTGTCGTCGTTGTTGGTGCAACAGTCATGGTTGTTGGTGCAGCTGTTGTGGTTGTTGGTGCAGCTGTAGTAAATGTTGTTGCAGCTGTCGTGGTTGTTGGTGCAGCTGTATTGGATGTTTGCGCTGCAGTCGTGGGTTTTGGTGCAGCAGTCATGGTTGTTGGTGCAACAGTCGTTGTTGTTAGTGCAGCTGTCATGGTTGTTGGTGCAGCTGTAGTTGATGTTGCTGCAGCTGTAGTGGATGTTGGTGTAGTTGTCGTGGTAGTTGGTGCAGCTGTTGTGGTAGTTGGTGCAGCTGTCGTGGTTGTTGGTGCAGCTGTTGTGGTTATTGGTGATTGTGTTCTGGTTGTTCGTGCAGTTTTTGTGGTTATTGGTGCAACTGTTGTGGTTATTGGTGCTTGTGGTGTTGTTATTGGTGCAGCTGTCATGGTTATTGTTGGTTGTGTTGTGGTTGTAGGTGCTTGTGTTGTGGTTGTTGGTGCAGCTGTTTTGGCTGATGGTGCTTGTGTTGTGGTTGTTGATGCAGCTGTTGTGGTTGTTGGTGCTTGTGTTGTGGTTGTTGGTGCAGCTGTCGTGGTTATTGGTGGTTGTGTTGTGGTTGTAGGTGCTTGTGTTGTGGTTGTTGGTGAAGCTGTAGTAGTTGTTGGTGCAACTGTTGTGGTTGTTGGTAAAGTAGTCATGGTTGTTGGTGCAGCAGTTGTGGTTGTTGGTGCAGCTGTTGTGGTTGTCGTTGCAGCTGACGTGGTTGTTGGTGCAGCTGTAGTGGTCATTGCTGCACCTGTAGTGGTTGTTGATGCACCTGTTGTGGTTGTTTGTGCAGCAGTTGTGGTTGTTGGTGCAGCTCTTGTGGTTGTTGGTGCTTGTGTTCTGGTTGTTTGTGCAGCTGTCGTGGTTGTTGGTGCACCTGTAGTGGTTGTTGATGCACCTGTTGTGGTTGTTGGTGCAGCAGTCATGGATTTTGGTGCAGCTGTCGTGGTTGTTGGTGCAGCTGTAGTGGATGTTGGTGAAGCTGTAGTGGTTGTTTGTGCAACTGTCGTGGTTTTTGCTGCAGCTGTAGTGGATGTTTGTGAAGCTGTAGTGGTTGTTGGTTTAGCTGTTGGGGTTGTTGGTGCAGCTGTTGTTGTTGGTGCAGATGTCGTGGTTGTTGGTGCAGCTGTAGTGGATGTTGGTGCAGCTGTAGTGGCTGTTGATGTAGGAGTTGTAGTTGTAGAGAAGAATGTTGATGTGACCTCTGTTAATCATAAAACATAAAAAAATAATATTAATTTTCCTTATATAATATATTTTAAACAATTTCACCTCAGTGTTAAAAAAAACATTTATTTTCTGTATATCAGCAGCATTTTTAACAACCATTTTTAAAAATGTCTCATTTAGAGCCAACACAACCACTTTCAATTCGACATGAGCATTTAGGAAAAGAAGTAGACCCACCAATAAAATTGACATTCAAGGTTAAATCACACATTTATTATGTTTAATTGCAAATGTTGTTGGATGGGAAAGGGAATGGACTTGAGCCCTTGAGAACAACATCCCCCCTACCCCAAACACAGGAAATCATTTTTGTATTATTTAATTTTTCGGCAAAAACATTTAATGACTGATAAGAGATAATGGTAACACTTTACAAAAAGGTTGTATATGTTGGCAATTAGTTAATGCATTAGCTAACACGAACTAACGATGAGCCATACTCCTACAACATTTATTAATCTTAGTTCATTTCAGAATTTACTAATACTTTTATTCAATCTAGTGCTTAGGCTGGTAACATTAATTAATGCACCATAATCGAACATGATTTAACTGTATTGACATTAACTAACAATATCAAGAATTAATATTGAAAAAAAACTATATTGTTCATTGTTTGTTCATGTTAGGTTATGCATTTACTAATGTTTACGACTACAACCTTATTGTAAAGAGTTACAGATCTAATAAATTAATACATATTGTACACAACATTTTAAACACATAGTGTGAATTAAAGGAATCCCAGTGCTTTAGTTTCCTTTTAGTCTGTCTGCTTTCTTGTTGTTTCTTCTTTAATATTAAATGTTTCTCTCCTCTTATTTATCAACCCTTACATTGTTACTTGGACTGTCCTCTTGTTTTATATCCACATTGTATCTTTCTTTTAATGTTGATTTATATTTTGCTTGTCTAAGTTTGTTTAAGTTGTCTGTCATCTTTATGTTTGTTGTCATGATATCTCTTCTCTGTTCTTCTTTCATGTAATTAATTTCATTGTCAGCTCTCTTCAAAGGCTTTATGTGTGTGTTTCTGACCATTTTTTTCTTATTATAAATAACTTGATTAAACTTTTTTAATATAGCCAAAACTACAAACTTACAAAGTGACATTGTAGACTGTGAAGCTGAATAAGTTTAGAATAACAACATTGCCACCTGCTGGCCATACTGATTAACAGCACGACATGACGAACAGAGTTGAGAGCATTTTTTTCTTAACTTTTTAGATTCCAAACATGATTGATAAGTAATGGTTCACCAGGATCTGTATTATTGTCTGCTTTTTACACAAAGATTATAACTAGTGATAGAGAAAATCTAGTTTTTCTAGTTTTTCTGAATTGCTAAAACACTAAACCCCAAACTCTGAACTGAATTCATAGTGGCCTAAACCCATTCGTCAAATCATGTACTCTTTTTTCAAAACTCTAAACACAAACTTTTCAATAAAACACATATTTTACACTGTAATGCACTTGTTTTGTAAATACTAAACACAGGCAGGCAAAAGTTGAACATAAATAAAACACAGTTATCATAGAGTAAACACAACAACTAAAAATTTTACACACTTTTCTCTACTGGTATTTTCTACCAATTGTGTTGATTGGAAAGAGATGAAGATGTATGAAGAGTATGAGGAAGAATAGGACACCAGAAACGATACAATTGGCAAAATTTTTAGTTGGATTGCTGACTTTTTACAAAATACAGTACAAGTCCCAGCTAACAGGGAACGTTCTTATAACTTTGGCTAACGTTCTGTAAAGGTTCTCCCAAAGTTATCCAAAAACGTTCTTGCAATAACATTAGTAGAATGTTATTAGTTCGTTTCCCGAACGTTATCTGCAATTAATATACATCCTTAAAACGTTAGCATTAGAAACGTTTTTATTGTATTGTTAGTGGAACGTTCTACACACCCAAGCATTGCAAATGTTACCATTGTGTATGTAATGTAACGTTCTTAAAACGGTAGCATTGCAAACGTTATAATTGCATTGTTAGCAGAACGTTCTAGATACCCAAGCATTGGAAACGTTACCATTGTGTATGTAATCTAACGTCCTTAAAACGGCAACATTGAAAACATTACCATTTTGTATGTAATATAACGTTCTTAAAACGGTAGCATTGCAAATGTTATAAATGCATTGTTAGCAGAACGTTTTACATACCCTAGTCTTAAAAACGTTACCATTGTGTATGTAATGTAACGTTCTGAAAACTGTAACATTGAAAACGTTACCATTGTGTATGTAATGTAACATTCTTAAAACGGTATCATTGCAAACGTTATATTTGCTTTGTTATCAGAACATTCTGCACACCCTAGCATTAAAAACGTTACCATTGTGTATGTAATGTAACATTCTTAAAACGGTAACATTGAAAACGTTATATTTGCTTTGTTATCAGAACATTCTGCACACCCTAGCATTAAAAACGTTACCATTGTGTATGTAATGTAACGTTCTTAAAACGGTAACATTGAAAACGTTATGTTTGCTTTGTTATCAGAACATTCTGCACACCCTAGCATTAAAAACGTTACCATTGTGTATGTAATGTAACGTTCTTAAAACGGTAGCATTGCAAACGTTATAATTGCTTTGTTATCAGAACATTCTGCACACCCTAGCATTAAAAACGTTACCATTGTGTATGTAATGTAACGTTCTTAAAACTGTAACACTGAAAACGTTACCATTGTGTATGTAATGTAACATTCTTAAAACGGTATCATTGCAAACGTTATATTTGCTTTGTTATCAGAACATTCTGCACACCCTAGCATTAAAAACGTTACCATTGTGTATGTAATGTAACGTTCTTAAAACGGTAACATTGAAAACGTTATACTTGCTTTGTTATCAGAACATTCTGCACACCCTAGCATTAAAAACGTTACCATTGTGTATGTAATGTAACGTTCTTAAAACGGTAACATTGAAAACGTTATGTTTGCTTTGTTATCAGAACATTCTGCACACCCTAGCATTAAAAACGTTACCATTGTGTATGTAATGTAACATTCTTAAAACGGTAGCATTGCAAACGTTATAATTGCTTTGTTATCAGAACATTCTGCACACCCTAGCATTAAAAACGTTACCATTGTGTATGTAATGTAACGTTCTTAAAACTGTAGCATTGAAAACATTATAATTGCATTGTTAGCAGAACGTTCTACACACCCTAGCATTGAAAACGTTACTATTGTGTATGTAATGTAACGTTCTTCAAACGGTAGCATTGCAAACATTATATTTGCATAGTTAGCAGAACGTTCTACACACCCTAGCATTGAAAACGTTACCATTATGTATCTAATGTAACATTCTTAAAACTGTAACATTTAAAACATTATAATTGCAAAGTTAGCAGAACGTTCTTTATACCCTAGTATTGAAAACGTTACTATTGTGTATGTAATGTACTGTTCTTAAAACTGTAGCATTGAAAACGTTACCATTGTGTATATAATGTAACGTTCTTAAAAGGGTAGCATTGACAACTATTTAATTGCATAGTTAGCAGAACGTTCTTCATACCCTAGCATTGAAAACGTTACTGTTGTGTATGTAATGTAAAGTTTTTAAAACTGTAGCATTGAAAACGTTACCATTGTGTATGCAATGTAACTTTCTTACAATGGTAGCATTGAAAACATTATAATTGTATTGTAAGCATTACAACATTACCATTGCATAGTGGAATATTCTAAAAATGTTAGCATAAAAATGTATCTTCTGGGGATTTAAATTGGGGTGAGCCGATCCGATATGCAGTATCCGATATTGGCAAAAAATGGCCAGATCGAATATTGTAGAAGGGAATACCCCAGCTAACAATTTTACGTTATAAAAACGTTCCCGGAACGTCTTACGAAAGTTTGGAAAAGGTTTTTTTTAACGTTCTTACAACGTTAAAAGCGTCCAGTTTTTTAGACGTGGTATTAACGTTAATGTGTGGTTATAAGAACGTTATTAAAAACGTTTTTAGAAAGGTTCAGTCTGTTGTTATATTAATGGTCTAATAACGTTTTTAAACTTGTTCCTAGAACATTAATATAACAACAAACCGAACCATTCTAGAAACGTTTTTAAAAACGTTCTTGTAACCAAAAAATAAAGTTAATACTACGTCTAAAAAACTGGACGCTTTTAACGTTCCAAGAACGTTTCAACCGAATGTTTTTGTAACCAGTTACAAACGTTAGAAAAACGTTCCTAGCACATTAATATAATGGCAAATGGGACGGTTCAAGAACGGTTTTATAAACGTCCTTAGAACAGTAATATCATGGTGATTGGAATGTTTTAATAACGTTTTGAAACACGTTCTTAGAACATTAACATAACAACAAACAGAACCATTCTAGAAACGTTTTTAAAAACGTTCTTGTAACCAAACAATAACGTTAATACTACGTCTAAAAAACTGGACGTTTGTACTGTGTAAGAACGTTTAAACAATGTTTTTATAACCTGTTACGAACGTTAGAAAAACGTTCCTAGAACATTAATGTAATGGCAAATGGGACGTTTCAAGAACAGTTTTAAAAACGTCCTTAGAACAGTAATATCATGGTGATTGGAATGTTTTAATAACATTTTGAAACACGTTCTTAGAACATTAACATAACAACAAACCGAACCATTCTAGAAACGTTTTTAAAAACGTTCTTGTAACCAAACAATAACATTAATACTACGTCTAAAAAACTGGACGTTTGTACTGTGTAAGAACGTTTAAACAATGTTTTTATAACCTGTTACGAACGTTAGAAAAACGTTCCTAGAACATTAATATAATGGAAAATGGGACGTTTCAAGAACGGTTTTAAATACGTCCTTAGAACAGTAATATCATGGTGATTGGAATGTTTTAATAACGTTTTGAAACAAGTTCTTAGAACATTAACATAACAACAAACCAAACAATTCTAGAAACGTTTTTAAAAACGTTCTTGTAACCAAACAATAACGTTAATACTACGTCTAAAAAACTGGACGTTTGTACTGTGTACGAACGTTTAAACAATGTTTTTATAACCTGTTACGAACGTTAGAAAAACGTTCTGAGAACATGAATATAATGGTGAATGGAATGTTTCAATAACGTTTTTAAAAACGTTATTAGACCATTAATATAACAACAGACTGAACCTTTCTAAAAACGTTTTAAATAACGTTCTTATTACCACACATTAACGTTAATACCACGTCTAAAAAACTGGACGCTTTTAACGTTGTAAGAACGTTAAAAAAAAAGGTTTTCCAAACTTTCGTAAGACGTTCCGGGAACGTTTTTATAACGTAAAATTGTTAGCTGGGGTGCTGCTTACAGTAATATTGAAAACTTACTATTACTTGTAGTATTTACAGTAAAATATTTACTATATTCCCTAAATTAAACTTGTGGTTACAGTAATACAGATTTCTAACAGTATTTGTAAAGTGTGTTGTTACAAACAATTTTGTGTTTTCCATTTTTTTATATAGTGTCTAATGAATGCTTTGTAGTGTTTTATATTATAGACTTATGTGTGTATGATTTGAAAGTTTAGTTTGATTTTAAGTACAGGTCAAATAGTTTTGAATATTTTAAAATTTTGCTAGAAGAGTCAGGGGTTCTGTAAATTTTGTTTAAAAATCTGGATTTGTGTTTAAGGTTTTGAGAAGATGAGTGATGGTTTCGAAAAATGTTTTTTAGCGATGCAAAAAACTGTAATAGTTTATGAGTGAAACTTACCCACACTGGTGACATCATAACTTGTATTAGCATTAAGGAGTGCCAGTTCAACATCATTATTATTGGGTGGTTGAGAGAATGTGCCATTCATCTCTGTGACGATTGATCCTTTCCTACAACAAGAAAGAGAAGACTAATGGGCTCATGTTTTTCAATTAACTGTGATATAAATCTTGTAATTTTCAGTAAAATAATGCTTTGCTTTATTGCACAAATGATAATTGCATGTGAAAAACAACTTTAGATTACACAGACATATTGTTGTTTAAAAATGTATTGTTGTTTAAAAATGACAAACTTACGTGAACTGAATAATTATCAGTTTAATGAAATATATAAATTTACTCCTCAAGACTGCCTCAAACTGTAGAAAAAAGTAAAACACATTCAGTTTACTACGGTCAACTGTACCACAGAAACACTTTATAAAAAATAAACTGGAAAATAAACTCACAGAATTTTTTTATTTTATACCCCCCGGTTTCACAGAAAAGGCTTAAGGTTAGTGCAAGACTAAGACACATGTTTGATATGTCTCAACTGAAAATAACTTCTTAAATAGGGCAGTGTCATTGATTTGTCTCAATACACACCAGTAACTTCTTTATCTAATGCTGGCTCATAAAGATGTTTAAATGTCTTAAATAAGGCCTAGTCTTAGTTAAGCCTTGTTGTAAATCCAAGCAATAAAACAAAAAGTTTCAATAGTAACAATGTCTACATTATAGTGCATATTCCAGTTCTCATTGCTCTACTGTTTACTGTGTTTTATATTATTTTGTATTAAATTCTGTGATTCTTCTTTAAAACTGTTTTAAGTGTTTGTGTAGCACTGTACCTCATATATCATTCTGTGCTCCCGACTTTTATAAGCATCAGAAGATCGGTCTGACAGTTCAGAGATAAAAGATTCTTTTGTAACCATTTTGATACGGACTGTGTATGCTTTTGCTGTGGTTGTTGGTGCTCGTGTTGTGGTTGTTGGTGCTCGTTTTGTGGTTGTTGGTGCTTGCGATGTGGTTGTTGTTGCATCTGTTGTGGTTGTTGGTGCAGCTGTTGTGGTTGTTGATGCAACAGTTGTGGTTGTTGGTTCAGCTGTCGTAGTTGTTGGTGCAGCTATTGTGGTTGTTGGTGCAGCTGTTGTGTTTGTTGGTACAGCTGTCGTGGTTGTTGGTTCAGCTGTAGTGGTTGTTGGTGCAGCTGTCGTGGTTGTTGGTGCAGCTGTTGTGGTTGTTGGTTCAGCCGTAGTGGTTGTTGGTGCAGCTGTTGTGGTTGTTGTTGCAGCTGTTGTGGTTGTTGGTACAGCTGGTGTGGTTGTTGGTGCAGCTGTCGTGATTGTTTGTGCAACCGGCGTGGTTGTTGGTGCAGCTGTCGTGGTTGTTGGTGCAGTTGTAGTAGAAGTTGGTGCAGCTGTAGTGGTTGTTTGTGCAGCTGTAGTGGTTGTTGGTGCAGCTGTAGTGGTTGTTGGTGTAGCAGTCGTGGTTGTTAGGGCAGCTGCCGTGCTTGTTGTTGCAGCTGGTGTGGTTGTTGGTGCATCTGTCGTGGTTGTTGATGCAGCTGTTGTGGTTGTTGGTGCAGCAGTTGTGGTTATTGGTGTAGCAGTCATGGTTGTTGGTGCAGTTGTCGTGGTTGTTGGTGCAGCAGTCGTGGTAATTGGTGTAACAGTCATGGTTGTTGGTGTAGCTGTTGTGGTCGTTTGTGCAGTTGTCGTAGATGTTGGTGCAGCTGTAATGGTTGTTGGTGCAGTTGTTGTGGTCGTTTGTGCAGTTGTCGTAGATGTTGGTGCAGCTGTAATGGTTATTGGTGCAACAGTCATGGATGTTGGTTCAGTAGTTGTGGTTGTTGGTACAGATGTCGTTGTTATTGGTGCAGCTGTCGTATATGTTGGTGCAGCTGTAGTAGATGTTGGTGCAGCTGTAGTATATGTTGGTGCAGCGGTAGTTGTTGTTGGTGAAGCTGTCGTGGTTGTTGGTGCAGCTGTTGTGGTTGTTGGTGCAGCTTTTGTAATTGTTGGTGCAGCTGTTGTGGTTGTTGGTGCAGCTGTTGTGGTTGTTGGTGCCGTTGTAGTGGTTGTTAGTGCAGCTGTAGTAGATGTTGGTGCAGCGGTTGAGGATGTTGGTGCAGCCGTAGTGGTTGTTGGTGCAGCTGTTGTGGTTGTTGTTGCAGCTGTTGTAATTGTTGGTGCAGCTGTCGTGGTTGTTGGTGCAGCTGTTGTGGTTGTTGGTGCAGCTGTTGTGGTTGTTGGTGCAGCTGTTGTTGTTGTTGGTGCAGCTGGTGTTGTTGTTGGTGCAACAGTCGTGGTTGTTGATGCAGCTGTAGTAAATGTTGGTGCAGCTGTAGTGGTTGTTGGTGCAGCAGTCGTGGTTATTGGTGTAGCAGTCATGGTTGTTGGTGCAGCCGTAGTGGTTGTTGGTGCAGCCTTCGTGGTTGTTTTTGCAGCAGTCGTGGTTATTGGTGCAGCAGTCGTGGCTGTTGGTTCAGTATTTGTGGTTGTTGGTACAGAAGTCGTAGTTATTGGTGCAACTGTCGTGGTTTTTGATGCAGCGGACGTGGTTGTTGGTGCAGCTGTTGTGGTTATTAGTGCAGCCGTCGTGGTTATTGGTGCAGCAGTCCATGTTGTTAGGGCAGCTGGCGTGGTTGCTGGTGCAACTGTCGTGGTTGTTGATGCAGCTGTACTAGATGCTGGTGCAGCTGTAGTGGTTGTTGGTGCAGCTGTCGTGGTTGTTGATGCATGTGTTGTGGTTGTTGGTGCAGCTGTAGTAGATGCTGGTGCAGCTGTAGTGGTTGTTGGTGCAGCAGTTGTGGTTGTTGTTGCAGCTGTAATGATTGTTGTTGCTGCAGCAGTCGTGGTTGTTGGTGCAGCAGTCGTGGTTGTTGGTGCAGCAGTCGTGGTTGTTGGTGCAGCTGTAGTAGATGCTGGTGCAGCTGTAGTGGTTGTTGGTGCAGCAGTTGTGGTTGCTGTTGCAGCTGTAATGGTTGTTGTTTCTGCAGCAGTCGTGGTTGTTGGTGCAGCTGTTGTGGTTGTTGGTGCAGCTGTAGTAGATGTTGGTGCAGCTGTTGTGGTTGTTGGTACAGCTGGTGTGATTGTTGGTGCAGCTGTCATGGTTGTTGATGCAGCTGTCGTGGTTGTTGGTGCAGCTGTCGTGGTTGTTGGTGCAGCTGTCGTTGTTGTTGGTGCAGTGGAAGTGGTTGTTGGTGCATTAGTCATGGTTGTTGGTGCAGCTGTAGTGCTTGTTGGTGCAGCTGTCGTGGTTGTTGGTGCTGCTGTTGTGGTTGATAGTGCACCTGTCGTGATTGTTGGTGCAGTTGTTGTGCTTATTGGTGTAGCAGTCGTGGTTGTTAGGGCAGCTGTAGTGGATGTTGGTGCAGCTGGTGTGGTTGTTGGTGCAACTGTCGTGGTTGTTGATGCAGCTGTAGTAGATGTTGGTGCAGCTGAAATGGTTGTTTGTGAAGCTGTAGTAGGTGTTGGTGACGCTGGAGTAGATGATGTTGTAGTAGATGTGGTTGTTGGTGCAGCTTTCGTGGTTGTTGGTGCAGCTGTCGTTGTTGGTTCAGCTGTAGTGGATGTTGATGCAGCTTTAGTGGTTGTTGGTGCAGCTGTAGTAGTTGTTGGTGCAGCTGTAGTTGATGATGTTGGAGTAGTCGTGGTTTTTGGTGCAGCTGTCGTGGTTGTTGGTGCTGCTGTCGTGGTTGTTGGTACAGTAGCTGTGGTTGTTGGTGCAGCTGTAGTGGTTGTTGGTGCAGCTGTCGTGCTTGTTAGTTCAGACGAAGTGAATGTTGTTGCAGTATTCGTGGTTGTTGGTGCATTAGTCGTGGTTGTTGGGGTAGCTGTCGTGGTTGTTGGTGCTACTGTTGTGGTTTTTGGTGCAGCTGTAGTGGATGTTGGTGCAGCTGTCATGGTTGTTGGTGCAGTTTTTGTAGATGTTGGTGCTGCTGTCGTGGTTGTTGGTGCAGCTGTAGTAGATATTGGTGCAGTAGTCGTTGTTGTTGGTGCAGCTGTAGTGGATGATGTTGGAGTAGTCGTGGTTGTTGGTGCTGCTGTCGTGGTTTTTGTTGCAGCTGTTGTGGATGTCGGTGCAGCTGTCGTGCTTGTTGGTTCAGCTATTGTGGATGTTGGTGCTGCTGTTGTGGTTATTGGTGCAGCTGTTTTGGTTGGTGGTGCAGCTGTAGTAGATGTTGGTGCAGCTGTAGTGGTTATTGGTGCAGCAGTCGTGGTTGTTCGTGCAGCTGTCGTGGTTCTTGGTGCAGCTGTAGTAGATGTGGGTGCAACTGTAGTGGTTATTGGTGCAGCAGTCGTGGTTGTTGGTGCAGCTGTAGTGGTTGTTGGTGCAGCTGTCGTGATTGTTGGTGCAGCTGTAGTAGATGTTGGTGCAGTTTTTGTGGTTGTTGATCTAGTGGTTGTTGGTGCATTAGTGATGGTTGTTGGTGCACCTGTAGTGGTTGTTGTTGCAGCTGGTGTGGTTGTTGGTGCAATTGTCGTGGTTGTTGATGCTGCTGTCGTGGTTGTTGGTGCAGCTGTAGTAGATGTTGGTGCAGTTTTTGTGGTTGTTGATGTAGATGTAGTTGTTGTTGGTGCATTAGTCATGGTTGTTGATGCACCTGTATTGGTTGTTGTTGCAGCTGGTGTGGTTGTTGGTGCAGCTTTAGTAGATGTTGGTGCAGTTTTCGTGGTTGTTGATGTAGATGTAGTGGTTGTTGGTGCATTAGTCATGGTTATTGGTTCAACTGTCGTGGTTGTTGATGCAGCTGTAGTAGATGTTGGTGCAGCTGTAGTGGTTATTGGTGCATTAGTCGTGATTGTTGGTGCAGCTGGAGTAGTTGTTGGTGCAGCTGGGGTAGATGATGTTGGAGTAGACGTGGTTGTTGGTGCAGCATTTGTGGTTGTTGGTGCAGCATTTGTGGTTATTGGTGCAGCATTTGTGGTTGTTGGTGCAGCTGTAGTAGATGTTGGTGCAGTAGTAGTAGTTGTTGGTGCAGCTGACATAGATGAAGTTGGAGTAGTCGTGGTTATTGGTGCAGCTGTTGTTGTTATTGGTGCTGCTGTTGTGGTAATTGTTACAGTAGTCCTGGTTGTTGATGCAGATGTAGTGGTTGTTGATGCAGCTGAAGCGGAAGTTGGTGCAGAATTTGGGGTTGTTGGTGCAGATGTAGTGCTTGTTGGTGCAGCTGTTGTAGTTGTTGGTGCAGTTGTCGTGGTTTTTGATGCAGCTGTATTAGATGTTGGTGCAGCTGTAGTGGTTATTGGTGCATTAGTTGTGATTGTTGGTGCAGTTGTAGAGGTTGTTGGTGCAGCTGTAGTGGTTATTGGTGCAGCAGTCATGGTTGTTGGTGCAGCTGTCGTGGTTATTGGTGCTGCTGTTGTGGTAATTGATACAGTAGTCGTGGATGTTGACGCAGATGTAGTGGTTATTGATGCAGCTGAAGCGGAAGTTGGTGCAGTATTTGTGGTTGTTGGTGCAGATGTAGTGGTTCTTGGTGAAACTGTTGTGGTTGTTGGTGTAGCAGTCGTGGTTGTTAGGGCTGCTGTTGTGGATGTTGGTGCAGCTGTCGTGGTTGTTGGTGCAGTAGTTGTTGGTGCAGCTGTAGTGGATGTTGGTGCAGTAGTTGTGGTTGTTGTTGCAGATGTAGTGGTTGTTGGTGCAGCTGCCATGGTTGTTGGTGCAGTTGTCGTGGTTATTGGTGCAGCAGTCGTGGTTGTTGGTGCAGCTGTCGTGGTTCTTGGTGCAGATGTAGTAGATGTTGGTGCAGCTGTAGTGGATGTTGGTGCAGTAGTTGTGGTTGTTGTTGCAGATGTAGTGGTTGTTGGTGCAGCTGCCATGGTTGTTGGTGCAGTTGTCGTGGTTATTGGTGCAGCAGTCGTGGTTGTTGGTGCAGCTGTCGTGGTTCTTGGTGCAGATGTAGTAGATGTTGGTGCAGCTGTCGTGGTTGTTGGTGCTGCTGTCGTGGTTGTTGGTGCAGCTGTAGTGGTTGTTGGTGCAGCTGTCGTGCTTGTTAGTTCAGACGAAGTGAATGTTGTTGCAGTATTCATGGTTGTTGGTGCATTAGTCGTGGTTGTTGGGGTAGCTGTCGTGGTTGTTGGTGCAGCTGTGGTAGATGTTGGTGCAGTATTCGTGGTTGTTTGTTCAGCTGTTGTGGTTGTTGGTGCTACTGTTGTGGTTTTTGGTGCAGCTGTAGTGGATGTTGGTGCAGCTGTAGTGGTTGTTGGTGCAGCTGTAGTGGTTGTTGGTACAGCTGTAGTGGTTGTTGGTATAGCTGTTGTGGTTTGTGGTGTAGCAATCGTGGTCGTTGGTAAAGTGGTCATGGTTGTTGGTGCAGTTGTAAGGGTTGTTGGTGCAGCTGTAGTGGTTGATGGTACAGCTGTCATGGTTATTGGTGTAGCAGTCGTGGTTGTTCGGGCAGCTGCCGTGCTTGTTGTTGCAGCTGGTGTGGTTGTGGGTACAGCTGGTGTTGTTGTTGGTGCAGCTGTCGTGATTGTTGGTGCAGCCGTCGTGGTTGTTGGTACAGCTGTCGTGGTTGTTGGTGCAGTTGTAGTAGAAGTTGGTGCAGCTGTAGTGGTTGTTTGTGCAGCTGTAGTGGTTGTTGGTGCAGCTGTAGTGGTTGTTGGTGTAGCAGTCGTGGTTGTTAGGGCAGCTGCCGTGCTTGTTGTTGCAGCTGGTGTGGTTGTTGGTGCATCTGTCGTGGTTGTTGATGCAGCTGTTGTGGTTGTTGGTGCAGCAGTTGTGGTTATTGGTGTAGCAGTCATGGTTGTTGGTGCACTTTTCGTGGTTGTTGGTGCAGCAGTCGTGATAATTGGTGTAGCAGTCATGGTTGTTGGTGCAGCTGTTGTGGTCGTTTGTGCAGTTGTCGTAGATGTTGGTGCAGCCGTAGTGGTTGTTGGTGCAGCTGTTGTGGTTGTTGTTGCAGCTGTTGTAATTGTTGGTGCAGCTGTCATGGTTGTTGGTGCAGCTGTTGTGGTTGTTGGTGCAGCTGTTGTGGTTGTTGGTGCAGCTGTTGTGGTTGTTGGTGCAGCTGGTGTTGTTGTTGGTGCAGCTGGTGTTGTTGTTGGTGCAACAGTCGTGGTTGTTGATGCAGCTGTAGTAAATGTTGGTGCAGCTGTAGTGGTTGTTGGTGCAGCAGTCGTGGTTATTGGTGTAGCAGTCATGGTTGTTGGTGCAGCCGTAGTGGTTGTTGGTGCAGCCTTCGTGGTTGTTTTTGCAGCAGTCGTGGTTATTGGTGCAGCAGTCCATGTTGTTAGGGTAGCTGGCGTGGTTGCTGGTGCAACTGTCGTGGTTGTTGGTGCAGCTGTACTAGATGCTGGTACAGCTGTAGTGGTTGTTGGTGCAGCTGACGTGGTTGTTGATGCATGTGTTGTGGTTGTTGGTGCAGCTGTAGTAGATGCTGGTGCAGCTGTAGTGGTTGTTGGTGCAGCAGTTGTGGTTGTTGTTGCAGCTGTAATGATTGTTGTTAGTGCAGCAGTCGTGGTTGTTGGTGCAGCAGTCGTGGTTGTTGGTGCAGCAGTCGTGGTTTTTGGTGCAGCTGTAGTAGATGCTGGTGCAGCTGTAGTGGTTGTTGGTGCAGCAGTTGTGGTTGTTGTTGCAGCTGTAATGGTTGTTGTTGCTGCAGCAGTCGTGGTTGTTGGTGCAGCTGTTGTGGTTGTTGGTGCAGCTGTAGTAGATGTTGGTGCAGCTGTTGTGGTTGTTGGTACAGCTGGTGTTATTGTTGGTGCAGCTGTCGTGGTTGTTGATGCAGCTGTCGTGGTTGTTGGTGCAGCTGTCGTTGTTGTTGGTGCAGTGGAAGTGGTTGTTGGTGCATTAGTCATGGTTGTTGGTGCAGCTGTAGTGCTTGTTGGTGCAGCTGTCGTGGTTGTTGGTGCTGCTGTTGTGGTAATTGGTACAGTAGTCTTGGCTGTTGATGCAGATGTAGTGGTTGTTGATGCAGCTGAAGCGGATGTTGGTGCAGCATTTGTGGTTGTTGGTGCAGATGTAGTGGTTGTTGGTGCAGATGTAGTGGTTGTTGGTGCAGCTGTTGTGGTTGATAGTGCACCTGTCGTGATTGTTGGTGCAGTTGTTGTGCTTATTCGTGTAGCAGTCGTGGTTGTTAGGGCAGCTGTAGTGGATGTTGGTGCAGCTGGTGTGGTTGTTGGTGCAACTGTCGTGGTTGTTGATGCAGCTGTAGTAGATGTTGGTGCAGCTTTCGTGGTTGTTGGTGCAGCTGTCGTTGTTGGTTCAGCTGTAGTGGATGTTGATGCAGCTTTAGTGGTTGTTGGTGCAGCTGTAGTAGTTGTTGGTGCAGCTGTAGTTGATGATGTTGGAGTAGTCGTGGTTGTTGGGGTAGCTGTCGTGGTTGTTGGTGCTACTGTTGTGGTTTTTGGTGCAGCTGTAGTGGGTGTTGGTGCAGCTGTAGTGGATGTTGGTGCAGCTGTCATGGTTGTTGGTGCAGTTTTTGTAGATGTTGGTGCTGCTGTCGTGGTTGTTGGTGCAGCTGTAGTAGATATTGGTGCAGTAGTCGTTGTTGTTGGTGCAGCTGTAGTGGATGATGTTGGAGTAGTCGTGGTTGTTGGTGCTGCTGTCGTGGTTTTTGTTGCAGCTGTTGTGGATGTCGGTGCAGCTGTCGTGCTTGTTGGTTCAGCTATTGTGGATGTTGGTGCTGCTGTTGTGGTTATTGGTGCAGCTGTTTTGATTGTTGGTGCAGCTGTAGTAGATGTTGGTGCAGCTGTAGTGGTTATTGGTGCAGCAGTCGTGGTTGTTCGTGCAGCTGTCGTGGTTCTTGGTGCAGCTGTAGTAGATGTGGGTGCAACTGTAGTGGTTATTGGTGCAGCAGTCATGGTTGTTGGTGCAGCTGTAGTGGTTGTTGGTGCAGCTGTCGTGATTGTTGGTGCAGCTGTAGTAGATGTTGGTACAGTTTTTGTGGTTGTTGATCTAGTGGTTGTTGGTGCATTAGTGATGGTTGTTGGTGCACCTGTAGTGGTTGTTGTTGCAGCTGGTGTGGTTGTTGGTGCAATTGTCGTGGTTGTTGATGCTGCTGTCGTGGTTGTTGGTGCAGCTGTAGTAGATGTTGGTGCAGTTTTTGTGGTTGTTGATGTAGATGTAGTGGTTGTTGGTGCATTAGTCATGGTTGTTGATGCACCTGTATTGGTTGTTGTTGCAGCTGGTGTGGTTGTTGGTGCAGCTTTAGTAGATGTTGGTGCAGTTTTCGTGGTTGTTGATGTAGATGTAGTGGTTGTTGGTGCATTAGTCATGGTTATTGGTGCAACTGTCGTGGTTGTTGATGCAGCTGTAGTAGATGTTGGTGCAGCTGTAGTGGTTATTGGTGCATTAGTCGTGATTGTTGGTGCAGCTGGAGTAGTTGTTGGTGCAGCTGGGGTAGATGATGTTGGAGTAGACGTGGTTGTTGGTGCAGCATTTGTGGTTGTTGGTGCAGCATTTGTGGTTATTGGTGCAGCATTTGTGGTTATTGGTGCAGCATTTGTGGTTGTTGGTGCAGCTGTAGTAGATGTTGGTGCAGTAGTAGTAGTTGTTGGTGCAGCTGACATAGATGAAGTTGGAGTAGTCGTGGTTATTGGTGCAGCTGTTGTTGTTATTGGTGCTGCTGTTGTGGTAATTGTTACAGTAGTCGTGGTTGTTGATGCAGATGTAGTGGTTGTTGATGCAGCTGAAGCGGAAGTTGGTGCAGAATTTGTGGTTGTTGGTGCAGATGTAGTGCTTGTTGGTGCAGCTGTTGTAGTTGTTGGTGCAGTTGTCGTGGTTTTTAATGCAGCTGTATTAGATGTTGGTGCAGCTGTAGTGGTTATTGGTGCATTAGTTGTGATTGTTGGTGCAGTTGTAGAGGTTGTTGGTAAAGCTGTAGTGGTTATTGGTGCAGCAGTCATGGTTGTTGGTGCAGCTGTCGTGGTTATTGGTGCTGCTGTTGTGGTAATTGATACAGTAGTCGTGGATGTTGACGCAGATGTAGTGGTTATTGATGCAGCTGAAGCGGAAGTTGGTGCAGTATTTGTGGTTGTTGGTGCAGATGTAGTGGTTGTTGGTGCAGCAGTCGGGGTTTTTAGGGCAGCTGTAGTGGATGTTGGTGCAGCTGTTGTGGTTCTTGGTGAAACTGTTGTGGTTGTTGGTGTAGCAGTCGTGGTTGTTAGGGCTGCTGTTGTGGATGTTGGTGCAGCTGTCGTGGTTGTTGGTGCAGCTGTAGTGGATGTTGGTGCAGTAGTTGTGGTTGTTGTTGCAGATGTAGTGGTTGTTGGTGCAGCTGCCATGGTTGTTGGTGCAGTTGTCGTGGTTATTGGTGCAGCAGTCGTGGTTGTTGGTGCAGCTGTCGTGGTTCTTGGTGCAGATGTAGTAGATGTTGGTACAGCTGTAGTGGTTTTTGGTGCAGCAGTCGTGGATGTTGGTGCAGCTGTCGTGGTTCTTGGTGCAGCTGTCTTGGTTGTTGGTGCAGCTGCAGTGGTTGTTGGTGCAGCTGGAGTAGATGATGTTGGAGTAGTCATGGTTGTTGGTGCAGCTGTAGTGGTTGTTGGTGCAGCTGTCGTGGTTGTTGGTGCAGCTGTTGTGGTTGTTGGTGCAGCTGTAGTAGATGATGTTGGAGTAGTCATGGTTGTTGGTGCAGCTGTAGTGGTTGTTAGGGCTGCTGTTGTGGATGTTGGTGCAGCTGTCGTGGTTGTTGGTGCAGCTGTAGTGGATGTTGGTGCAGTAGTTGTGGTTGTTGTTGCAGATGTAGTGGTTGTTGGTGCAGCTGCCATGGTTGTTGGTGCAGTTGTCGTGGTTATTGGTGCAGCAGTCGTGGTTGTTGGTGCAGCTGTCGTGGTTCTTGGTGCAGATGTAGTAGATGTTGGTACAGCTGTAGTGGTTTTTGGTGCAGCAGTCGTGGATGTTGGTGCAGCTGTCGTGGTTCTTGGTGCAGCTGTCTTGGTTGTTGGTGCAGCTGCAGTGGTTGTTGGTGCAGCTGGAGTAGATGATGTTGGAGTAGTCATGGTTGTTGGTGCAGCTGTAGTGGTTGTTGGTGCAGCTGTCGTGGTTGTTGGTGCAGCTGTAGTGGTTGTTGGTGCAGCTGTAGTGGTTGTTGGTGCAGCTGTCGTGGTTGTTGGTGCAGCTGTAGTGGTTGTTGGTGCAGCTGTAGTGGTTGTTGGTGCAGCTGTTGTGGTTCTTGGTGCAGCTGTTGTAGATGTTGGAACAGCTGCAGTGGTTGTTGGTGAAACTGTCGTGGTTGTTGGTGTAGCAGTCGTGGTTGTTATGGCTGCTTGCGTGGTTGTTGTTGCAGCTGGTGTGGTTGTTAGTGCAGCTCTAGTTGTTGTTGGTGCAGCTGTAGTGTTTGTTGGTGCAGCTGTTGTGGTTGTTAGTGCAGCTTTAGTGGATGTTTGTGCAGCTGTCGTATTTGTTGGTTCTGCTGTAGTGGTTGTTGGTGGAGAGGTCGTGGTAGTTGTTGCAGCTGCCATGTATGTTGGTGCAGATGTCTTGGATGTTGGTGAAGCTGTTGTGGTTGTTGGTGCAGCTGGAGTAGATGATGTTGGAGTAGTCGTGGTTGTTGTTGCAGCTGTTGAGGTTCCTGGTGCAGCTGTCGTAGATGTTGGTACAGCTGTAGTGGTTGTTGGTGCAGCTGTAGTAGTAGTTGGTGCAGCTGAAGTAGTTGTTGGTGGAGCTCGAGTAGATGATGTTGGAGTAGTCGTGGTTGTTGGTGCAGCTGTTGTGGTTGTTTGTTCAGCTGTAGTCGATGTTGGTGCAGCTGTTGTGGATGTTGGTGTATCTGTCGTGGTCGTTGGTGCAGCTGTAGTGGTTGTTGGTGCAGCTGTTGTTTTTGTTGGTGCAGCTGTAGTAGTTGTTGGTGCAGCTGTTGTGGTTCTTGGTGAAACTGTTGTGGTTGTTGGTGTAGCATTCGTGGTTGTTAGGGCTGCTGTAGTGGTTTTTTGTGCAGCTGTAGTGGTTGTTGATGCAGCTGTAGTAGTTGTTTGTGCAGCTGTTGTGGTTGTTAGTGCAGCTGTTGTGGTTGTTGGTGCAGCTTTAGTGGATGTTGTTGCAGCTGGCGTGGTTGTTAGTGCAGCTGTAGTGGTTTTTTGTGCAGCTGTAGTGGTTGTTTGTGCAGCTGTTGTGGTTGTTAGTGCAGCTGTTGTGGTTGTTGGTGCAGCTTTAGTGGATGTTTGTGCAGCTGTCGTAGTTGTTGGTGCTGCTGTAGTGGTTGTTGGTGGAGATGTCGTGGTAGTTGTTGCAGCTGGAGTAGATGATGTTGGAGTAGTCGTGGTTGTTGGTGCAGCTGTTGAGGTTCTGTGTGCAGCTGTCGTAAATGTTGGTACAGCTGAAGTGGTTGTTGGTGAAACTGTCGTGGTTGTTGATGAAGCTGTAGTAGTTTTTGGTGCAGCTGGAGTAGATGATGTTTGAGTAGTCATGGTTGTTGGTGCAGCTGTTGTGGTTGTTTGTTCAGCTGTAGTCGATGTTGGTGCAGCTGTTGTGGTTGTTGGTGTAGCTTTCGTGGTTGTTGTTGCAACCGGTGTGGTTGTTAGTGCAGCTGTAGTGGTTGTTTGTGCAGCTGTAGTGGTTGTTGGTGCAGATGTCGTGGTTGTTGGTGAAGTTGTAGTGGTTGTTGCTGCAGCTGTTGTGGTTTTTAGTGCAGCTGTTGTGGTTGTTGGTGCAGCTGTAGTGGATGTTGGTGAAGCTGTAGTGGGTTTTGGTGAAGCTGTAGAGGGTGATCGTGCAGCAGTCGTGGATGTTGGTGCAGCAGTCGTGGTTGTTGGTGCAGGTTTTGTGGTTTTTGTTGCAGCTGTAGTAGACGTTGGTGTAGATGTCATGGATGTTGGTGCAGCTGTCGTTGTTGTTGGTGCAGCTGTAGTGGATGTTGGTGGAGATGTCGTGGTAGTTGTTGCAGCTGCCATGGATGTTAGTGCAGCTGTAGATGTTGTTGGTGCAGCTGTCGTAGATGTTGGTACAGCTGTAGTGGTTGTTGATGCAGTTGTAACGGTTGTTGGTTCAGCTGTAGTAGTTGTTTGTGCAACTTTTGTGGTTGTTGGTGCTTGTGTTGTGGTTGTTGGTGCAGCTGTTGTGGTTGTTGGTGCAGCTGTTGTGTTTGTTGGTGCAGCTGTTGTGGTTGTTGGTGCAGCTGTAGTCGATGTTGCTGCAGCTATCGTTGTTGTTGGTGCAGCTGTTGTGGTTGTTGGTGAAGCAGTTGTGGTTGTTGGTGCAGCTGTCGTGGTTGTTGGTGCAACAGATGTTGTTGTTGGTGAAGCAGTTGTGGTTGTCGGTGCAGCTGTCGTGGTTTTTTGTGCAGCTGTAGTGGATGCTGGTTCAGCTGGAGTGGTTCTTGGTGCAGCTGTTGTGGTTGTTGGTGAAGCTGTTGTGGTTGTTGGTGCAGCTGGGGTGGTTGTTGGTGCAGCTGTCGTTTTTGTTGGTGCAGCTGTAGTAGTTGTTGGTGAAGCTGTTGTGGTTCTTGGTGCAGCTGTTGTAGATGTTGGTGCAGCTGGAGTAGATGATGTTGGAGTAGTCGTGGTTGTTGGTGCAGCTGTTGTGGTTCTTGGTGCAGCTTTCGTAGATGTTGGTACAGCTGTAGTGGTTGTTGGTGCAGCAGTTGTGGTTGTTGTTGCAGCTGTTGTGGTTGTTGGTGCAGCAGTTGTGGTTGTTGGTGCAGCTGTTGTGGTTGTTGGTGCAGCAGTTGTGGTTGTTGTTGCAGCTGTTGTGGTTGTTGGTGCAGCAGTTGTGGTTGTTGGTGCAGCTGTTGTGGTTGTTGGTGCAACTATTGTGGTTGTTGGTGCAGCAGTTGTGGTTGTTGTTGCAGCTGTTGTGGTTGTTGGTGCAGCAGTTGTGGTTGTTGGTGCAGCTGTTGTGGTTGTTGGTGCAGCTGTAGTGGATGTTGTTGCATCTGTAGTGGATGTTGGTGCAGCTGTCGTGGGTGTTGGTGCAGCTGTTGTTGTTGTTGGTGAAGCAGTTGTGGTTGTTGGTGCAGCTGTAATCGTTGTTGGTGCAACAGTTGTTGTTGTTGGTGCAACAGTTGTGGTTGTTTGTGCAGCTGTCGTGGTTGTTGCTGCAGCTGGTGTGGATGTTGGTGCAGCTGTTGTGGTTGTTAGTGCAGCTGTAGAATATGTTGATGCAGCTGTCATGGTTGTCGATGCAGCTGTCGTGGTTGTTTGTGCAGCTGTAGTGGATGTTGGTGCAGCTGTCATGTTTGTTGGTTCAGCTGAAGTTGATGTTGTTGCAGTATTCGTTGTGGTTGCTGCAGATGTAGTGGTTGCTGGTAAAGCTGTCGAGGTTGTTGGTGCCATAGTTGTGGTTGTTGGTGCAGCTGTAGTAGATGTTGGTACAGCTGCAGTGGTTGTTGGTGAAGCTGTCGTGGTTGTTGATGCAGCTGTAGTAGATGTTGGTGCAGCTGTAGTAGATGTTGGAGCAGTAGTCGTGGTTGTTGGTGCAGCTGTTGTGGTTCTTGGTGCAGCTGGAGTAGATGATGTTGGAGTAGTCGTGGTTGTTGGTAAAGCTGTTGTGGTTGTTGGTTCAGCTGTAGTCGATGTTGGTGCAGCAGTTGTGGTTGTTGATGCAGCTGTATTGGATGTTTGTGCTGCAGTCGTGGGTTTTGGTGCAGCAGTCGTGGTTGTTGGTGCAACAGTCATTGTTGTTGGTGCAGATGTCATGGTTGTTGGTGCAGCTGTAGTTGATGTTGCTGCAGCTGTAGTGGGTGTTGGTGTAGTTGTCGTGGTTGTTGGTGCAGCTGTCGTAGTTGTTGGTGCAGCAGTCGTGGTTGTTGGTGCAACAGTCGTTGTTGTTGCTGCAACAGTCGTGGTTGTTGGTGCAGCTGTCATGGTTGTTGGTGAAGCTGTTGTGCTTGTTGGTGCAGTAGTCATGGTTGTTGGTGCAACAGTCATTGTTGTTGCTGCAACAGTCGTGATTGTTGGTGCAGCTGTCGTGGATGTTGGTTCAGCTGTCGTAGTTGTTGGTGCAGCAGTCGTGGTTGGTGGTGCAACAGTCGTTGTTGTTGCTGCAACAGTCGTTGTTGTTGGTGCAGCTGTCGTGGTTGTTGGTGCAGCTGTTGTGGTTGTTGGTGCAGTAGTCATGGTTGTTGGTGCAACAGTCATTGTTGTTGCTGCAACAGTCGTGATTGTTGGTGCAGCTGTCGTGGATGTTGGTTCAGCTGTCGTAGTTGTTGGTGCAGCAGTCGTGGTTGGTGGTGCAACAGTCGTTGTTGTTGCTGCAACAGTCGTTGTTGTTGGTGCAGCTGTCGAGGTTTTTGTTGCAGCTGTCGTGGTTGTAGATGCAGCTGTCGTGGTTGTTGGTGCAGCAGTTGTGGTTGTTGGTGCAGCTCTTGTGGTTGTTGGTGCTTGAGTTTTGGTTGTTTGTGCAGCTGTTGTGGTTATTGGTGCAACTGTTGTGGTTGTTGGTGCTTGTGGTGTTGTTGTTGGTGGTATTTGTGTTTTGGTAGTTTGGGATTGTGTTGTGGTTGTTGGTGGAGATGTCGTGGTTGTTGGTGGAGATGTCATGGTTGTTGGTGGAGATGTCATGGTTGTTGGTGCAACAGTTGTGGTTGTTGGTGTAGCTGTTGTGGTTGTTGGTGCAGCTGTCGTCGTTGTTGGTGCAACAGTCGTGGTTGTTAGTGCAGCTGTTGTGGTTGTTGGTGCAGCTGTAGTAGATGTTGTTGCAGCTGTCGTGGTTGTTGGTGCAGCTGTTATGGTTGTTGGTGCAGCTTTAGTAGATGTTGTTGCAGCTGTCGTGGTTGTTGGTGCAGCTGTAGTAGATATTGGTGCAGTAGTCGTTGTTGTTGGTGCAGCTGTAGTGGATGATGTTGGAGTAGTCGTGGTTGTTGGTGCTGCTGTCGTGGTTTTTGTTGCAGCTGTTGTGGATGTCGGTGCAGCTGTCGTGCTTGTTGGTTCAGCTATTGTGGATGTTGGTGCTGCTGTTGTGGTTATTGGTGCAGCTGTTTTGATTGTTGGTGCAGCTGTAGTAGATGTTGGTGCAGCTGTAGTGGTTATTGGTGCAGCAGTCGTGGTTGTTCGTGCAGCTGTCGTGGTTCTTGGTGCAGCTGTAGTAGATGTGGGTGCAACTGTAGTGGTTATTGGTGCAGCAGTCATGGTTGTTGGTGCAGCTGTAGTGGTTGTTGGTGCAGCTGTCGTGATTGTTGGTGCAGCTGTAGTAGATGTTGGTACAGTTTTTGTGGTTGTTGATCTAGTGGTTGTTGGTGCATTAGTGATGGTTGTTGGTGCACCTGTAGTGGTTGTTGTTGCAGCTGGTGTGGTTGTTGGTGCAATTGTCGTGGTTGTTGATGCTGCTGTCGTGGTTGTTGGTGCAGCTGTAGTAGATGTTGGTGCAGTTTTTGTGGTTGTTGATGTAGATGTAGTGGTTGTTGGTGCATTAGTCATGGTTGTTGATGCACCTGTATTGGTTGTTGTTGCAGCTGGTGTGGTTGTTGGTGCAGCTTTAGTAGATGTTGGTGCAGTTTTCGTGGTTGTTGATGTAGATGTAGTGGTTGTTGGTGCATTAGTCATGGTTATTGGTGCAACTGTCGTGGTTGTTGATGCAGCTGTAGTAGATGTTGGTGCAGCTGTAGTGGTTATTGGTGCATTAGTCGTGATTGTTGGTGCAGCTGGAGTAGTTGTTGGTGCAGCTGGGGTAGATGATGTTGGAGTAGACGTGGTTGTTGGTGCAGCATTTGTGGTTGTTGGTGCAGCATTTGTGGTTATTGGTGCAGCATTTGTGGTTATTGGTGCAGCATTTGTGGTTGTTGGTGCAGCTGTAGTAGATGTTGGTGCAGTAGTAGTAGTTGTTGGTGCAGCTGACATAGATGAAGTTGGAGTAGTCGTGGTTATTGGTGCAGCTGTTGTTGTTATTGGTGCTGCTGTTGTGGTAATTGTTACAGTAGTCGTGGTTGTTGATGCAGATGTAGTGGTTGTTGATGCAGCTGAAGCGGAAGTTGGTGCAGAATTTGTGGTTGTTGGTGCAGATGTAGTGCTTGTTGGTGCAGCTGTTGTAGTTGTTGGTGCAGTTGTCGTGGTTTTTAATGCAGCTGTATTAGATGTTGGTGCAGCTGTAGTGGTTATTGGTGCATTAGTTGTGATTGTTGGTGCAGTTGTAGAGGTTGTTGGTAAAGCTGTAGTGGTTATTGGTGCAGCAGTCATGGTTGTTGGTGCAGCTGTCGTGGTTATTGGTGCTGCTGTTGTGGTAATTGATACAGTAGTCGTGGATGTTGACGCAGATGTAGTGGTTATTGATGCAGCTGAAGCGGAAGTTGGTGCAGTATTTGTGGTTGTTGGTGCAGATGTAGTGGTTGTTGGTGCAGCAGTCGGGGTTTTTAGGGCAGCTGTAGTGGATGTTGGTGCAGCTGTTGTGGTTCTTGGTGAAACTGTTGTGGTTGTTGGTGTAGCAGTCGTGGTTGTTAGGGCTGCTGTTGTGGATGTTGGTGCAGCTGTCGTGGTTGTTGGTGCAGCTGTAGTGGATGTTGGTGCAGTAGTTGTGGTTGTTGTTGCAGATGTAGTGGTTGTTGGTGCAGCTGCCATGGTTGTTGGTGCAGTTGTCGTGGTTATTGGTGCAGCAGTCGTGGTTGTTGGTGCAGCTGTCGTGGTTCTTGGTGCAGATGTAGTAGATGTTGGTACAGCTGTAGTGGTTTTTGGTGCAGCAGTCGTGGATGTTGGTGCAGCTGTCGTGGTTCTTGGTGCAGCTGTCTTGGTTGTTGGTGCAGCTGCAGTGGTTGTTGGTGCAGCTGGAGTAGATGATGTTGGAGTAGTCATGGTTGTTGGTGCAGCTGTAGTGGTTGTTGGTGCAGCTGTCGTGGTTGTTGGTGCAGCTGTTGTGGTTGTTGGTGCAGCTGTAGTAGATGATGTTGGAGTAGTCATGGTTGTTGGTGCAGCTGTAGTGGTTGTTAGGGCTGCTGTTGTGGATGTTGGTGCAGCTGTCGTGGTTGTTGGTGCAGCTGTAGTGGATGTTGGTGCAGTAGTTGTGGTTGTTGTTGCAGATGTAGTGGTTGTTGGTGCAGCTGCCATGGTTGTTGGTGCAGTTGTCGTGGTTATTGGTGCAGCAGTCGTGGTTGTTGGTGCAGCTGTCGTGGTTCTTGGTGCAGATGTAGTAGATGTTGGTACAGCTGTAGTGGTTTTTGGTGCAGCAGTCGTGGATGTTGGTGCAGCTGTCGTGGTTCTTGGTGCAGCTGTCTTGGTTGTTGGTGCAGCTGCAGTGGTTGTTGGTGCAGCTGGAGTAGATGATGTTGGAGTAGTCATGGTTGTTGGTGCAGCTGTAGTGGTTGTTGGTGCAGCTGTCGTGGTTGTTGGTGCAGCTGTAGTGGTTGTTGGTGCAGCTGTAGTGGTTGTTGGTGCAGCTGTCGTGGTTGTTGGTGCAGCTGTAGTGGTTGTTGGTGCAGCTGTAGTGGTTGTTGGTGCAGCTGTTGTGGTTCTTGGTGCAGCTGTTGTAGATGTTGGAACAGCTGCAGTGGTTGTTGGTGAAACTGTCGTGGTTGTTGGTGTAGCAGTCGTGGTTGTTATGGCTGCTTGCGTGGTTGTTGTTGCAGCTGGTGTGGTTGTTAGTGCAGCTCTAGTTGTTGTTGGTGCAGCTGTAGTGTTTGTTGGTGCAGCTGTTGTGGTTGTTAGTGCAGCTTTAGTGGATGTTTGTGCAGCTGTCGTATTTGTTGGTTCTGCTGTAGTGGTTGTTGGTGGAGAGGTCGTGGTAGTTGTTGCAGCTGCCATGTATGTTGGTGCAGATGTCTTGGATGTTGGTGCAGCTGTTGTGGTTGTTGGTGCAACAGTCGTGATTGTTGGTGCAGCTGTCGTGGATGTTGGTTCAGCTGTCGTAGTTGTTGGTGCAGCAGTCGTGGTTGGTGGTGCAGCAGTTGTGGTTGTTGGTGCAGCTCTTGTGGTTGTTGGTGCTTGAGTTTTGGTTGTTTGTGCAGCTGTTGTGGTTATTGGTGCAACTGTTGTGGTTGTTGGTGCTTGTGGTGTTGTTGTTGGTGGTATTTGTGTTTTGGTAGTTTGGGATTGTGTTGTGGTTGTTGGTGGAGATGTCGTGGTTGTTGGTGGAGATGTCATGGTTGTTGGTGGAGATGTCATGGTTGTTGGTGCAACAGTTGTGGTTGTTGGTGTAGCTGTTGTGGTTGTTGGTGCAGCTGTCGTCGTTGTTGGTGCAACAGTCGTGGTTGTTAGTGCAGCTGTTGTGGTTGTTGGTGCAGCTGTAGTAGATGTTGTTGCAGCTGTCGTGGTTGTTGGTGCAGCTGTTATGGTTGTTGGTGCAGCTTTAGTAGATGTTGTTGCAGCTGTCGTGGTTGTTGGTGCAGCTGTATTGGATTTTTGTGCTGCAGTCGTGGGTTTTGGTGCAGCAGTCGTGGTTGTTGGTGCAACAGTCGTTGTTGTTGGTGCAACAGTCGTTGTTGTTGGTGCAACAGTCGTTGTTGTTGGTGCAGCTGTCGTGGTTGTTGGTGCAGCTGTTGTGGTTGTTGGTGCAGTTTTAGTATATGTTGTTGATGGTGTCGTGGTTGTTGTTGCAGCTGTCATGGTTGTTGGTGCAGCTGTCGAGGTTGTTGTTGCAGCTGTCGTGGTTGTAGATGCAGCTGTCGTGGTTGTTGATGCAGCTGACGTGGTTGTTGGTGCAGCTGTAGTGGTCATTGCTGCACCTGTAGTGGTTGTTGATGCACCTGTTGTGGTTGTTGGTGCAGCAGTTGTGGTTGTTGGTGCTTGTGTTCTGGTTGTTTGTGCAGCTGTTGTGGTTATTGGTGCAACTGTTGTGGTTGTTGGTGCAGCTGTCGTCGTTGTTGGTGCAACAGTCATGGTTGTTGGTGCAGCTGTTGTGGTTGTTGGTGCAGCTGTAGTAAATGTTGTTGCAGCTGTCGTGGTTGTTGGTGCAGCTGTATTGGATGTTTGCGCTGCAGTCGTGGGTTTTGGTGCAGCAGTCATGGTTGTTGGTGCAACAGTCGTTGTTGTTAGTGCAGCTGTCATGGTTGTTGGTGCAGCTGTAGTTGATGTTGCTGCAGCTGTAGTGGATGTTGGTGTAGTTGTCGTGGTAGTTGGTGCAGCTGTTGTGGTAGTTGGTGCAGCTGTCGTGGTTGTTGGTGCAGCTGTTGTGGTTATTGGTGATTGTGTTCTGGTTGTTCGTGCAGTTTTTGTGGTTATTGGTGCAACTGTTGTGGTTATTGGTGCTTGTGGTGTTGTTATTGGTGCAGCTGTCGTGGTTATTGGTGGTTGTGTTGTGGTTGTAGGTGCTTGTGTTGTGGTTGTTGGTGAAGCTGTAGTAGTTTTTGGTGCAACTGTTGTGGTTGTTGGTAAAGTAGTCATGGTTGTTGGTGCAGCAGTTGTGGTTGTTGGTGCAGCTGTTGTGGTTGTCGTTGCAGCTGACGTGGTTGTTGGTGCAGCTGTAGTGGTCATTGCTGCACCTGTAGTGGTTGTTGATGCACCTGTTGTGGTTGTTGGTGCAGCTCTTGTGGTTGTTGGTGCTTGTGTTCTGGTTGTTTGTGCAGCTGTCGTGGTTGTTGGTGCACCTGTAGTGGTTGTTGATGCACCTGTTGTGGTTGTTGGTGCAGCAGTCATGGATGTTGGTGCAGCTGTCGTGGTTGTTGGTGCAGCTGTAGTGGATGTTGGTGAAGCTGTAGTGGTTGTTTGTGCAACTGTCGTGGTTTTTGCTGCAGCTGTAGTGGATGTTTGTGAAGCTGTAGTGGTTGTTGGTTCAGCTGTTGGGGTTGTTGGTGCAGCTGTTGTTGTTGGTGCAGATGTCGTGGTTGTTGGTGCAGCTGTAGTGGATGTTGGTGCAGCTGTAGTGGCTGTTGATGTAGGAGTTGTAGTTGTAGAGAAGAATGTTGATGTGACCTCTGTTAATCATAAAACATAAAAAAAAAATATTAATTTTCCTTATATAATATATTTTAAACAATTTCACCTCAGTGTTAAAAAAAACATTTATTTTCTGTATATCAGCAGCATTTTTAACAACCATTTTTAAAAATGTCTCATTTAGAGCCAACACAGCCACTTTCAATTCGACATGAGCATTTAGGAAAAGAAGTAGACCCACCAATAAAATTGACATTCAAGGTTAAATCACACATTTATTATGTTTAATTGCAAATGTTGTTGGATGGGAAAGGGAATGGACTTGAGCCCTTGAGAACAACATCCCCCCTACCCCAAACACAGGAAATCATTTTTTTATTATTTAATTTTTCGGCAAAAACATTTAATGACTGATAAGAGATAATGGTAACACTTTACAAAAAGGTTGTATATGTTGGCAATTAGTTAATGCATTAGCTAACACGAACTAACGATGAGCCATACTCCTACAACATTTATTAATCTTAGTTCATTTCAGAATTTACTAATACTTTTATTCAATCTAGTGCTTAGGCTGGTAACATTAATTAATGCACCATAATCGAACATGATTTAACTGTATTGACATTAACTAACAATATCAAGAATTAATATTGAAAAAAAACTATATTGTTTATTGTTTGTTCATGTTAGGTTATGCATTTACTAATGTTTACGACTACAACCTTATTGTAAAGTGTTACAGATCTAATAAATTAATACATATTGTACACAACATTTTAAACACATAGTGTGAATTAAAGGAATCCCAGTGCTTTAGTTTCCTTTTAGTCTGTCTGCTTTCTTGTTGTTTCTTCTTTAATATTAAATGTTTCTCTCCTCTTATTTATCAACCCTTACATTGTTACTTGGACTGTCCTCTTGTTTTATATCCACATTGTATCTTTCTTTTAATGTTGATTTATATTTTGCTTGTCTAAGTTTGTCTAAGTTGTCTGTCATCTTTATGTTTGTTGTCATGATATCTCTTCTCTGTTCTTCTTTCATGTAATTAATTTCATTGTCAGCTCTCTTCAAAGGCTTTATGTGCCCAGATAGCAGACGGAGTCGGCCCGAATGTGGCCTCATGATGGCACTGCTGGCGTGCTGCCGGCAACGGCATGCAACATGTCAGCCAAGTATGGGCCAGGTGTGGCAATGATGGCACTGGATCCATGATGGCAGATAACATTTGGGCCAGTTGTGGGTGGGAGGTATGTGGCCCAGATCAGTGTAGTGATTCTGGCCCAGATCAGTTTAGTGATTGTAAGCCACATTTGAAATACTGTGATTAACAATAAATAATTGAGGGATTTTCAGGCTATCTTAATGTTAATTTAACCTTTATTAAATAAAATGTTAGTTTTGTATTAAAAGAAGCTAATATATTTGGACATGTTTGTCTACATTTTAATCACATAAACATGCCTTCAGATCATGGGTCAACATTATTTTGTAAAATTTTTGATAACGTTGCTTTGAGAATCACGCCATGGATCGATTCGATTTAAACTTGATTTTGCGCGATTTTCATTGTAGGAGGAGTTTATTCCTGCTGAAGATTTCTGATTTCAATGACTGAGTAAAACTATCATTGTGTACAATCAGATGTTAGAAATACACGATATGTTTCACTGTGCTTTTGCCTGCCGAAGTGTTAAAAAAGATCAAATCATTGTGCCAGTTAACCTTCGCGTTACGTTAAGGATGCGCAGTTTATTTATTCAGTGCAACAAGAACCTACACGCGGATGACATCAAAGTACTGCGAGAGCGACTCGAAAGATCATGGACAGCATTCTGATTTCAAATCGCTCTCGCGGTATTTTAACGTCATCTGGTTGTCAGTTCCTCCAACGCAGCATTACGTCGAACACCTTGTCAAAAATGATTGAGATGGCCAATCAAATTAAAAAAGGCGAGTGCCACTGGCCAATCACATAACAGAAAACGAGCTTTCCTGTTAACGCAAGCCGAGCGGCGGCCAATCAAATTAACCAATAGGCGGGTTTACCGCCAGGAGAAGCAGTTACACCGTGTCAATCAATCATAACGGACACGGATTTCAAAGGCAGCAGGATGAAAGATAACCAGTAAGTACCTGAACTTAAATATTTAAACTTTTTCAATCATAAAAATGTTTTTGTTTAAATGTCTGACAAACGTATAAAGGGATGCAAACGTTTACGTGATTTAGGTGTAATGTAATGCGTTGTATTGTCCGTGTGACATAAATTGATATTAAATTAGCTGTTTTCTATAAGGTTAAGAATTACTGTGATCATATTATAATGAAGTAATCGAACTTGGTTATCTGGTCTTCCTGATGTCAGAAGAACATTTATTTAAAAAATATATATATTTAAAATGTATTTCTGTAATGTTTAATTGTATTTTTTGTGAAAGTCTATCAGGTCTGAGTTCATTAAGACATGAAGACTCTGGAGTGGGACAAGAAGGATGATGGGGTGTATATTCCAATAGACACATTAAGGTAAATTAAATATTAAGGCTCATGTTTGCATCTTTGTGTTTATATATCAAAAGATTGCTCTGTGATTTCAGTGAAAGCTGATAAATACAGAGGGCTGGACAGTGGTTTCATTGATTAAGTGAGTAAGAACTGACCATAGCCTAACATTAATTTAGTTACCCGAATTGCATTGTTGAATACAAAGGAAAATGGTAAAAATACAAATATTTTGAATATGGAATACTGTGAAATTATTTTCTGTTAATCATCTGCTTTGTTTGCTTCAGGTAAAGAGGTGGGACAATGATGCTGACAGGACAGGAGGAGGTGACATTCAGGTTAGTGACAGTACATCAGGGCCACCATTTAATTTAATGTTAATTTAATTGCTTCAAAAATAAATATTGACAAATCTTTACAATTATATTTGCAAAGCTGAATTTCTCATTATGTGGATAAAGTATGACAGCAATTGTGAAGACCTTAGACGTCGTGCAGTATATGGTTCTTCTCTCTTTCATTTATATTGATTTGACTTAATTTTCTTGGTAAATAATAATGGGGATATTCCCAATATAATATATTTTAATTAGTACATGCTTAGAACATATCTCATTTGCTCATTTGCTTTGTATCTAAGCTATGTTTCATTTTATTTAGACATTCAGCGCAGACATTTTCATCCAAAGCAACTTGAGGAAGAAAACAAGAAGCAGTTCATCCTAAAAGGTTCATCTTCTAATTCTCTATCTAAATGTTTGTTTTAAAGTATATCATTATGTTTTTAATTACTATTGCTTCATAACAATTATTGATTTGCATCTGTTTTCTTTTATATAACAGTGGGCTGCTGTATGGAAAGAGGAGCTGAGAAGAAAAGAGACGCTGGAAAGCAGTACTTCTTGTTGAGGACAATCCTGAATAGGAACACTTTCTCATATACACATAGATTATAATTTAGTGTTTGATATTTTTTTCATTTTTATTAATTGTATTGTTTTAATTTTTCGTTTTATTTGAAATTACCTAAGTTAGATTCATGCTAATACTTTAACTGGAACTTGTATCTTTGCGTGAAGCTGGATGTAGAGTTGGTTTCACTTTCACATACACATGAAGTTTCTAAATAACTTAACTAACTTTTAAGTTCAGTTTGGTTTAAACTTGTATTTACCCATGGTTATTCATTTAAATTTCAATTCATCCTAATATATTAATTTCAATGAAAACTTCTGTATTTGTGTATAGCTGGTTATTTGGGCAAACTACATTTCACACCAATGTAACTGTCACAAAGTTTTTTTACTATCAGTTTGTTCTAAATTTTTGTTTGTTTACTAAGGATGAAATTGCTTTGTAATTTAAGTTGTTGGTGTTAGATTCATGCCAATAATGTATTTGAACAAACTAGTATTTTTGTTTATTGCTGGCAGTTTATTCTAGAAGAGTTTTAACACGTACAATGTTGTAGTGTTATTGACTTGTGTGTTATTTATTAATAAAAGGCAAACAATTTGAAAGTAATTTTTGTGTGATTTATGTATTAATATAATTTGGGCAAGATTAGGCTGAGTGATGGCTCAGTTTTGGAAGTTCTGGTTAAATGCTGGTTTTAATATGGTTGACCTATGGCTGAGAACTGGTACCGATGTTAGAACCTGTTCTGGCCCAGGTTTGGGCCGATTATGGGCTATTATCTGGCAGAGACATGGGAGTTATGGCCCATGTGTGGCCCTTGTCTGTAATTCAGAACTGGGCCACTGTAGGGCCGTCATTCTTCGTTGTATGTGGGCCGAGGAAAAACTGGTTGTGTGGGCCAGAGCTGGGCCGGAACAAAATTGCTATCTGGGTGTGTGTTTCTGACCATTTTTTTCTTATTATAAATAACTTGATTAAACTTTTTTAATATAGCCAAAACTACAAACTTACAAGGTGACATTGTAGACTGTGAAGCTGAATAAGTTTAGAATAACAACATTGCCACCTGCTGGCCATACTGATTAACAGCACGACATGACGAACAGAGTTGAGAGCATTTTTTTCTTAACTTTTTAGATTCCAAACATGATTGATAAGTAATGGTTCACCAGGATCTGTATTATTGTCTGCTTTTTACACAAAGATTATAACTAGTGATAGAGAAAATCTAGTTTTTCTACTTTTTCTGAATTGCTAAAACACTAAACCCCAAACTCTGAACTGAATTCATAGTGGCCTAAACCCATTCGTCAAATCATGTACTCTTTTTTCAAAACTCTAAACACAAACTTTTCAATAAAACACATATTTTACACTGTAATGCACTTGTTTTGTAAATACTAAACACAGGCAGGCAAAAGTTGAACATAAATAAAACACAGTTATCATAGAGTAAACACAACAACTAAAAATTTTACACACTTTTCTCTACTGGTATTTTCTACCAATTGTGTTGATTGGAAAGAGATGAAGATGTATGAAGAGTATGAGGAAGAATAGGACACCAGAAACGATACAATTGGCAAATTTTTTTGTTGGATTGCTGACTTTTTACAAAATACAGTACAAGTCCCAGCTAACAGGGAACGTTCTTATAACTTTGGCTAACGTTCTGTAAAGGTTCTCCCAAAGTTATCCAAAAACGTTCTTGCAATAACATTAGTAGAATCTTATTAGTTCGTTTCCCGAACGTTATCTGCAATTAATAAACGTCCTTTAAACGTTAGCATTAGAAACGTTTTTATTGTATTGTTAGTGGAACGTTCTACACACCCAAGCATTGCAAATGTTACCATTGTGTATGTAATGTAACGTTCTTAAAACGGTAGCATTGCAAACGTTATAATTGCATTGTTAGCGGAACGTTCTAGATACCCAAGCATTGGAAACGTTACCATTGTGTATGTAATCTAACGTCCTTAAAACGGCAACATTGAAAACATAACCATTTTTTATGTAATATAACGTTCTTAAAACGGTAGCATTGCAAATGTTATAAATGCATTGTTAGCAGAACGTTTTACATACCCTAGCATTAAAAACGTTACCATTGTGTATGTAATGTAACGTTCTTAAAACAGTAACATTGAAAACGTTAAAATTGCTTTGTTAGCAGATCATTCTGCACACCCTAGTCTTAAAAACGTTACCATTGTGTATGTAATGTAACGTTCTGAAAACTGTAACATTGAAAACGTTACCATTGTGTATGTAATGTAACATTCTTAAAACGGTATCATTGCAAACGTTATATTTGCTTTGTTATCAGAACATTCTGCACACCCTAGCATTAAAAACGTTACCATTGTGTATGTAATGTAACGTTCTTAAAACGGTAACATTGAAAACGTTATATTTGCTTTGTTATCAGAACATTCTGCACACCCTAGCATTAAAAACGTTACCATTGTGTATGTAATGTAACGTTCTTAAAACGGTAACATTGAAAATGTTATGTTTGCTTTGTTATCAGAACATTCTGCACACCCTAGCATTAAAAACGTTACCATTGTGTATGTAATGTAACGTTCTTAAAACTGTAACACTGAAAACGTTACCATTGTGTATGTAATGTAACATTCTTAAAACGGTAGAATTGCAAACGTTATATTTGCTTTGTTATCAGAACATTCTGCACACCCTAGCATTAAAAACGTTACCATTGTGTATGTAATGTAACATTCTTAAAACGGTAGAATTGCAAACGTTATATTTGCTTTGTTATCAGAACATTCTGCACACCCTAGCATTAAAAACGTTACCATTGTGTATGTAATGTAACGTTCTTAAAACTGTAACATTGAAAATTTTACCATTTTGTATGTAATGTAACATTCTTAAAACTGTAGCATTGCAAACGTTAAAATTGCTTTGTTATCAGAACATTCTGCACACCCTAGCCTTGAAAACGTTACCATTGTGTATGTAATATAACGTTCTTAAAACGGTAACATTGAAAACATTACCATTTTGTATGTCATGTAACGTTCTTAAAACAGTAGCATTGCAAACGTTATAATTGCTTTGTTATCAGAACATTCTGCACACCCTAGCATGGAAAACGTTACCATTGTGTATGTAATGTAACGTTCTTAAAACTGTAACATTGAAAACATTACCATTATGTATGTCATGTAACGTTCTTAAAACAGTAGCATTGCAAACGTTATAATTGCTTTGTTATCAGAACTTTCTGCACACCCTAGCATTAAAAACGTTACCATTGTGTATGTAATGTAACGTTCTTAAAACTGTAACATTGAAAACGTTACCATTGTGTATGTAATGTAAAATTCTTAAAACGGTAGCATTGCAAACGTTAAAATTGCTTTGTTATCAGAACTTTCTGCACACCCTAGCATGGAAAATGTTACCATTGTGTATGTAATGTAACGTTCTTAAAACTGTAGCATTGAAAACATTATAATTGCATTGTTAGCAGAACGTTCTACACACCCTAGCATTGAAAACGTTACTATTGTGTATGTAATGTAACGTTCTTCAAACGGTAGCATTGCAAACATTATATTTGCATAGTTAGCAGAACGTTCTACACACCCTAGCATTGAAAACGTTACCATTATGTATCTAATCTAACATTCTTAAAACTGTAACATTTAAAACATTATAATTGCAAAGTTAGCAGAACGTTCTTTATACCCTAGTATTGAAAACGTTACTATTGTGTATGTAATGTACTGTTCTTAAAACTGTAGCATTGAAAACGTTACCATTGTGTATATAATGTAACGTTCTTAAAAGGGTAGCATTGACAACTATTTAATTGCATAGTTAGCAGAACGTTCTTCATACCCTAGCATTGAAAACGTTACTGTTGTGTATGTAATGTAAAGTTTTTAAAACTGTAGCATTGAAAACGTTACCATTGTGTATGCAATGTAACTTTCTTACAATGGTAGCATTGAAAACGTTATAATTGTATTGTAAGCATTACAACATTACCATTGCATAGTGTAATATTCTAAAAATGTTGGCATAAAAATGTATCTTCTGGGGATTTAAATTGGGGTGAGCCGATCCGATATGCAGTATCCGATATTGGCAAAAAATGGCCAGATCGAATATTGTAGAAGGGAGTACCCCAGCTAACAATTTTACGTTATAAAAACGTTCCCGGAACGTCTTACGAAAGTTTGGAAAAGGTTTTTTTTAACGTTCTTACAACGTTAAAAGCGTCCAGTTTTTTAGACGTGGTATTAACGTTAATGTGTGGTTATAAGAACGTTATTAAAAACGTTTTTAGAAAGGTTCAGTCTGTTGTTATATTAATGGTCTAATAACGTTTTTAAACTTGTTCCTAGAACATTAATATAACAACAAACCGAACCATTCTAGAAACGTTTTTAAAAACGTTCTTGTAACCAAAAAATAACGTTAATACTACGTCTAAAAAACTGGACGCTTTTAACGTTCCAAGAACGTTTCAACCGAATGTTTTTGTAACCAGTTACAAACGTTAGAAAAACGTTCCTAGCACATTAATATAATGGCAAATGGGACGGTTCAAGAACGGTTTTATAAATGTCCTTAGAACAGTAATATCATGGTGATTGGAATGTTTTAATAACGTTTTGAAACACGTTCTTAGAACATTAACATAACAACAAACCGAACCATTCTAGAAACGTTTTTAAAAACGTTCTTGTAACCAAACAATAACGTTAATACTACGTCTAAAAAACTGGACGTTTGTACTGTGTAAGAACGTTTAAACAATGTTTTTATAACCTGTTACGAACGTTAGAAAAACGTTCCTAGAACATTAATGCAATGGCAAATGGGACGTTTCAAGAACAGTTTTAAAAACGTCCTTAGAACAGTAATATCATGGTGATTGGAATGTTTTAATAACATTTTGAAACACGTTCTTAGAACATTAACATAACAACAAACCGAACCATTCTAGAAACGTTTTTAAAAACGTTCTTGTAACCAAACAATAACATTAATACTACGTCTAAAAAACTGGACGTTTGTACTGTGTAAGAACGTTTAAACAATGTTTTTATAACCTGTTACGAACGTTAGAAAAACGTTCCTAGAACATTAATATAATGGAAAATGGGACGTTTCAAGAACGGTTTTAAATACGTCCTTAGAACAGTAATATCATGGTGATTGGAATGTTTTAATAACGTTTTGAAACAAGTTCTTAGAACATTAACATAACAACAAACCGAACAATTCTAGAAACGTTTTTAAAAACGTTCTTGTAACCAAACAATAACGTTAATACTACGTCTAAAAAACTGGACGTTTGTACTGTGTACGAACGTTTAAACAATGTTTTTATAACCTGTTTCGAACGTTAGAAAAACGTTCTGAGAACATGAATATAATGGTGAATGGAACGTTTCAATAACGTTTTTAAAAACGTTATTAGACCATTAATATAACAACAGACTGAACCTTTCTAAAAACATTTTAAATAAAAAACTGGACGCTTTTAACGTTGTAAGAACGTTAAAAAAAAAGGTTTTCCAAACTTTCGTAAGACGTTCCGGGAACGTTTTTATAACGTAAAATTGTTAGCTGGGGTGCTGCTTACAGTAATATTGAAAACTTACTATTACTTGTAGTATTTACAGTAAAATATTCACTATATTCCCTAAATTAAACTTGTGGTTACAGTAATACAGATTTCTCACAGTATTTGTAAAGTGTGTTGTTACAAACAATTTTGTGTTTTCCATTTTTTTTATATAGTGTCTAATGAATGCTTTGTAGTGTTTTATATTATAGACTTATGTGTGTATGATTTGAAAGTTTAGTTTGATTTTAAGTACAGGTCAAATAGTTTTGAATATTTTAAAATTTTGCTAGAAGAGTCAGGGGTTCTGTAAATTTTGTTTAAAAATCTGGATTTGTGTTTAAGGTTTTGAGAAGATGAGTGATGGTTTCGAAAAATGTTTTTTAGCGATGCAAAAAACTGTAATAGTGTATGAGTGAAACTTACCCACACTGGTGACATCATAACTTGTATTAGCATTAAGGAGTGCCAGTTCAACATCATTATTATTGGGTGGTTGAGAGAATATGCCATTCATCTCTGTGACGATTGATCCTTTCCTACAACAAGAAAGAGAAGACTAATGGGCTCATGTTTTTCAATTAACTGTGATATAAATCTTGTAATTTTCAGTAAAATAATGCTTTGCTTTATTGCACAAATGATAATTGCATGTGAAAAACAACTTTAGATTACACAGACATATTGTTGTTTAAAAATGACAAACTTACGTGAACTGAATAATTATCAGTTTAATGAAATATATAAGTTTACTCCTCAAGACTGCCTCAAACTGTAGAAAAAAGTAAAACACATTCAGTTTACAACGGTCAACTGTACCACAGAAACACTTTATAATAAACTCAATTACTGGAAAATAAACTCACAGAATTTTTTTATTTTATACCCCCCGGTTTCACAGACAAGGCTTAAGGTTAGTGCTAGACTAAGACACATGTTTGATATGTCTCAACTGAAAATAACTTCTTAAATGGGGCAGTGTCATTGATTTGTCTCAATACACACCAGTAACATCTTTATCTAATGCTGGCTCATAAAGATGTTTAAATGTCTTAAATAAGGCCTAGTCTTAGTTAAGCCTTGTTTGTAAATCCAAGCAATAAAACAAAAAGTTTCAATAGTAACAATGTCTACATTATAGTGCATATTCCAGTTCTCATTGCTCTACTGTTTACTGTGTTTTATATTATTTTGTATTAAATTCTGTGATTCTTCTTTAAAACTGTTTTAAGTGTTTGTGTAGCACTGTACCTCATATATCATTCTGTGCTCCCGACTTTTATAAGCATCAGAAGATCGGTCTGACAGTTCAGAGATAAAAGATTCTTTTGTAACCATTTTGATACGGACTGTGTATGCTTTTGCTGTGGTTGTTGGTGCAGCTGTTGTGGTTGTTGGTGCTCGTGTTGTGGTTGTTGGTGCTTGCGATGTGGTTGTTGGTGCATCTGTTGTGGTTGTTGGTGCATCTGTTGTGGTTGTTGGTGCATCCGTTGTGGTTACTGGTGCTTGTGTTGTGGTTGTTGGTGCTTGTGTTGTGGTTTTTGATGCTTGTGTTGTGGTTGTTGGTGCAGCTGTTGTGGTTGTTGGTGCAGCTGTCATGGTTTTTGGTGCAGTTGTAGTGGATGTTAGTGCAGCTGTCGTGGTTGTTGGTGCAGCTGTCGTGGTTGTTTTTGAAGCTGTAGTGGATGTTGGTGCAGCTGTTGTGGTTGTTTGTGCAGCTGTAGTGGATGTTGGTGCAGCTGTAGTGGTTGTTGGTGCAGCTGTAATGGATGTTGGTGCAGCTGTAGTGGTTGTTGGTGCAGCTGTAGAAGAATTTGGTGCAGCTGATGTGGTTGTTGGTGCTTGTGTTGTGGTTGTTGGTGCTTGTGTTGTGGTTGTTGGTGCTTGTGTTGTGGTTGTTGGCGCTTGTGTTGTTGTTGTTGGTGCAACTGCTGTGGTAGTTGGTGCAGCTGTCATGGTTGTTGGTGCAGTTGTAGTGGATGTTAGTGCAGCTGTCATGGTTGTTGGTGCAGTTGTAGTGGATGTTAGTGCAGCTGTCGTGGTTGTTGGTGCAGCTGTCGTGCTTGCTGGTTCAACTTTAGTGGTTGTTGGTGCAGTTGTAGTGGATGTTAGTGCAGCTGTCGTGGTTGTTGGTGCAGCTGTCGTGCTTGCTGGTTCAACTTTAGTGGATGTTGGTGCAGCTGTTGTGGTTGTTGGTGCAGCTGTCATGGTTGTTGGTGGAGTTGTAGTGGATGTTAGTGCAGCTGTCGTGGTTGTTGGTGCAGCTGCCGTGCTTGCTGGTTCAACTTTAGTGGATGTTGGTTCAGCTGTTGTGGTTGTTTGTGAAGCTGTAGTGGATGTTGGTGCAGCTGTTGTGGCTGTTTGTGCAGCTGCAGTGGATGTTGGTGCAGCTGCAGTGGATGTTGGTGCAGCTGTAGTGGCTGATGGTGCAGCTGTAATGGATGTTGGTGCAGCTGTAGTGGTTGTTGGTGCAGCTGTAGAAGAATTTGGTGCAGCTGTCGTGCTTGCTGCTTCAACTTTAGTGGATGTTGGTGCAGCTGTTGTGGTTGTTGGTGCAGCTGTCGTGGTTGTTGGTGCAGCTGTCATGGTTGTTGGTGCAGTTGTAGTGGATGTTAATGCAGCTGTCGTGGTTGTTGGTGCAGCTGCCGTGCTTGCTGGTTCAACTTTAGTGGATGTTGGTTCAGCTGTTGTGGTTGTTTGTGAAGCTGTAGTGGATGTGGTTGTTTGTGAAGCTGTAGTGGATGTTGGTGCAGCTGTTGTGGTTGTTTGTGCAGCTGTAGTGGATGTTGGTGCAGCTGTAGTGGTTGTTGGTGCAGCTGTAGAAGAATTTGGTGCAGCTGATGTGGTTGTTGGTGCTTGTGTTGTGGTTGTTGGCACTTGTGTTGTTGTTGTTGGTACAACTGCTGTGGTAGTTGGTGCAGCCGTTGTGGTTGTTGGTGCAACTGTTGTGGTTGTTGGTGCTTGTGTTGTGGTTGTTGGGGCTTGTGTTGTGGTTGTTGGTGCTTGGGATGTGGTTGTTGATGCAGCAGTTGTGGATGTTGGCATTTCTGTTGTGGTTGTTGGTGCTTGTGTTGTGGTTGTTGGTGCAGCTGTTGTTGTTGTTAAGGCTTGTGTTGTAGTTGTTGCAGCTGTTGTACTTGTTGGTGCTTGTGTTGTGGTTGTTGGTGCAGCAGTTGTGGTTGTTGGTGCAGCAGTTGTGGTTGTTGGTGCAGCAGTTGTGGATGTTGGCATTTTTGTTGTGGTTGTTGGCGCTTGTGTTGTGGTTGTTGGTGCAGCTGTCGTGCTTGCTGGTTCAACTTTAGTGGTTGTTGGTGCAGCTGTCATGGTTGTTGGTGCAGTTGTATTGGATGTTAGTGCAGCTGTCATGGTTGTTGGTGCAGCTGTCGTGGTTGTTTGTGAAGCTGTAGTGGATGTTGGTGCAGCTGTTGTGGTTGTTTGTGCAGCTGTAGTGGATGTTGGTGCAGCTGTAGTGGTTGTTGGTGCAGCTGTAATGGATGTTGGTGCAGCTGTAGTGGTTGTTGGTGCAGCTGTAGAAGAATTTGGTGCAGCTGATGTGGTTGTTGGTGCTTGTGTTGTGGTTGTTGGTGCTTGTGTTGTGGTTGTTGGTGCTTGTGTTGTGGTTGTTGGCGCTTGTGTTGTGGTTGTTGGCGCTTGTGTTGTTGTTGTTGTTGGTGCAACTGCTGTGGTAGTTGGTGCAGCTGTCATGGTTGTTGGTGCAGTTGTAGTGGATGTTAGTGCAGCTGTCATGGTTGTTGGTGCAGTTGTAGTGGATGTTAGTGCAGCTGTCGTGGTTGTTGGTGCAGCTGTCGTGCTTGCTGGTTCAACTTTAGTGGTTGTTGGTGCAGTTGTAGTGGATGTTAGTGCAGCTGTCGTGGTTGTTGGTGCAGCTGTCGTGCTTGCTGGTTCAACTTTAGTGGATGTTGGTGCAGCTGTTGTGGTTGTTGGTGCAGCTGTCATGGTTGTTGGTGGAGTTGTAGTGGATGTTAGTGCAGCTGTCGTGGTTGTTGGTGCAGCTGCCGTGCTTGCTGGTTCAACTTTAGTGGATGTTGGTTCAGCTGTTGTGGTTGTTTGTGAAGCTGTAGTGGATGTTGGTGCAGCTGTTGTGGCTGTTTGTGCAGCTGCAGTGGATGTTGGTGCAGCTGCAGTGGATGTTGGTGCAGCTGTAGTGGCTGATGGTGCAGCTGTAATGGATGTTGGTGCAGCTGTAGTGGTTGTTGGTGCAGCTGTAGAAGAATTTGGTGCAGCTGTCGTGCTTGCTGCTTCAACTTTAGTGGATGTTGGTGCAGCTGTTGTGGTTGTTGGTGCAGCTGTCGTGGTTGTTGGTGCAGCTGTCATGGTTGTTGGTGCAGTTGTAGTGGATGTTAATGCAGCTGTCGTGGTTGTTGGTGCAGCTGCCGTGCTTGCTGGTTCAACTTTAGTGGATGTTGGTTCAGCTGTTGTGGTTGTTTGTGAAGCTGTAGTGGATGTGGTTGTTTGTGAAGCTGTAGTGGATGTTGGTGCAGCTGTTGTGGTTGTTTGTGCAGCTGTAGTGGATGTTGGTGCAGCTGTAGTGGTTGTTGGTGCAGCTGTAGAAGAATTTGGTGCAGCTGATGTGGTTGTTGGTGCTTGTGTTGTGGTTGTTGGCACTTGTGTTGTTGTTGTTGGTACAACTGCTGTGGTAGTTGGTGCAGCCGTTGTGGTTGTTGGTGCAACTGTTGTGGTTGTTGGTGCTTGTGTTGTAGTTGTTGGGGCTTGTGTTGTGGTTGTTGGTGCTTGGGATGTGGTTGTTGATGCAGCAGTTGTGGATGTTGGCATTTCTGTTGTGGTTGTTGGTGCTTGTGTTGTGGTTGTTGGTGCAGCTGTTGTTGTTGTTAAGGCTTGTGTTGTAGTTGTTGCAGCTGTTGTACTTGTTGGTGCTTGTGTTGTGGTTGTTGGTGCAGCAGTTGTGGTTGTTGGTGCAGCAGTTGTGGATGTTGGCATTTTTGTTGTGGTTGTTGGTGCTTGTGTTGTGGTTGTTGGTGCAGCTGTCGTGCTTGCTGGTTCAACTTTAGTGGTTGTTGGTGCAGCTGTCATGGTTGTTGGTGCAGTTGTATTGGATGTTAGTGCAGCTGTCATGGTTGTTGGTGCAGCTGTCGTGCTTGCTGGTTCAACTTTAGTGGATGTTGGTGCAGCTGTTGTGGTTGTTGGTGCAGCTGTCATGGTTGTTGGTGCAGTTGTAGTGGATGTTAGTGCAGCTGTCGTGGTTGTTGGTGCAGCTGCCGTGCTTGCTGGTTCAACTTTAGTGGATGTTGGTTCAGCTGTTGTGGCTGTTTGTGAAGCTGTAGTGGATGTTGGTGCAGCTGTTGTGGCTGTTTGTGCAGCTGCAGTGGATGTTGGTGCAGCTGTAGTGGTTGTTGGTGCAGCTGTAATGGATGTTGGTGCAGCTGTAGTGGTTGTTGGTGCAGCTGTAGAAGAATTTGGTGCAGCTGATGTGGTTGTTGGTGCTTGTGTTGTGGTTGTTGGTGCTTGTGTTGTGGTTGTTGGCGCTTGTGTTGTTGTTGTTGGTGCAACTGCTGTGGTAGTTGGTGCAGCCGTTGTGGTTGTTGGTGCAACTGTTCTGGTTGTTGGTGCAGCTGTCATGGTTGTTGGTGCAGTTGTAGTGGATGTTAGTGCAGCTGTCATGGTTGTTGGTGCAGTTGTAGTGGATGTTAGTGCAGCTGTCGTGGTTGTTGGTGCAGCTGTCGTGCTTGCTGGTTCAACTTTAGTGGATGTTGGTGCAGCTGTTGTGGTTGTTGGTGCAGCTGTCATGGTTGTTGGTACAGTTGTAGTGGATGTTAGTGCAGCTGTCGTGGTTGTTGGTGCAGCTTTCGTGCTTGCTGGTTCAACTTTAGTGAATGTTGGTGCAGCTGTTGTGGTTGTTGGTGCAGCTGTCGTGGTTGTTGGTGCAGCTGTCGTGGTTGTTGGTGCAGCTGTCATGGTTGTTGGTGCAGTTGTAGTGGATGTTAGTGCAGCTGTCGTGGTTGTTGGTGCAGCTTTCGTGCTTGCTGGTTCAACTTTAGTGAATGTTGGTGCAGCTGTTGTGGTTGTTGGTGCAGCTGTCGTGGTTGTTGGTGCAGCTGTTGTGGTTGTTTGTGCAGCTGTAGTGGATGTTGGTGCAGCTGTAGTGGTTTTTGGTGCAGCTGTAGAAGAATTTGGTGCAGCTGATGTGGTTGTTGGTGCTTGTGTTGTGGTTGTTGGCGCTTGTGTTGTTGTTGTTGGTGCAACTGCTGTGGTAGTTGGTGCAGCCGTTGTGGTTGTTGGTGCAACTGTTGTGGTTGTTGGTGCTTGTGTTGTGGTTGTTGGTGCTTGGGATGTGGTTGTTGGTGCAGCAGTTGTGGATGTTGGCATTTCTGTTGTGGTTGTTGGTGCTTGTGTTGTGGTTGTTGGTGCAGCTGTTGTTGTTGTTAAGGCTTGTGTTGTAGTTGTTGGTGCAGCTGTTGTACTTGTTGGTGCTTGTGTTGTGGTTGTTGGTGCAGCAGTTGTGGTTGTTGGTGCAGCAGTTGTGGATGTTGGCATTTTTGTTGTGGTTGTTGGTGCTTGTGTTGTGGTTGTTGGTGCAGCTGTATGGGAAGAAGGTGCAGTTGTCGTGGTTGTTGGTGCAGCTGTCATGGTTGTTGGTGCAGTTGTAGTGGATGTTAGTGCAGCTGTCGTGGTTGTTGGTGTAGCTGTCGTGTTTGCTGGTTCAACTTTAGTGGATGTTGGTGCAGCTGTTGTGGTTGTTTGTTTAGCTTTAGTGGATGTTGGTGCAGATGTCGTAGTTGTTGGTGCAGGTTTAGTGGTTGTTGGTGCAGCTGTCATGGATGTCGGTGCAGCTGTTGTGGTTGATGGAGCAGCTGTAGTGGATGTTGGTGCAGCTGTAGTGGTTGTTAGTGCAGCTGTCGTAGTTGTTAGTGCAGCTGTCGTGGTTGTTAGTGCAGCTGTCGTGGTTGTTAGTGCAGCTGTTGTGGTTGTTAGTGCAGCTGTGGTGGTTGTTTGTGCAGCTGTAGTGGATGTTGGTACAGCTGTAGTGGTTGTTGGTGCAGCTGTTGTGGTTGTTGGTGCAGCTGTCGTGGTTGTTTGTGCAGCTGTAGTGGATGTTGGTGCAGCTGTAGTGGTTGTTGGTGCAGCTGTTGTGGTTGTTTGTGCAGCTGTAGTGGATGTTGGTGCAGCTGTAGTAATTGTTTGTGCAGCTGTTGTGGTTGTTTGTGCAGCTGTAGTGGATGTTAGTTCAGCTGTAGTGGTTGTTAGTGCAGCTTTAGTGGATGTTGGTGAAGCCGTTGTGGTTTTTGGTGAAGCTGTAGTACTTGCTGGTGCAGATGTTGTGGTTGTTGGTGCAGCTGTTGTGGTTGTTGGTGCAGCCGTTGTGGTTATTGGTGTTTGTGTTGTGGTTGTTGGTGATTGTGTTGTGGTTGTTGGTGAATCCGTTGTGGTTATTGGTGCTTGTGTTGTGGTTGTTGGTGCTTGTGTTGTGGTTGTTGGTGCAGCTGTAGTGGATGTTGGTGCAGCTGTAGTGGTTGTTAGTTCAGCTGTAGTGGTTGTTAGTGCAGCTTTAGTGGATGTTGGTGCAGCCGTTGTGGTTGTTGGTGAAGCTGTAGTACTTGCTGGTGCAGCTGTTGTGGTTGTTGGTGCAGCTGTTGTGGTTGTTGGTGCAGCCGTTGTGGTTATTGGTGTTTGTGTTGTGGTTGTTGGTGCTTGTGTTGTGGTTGTTGGTGCTTGTGTTGTGGTTGTTGGTGCATCCGTTGTGGTTATTGGTGCTTGTGTTGTGGATTTTTGTGCTTGTACTGTGGTTGTTGGCGCTTGTGTTGTTGTTGTTGGTGCAGCTGTTGTGGTAATTTGTGCAGCTGTAGTGGATGTTGGTGCAGCTGTAGAGGAAGTTGGTGCAACTGTTGTGGTTGTTGGTGCTTGTGTTGTGGTTGTTGGTGCAGCTGTTGTGGTTGTTGGTGCAACTTCTGTGGTAGTTGGTGCAGCTGTCGTAATTGCTGGTTCAGCTTTAGTGGATGTTGGTGCAGGTTTTGTGGTTGTTGGTGCTTGTGTTGTGGTTGTTGGCGCTTGTGTTGTTGTTGTTGGTGCAACTGCTGTGGTAGTTGGTGCAGCCGTTCTGGTTGTTCGTGCAACTGTCGTGGTTGTTTGTGGTTGTGTTGTGGTTGTTGGTGCAGCTGTTGTGGTTGTTGGTGCAACTGCTGTGGTTGTTTGTGCAGCTGTCGTGGTTGTTGGTGCTTGTGTTGTGGTTGTTGGTACAACTGTTGTAGTTGTTGGTGCCTGTGTTGTGGTTGTTTTTGCAGCTCTAGTAGTTGCTGGTGCAACTGTTGTGGTTATTGGTGCTTGTGTTGTGGTTTTTGGTGCTTTTGTTGTTGTTGTTGTTGGTGCAACTGCTGTGGTAGTTGGTGCAGCCGTTGTGGTTGTTGGTGCAACTGTGGTGGTTGGTTGTGGTTGTGTTGTGGTTGTTGGTGCAGCTGTAGTAGTTGTTGGTGCAACTGTTGTGGTTATTGGTGCTTGTGTTGTGGTTGTTGGTGCTTGTGTTGTGGTTGTTGGTGCTTGTGTTGTGGTCGTTGGTGCAGCTGTAGTAGTTGTTAAGGCTTGTGTTGTAGTTGTTGGTGCAGCAGGTGTGGATGTTGGCATTTCTGTTGTGGTTGTTGGTGCAGCTGTAGTTGTTGTTAAGGCTTGTGTTGTAGTTGTTGGTGCAGCTGTTGTGCTTGTTTGGGTTTGTGTTGTGGTTGTTGGTGCAGCTGTTGTGGTTGTTGGTGCAGCTGTAGTCGTTGTTAAGGCTTGTGTTGTAGTTGTTGGTGCAGCAGTTGTGGATGTTGGCATTTCTGTTGTCGTTGTTGGTGTTTGTGTTGTGGTTGTTGTTGCTTGTGTTGTGGTTGTTTGTGCTTGTGTTGTGGATGTCGGTGCTTGTGATGTTGTTGTTGGTGAAGTCGTTGCGGTTCTTGGTGCAACTGTTGTGGTTGTTGGTGCCTGTGTTGTGGTTGTTGGGGTTTGTGTTGTGGTAGTTGGTGCTTGTGTTGTGGTTCTTTTTGCAGCTGTAGTGGTTGTTGGTACAGGTGTGATGGTTGTTAAGTCTTGTGTTGTGGTGGTTGTTGCAGCTGTCGTGGTTGTTGATGCAGCTGTTGTGGTTGTTGGTGCAGCTGTAGTGGATGTTGGTGCTTGTGTTGTAGTTGTTTTTCCAGCTATAGTAGTTGTTGGTGCAGCTGTTGTGGTTGTTGGTGCAACTGCTTTAGAGGTTGGCGCTTGTGTTGTGGTTGTTTGTGCTTGTGTCGTGGTTGTTGGTGAAGCTGTAGTGCTTGCTGGTGCAGCTGTAGTGGTTATTGGTGCAACAGTAGAGGAAGTTGGTGCAGCTGTTGTGGTTGTTGATGCAGCCATTGTGGTTATTGGTGCTTGTGTTGTGGTTGTTGGTGCAGCCGTTGTGGTTATTGGTGCTTGTGTTGTGGTTGTAGGTGCAACTGCTTTGGTTGTTAGTGCTTCAGTTGTGGTTGTTGGTGCTTGTGTTGTGGTTGTTGGCGCTTGTGTTGTGGTTGTTGGCGCTTGTGTTGTGGTTGTTGGTGCAACTGCTGTGGTAGTTGGTGCAGCTGTTGTGGTTGTTGGTGCAGCTGTCATGGTTGTTGGTGCAGTTGCAGTGGATGTTAGTGCCACTGTCGTGGTTGTTGGTGCAGCTGTCGTGGTTGATGGAGCAGCTGTAGTGGTTGTTGGTGCAGCTGTTGTGGTTGTTTGTGCAGCTGTAGTGGTTGTTGGTGCAGCTGTAGTGCTTGCTGGTGCAGCTGTAGTGGTTGTTGGTGCAGTATTCGTGGTTGTTGGTGCAGCTGTAGTTGTTGTTGGTGTAGCTGCCGTGGTTGTTGGGGCTTGTGTTGTAGTTGTTGGGGCAGCTGTTGTGGTTGCTGGTGCTTGTGTTGTGGTTGTTGGTGCTTGTCTTGTGGTTGTTGGTGCTTGTGTTGTGGTTGTTGGTGCAGCAGTTGTGGATGTTGGCCTCTCTGTTGTGGTTGTTGGTGCAGCTGTAGTTGTTGTTAAGGCTTGTGTTGTAGTTGTTGGTGTAACTGTTGTGCTTGTTGGTGCTTGTGTTTTGGATGTTGGTGCTTGTGTTGTGGTTCTTGTTGAAGCCGTTGTGGTTCTTGGTGCAACTGTTGTGGTTGTTGGTGCCTGTGTTGTGGTTGTTGGTGCAGCTGTTGTGGTTGGTGGTGCAACTGCGATGGTAGGTGGTGAAGCTGTCGTGGTTATTGGTGCAGATGTTGTGGTAGTTGGTGCAGCTGTAGTGGATGTTTGTGTTGCTGTAGTGGATGTTTGTGTAGCTGTTGTGGTTGTTGGTGCAACTGCTGTGGTAGTTGGTGCAGCTGTCATGGTCGAAGGTGCAACAGTCATGGTTGTTGGGGCAGCTGTCGTAATTGCTGGTTCAGTTTTAGTGGATGTTGGTGCAGCTGTTGTGCTTGTTGGTGCAGCTGTTGTGCTTGTTGGTTCAGCCGTAGTGGTTGTTGGTGCTTGTGTTGTTGTTGTTTTTGCAGCTGTATTAGTTGTTGGTGCAACTTTTGTGGTTATTGGTGCTTGTGTTGTGGTTTTTGGTGCAGCTGTTGTGGTTGTTGGTGCAACTGCTGTGGAGGTTGGCGCTTGTGTTGTGGTTGTTGGTGCTTGTGTTGTGGTTGTTGGTGCAGCTGTTGTGGTTGTTGGTGCAACTGCCATGGTAGGTGGTGAAGCTGTCGTGGTTGTTGGTGCAGATGTTGTGGTAGTTGGTGCAGCTGTAGTGGATGTTTGTGTAGCTGTAGTGGATGTTGGTGTAGCTGTTGTGGTTGTTGGTGCAACTGCTGTGGTAGTTGCTGCAGCTGTCGTGGTTGTTTGTGCAGATGTCGTGGAAGTTGTTGCAGTTGTAGTGGATGTTGGTGCTTGTGTTGTGGTTGTTGGTGCTTGTGTTGTGGTTGTTGGCGCTTGTGTTGTGGTTGTTGGTGCTTGTGTTGTGGTTGTTGCTGCAACTGCTATGGTAGTTGGTGCAGCCATTGTGGTTGTTGGTGCAACTGTCGTGGTTATTGGTGCTTGTGTTGTGGTTGTTGGTGCAACTGCTGTGGTAGTTGGTGCAGCTGTCGTAATTGCTTGTTCATCTTTAGTGGATGTTGGTGCAGCTGTTGTGGTTGTTGGTGCAGCTGTCGTGCTTGTTGGTTCAGCCGTAGTGGATGATGGTTCAGCCGTAGTGGATGATGGTGCAGCGGTCGTGGTTGTTGGTGCTGCTGTCATGGTTGTTTGTGCAGCTGTCATGGTTGTTGGTGCTTGTGTTGTGGTTGTTGGTGCTTGTGTTGTGGTTGTTGGTGCAACTGTTGTTGTTATTGGTGCTTGTGTTGTGGTTGTTGGTGCAGCTGTTGTGGTTGTTGGTGCAACTGTTGTGGAGGTTGGCGCTTGTGTTGTGGTTGTTGGTGCTTGTGTTGTGGTTGTTGGTGCAGCTGTTGTGGTTGTTGGTGCAGCTGTTGTGGTTGTTGGTGCAGCTGTTGTGGTTGTTGGTGCAACTGCTGTGGAGGTTGGCGCTTGTGTTGTGGTTGTTGGTGCAGCTGTTGTGGTTGTTGGTGCAACTGCTGTGGTAGGTGGTGAAGCTGTCGTGGTTGTTGGTGCAGTTGTTGTTGTAGTTGGTGCAGCTGTAGTGGATGTTTGTGTAGCTGTAGTGGATGTTGGTGTAGCTGTTGTGGTTGTTGGTGCAACTGCTGTGGTAGTTGCTGCAGCTGTCGTGTTTTTTTGTGCAGATGTTGTGGAAGTTGTTGCAGCTCTAGTGGATGTTGGTGCTTGTGTTGTGGTTGTTGGCGCTTGTGTTGTGGTTGTTTGGGCTTGTGTTGTTGGTGCAACTGCTGTGGTAGTTGGTGCAGCCGTTGCGGTTGTTGGTGCAACTGTCGTGGTTATTGGTGCTTGTGTTGTGGTTGTTGGTGCTTGTGTTGTGGTTGTATTTGCAGCTGTAGTAGTTGTTGGTGCAACTGTTGTGGTTGTTGGAGCTTGTGTTGTGGTTGTTGGTGCAGCTGTAGTTGTTGTTGGTGTAGCTGCCGTGGTTGTTGGGGCTTGTGTTGTAGTTGTTGGGGCAGCTGTTGTGGTTGCTGGTGCTTGTGTTGTGGTTATTGGTGCTTGTGTTGTGGTTGTTGGTGCTTGTGTTGTGGTTGTTGGTGCAGCAGTTGTGGATGTTGGCCTCTCTGTTGTGGTTGTTGGTGCAGCTGTAGTTGTTGTTAAGGCTTGTGTTGTAGTTGTTGGTGCAACTGTTGTGCTTGTTGGTGCTTGTGTTGTGGATGTTGGTGCTTGTGTTGTGGTTGTTGTTGAAGCCGTTGTGGTTCTTGGTGCAACTGTTGTGGTTGTTGGTGCCTGTGTTGTGGTTGTTGGGGTTTGTGTTGTGGTAGTTGGTGCTTGTGTTGTGGTTCTTTTTGCAGCTGTAGTGGTTGTTGGTACAGGTGTGATGGTTGTTGAGGCTTGTGTTGTGGTGGTTGTTGCAGCTGTCATGGTTGTTTGTGCAGCTGTCGTGGTTGTTGGTGCTTGTGTTGTGGTTGTTTTTGCAGCTGTAGTAGTTGTTGGTGCAACTGTTGTTGTTATTGGTGCTTGTGTTGTGGTTGTTGGTGCAGCTGTTGTGGTTGTTGGTGCAACTGCTGTGGAGGTGGGCGCTTGTGTTGTGGTTGTTGGTGCTTGTGTTGTGGTTGTTGGTGCAGCTGTTGTGGTTGTTTGTGCAGCTGTTGTGGTTGTTTGTGCAGCTGTTGTGGTGGTTGGTGCAACTGCTGTTGTAGTTGGTGCAGCTGTCGTGGTTGTTGGTGCAGCTTTTGTGGTGGTTGGTGCAACTGCTGTGGTAGTTGGTGAAGCTGTCGTGGTTGTTGGTGCAGATGTCGTGGTAGTTGATGCAGCTGTAGTGGATGTTGGTGCAGCTGTTATGGTTGTTAGTGCAGCTGGCGTGATTGTTTGTGCTTGGGTTGTGGTTGTTGGTACAAATGTCGTAGTTGTTGGTGATTGTGTTGTGGTTGTTGGTGCAGCTGTTGTGGTTGTTGGTGCAACTGCTGTGGTAGTTGGTGAAGCTGTCGTGGTTGTTGGTGCATATGTCGTGGTAGTTGGTGCAGCTGTAGTGGATGTTGGTGCAGCTGTAGTGGATGTTGGTGTAGCTGTAGTGGATGTTGGTGCAGCTGTAGTGGATGATGGTGCAGCTGCAGTGAATGTTGGTGTAGCTGTCGTGGTTGTTGGTGCAACTGTGGTGGTTGTTGGTGCTTGTGTTGTGGTTGTTGGTGCTTGTGTTGTGGTTGTTGGTGCAGCTGTTGTGGTTGTTGGTGCAACTGCTGTGGAGGTTGTTGCTTGTGTTGTGGTTGTTGGTGCTTGTTTTGTGGTTGTTGGTGCTTGTGTCGTGGTTGTTGGTGCAACAGTCATGGTTGTTGGTGCAGATGTTGTGGTAGTTGGTGCAGCTGTCGTGGTTGTTGGTGCAGCTGTCGTGGTTGTTGGTGCAGCTGTCGTGGTTGTTGGTGCAGCTGTCGTGGTTGTTGGTGCAACAGTCATGGTTGCTGGTGCAGCTGTAGTGGTTGTTGGTGCAGCTGTTGTGGATGTTGGTGCAGCTGTCGTGGTTGTTGGTGCAGCTGTCGTGGTTGTTGGTGCAGCTGTCGTGGTTGTTGGTGCAACAGTCATGGTTGCTGGTGCAGCTGTAGTGGTTGTTGGTGCAGCTGTTGTGGTTGATGGTGCAGCTGTCGTGGTTGTTGGTGCAGCTGTTGTGGTTGTTGGTGCAGCTGTCGTGGTTGTTGGTGCAGCTGTCGTGGTTGTTGGTGCAGCTGTCGTGGTTGTTGGTGCAGCTGTCGTGGTTGTTGGTGCAGCTGTCGTGGTTGTTGGTGCAGCTGTCGTGGCTGTTGGTGCAGCTGCTGTGGTAGTTGGTGAAGCTGTCGTAAATGCTGGTTCAGCTTTAGTAGATGTTGGTGCAGCTGTAGTGGATGTTGGTGCAGCTGTAGTGGATGTTGGTGTAGCTGTTGTGGTTGTTGGTGCAGCTGTCGTGGTTGTTGGTGCTTGTGTTGTGGCTGTTGGTGCAACTGCTGTGGTAGTTGGTGAAGCTGTCGTGGTTGTTGGTGCAGATGTCGTTGTAGTTGGTGCAAATGTCGTGGTAGTTGGTGCAGCTGTAGTGGATGTTGGTGTAGCTGTAGTGGATGTTGGTGCAGCTGTAGTGGATGATGGTGCAGCTGTAGTGGATGTTAGTTTAGCTGTCGTGGTTGTTGGTGCAACTGTGGTGGTTGTTGGTGCAACTGCTGTGGAGGTTGGTGCTTGTGTAGTGGTTTTTGGTGCTTGTGTTGTGGTTGTTGGTGCTTGTGTCGTGGTTGTTGGTGCAACAGTCATGGTTGTTGGTGCAGATGTTGTGGTAGTTGTCGCAGCTTTAGTGGATGATGGTTCAGCAGCTGTAGTGGACGTTGGTGAATCTGTCGTGATTGTTGGTGCAACTGTTGTGGTTGTTGGTGCAACAGTCATGGTTGTTGGTGCAGCTGTCGTGGTTGTTGGTGCAGCTGTCGTGGTTGTTGGTGCAGCTGTCGTGGTTGTTGGTGCAACAGTCATGGTTGCTGGTGCAGCTGTAGTGGTTGTTGGTGCAGCTGTTGTGGTTGATGGTGCAGCTGTCGTGGTTGTTGGTGCAGCTGTCGTGGTTGTTGGTGCAGCTGTCGTGGTTGTTGGTGCAACAGTCATGGTTGCTGGTGCAGCTGTAGTGGTTGTTGGTGCAGCTGTTGTGGTTGATGGTGCAGCTGTCGTGGTTGTTGGTGCAGCTGTTGTGGTTGTTGGTGCAGCTGTCGTGGTTGTTGGTGCAGCTGTCGTGGTTGTTGGTGCAGCTGTCGTGGTTGTTGGTGCAGCTGTCGTGGTTGTTGGTGCAGCTGTCGTGGTTGTTGGTGCAGCTGTCGTGGTTGTTGGTGCAGCTGCTGTGGTAGTTGGTGAAGCTGTCGTAAATGCTGGTTCAGCTTTAGTAGATGTTGGTGCAGCTGTAGTGGATGTTGGTGCAGCTGTAGTGGATGTTGGTGTAGCTGTCGTGGTTGTTGGTGCAGCTGTCGTGGTTGTTGGTGCTTGTGTTGTGGCTGTTGGTGCAACTGCTGTGGTAGTTGGTGAAGCTGTCGTGGTTGTTGGTGCAGATGTCGTTGTAGTTGGTGCAGATGTCGTGGTAGTTGGTGCAGCTGTAGTGGATGTTGGTGTAGCTGTAGTGGATGTTGGTGCAGCTGTAGTGGATGATGGTGCAGCTGTAGTGGATGTTAGTTTAGCTGTCGTGGTTGTTGGTGCAACTGTGGTGGTTGTTGGTGCAACTGCTGTGGAGGTTGGTGCTTGTGTAGTGGTTTTTGGTGCTTGTGTTGTGGTTGTTGGTGCTTGTGTCGTGGTTGTTGGTGCAACAGTCATGGTTGTTGGTGCAGATGTTGTGGTAGTTGTCGCAGCTTTAGTGGATGATGGTTCAGCAGCTGTAGTGGACGTTGGTGAATCTGTCGTGATTGTTGGTGCAACTGTTGTGGTTGTTGGTGCAACAGTCATGGTTGCTGGTGCAGCTGTAGTGGTTGTTGGTGCAGCTGTTGTGGTTGATGGAGCATCTGTAATGGATGTCGGTGCAGCTGTTGGGGTTGTTTGTGCTTTTGTTGTGGTTGTTGTTGCTTGTGTTGTGGTTGTTGGTGCAGCTGTCGTGGTTGATGGTGCAGCTGTCGTGGTTGTTGGTGCAGCTGTCGTGGTTGTTGGAGCAGCTGTCGTGGTTGTTGATGCAGCTGTCGTGGTTGTTGGTGCAACTGTCGTGGTTGTTGGTGCTTGCGTTGTGGTTGTTGGTGCAGCTGTAGTGGATGTTGGTGCAACTGCTGTGGAGGTTGTTGCTTGTGTTGTGGTTGTTGGTGCTTGTGTCGTGGTTGTTGGTGCTTGTGTTGTGGTTGTTGGTGCAGCTCTTGTGGTTGTTGGTGCAACTGCTGTGGAGGTTGTTGCTTGTGTTGTGGTTGTTGGTGCTTGTGTCGTGGTTGTTGGTGCTTGTGTCGTGGTTGTTGGTGCAACAGTCATGGTTGTTGGTGCAGATGTTGTGGTAGTTGGTGCAGTTGTAGTGGATGATGGTGCAGCAGCTGTAGTGGATGTTGGTGCAACTGTTGTGGTTGTTGGTGCAACAGTCATGGTTGCTGGTGCAGCTGTAGTGGTTTTTGGTGCAGCTGTCGTGGTTGTTGGTGCTTGTGTTGTGGTTGTTGGTGCAGCAGTCGTAAATGCTGGTTCAGCTTTAGTAGATGTTGGTGCAGCTGTAGTGGATGTTGGTGCAGCTGTAGTGGATGTTGGTGTAGCTGTCGTGGTTGTTTGTGCTTGTGTTGTGGTTGTTGTTGCTTGTGTTGTGATTGTTGGTGCTTGTATCATGGTTGTTGGTGCAACAGTCATGGTTGTTGGTGCAGCTGTGGTGGTTGATGGTGCAGCTGTTGTGGTTGTTGGTGCAGCTGTCGTGGTTGTTGGTGCAACAGTCATGGTTGCTGGTGCAGCTGTAGTGGTTGTTGGTGCAGCTGTTGTGGTTGATTGTGCTTGTGTTGTGGTTGTTGGTGCTTGTGTCGTGGTTGTTGGGGCAGCTGTCGTGGTTGTTGGTGCAGCTGTCGTGGTTGTTGGTGCAGCTGTCGTGGTTGTTGGTGCAGCTGTCGTGGCTGTTGGTGCAGCTGTCGTGGTTGTTGGTGCTTGTGTTGTGGTTGTTGGTGCAGCAGTCGTAAATGCTGGTTCAGCTTTAGTAGATGTTGGTGCAGCTGTAGTGGATGTTGGTGCAGCTGTAGTGGATGTTGGTGTAGCTGTCGTGGTTGTTGGTGCAGCTGTCGTGGTTGTTGGTGCAACTGCTGTGGTAGTTGGTGAAGCTGTTGTGGTTGTTTTTGAAGCTGTAGTAGGTGTTGGTGACGCTGGAGTAGATGATGTTGTAGTAGATGTGGTTGTTGGTGCAGCTTTCGTGGTTGTTGGTGCAGCTGTCGTGGTTGTTGGTGCAGCTGTCGTGGTTGTTGGTGCTTGCGTTGTGGTTGTTGGTGCAGCTGTAGTGGATGTTGGTGCCGCTGTAGTGGATGTTGGTACAGCTGTAGTGGATGTTGGTGCAGCTGTAGTGGATGTTGGTGTAGCTGTCGTGGTTGTTGGTGCAACTGTGGTGGTTGTTGGTGCAACAGTCATGGTTGTTGGTGCTTTTGTTGTGGTTGTTGGTGCAGCTGTTGTGGTTGTTGGTGCAACTGCTGTGGAGGTTGTTGCTTGTGTTGTGGTTGTTGGTGCTTGTGTCGTGGTTGTTGGTGCTTGTGTCGTGGTTGTTGGTGCTTGTGTCGTGGTTGTTGGTGCTTGTGTCGTGGTTGTTGGTGCAACAGTCATGGTTGTTGGTGCAGATGTTGTGGTAGTTGGTGCAGTTGTAGTGGATGATGGTGCAGCAGCTGTAGTGGATGTTGGTGCAACTGTTGTGGTTGTTGGTGCAACAGTCATGGTTGCTGGTGCAGCTTTAGTGGTTTTTGGTGCAGCTGTTGTGGTTGATGGAGCAGGTGTAATGGATGTTGGTGCAGCTGTTGTGGTTGTTTGTGCTTGTGTTGTGGTTGTTGTTGCTTGTGTTGTGATTGTTGGTGCTTGTGTCATGGTTGTTGGTGCAATAGTCATGGTTGTTGGAGCAGCTGTGGTGGTTGATGGTGCAGCTGTCGTGGTTGTTGGTGCAGCTGTCGTGGTTGTTGGTGCAACAGTCATGGTTGCTGGTGCAGCTGTAGTGGTTGTTGGTGCAGCTGTTGTGGTTGATTGTGCTTGTGTTGTGGTTGTTGGTGCTTGTGTCGTGGTTGTTGGGGCAGCTGTCGTGGTTGTTGGTGCAGCTGTCGTGGTTGTTGGTGCAGCTGTCGTGGTTGTTGGTGCAGCTGTCGTGGTTGTTGGTGCAGCTGTCGTGGTTGTTGGTGCAGCTGTGGTGGTTGTTGGTGCAGCTGTCGTGGTTGTTGGTGCAGCTGTCGTGGTTGTTGGTGCAGCTGTCGTGGCTGTTGGTGCAGCTGTCGTGGTTGTTGGTGCTTGTGTTGTGGTTGTTGGTGCAGCTGTCGTAAATGCTGGTTCAGCTTTAGTAGATGTTGGTGCAGCTGTAGTGGATGTTGGTGCAGCTGTAGTGGATGTTGGTGTAGCTGTCGTGGTTGTTGGTGCAGCTGTCGTGGTTGTTGGTGCTTGTGTTGTGGCTGTTGGTGCAACTGCTGTGGTAGTTGGTGAAGCTGTCGTGGTTGTTGGTGCAGATGTCGTTGTAGTTGGTGCAGATGTCGTGGTAGTTGGTGCAGCTGTAGTGGATGTTGGTGTAGCTGTAGTGGATGTTTGTGCAGGTGTATTGGTTGTTGGTGCAGCTGTCGTGGTTGTTGGTGCAGCTGTCGTGGTTGTTGGTGCAGCTGTCGGGGCTGTTGGTGCAGCTGTCGTGGTTGTTGGTGCTTGTGTTGTGGTTGTTGGTGCAGCAGTCGTAAATGCTGGTTCAGCTTTAGTAGATGTTGGTGCAGCTGTAGTGGATGTTGGTGCAGCTGTAGTGACTGTTGGTGTAGCTGTCGTGGTTGTTGGTGCACCTGTCGTGGTTGTTGGTGCAACTGCTGTGGTAGTTGGTGAAGCTGTTGTGGTTGTTGGTGCAGATGTCGTTGTAGTTGGTGCAGATGTCGTGGTAGTTGGTGCAGCTGTAGTGGATGTTGGTGTAGCTGTAGTGGATGTTGGTGCAGCTGTAGTGGATGATGGTGCAGCTGTAGTGGATGTTGGTTTAGCTGTCGTGGTTGTTGGTGCAACTGTGGTGGTTATTGGTGCAACAGTCATGGTTGTTGGTGCTTGTGTTGTGGTTGTTGGTGCAGCTGTAGTGGATGATGGTTCAGCAGCTTTAGTGGATGTTGGTGAATCTGTCGTGGTTGTTGGTGCAACTGTTGTGGTGGTTGGTGCAACAGTCATGGTTGCTGGTGCAGCTGTAGTGGTTGTTGGTGCAGCTGTTGTGGTTGATGGAGCATCTGTAATGGATGTTGGTGCAGCTGTTGGGGTTGTTTGTGCTTTTGTTGTGGTTGTTGTTGCTTGTGTTGTGGTTGTTGGTGCAGCTGTCGTGGTTGTTGGTGCAGCTGTCGTGGTTGTTGGAGCAGCTGTCGTGGTTGTTGGTGCAGCTGTCGTGGTTGTTGGTGCAGCTGTCGTGGTTGTTGGTGCTTGCGTTGTGGATGTTGGTGCAGCTGTCGTGCTTGTTGGTTCAGCTGTCGTGGTTGTTGGTGCAGCTGTCGTGGTTGTTGGTGCAGCTGTCGTGGTTGTTTGTGCAGCTGTTGTAGCTGTTGGTGCAGCAGTCGTGGTTGTTTGTCCTTGTGTTGTGTTTGTTGGTGCAGCTGTCGTAAATGCTGGTTCAGCTTTAGTAGATGTTGGTGCAGCTGTAGTGGATGTTGGTGCAGCTGTAGTGGATGTTGGTGTAGCTGTCGTGGTTGTTGGTGCAGCTGTCGTGGTTGTTGGTGCAGCTGTTGTGGTTGTTGGTGCTTGTGTTGTGGTTGTTGGTGCAACTGCTGTGGTAGTTGGTGCAGATGTCATTGTAGTTGGTGCAGCGGTAGTGGATGTTGGTGCAGCTGTAGTGGATGTTGGTGTAGCTGCTGTGGTTGTTGGTGCAGCTGTCGTGGTTGTTTGTGCTTTGGTTGTGGTTGTTTGTTCAAATGTCATAGATGTTGGTGCTTGTGTTGTGGTAGTTGGTGAAGCTGTCGTGGTTGTTGGTGCAGATGTAGTGGTAGTTGGTGCAGCTGAAGAGGATATTGGTGCAGCTGTAGAGGATGTTGGTGTAGCTGTAGTGGATGTTGGTGCAGCTGTAGTGGATGATGGTGCAGCTGTAGTGGATGATGGTGCAGCTGTAGTGGATGTTGGTGTAGCTGTCGTGGTTGTTGGTGGAACTGTCGTTGTTGTTGGTGCAACAGTCATGGTTGTTGGTGCAGCTGTCGTGGTTGTTGGTGCAGCTGTAGTAGATGTTGGTGCAGCTGTAGTGGTTGTTGGTGCAGTTGTGGTTGTTGGTGCAGCAGTCGTGGTTGTTTGTGCAGCTGTAGTAGTTGTTGGCGCAACTGTTGTGGTTGTTGGTGCTTGTGTTGTGGTTGTTGGTGCAGCTGTTGTGGTTCTTGGTGCAACTGCTGTGGAGGTTGGCGCTTGTGTTGTGGTTGTTGGTGCTTGTGTTGTGGTTGTTGGTGCAGCTGTTGTGGTTGTTGGTGCAACTGCTGTGGAGGTTGGCGCTTGGATTGTGGTTGTTAGTGCTTGTGTAGTGGTTGTTGGTGCAACTGCTGTGGTAGTTGGTGAAGCTGTCGTGGTTGATGGAGCAGCTGTAGTGGATGTTGGTGCAGCTTTTGTGGTTGTTTGTGCAGCTGTAGTGGATGTTGGTGCAGATGTCGTGGTAGTTGGTGCAGCTGTTGTGGTTGATGGAGCAGCTGTAGTGGATGTTGGTGCAGATTTTGTGGTTGTTTGTGCAGATGTAGTGGATGTTGGTGCAGCTGTAGTGGCTGTTGGTGCAGTATTTGTGGTTGTTGGTGCAGCTGTAGTGGATGTTGATGCAGGTTTAGTGGTTGTTGGTGCAGGTTTAGTGGTTGTTGGTGCAGCTGTTGTGGTTGTTGGTGCAGCTGTCGTGGTTGATGGTGCAGCTGTCGTGGTTGTTGGTGCAGCTGTCGTGGTTGTTGGTGCAGCTGTCGTGGTTGTTGGTGCAAATGTGGTGGTTGTTGGTGCAGCTGTCGTGGTTGTTGGTGCAACTGCTATGGAGGTTGGCGCTTGTGTTGTGGTTGTTGGTGCTTGTGTTTTGGTTGTTGGTGCTTGTGTTTTGGTTGTTGGTGCAGCTGTTGTAGTTGTTGGTGCAACTGCTGTGGTAGTTGGTGAAGCTGTCGTGGTTGTTGGTGCAGATGTTGTGGTAGTTGGTGCATCTGTTGTGGATGTTGGTGCAGCTGTAGTGGATGTTGGTGCTTGGGCTGTGGTTGTTGGAACAACTGTCGTAGGTGTTGGTGCAGCTGTTGTGGTTGTTGGTTCAACTGCTGTTGTAGTTGGTGCAGCTGTCGTTGTTGTTGGTGCAACAGTCATGGTTGTTGGTGCAGATGTCGTGGTAGTTGGTGCAGCTGTAGTGGATGATGGTGCAGCTGTAGTGGATGTTGGTGTAGCTGTAGTAGTTGTTGGTGCAACTGTTGTGGTTGTTGGTGCAGTAGTCGTGGTTGTTGGTGCAGCTTTCGTGGTAGTTGGTGCATCTGTTGTCGATGTTGGTGCAGCTGTAGTGGACGTTGGTGCTTGGGCTGTGATTGTTGGTACAACTGTCGTAGGTGTTGGTGCTTGTGTTGTGGTTGTTGGTGCTGCTGTTGTGATTGTTGGTGTAACTGCTGTGGTAGTTGGTGCTTGTGTTGTGGTTGTTGGTGCAGCTGTTGTGGTTGTTGGTGCAGATGTCGTGGTACTTGGTACAGCTGTAGTGGATGTTGGTGCAGCTGTAGTGGATGATGGTGCAGCTGTATTGGATGTTGGTGCAGCTGTAGTGGCTGTTGGTGCAGTATTCGTGGTTGTTGGTGCAGCTTTCGTGGTAGTTGGTGTTTGTGTTGTGGTTGTTGGTGCAGCTGTTGTGGTTGTTGGTGCTTGGGCTGTGATTGTTGGTACAACTGTCGTAGGTGTTGGTGTTTGTGTTGTGGTTGTTGGTGCAGCTGTTGTGGTTGTTGGTGCAGATGTCTTGGTACTTGGTACAGCTGTAGTGGATGTTGGTGCAGCTGTAGTGGATGATGGTGCAGCTGTATTGGATGTTGGTGCAGCTGTAGTGGCTGTTGGTGCAGTATTCGTGGTTGTTGGTGCTTGAGTTGTGGTTGTTGGTGCAGCTGTCCTGGTTGATGGTGCAGCTGTCGTGGTTGTTGGTGCAACTGTTGTGGTTGTTGGTGCAGCTGTCGTGGTTGTTGGTGCAGCTGTCGTGGTTGTTGGTGCAGCTGTCGTGGTTGTTGGTGCAGCTGTCGTGGTTGTTGGTGCAGCTGTCGTGGTTGTTGGTACTTGTGTTGTGGTTGTTGGTAGAGCTGTTGTGGTTGTTGGTGCAACTGCTGTGGAGGTTGGTGCCTGTGTTGTGGTTGTTGGTGCTTGTGTTGTGGTTGTTGGTGCTGCTGTCGTGGTTGATTGTGCAGCTGTCGTGGTTGTTGGTGCTTGTGTTGTGGTTGTTGTTGAAGCTTTAGTAGTTGTTGGCGCAACTGTTGTGGTTGTTGGTGCTTGTGTTGTGGTTGTTGGTGCAGCTGTTATGGTTGTTGGTGCAACTGCTGTGGTTGTTGGTGCTTGTGTTGTGGTTGTTGGTGCTTGTGTTGAGGTTGTTGGTGCAGCTGTTGTGGTTGTTGGTGCAGATGTCGTGGTAGATGGTGCAGCAGTAGTGGATGTTGGTGCAGCTGTAGTGGATGTTGGTGTAGCTGTCGTGGTTGTTGGTGCAGCTGTGGTGGTTGTTGGTGCAAATGCTGTGGTAGTTGGTGCAGCTGTCATGGTTGTTGGTGCAGATGTCGTTGTAGTTGGTGCAGATGTCGTGGTAGTTGGTGCAGCTGTAGTGGATGATGGTGCAGCTGTAGTGGATGTTGGTGTAGCTGTAGTAGTTGTTGGTGCAACTTTTGTGGTTGTTGGTGCAGTAGTCGTGGTTGTTGGTCCAGCTTTCGTGGTAGTTGGTGCATCTGTTGTGGATGTTAGTGCAGCTGTAGTGGATGTTGGTGCTTGGGCTGTGATTGTTGGTACAACTGTCGTAGGTGTTGGTGCTTGTGTTGTGGTTGTTGGTGCAGCTGTTGTGGTTGTTGCTGCAACTGCTGTGGTAGTTGGTGAAGCTGTCGTGGTTGTTGGTGAAGCTGTCGTGGTTGTTGGTGAAGCTGTCGTGGTTGTTGGTGCAGATGTCGTGGTAGTTGGTGCAGCTGTAGTGGATGTTGGTGCAGCTGTAGTGGATGTTGGTGTAGCTGTAGTAGATGTTGGTGCAGCTGTAGTGGATGTTAGTTCAGCTGTAGTGGTTGTTAGTGCAGCTTTAGTGGATGTTGGTGAAGCCGTTGTGGTTTTTGGTGAAGCTGTAGTACTTGCTGGTGCAGGTGTCGTGGTTGTTGGTGCAGCTGTTGTAGTTGTTGGTACAACTGCTCTGGTAGTTGGTGCAGCTGTTGTGGTTGTTGGTGTAGATGTCGTGGTAGATGGTGCAGCAGTAGTGGATGTTGGTGCATCTGTAGTGGATGTTGGTGTAGCTGTCGTGGTTGTTGGTGCAGCTGTCGTGGTTGTTGGTGCAGCTGTCGTGGTTGTTGGTGCAAATGCTGTGGTAGTTGGTGCAGCTGTCGTGGTTGTTGGTGCAGCTGTAGTGGATGTTGGTGTAGCTGTCGTGGTTGTTGGTGCAGCTGTCGTGGTTGTTGGTGCTTGTGTTGTGGTTGTTAGTGCAGCTGTTGTGGTGGTTGGTGCAACTGCTTTTGCAGTTGGTGCAGCTGTCGTGGTTGTTGGTGCAACAGTCATGGTTGTTGGTGCAGATGTCGTGGTAGTTGGTGCAGCTGTAGTAGATGATGGTGCAGCTGTAGTGGATGATGGTACAGCTGTCGTGGTTGTTGGTGCAGATGTCGTGGTAGTAGGTGCAGCTGTAGTGGATGATGGTGCAGCTGTTGTGGTTGATGGAGCAGCTGTAGTGGATGTTGGTGCAGCTGTAGTAGTTGTTGGCGCAACTGTTGGTGTTGTTGGTGCAACTGCTGTGGAGGTTGGCGCTTGTGTTGTGGTTTTTGGTGCAGCTTTCGTGGTTGTTTGTGCAGCTGTAGTAGTTGTTGGCGCAACTGTTGTGGTTGTTGGTGCAACTGCTGTGGAGGTTGGCGCTTGTGTTGTGGTTTTTGGTGCATGTGTTGTGGTTGTTGGTGCAGCTGTTGTGGTTGTTGGTGCAGCTGTTGTAGTTGTTGGTGCAGTTGTAGTAGTTGTTGGCGCAACTGTTGTGGTTGTTGGTGCAACTGCTGTGGAGGTTGGCGCTTGTGTTGTGGTTTTTGGTGCATGTGTTGTGGTTGTTGGTGCAGCTGTTGTGGTTGTTGGTGCAACTGTTGTGGTTGTTGGTGCAGCTGTTGTAGTTGTTGGTGCAGTTGTCGTGGTTGTTGGTGCAACTGTTGTGGTTGTTGGTGCAGCTTTCGTGGTTGTTTTTGCAGCTGTAGTAGTTGTTGGCGCAACTGTTGTGGTTGTTGGTGCAACTGCTGTGGAGGTTGGCGCTTGTGTTGTGGTTTTTGGTGCATGTGTTGTGGTTGTTGATGCAGCTGTTGTGGTTGTTGGTGCAACTGCTGTGGAGGTTGGGGCTTGGATTGTGGTTGTTGGTGCTTGTGCAGTGGTTGTTGGTGCAACTGCTGTGGTAGTTGGCGAAGCTGTCGTGGTTGATCGAACAGCTGTAGTGGATGTTGGTGCAGCTGTTGTGGTTGTTTGTGCAGCTGTAGTGGTTGTTGGTGCAGATGTTGTGGTAGTTGGTGCAGCTGTTGTGGTTGATGGAGCAGCTGTAGTGGATGTTGGTGCAGCTGTTGTGGTTGTTTGTGCAGCTGTAGTGGATGTTGGTGCAGCTGTAGTGGCTGTTGGTGCAGTATTTGTGGTTGTTGGTGCTTGTGTTGTGGTTGTTGGTGCTTGTGTTGTGGTTGTTGGTGCTTGTGTTGTGGTTGTTGGTGCAGCTGTTGTGGTTGTTGATGCAGGTTTAGTGGTTGTTGGTGCAGGTTTAGTGGTTTTTGGTGCAGGTCTTGTGGTTGTTGGTGCAGCTGTCGTGGTTGATGGTGCAGCTGTCGTGGTTGTTGGTGCAGCAGTCGTGGTTTTTGGTGCAGCTGTCGTGGTTGTTGGTGCAGCTGTCGTGGTTGTTGGTGCAGACGTGGTGGTTGTTGGTGCAGCTGTCGTGGTTGTTGGTGCTTGAGTTGTGGTTGTTGGTGCATCTGTTGTGGGTGTTGGTGCAACTGCTATGGAGGTTGGCGCTTGTGTTGTGGTAGTTGGGGCATCGGTTGTGGATGTTGGTACAGCTGTTGTGGTTGTTGGTGCAACTGCTGTGGTAGTTGGTGAAGCTGTCATGGTTGTTGGTGCAGATGTCGTGGTAGTTGGTGCAGCTGTAGTGGATGTTGGTGCAGCTGTAGTGGACGTTGGTGCAGCTGTTGTGGTTGTTAGTGCAGCTGGCGTGGTTGTTTGTGCTTGGGTTGTGGTTGTTGGTACAAATGTCGTAGTTGTTGGTGCTTGTGTTGTGGTTGTTGGTGCAGCTGTTGTGGTTGTTGGTGCAACTGCTGTGGTAGTTGGTGAAGCTGTCATGGTTGTTGGTGCAGATGTCGTGGTGGTTGGTGCAGCTGTAGTGGATGTTGGTGTAGCGGATTTTGATGCAGCTGTTGTGGATGATGGTGCAGCTGTAGTGGATGTTGGTGTAGCTGTCGTGGTTGTTGGTGCAACTTTAGTGGCTGTTGGTGCAGTATTTGTGGATGTTGGTGCTTGTGTTGTGGTTGTTGGTGCAGCTGCCGTGGTTGTTGGTGCAGGTTTAGAGGTTGTTGGTGCAGCTGTCGTGGTTGTTTGTGCAACTGTTGTGGTTGATGGTGCAGCTGTCGTGGTTGTTGGTGCAATTGTCGTGGTTGTTGGTGCAGCTGTCGTGGTTGTTGGTGCAGCTGTCGTGGTTGTTGGTGCAGCTGTCGTCGTTGTTGGTGCTTGTGTTGTGGTTGTTGGTGCAGCTGTCGTGGTTGTTGGTGCAGCTGTCGTGGTTGTTGGTGCAGCTGTTGTGGTTGTTGGTGCAACTGCTGTGGTAGTTGGTGCAGCTGTCGTGGTTGTTGGTGCAGATGTCGTGGTAATTGGTGCAGCTGTAGTGGATGTTTGTGTAGCTGTCGTGGTTGTTGGTGCAGCTGTCGTGGTTGTTGGTGCTTGTGTTGTGGTTGTTGGGGCAGCTGTTGTGGTTGTTTGTGCAGCTGTTGTGGTGGTTGGTGCAACTGCTGTTGTAGTTGGTGCAGCTGTAGTGGTTGTTGGTGCAACACTCGTGGTTGTTGGTGCAGATGTCGTGGTAGTTGGTGCAGCTGTAGTGGATGATGGTGCAGCTGTAGTGGATGATGGTGCAGCTGTCGTGGTTGTTGGTGCAGATGTCGTGGTAGTTGGTGCAGATGTCGTGGTAGTTGGTGCAGCTGTTGTGGATGTTGGTGCAGCTGTTGTGGTTGTTGTTGCAGCTGTTGTGGTTGTTGGTACAGTAGTCGTGGTTGTTGGTGCAGCTGTCGTGGTTGTTGGTGCAGATGTTGTGGTTGTTGGCGCAACTGTTGTGGTTGTTGGTGCAACTGCTGTGGAGGTTGGCGCTTGTGTTGTGGTTTTTGGTGCATGTGTTGTGGTTGTTGGTGCAGCTGTTGTGGTTGTTGGTGCAACTGTTGTGGTTGTTGGTGCAGCTGTTGTAGTTGTTGGTGCAGTTGTCGTGGTTGTTGGTGCAACTGTTGTGGTTGTTGGTGCAGCTTTCGTGGTTGTTTGTGCAGCTGTAGTAGTTGTTGGCGCAACTGTTGTGGTTGTTGGTGCAACTGCTGTGGAGGTTGGCGCTTGTGTTGTGGTTTTTGGTGCATGTGTTGTGGTTGTTGATGCAGCTGTTGTGGTTGTTGGTGCAACTGCTGTGGAGGTTGGGGCTTGGATTGTGGTTGTTGGTGCTTGTGCAGTGGTTGTTGGTGCAACTGCTGTGGTAGTTGGTGAAGCTGTCGTGGTTGATCGAACAGCTGTAGTGGATGTTGGTGCAGCTGTTGTGGTTGTTTGTGCAGCTGTAGTGGTTGTTGGTGCAGATGTCGTGGTAGTTGGTGCAGCTGTTGTGGTTGATGGAGCAGCTGTAGTGGATGTTGGTGCAGCTGTTGTGGTTGTTTGTGCAGCTGTAGTGGATGTTGGTGCAGCTGTAGTGGCTGTTGGTGCAGTATTTGTGGTTGTTGGTGCTTGTGTTGTGGTTGTTGGTGCTTGTGTTGTGGTTGTTGGTGCTTGTGTTGTGGTTGTTGGTGCTTGTGTTGTGGTTGTTGGTGCAGCTGTTGTGGTTGTTGATGCAGGTTTAGTGGTTGTTGGTGCAGGTTTAGTGGTTTTTGGTGCAGGTCTTGTGGTTGTTGGTGCAGCTGTCGTGGTTGATGGTGCAGCTGTCGTGGTTGTTGGTGCAGCAGTCGTGGTTTTTGGTGCAGCTGTCGTGGTTGTTGGTGCAGCTGTCGTGGTTGTTGGTGCAGACGTGGTGGTTGTTGGTGCAGCTGTCGTGGTTGTTGGTGCTTGAGTTGTGGTTGTTGGTGCATCTGTTGTGGGTGTTGGTGCAACTGCTATGGAGGTTGGCGCTTGTGTTGTGGTAGTTGGGGCATCGGTTGTGGATGTTGGTACAGCTGTTGTGGTTGTTGGTGCAACTGCTGTGGTAGTTGGTGAAGCTGTCATGGTTGTTGGTGCAGATGTCGTGGTAGTTGGTGCAGCTGTAGTGGATGTTGGTGCAGCTGTAGTGGACGTTGGTGCAGCTGTTGTGGTTGTTAGTGCAGCTGGCGTGGTTGTTTGTGCTTGGGTTGTGGTTGTTGGTACAAATGTCGTAGTTGTTGGTGCTTGTGTTGTGGTTGTTGGTGCAGCTGTTGTGGTTGTTGGTGCAACTGCTGTGGTAGTTGGTGAAGCTGTCATGGTTGTTGGTGCAGATGTCGTGGTGGTTGGTGCAGCTGTAGTGGATGTTGGTGTAGCGGATTTTGATGCAGCTGTTGTGGATGATGGTGCAGCTGTAGTGGATGTTGGTGTAGCTGTCGTGGTTGTTGGTGCAACTTTAGTGGCTGTTGGTGCAGTATTTGTGGATGTTGGTGCTTGTGTTGTGGTTGTTGGTGCAGCTGCCGTGGTTGTTGGTGCAGGTTTAGAGGTTGTTGGTGCAGCTGTCGTGGTTGTTTGTGCAACTGTTGTGGTTGATGGTGCAGCTGTCGTGGTTGTTGGTGCAATTGTCGTGGTTGTTGGTGCAGCTGTCGTGGTTGTTGGTGCAGCTGTCGTGGTTGTTGGTGCAGCTGTCGTGGTTGTTGGTGCAGCTGTCGTCGTTGTTGGTGCTTGTGTTGTGGTTGTTGGTGCAGCTGTCGTGGTTGTTGGTGCAGCTGTCGTGGTTGTTGGTGCAGCTGTTGTGGTTGTTGGTGCAACTGCTGTGGTAGTTGGTGCAGCTGTCGTGGTTGTTGGTGCAGATGTCGTGGTAATTGGTGCAGCTGTAGTGGATGTTTGTGTAGCTGTCGTGGTTGTTGGTGCAGCTGTCGTGGTTGTTGGTGCTTGTGTTGTGGTTGTTGGGGCAGCTGTTGTGGTTGTTTGTGCAGCTGTTGTGGTGGTTGGTGCAACTGCTTTTGTAGTTGGTGCAGCTGTAGTGGTTGTTGGTGCAACACTCGTGGTTGTTGGTGCAGATGTCGTGGTAGTTGGTGCAGCTGTAGTGGATGATGGTGCAGCTGTAGTGGATGATGGTGCAGCTGTCGTGGTTGTTGGTGCAGATGTCGTGGTAGTTGGTGCAGATGTCGTGGTAGTTGGTGCAGATGTCGTGGTAGTTGGTGCAGCTGTTGTGGATGTTGGTGCAGCTGTTGTGGTTGTTGTTGCAGCTGTTGTGGTTGTTGGTACAGTAGTCGTGGTTGTTGGTGCAGCTGTCGTGGTTGTTGGTGCAGATGTTGTGGTTGTTGGTGCAACTGCTGTGGTAGTTGGTGAAGCTGTCGTGGTTGTTGGTGCAGATGTCGTGGTAGTTGGTGCAGCTGTAGTGGATGTTGGTGCAGCTGTAGTGGGTGTTGGTGTAGCTGTAGTGGATGTTGGTGCAGCTGTAGTGGATGATGGTGTAGCTGTCGTGGTTGTTGGTGAAACTGTGGTGGCTGTTGGTAAAACAGTTGTGGTTGTTGATGCAGCTGTCGTGGTTGTTGGTGTAGCTGTTCTGGTTGATGGAGCAGCTGTAGTGGATGTTGGTGCAGCTGTTGTGGTTGTTTGTGCAGCTGTATTGGATGTTGGTGCAGCTGTAGTGGCTGTTGGTGCAGTATTTGTGGTTGTTGGTGCTTGTGTTGTGGTTGTTGGTGCTTGTGTTGTGGTTGTTGGTGCAGCTGTCGTGGTTGTTGGTGCAGCTGTCGTGGTTGATGGTGCAGCTGTCGTGGTTGTTGGTCCATTTGTCGTGGTTGTTGGTGCAGCTGTCGTGGTTGTTGGTGCAGCTGTCGTGGTTGTTGGTGCTTGTGTTGTGGTTGTTGGTGCAGCTGTCGTAAATGCTGGTTCAGCTTTAGTGGATGTTGGTGCAGCTGTCGTGCTTGTTGGTGCAACTGTTGTGGTTGTTTTTGCAGCTGTAGTAGTTGTTGGCGCAACTGTTGTGGTTGTTGGTGCTTGTGTTGTGGTTGTTGGTGCAGCTGTCGTGGTTGTTGGTGCAACTGCTGTGGACGTTGGCGCTTGTTTTGTGGTTGAAGGTGCTTGTGTTGTGGTTGTTGGTGCAGCTGTTGTGGTTGTTGGTGCAACTGCTGTGGTAGTTGGTGAAGCTGCCATGGTTGTTGGTGAAGATGTTGTGGTAGTTGGTGCAGCTGTAGTGGATGTTGGTGCAGCTGTAGTGGATGTTGATGTAGCTGTAGTGGATGTTGGTGCAGCTGTTGTGGTTGTTGTTGCAGCTGTCGTGGTTGTTGAAGCTTGGGTTGTGGTTGTTGGTGCTTGTGTTGTGGTTGTTGGTGCAGCTGTTGTGGTTGTTGGTGCAACTGCTGTGGTAGTTGGTGCAGATGTCGTGGTAGTTGGTGCAGCTGTAGTGGATGTTGGTGTAGTTGTCGTGGTTGTTGGTGCAACAGTCATAGTTGTTGGTGCAGATGTTGTGGTAGTTGGCGCAGCTGTAGTGGATGATGGTGCAGCAGCTGTAGTGGATGTTGGTGTAGCTGTCGTGGTTGTTGGTGCAACTGTTGTGGTTGTTGGTGCAACAGTCTTGGTTGCTGGTGCAGCTGCTGTGGTTGTTGGTGCAGCTGTTGTGGTTGATGGAGCAGCTGTAGTGGATGTTGGTGCAGTTGTAGTGGTTGTTGGTGCAGCTGTCGTGAATGTTTGTGCAGCTGTAGTGGATGTTGGTGCAGCTGTAGTGGATGTTGGTGCAGCTGGAGAGGAAGTTGGTGCAGCTGTAGAGGAAGTTGGTGCAGCTGTTGTGGTAGATGGTGCAGCTGTCATGGTTGAAGGTGCAATAGTCATGGTTGTTGGTGCAGATGTCGTAATTGCTGGTTCAGCTGTAGTGGATGTTGGTGCAGCTGTTGTGGTTTTTGGTGCAGTTGTCGTGCTTGTTGGTTCAGCGGTACTGGATGTTGGTGCAGCTGTTGTGGTTGTTTGTGCAGCTGTCATGGTTGTTGGTGCTTGAGTTGTGGTTGTTGGTGCAACTGTTGTGGTTATTGGTGCTTGTGTTGTGGTTGTTGGTGCTTGTGTTGTGGTTGTTGGTGCAGCAGTCATGGTTGTTGGTGCAGCTGCCGTGGTTGTTTTTGCAGCTGTCATGGTTGAAGGTGCAATAGTCATGGTTGTTAGTGCAGCTGTCGTAATTGCTGGTTCAGCTGTAGTGGATGTTGGTGCAGCTGTTGTGGTTGTTGGTGCAGTTGTCGTGCTTGTTGGTTCAGCGGTAGTGGATGTTGGTGCAGCTGTCGTGGTTGTTGGTGCAGCTGTCGTGGTTGTTGGTGCTTGAGTTGTGTTTGTTGTTGCAACTGTTGTGGTTATTGGTGCTTGTGTTGTGGTTATTGGTTCTTGTGTTGTGGTTGTTGGTGCTTGTGTTGTGGTTGTTGGTGCTTGTGTTGTGGTTGTTGGTGCAACTGCTGTGGTAGTTGGTGCAGCTGTCGTGGTTGTTGGTGCAACAGTCATGGTTGTTGGGGCAGATGTTGTGGTAGTTGGTGCAGCTGTAGTGGATGTTGGTGTAAATGTAGTAGTTGTTGGTACAACTGTTGTGGTTGTTGGTCTAGTAGTCGTGGTTGTTGGTGCAGCCGTTGTGGTTATTGGTGCTTGTGTTGTGGTTGTTGGGGCTTGTGTTTTGGTTGTTGGTGCAGCTCTTGTGGTTGTTGGTGCAACTGCTGTGGTAGTTGGTGCAGCTGTCGAGGTTGTTGTTGCAGATGTCGTGGTAGTTGGTGCAGCTGTAGTGGATGTTGGTGTAGCTGTAGTGGATGTTGGTGCAGCTGTTGTTGGTGCAGCTGTCGTGGTTGTTGGTACAACTGTCGTAGTTGTTGGTGTTTGTGTTGTGTTTTTTAGTGCAGCTGTCGTGGTTGTAAGTGAAGCAGTTGTGGTTGTTGGTGCAGGTGTAGTGGATGTTGGTGCAGCTGTCGTGGTTGTTGGTGCAGCAGTTGTGGTTGTTGGGGCTTGTGTTGTAGATGTTGTTGCAGGTGTAGTGGTTGTTGGTGCAACTGTTGTGGATGTTGGTGCAACTGTTGTGGTTGTTGGTGCAGTAGTTGTGGTTGTTGGTGCAGCAGTCGTGATTGCTGGTGCAGCTGTAGTGGTTGTTGGTGCAGTAGTCGTGGTTCTTGGTTCAACTGTCATAGTTGTTGGTGCTTGTGTTGTGGTTTTTAGTGCAGCTGTTGTGGTTGTTAGTGAAACAGTTGTGGTTGTTGGTGCAGCTGTCGTGGTTGTTGGTGCAGCTGTCGTGGTTGTTGGTGCAGGTGTAGTGGATGTTGGTGCAGCTGTCGTGGTTGTTGGTGCAGCTGTCACGGTTGTTGGTGCAGCTGTCGTGGTTGTTGGTGCAGCTGTTGTGGTTGTTTGTGCAGCTGTCGTGGTTGTTGGTGCAGCTGTCACGGTTGTTGGTGCAGCTGTCACGGTTGTTGGTGCAGCTGTCACGGTTGTTGGTGCAGCTGTCGCGGTAGTTGGGGCAGCTGTCGTGGTTGTTGGTGCAGCTGTTGTGGTTGTTGGTGCAGCTGTTGTGAGTGTTGGTGCTTGTGTTGTAGTAGTTGGTGCAGCTGTTGTGGTTGTTGGTGCTTGTGTTGTTGATGTTGGTGCAGCTGTTGTGGTTGTTGGTGTTGTTGGTGCTTGTGTTGTGGTTGTTTGTGCACCTGTATTGGTTGTTGATGCAACCGCTGTGGTTTTTGGTGCAGCTGTCATGGTTGTTGGTGATTGTGTTGTGGTTGTTGGTGCAGCTGTAGGTGTTGATGTTGCAACTGTTGTGGTAGTTGGTGCAGCTGTGGTGGTTGTTTTTGAACCTTTTGTGGTTGTTGGTGCCAGTATTGTCGTTGTTGGTGCAGCTGGCGTGGTTGTTGGTGCTTGTGTTGTTGGTTCTTGTGTTGTGGATGTTGCAGACTGGGTTATAGGTGGGGCTGTAGGTGATATAGGTAGGGTTGTTGATGTAGTTGACGTTGCTGTACCTTCATGTAAACTCATAGTTGGTGTATTAGGTAAATTAATTGTTGTTGGCTGAATTGTTGTAAGTTGGCTTGTAGTTATGAGCTGTGTTGAGGTCATAGTGGTAGGTGGGGTTGTAGATGATATAGTTGGAGTTGTTGATGATGCAGTTGTAGTTGTTGCGGGGACTGTGGTAGGTGAGGTAAATGTACTTTGCGCTAAACTCATAGTTGCTGTATTAAATAAATAACAGAAATCCAGCATTATATGTAAAAATATAGTGTGAATGACAACAAAGAAATATACAAATCCAGAAATGGGCTGACCTGATAACAGAAACACTGTCATCAATATTGCTCCTCCATGCATCTTCATAATCTTCTAAAACACATAAGATAAGAAAATCTAATACCAATGGTATCTTAAGATAACACTCTTCAAAAATGTCATGCTCCATTTACTTTAACATATTTTTCCTAGGACAACACACTCAGGATTTTTATAACTTATTGTTGGCTCTTTATTCAAAATGTTAAATGTCACTCTGGGGAAAAACATATTTTCTAAATGAATAACTGTAATCATTAAAGGTGCTGTAGCATGTAAAACTGTTTTTATGTAGACATAGATGATTAATAAGAATTGTGTAGATGGTAATAACGTATCTGTCAGGCTCAAGAAAACAGAGAAGATCCCAATGCAGTAAACAGAAGGTTTTATTTAAATAATAATGTGGGTAAACAGACAATAGCGCGTCTGGGCATAAAGCCACACCAGGGCAGACGGCTGAGGCGGGGAGCACACACAAGCACCGGGGAGGAGAGCCACACACGTTCGGGCTCCGGCCAGACAGCGAACGGTGGGAGAACTATATGTGGGGGCCAACCACAAAAGGCCAGATGACAGTCTGACTACAGGCACTCGAGGCGGAAGGAAGAGGAGATCCTGCGGCGGACAGAGAGAGAGTTAGTGGTGCTGAAGGGAGAAGCCTTGCAGCTTCAGGGCAGAAGGACCCTCCTGCTGGACAGCGGTTATGCCGTGGCGAGTGTGCGCTGCTGTAAGCACAAGAGAGTGGTGCTGAAGGTAGAAGCCGGGCAGCACATGTGCTGTAGGACCCTCCTGCTGGACAGCGGATATGCCGCGGCGAGTGTGCGCTGCTGTAAGCACAAAGGCAGTCAATAAAACAGACAGGCAGTAAAGCAGGCAGAGGGAGAGCCGTTTCAGAGAGCCGTCGAGTAATCAAAATCCACAGCAAAAACTCCCGGATAGCAGAGAGCACAAACTGGGATAGGGGAGATTAAATCAAAAAACTGGAAACAGAGACAGGACAGAACTGGTAACTAGCAGAGCTAGTAATTTGGCGAGTACACACAAAGTGACAGACAAGTCTATAGACAAAGAGACAGGCGAGTATATCGACAAACGGACTTGCAAAGACACACTAGACACACAGGGATTAAATACACAGATCAGACGAGAGGATAACAAGCAACAGGTGAGGAAGACGAGAGGAGGCAATCACACTGAACAGGAACACCTGTGAGGGAAGCACACGTGAACCTGTAAAACACATACAAACACAAGATAACCACAGTACCAACAAGACAAAACCATAAATATATTTATATATATAAACATATATAAATATATAAAAATATATATATGCATGAAAACAGAACACTAGACTTAACAAGACATAAAAACAAAGACTGGAAAATGCAAGGGAGCGGGGAAAAATAACACACAATGACAAGAGAATACAAGGGAGCAGGGAAAAGTCACAAGACACGGGGGAAAAACGTGGTCTGATGTGACAATACCAAAACCACGTTCTCCCACAAAAAATATTGTACTGTCAGGACCCTGCCATACACAACTAGATATAATTACCAAACCAGACTATGGCAGAGTCCTCACAGTATCATGAGCCTCAAACACGATTGTTTCCTTCTTCTTATGTAAACCTTGTGCATGCAAAAGAAAACAGACCAATCTCAACATAACACCAACTGTGTTATGTTACCTTCTATGTAGATTTCAGCGAACAATATAACATTATTTCTATGCATTCTTTTGCACCTTTAAGTAAAACACAAAATACTTAAATCTGTTGCATAAGGGTGCAACACAACTGACTTTGAAACTGTAGTTATGATAGCTGGGTAAAAGAGTTTTTCAATGCAGTGAATTCTGATCACCTGTTTTTATAGCAAAACAGCTTTACAGAAAGTAATTTTCTTTAAAGACAGGCAACTGTGGTAAGAACAGAGCTCAATGAGATAAATATGTTTAGGTAATGGAAACCTTGCAACCAACCAGACTCATTTGTGGCTTCCCTGATATCAAGTACAACAATGTTGTAGTTGCACTGGGGAAGTATGTAATGTATAAAGCATACATTTTCTAATTTCGTACATACTAATATATAAAATACAATTAGTTGACTTTATTTAAAAAAAAAAAACAGATTACCTTATCATTTCTAAGTAAAGAAGGGTATTATTTTTAGTTGGAGTTCACTTGAGCTGATGAGCACTATTTATAGTGCATTCGAAAAAATATTCAGATCACCTTTCACTTTTTATAATTTAGTATGCAGCATAACCATATTACAGTGGTTAAAATAAAACATGTTCTCATTAATCTTAACTCAGTACCCCATAATGACAAAGCGAAATCAGAATTTTAGAAATGTCTCAGATAAAATATCACTGAAATATCACATTTTCATATGTATTCAGAACCTTTACTCTGTACTTATTTAAAACACCTTTGTCTTTTATAGATAGTTGTCTGTGCGCCTTTTTTAGTTATGTCCAATCAGTTTAATTTACCATAGGTGAACTCCAAGTGCAAAAGATGTAAAAACATCTCAGTAATGATGGGAGGCATCAGAGCTAAATTTTAAAGATCCCATATTGTCAAAATTGAGGTCTAGGGGCCATATAAATAACATATACATTTCAAAACAGTCATTTAAGAGTCAAATGCATACAGCCTGCTTGAAGTAGCAGTGAGTTAAAATGGTTCGTTTGTACTTCCGCAAAGTTGCACATTTTAAATAAATTGAATTGAATTAAATGTCACCAAAACACAGTCACCGCCTAAAGTCTCCACCCCACTCTGTCCACCGTCCAGCGCCCCACCCCCTTTTTGCCAAACAAACCTTTAAGGAATATTTTACCATATTAGAAAATGCTTTTCAATCGATGGATGTCAGGAAACTTAATAATTGCACAGGCTTCTGAAAAACGTTTAAAAAACATCAAATCCACAACCCGTAGGTAAACACATTTTAAGTAGGGCTGCATGATAAATTGCACTCAAATTTAAACTTACTTTTAAGTTTCATTATGGAGCCAGCTAAAACTGAAACTATATATTGTAAGCAGTTATGCAACATTAACGTGAAGCTAATGTGTTGCTAACTAGATGTTTACGTGTTGTTTTGTAACTTTAAATGCTTTGGTAGTCATATCTAGATAGAATATCTGTTGGAAATTAGAGGTTGTTTGTTTTCTTAAGTTACAGACACCGGCCCTTAGAGAGCGGAAATGCTGCACAGGTGCTGGTAATGAGCATACCAGTTTTGACTCTGAGATTGGCCCATGGTATTGGAAATTAATTGGAATGGCATTGGAAAGCCATATGTAAGAGCTGTATAAATGTCGGACTTTGTAAACCCTTTTAAATATTTAAACCATATGTGAATAAACAAAATATAAAACGTGAGCGTCAAGATATGGACATTGTTAAAGGATAATTCCGGTATTTAACACTTTGAGTCTCATTTCTGGTTTGTTTTGGATGAACTACAGTGATGGACACAGAAATTTTGACAATGGGTCGTGTCTTGAGTTTTTGACTTGTTTAGAAGCGTATCTTAACTGCTTCAGAATGGAAGTCAATGACCATGCACAAACATGTCATTAAAACAACACTTAACGTTCATTTTCAAAACTGTACTACTCACCGAGTAGTTTGTGGTGTTCGTTGATGATTAAAAACAAATATATTGGCGCAATGTATGATTTCAATCCGTGTTATTTGCTATAGTGGAACTATTTTTTCAGATACCTCACAACCGCGTATATACTTCCGCTGTATATTTGAGTCAGAAGCGTTAGCACACTCGGCATGCCTGTCACGCGTCCTGCGAGAACAGCATTAGTGAAACAAAACACAAGAGCACTTTTAATAAGGTAGCCTTACATTTTTCTAACAAACAAACACTCCCGTATCAGAAATTAACAGCACAGTAATTACTGACAACGTAAAGGGTAGGCTATTTAAATAAAACAACGAAAATAAATGAACGAAGTTCAACAAACTAATAAAACGGTAGCATACTTTCCAAATTAAGTTTATTTATAACACTTACATCATCCAATATGTTTTTTCATCAGCAGAACAATAAAGAAGATATTTGCAGAAACCCCAGTGCTCCGTCATGCAAGTCAACCGATCCGCACACTTTAAGAGCTAAAGCATATATATCCAATACAACAGTAATCCCCCATAACTCCGTGTGACATATTGACGTCTTGTGAAGCAAATCAATCAGTTTTTGCAAGAAACTGGACGTTAGTTACAACACTATTAGCGTGAATACCAAAGCAGGAAGCGCGCTTTCCGTTCGAGGCGATCTCTTCTTCTACTGGTGGCGTGGCTGTTGGCTATGGATGTTGGTCTCTCTGCGCCACCTACAGAGCGGGAGCGTGAAGCGCACTTCCTGCTTGGCAAAAGCTCTGCATTAACGCTGTGAAATATTACTATATATATGAGAATCTCAAAACTGAAAATCGAATGTCAACCCACGGAACAAATATTCAAATATTCTGGTCCAGCCCTACAAATATGGGAAAAATTTCTTCTGAGAGAAACCGAGCGAAAAAACTACAACCACATGTAAACATACCCTTTTTTGTTTCCCGGCGGCGGAGTGATATATCAGCGGGCAATGAGTCTTACAAGAGAGATCAATGGAATTTTACAAAATGCCAAATAAAACACGACAGAAACTGTATTTCGCTTCACAACTTGTTTTTAAACAACAACGAACACCACGCACCACTCGGTGAGTAGTACAGTTTTGAAAATGAACGTTAAGTGTTGTTTTAATGACATGTTTGTGCATGGCCATTGACTTCCATTCTGAAGCAGTCAAGAGACGCTTCTAAACAAGTCAAAAACTCAAGACACGACCCATTGTCAAAATTTCTGTGTCCATCACTGTAGTTCATCCAAAACAAACCAGAAATGAGACCCAAAGTGTTAAATACCGGAATTATCCTTTAACCATGGGCCCCAGTTTATAAGCTTCTTCTACACATCCTCATGCCCGTGGCGTCATTTTTTGACGAACTGGGGACTTCAATACTATTACGTCCGTTGCATTCTCTTTCCTATTTTCTTACCATTTTCGCGTCGGTTTAGGGTTAGATTACGCATATTAAACAGTGTACGCGAAATTAAACAGTTTAAACAGTTGTCACCTGGCGTTGGGGTTAGACACAGTTGTCACCTGGCGTTGGGGTTAGAGTTAGGTTTGGGTAGGGATGTCATTATGTAAATCTAACCCTAAACCGACGCGAAAATTGTAAGAAAATAGGAAAGAGAATGCAACGGACGTAATAGTATTGAAGTCCCCAGTTCGTCAAAAAATGACGCGAAAGGTATACCCTCCGCGTAACATATTGACGCATGGTCAAGTGCGTCAAATATTGACGCCACGGGCATGAGGATGGGTTGGCTTCTTTAGCTTCTTTGGGAGACCCTTTTCACTATACCCAAATTGTATTGTACCCTCAACTGTATTATTGTAATTTATTGAAGTGGTATGTTGTGTGAAAAAAAATAAAGCAATAGTTATTGGTGCACGAGTCAAGCAGCATTTGCCCACAACCTCTGTGAGTGACTGATTGTCAGACACTGCAACGGTAAGGTTAAAATCTCTTAGTTTCTGTACACTAAATGTTAGCTTAGTAAACCAACAGACACAAGAGACTAACACTTAATGTACTTCCATGGGTAACATTATTTCAACTGCGTATTTTACTCATAAATCAACAGGCTTATCAGAAGAGAGGCTCATTAATATACCTTATTACAGGCCAAAACGACATGTTCTTAGCAAAGCTCTTGAAAGAGGAGCTGTACAAATATATAGAGATATATTTCTAAGGACATCATAACCTAAAAAAAAAAAAAAAAAAAAAAATTGGAAAGAAATATGGGACCTTTGTTGTGGTTGTAATGGGTCTAAATACTTATGTAAATGAGCTATTTTAATATGTTTACAGTCATTTCTAAAATTCTGTTTTCATTTTGTGATTATGAAATGTAGATGAAAATAATGAATATAAACAATTGTAGTGTCAGACTGCAAATGTCAGGGTGATGGACGGAAGAAACCAAATGCAGACGATGTTGGGAGGTGAACAGAAAACACTTTAATTTTTACTAACAAAACAAGAGCCCACATGGGGGGCAAAACAGGAAACAACAAACTCTGACACTAAACACTTTGACATAAAACACTAAACCAGACTTAAACACTAAACAAGATTACACCTGACTACATGCAGGTAAAACAGACGAACGAGCACAGGACAAGAAACACAAGGGCTGAATCCGAAATCGCATACTTACTGTGTAGGTACTGAATTTCACTGGGACCTACTTAATGGGCGCTAAGGCAGTACGTACGTTCGCGTTAAGTATGGACAGCATTCGCCATGTTGACGTTATCATGTGACATGTGACGTAGTAGACTTGTTCGAGTTCATGCGAAACCACAAGAACCGACAGGAGATTGACATCACAATACCGCGAGAGCAACTCGAAATCAGACTTCTCCGTATGATTTCTGGAATCGCTCTCACGGTACTTTGATGTCATCCAGCTGTTGGTTCTTACAGCGGTGCATAAACTCGAACAAACCTAATAACAGACATGAAAACGTATGCGTGTGGTGTACTAACACCTGATTGCATCAGTAACTTGATCTGTAACAGTGTTACAGATATATTACACATTATTTTGTAGTGGACAAAATAAGTAAAACAAGCAGATTGTAATTTAATATCGATTGTCAGATGACAGCTGTGCTTGAATACAAACTAGACAATGCAGGCAATGTGATTATATACATTTTAGTGAAGCAATCTCTTGTATTTACTTAAAACAACAGGAAACATGAATAAAAAATGAATGAATAAAACCATCACAATAAATGAAAACGTACAGTATACAAGTGAATTCCATATGAAACAAAACTTTAATCAAATGTATTTTTCAAACAAACCATCACATATTTACTGTCATCTCAACACAGCTGTGATATTTCTCCAGCTTTATATTCATGAATCAGCTGAGCACTTTAATTGTGGTATCCTGGGCCTGTGCGTGAAGTCAGGGTGCTGAGGAACAGCCCTGTGTAACGTATCGAAATCACACGATTGGCTGGTCTCCGGTCGAATTGCTTTCCCGTGGCATCATGGGAAAGCTGGGATAGAAGTGTCCATCCGATGCACGCTTCAGAATCTGGGCGGACTCAGTAGGGCATCCGGGGATTTCTCGCCTACTGATTTGATGGATACTGAGGATTCGGACGTAATACTCTGTTCACGTGCTGTTTCCCCTACTACATTTTCAGTAAGTAGGCGGTTTCGGACAATACTTAAGTACACGTTCCTCTGAATCTCGCGAGAAATAGTCCAAAATCCCGCAAATTCTCGCCTACCCTTTTACATATACTGAGGTTTCGGACACACTATTCGTTCGCCTACTGCTTTTTGCCTACTATATAGTATGGCAGTATGCGGTTTCGGATTCAGCCATGGGCTTTAAATAAGGGAGTAAATCAAGAGTGGAACAGGTGCTAGGGATCAAACAATTAAACCAATGAGAATGACAAGGGAGCGGGGTAAAAGAGACGAGACAAGGAAAACACGTGGCCTGATATCAACACACCATGGCCACGTGTTCCCACACAGAACATGGTACTGTCAGAATCCTGTCAAAATAGAACTAGAGATTAAAACAAGACAAGATTCTGACAGAATCCTGACAGCAAAGTAACAAGAGGGTCTAAATACTTGAATGCACTGTATATTAATTTGTTGTCAATAAACTGAGTAAGGGGCTAATCACACCAAAAGCGCTTTAAACGCTTGGAAACGCAAGGCGCGACGCACTGCCTTTTAAAAAAAAAAGAGCAGTGCGAAGCGGCTTTTTATATTGCTAAGCAACCACCGAGTCAGCTGTCTTGTCAATCAAATATTGAAGCGTGAGCGCTCTTTTGCTGTTAACTGTCATATTAGCAACTATATGACAGTTAAAAGCAACTGTAAACTTCCCTCACCACAACGTAAGGCCCGCCTCTCCCCTCATTCGATTGAACAATATTTATTTATTTATTTATTTTATATTGTTAAACAGGAAAGGATTAAATCAATCGAGCCTCTATTATAGAGTCTTATTACTGGTTCAAGAATTTCATTTGTTGTAAGTGACCAAACAGGCAAACAATACGAGAGTGTGGACATAATGATGGCATGAAGAAATGTTTTCGAGACTGATAGAGACAAATATGGTCTAATTTTACTATAAACAAATAACTTTTGATTTAACTTTCTGATTAGAATTTGTACATGCTCACAATAAATGAGATGTGAGTCAAGAGAGACTCCCAGATATTTGTACGTGGATACAACTGAGAGCTTTTGATTAGAAAAGGTAATGAGATTGGCTATAGATAGCTTTCTTCTAGACAAATAAAAATACATACATTCTGTTTTCTTGATATTAAGTGTTAAATGGTTATCTTGCAGCCAGTTATGTAAATGCTGCAAATCTATGTTAAGTTTATGATTAATTGTGTCAATGTTTAAAATTAAGCACATGAGGAAGATCATTAACATACATAAGAAAAAGTAAAGGACCTAAAATGCTGCCCTGTGGAACTCCCATAGAACACGCTCATGGCTGTGGAAAGACTGGAATGACGTCGGGCACTTCTCCACTCTCAGCACTCCATCAAAAGCGCGTGCTGTGGCTGGCGGCAAAAACCACAAGGTGCTCGGCGCGCATAAACAGTGCGCAAACGCTCCCTTGAATATCATTCAAAAAAGGCGCCTGCAACTGCCATAAACGCTTTTGGTGTGATCTACCCCTAACACAGTCTCCCAAAGTCTTCCATTTATTTTGTATACATGCATTTTTCATTTCACATAGCTTGGCATTCATGCATAATTGTTTATAGTAGTGTGCTGCATAATGATATTATTGCACAAGATTTCATGACTGACTCTATACCAAATCACTGAATGAAAAACACACCAAACTGCATTTTTTTCATGCATTCTCATTATTGTGGAGAAAAATGCGACAGGTTAAACAGGATCCATGTAAAGCAAACTCTATAGGTCTAGAGATGGGGGTTTTGTATTACAATATTATAATACTTGTGACCCCCTCCATATATTATTGAACCAAAATAAATTTAAAAAGAACTACGCTTTCCATAATCATAAACAGTAAATATTACTAAAGTAAGCCAAATGCACTTGATCATTATTATTTCAATGTTAAATTCCATAATACTACATTGATCTTTGGGAAGTATATGGTCAATTTCTGACTACACAATGCATGTATAAAAATACAACCAAATAAATTTATAAAAGTATTACAAATTAAGACAACCATAAGGTTATCCTAACCTTAAAATGTTATTTACAAGAGTTTATTTTTTGAGAAATGTTAATTCTCTTTAAGGAAAAAATTATAACAAATTTGAAAAAAGTATAGGTCCAAATCTTCCCAAAACCTCTCCTACTCCATAGCACCAAGGATTGGGAAGTTCTAAAAGCATGCGCATATACAACAAAAAGCCACTGGAAAAGTACATCATCCAATCAACAATGAGTTAAATTTAATTACAGCATCTAACGGAGCAAACCAGAAATATATGTATTGATAAGCGATTGACATTGCTGACATCTTTACATTTAACATTCGCATTTTTCCTTGCAGAAGTAAATTTACAATTGATCACTTAATGCTGAATCTGCCTTTTATTTTTTTCACAGTTTAAGTAGCATTTTTAACTTGAATTATCATGAAGTATGAAAAGAAATAATGAAACATTAGCTTGTAAACTTACCTGTTCTCTGTGTTTAAGTCCCTTTTCTCAGATGCTGCGCAGGCTTTGCTGGGCAGGTTAAGTCCCAAAACTTTAAGTTATGCACTACTCACATTCAGCTTTATTTATCAGGTCTGTTTAGGAGTCATGTGACATGTCACCTATTTCATGCTTTGTGTTCAGAGGTCATGAAAAGCCCCAAAATTATTATTGGATCATCAGCTTGACAAGTGGTATGGTAACATACCAATGTTTGACTTGATGAACATGCAGTTTAGAAGGAACACACTTAACTTGATTGAATACCCTACACAATACAGCCTAATTTCATGCAAAGTAAAAACCAATAAATAAATCTGACTATGTTGATACCAAACTAAATACAGTGCACTGCGGGAATTCATTCATTTCTATTTCAGCTGACTGCGTTTATTGGAGATTATCAATTCCAGACACATGACCAGAGATCTCATATCTTATTGGTCAGGTAGTTTCCATCCAAACAATTAAAAACCTAAGGAAATAAACAAACAAACATTAGAGCATTTTCTAATCTTGTCATGCCCAAAATTAATTAATTATAGGGCTTTTACACAAACCACATACTCATAAGATATGATATAAAAGAAAATCCAGAGTCGTTGCATACGTTTATATGAAACTGTGATGTTAAATGAAATGGGTCGTGAACAACTATTCATGGGTCAGATTTTTTATGTGCATATACAATATAAATATAATGCAGAAAAATTCACTTGTAAAGGAATCAAGTTCATGCTGATCGTATTTCGACTTTTCTGTAGAAATGATTTGATTTTGAACCTTATCTGAGTCCTGTCATATACGCATGATCACACTTTACCCTGAAGCGTGTGATTTTGACAGCATATTCCTATATTAGCTGTGTTATCTTTTCAATATTTTATTGTCTTTCTGTGGTTTGACTTGTTAGACAAGTAGGTGCTCTATAGTTAGGCCAATGTAAAATCTTTTCCTTATATTATGTACTTACCTACATTACAATCATCTCTGTTCTAGAAAAGTCGGTGACGTAAATATTGACAGCCAGTTGGTATGGATTTAGTTTTTTATAAAAATTACACAATTAATTGAAATAAAAAAGATGTTGACATACAGACAAATAAAGATACCATTTTAATTCATTCATTAATACATTAATTTTAATACCAGGTCAGTACATCATCTCTATGAACGTAAATGCAGAATGTGAAACAGAACAATAATTATTCAAATAAAATATGGTGGTAGATCTAACAAATCTTTGGTACAAATTATTGTGAAAGTTTAAGACAAAACATTTATTGAATCTATTATCAAACCAATTTGTTTGTTTGTATGAACTGCTTAGTAACTGTACGTGTGATCCGATTGATGTTTCTCTCTATCTCTTTTTCCTCCCATCTGTTTACGGTACGTTTCTGTTTCTATATAAATGATTCTCAAAATATCTCTATAAGATAATGCAGCATAAGCTGATCGGTCTTGACAGGGACCTGAGGTTGTGTGTGGGAATGATCTGTAAACCTGTTTGAATACAGACATTGAGTGCGTTTACATGCACAGAATAAGCGGATAACTATAAAAAATCTGCTTATTGTAGAAAACTGTTTTCATGCCTTTACATGCACATCAATAAACCAGCTATGCAGACAACTGCGTTTACATGGGACTTGGAGATTTGTCAGGTTTCTCGCAGGTAGTGACATCAACGCCTACAAAACAATACGGCATATCTGTCTTAAGCTTTACTGTTTTATCTCTTCTCATGTCTGCAGAACCTGTTAATATATAATACATTAGCTTTTAGCTTTGCAGTTTCTCTGCCAACTGCTTTAGTCGAGCAGAAAATTTTATAATAAAGTGTTAAAGTGTTTACATTTCACGCGAAATTGGCATAATGAACCCACGTGTTATCTGTTTATTAAGCATATTAAAGACTGAACCATCCCTGCTAAAAAAAACAATAAAACCATTACAGAAAATTCTAATGGTTTTCATTAAAATACCAATAGGAACCATTAGCTTTTACCATTAAAACCACTATACTGTAGTGTGTTTTGGGCCATATTCCATTAGAACCAATACAATTCCCAATAAAACATTAGAATTTTCTGTAATGATTTAATTGTTTTTTTCAGCAGGGATGTCATTATTATCCCCATTATTAGGGTTAGGTAAATGCGAGTTCACCTCCTGTTGACATTGCGTCTTTTTCACAATCAAAAACAGATGTTTTTATTTTGAGTGGTTTGTGTAAGTTTGAAAATTTAGGAATGTATTTCTGCGTCACAACCCCCATTTGCCTATAAGGGAAATTTGCATTCAGCATTCCTGAGCTCACTGAGGTGATGATGGTATTTCATGACAGCAGAGTAAAAGTTCAATGTGCTCTTCAGCTGATGTTTAAACATGTGTTTAAGAAAAGGTTTTTTATTTTTTTTTAGGAAGTTCCCATTGAGATATAACAATATCTCTTCTACCAAAGAGTCTTGGTCAAGATAGGCAGCAGAAGACAAAAATGCAGGACATAATACAATACAAAATACAAAAACAACACTTTGAAAAATACAAAATATGTAATAATTCCACTCTATAATCTTATTAAACATGTACACTGTTCCATAAAAGTTTCTTACTGAATCAAGAGATGGTATGGATTTCTTATGTAGTACACCTTGTAGTTCATTTCATACATGTGGATTCAAGTTATTACTGTTAATACTGTTATTAAACCCTTTCACTTATAAATCTGCAAACTACTTTTGATTTATTTTTTAAATGTCAATGCTAGGGATGGAATGTTTCCGGTTAATTTGTATTAAATTTTCAGTGAGAACTTAATCTGGGGATTTTTGGAAATATTCCAAATTGGAATAGTAGTTTGGTCATAAGCAGTATGGATTTCCTGGTATGGAAATCTATCAGTGAAAAAACGCAACTCGACGAACCAGATTGTGAAATGGGCTTGTAAATTGATTGGGGAGCCTTTACTTACCCCTGTTTTACTGTATACCAGGCAGGTACAGCGAATTGGTGTTTCAAATTCAGGAGATTCATCACCCCCTGTATAATGAGTTTCAATTTCTCCCATCAAATTGACGGTTTAGAGTACCACATTGCACAACAAAGTCCCAGCTGTGATTAATCACATGAATAATTTTAAGGCATAATAAGGGTTTTTATTTTAGTTTTTATTTACTTTTTAATTGTTATTTTTTTATATATTGTATGCTGTAACTTTATGTTACTGTTCTTATGATGTCCTTTTAGTGTTGCTTTATTGTTGTTTTTTATTTGTCTGTTATATGTGTGAGGAACTGTGAACTTGCCACTGAAACCTAATTTACCTAAGGGTACAAAAAAATAAATAACTTGAACTTGAACTTGAGCAGCCATGCCTGCAAGGTTATACAAATGTTGAAGAATCCTGATACGTACTCTCATCAAGCCTAGATTTATTAGATCAAAAATTCTTCAGAAATCATTTAAAGCGACACCATGTAATTTGTCAACCTTCATAATAAATTTTCAAGACCCTTGTGATAGTACATCGACTTTAAATAGGTTGAATGACATGTCTACCATAGCCTGACGGGGTCTGTATCGCTTTTACTCGTACTTTAAAACTTAGGGTTTCGGGTAGTAACCAGAGCACAAAAAAAACTACAAAATTCGATTTGCTTTACGGCATACGTCACTTCCTCCACACATTTTTTTTACGTGAATTTTGCTGGAGGCTACTTAAGGAGTGTAGAGAGCATCTTCTACTATGTGACTCTGTGGCACCGTGTTAGTGTCACGGACCTATGACACGGGCAACCTGGGTTTGATTACCCTTTAAGGCAATTTTTTATATAAACTCACAATCTTGATTCATACATAAATGCGATCTTCTTTTTAAATGACGGCGATTATCTTGCATATAGTTCCCTGTATTCAGATGCTGCATTCACGTGTTCACGTATTTACCTTTCTTTTACTGTCTATGGTATTTACATTACAATCCAGGATGCTATAGCAGTCAAACTTGCTCAAACTCACACAGTGTAAAACCAAACCCTATTCATTCACTAATCCCTATTCATTCACCAATCAGATCTGAGCATTTCTCTCTTCCTCATTTGCTACGTTCCGCTGTCACTCGCGTGACGTATTACAAAGCGGCAGACCTAAACACATCGGTTTACTTGGATTTGGAGCGACAGTTTCCACACAAAAGAGAGGAAAAACAAGCGAAAAAACTAGGAAAATCCTGGTGGCGAGGGAGAGAGAGTCGATGCAACAATATTTGTTTCGAAAAAGGCAAGGAAATACTTCTGGTCGTTTCTCAATTGGAAGGCTGCAGCCTCCGGAGGTCAAATATGCAGGCTGCATAAGTCATCAAGCCTGGTTAATTAAGGTAAAATCCGGTTGGCCCTTTCCATAGATTCGGCTCTTTCGGCTCAAGCTCCGGGTCTACATTTTAGTGATGGCAGTCCGGCTCTTTTCATAGATTCGGCTCTTCTGGCTTGGCTCCCTTAGAAGAGCCGGCTCTTACGGTGCCACCCCTGCCTGCGTCTGAAGATTCGGCTTTGCTCGTTCGCTACAAAGAATCAGCTCTTAGAGCGGCTCGTTCGCGAACGACCCATCACTACGATAGGTAGTGTAGTCCATTAGTAAAGTGTCTTGTTCAGTGTGATTTTGTCCCTACGTGGGCTTTATTTTTCGGTGTACTTATTAAAGTGTTTTCTGTTTACCCCGACGCCGTCTGCAATTGGGTTCTTCCGTCTCTTGCTCCTGACAACTTTATTTCTGATAATAAGCTAAATAAACAACAAGTAGATTACCTTTTGTGGCGACGTGACATTTTGATCCTAAGTTTTTAACAGATTTAGACTAAACTAATCTGAATTCACTGGCAACTCGTGCCGAAAGGCGGATAGAAACCTAAAATTACCCAACTACACCACCCCGGAGGCAACAATACCAGGGAAATCGCCTTTTTATAGATCTTAGACATCAAGTACCTAGGTCAGGAAAATAATATAGAAGACGATAAACATGTAAAAGATAAATGTATATGGCACTTATCTCATTATATGCTCAATATGCCAATTATATATATATATAATGTTTAATAAATTAACAACCTAACTATAGCTATTGTATTTATTAGCCGCTGACCTCATATTGTTGCCTCAAAAGGCAAAAAAAGCTTTTTATCTGATTTAGTCAAAGTCAAAATTTATTTATATAGCACCATTTATACAGGCAAGCTGCCCAATGTGCTTTACAAAACAATAAAATATCACACAATAGATTAAACAAAGTAAAATTAAGAGACAGGTCACAAATTATTATATAAAGAATTGCAATAGTCCAGTCTAGATGATTAGAATGCGTGTATCACCCATTCAAAAGCTTGGAGGCATAAAAAAGCTTCACTTTAGTCAGCATACGTACATGAAAGAAGCAAGATCTGACAACAGAATTTACTTGCTTATCCAGTTTCAGAGAATTATCTAGTGAAACGCCTAGATTTTTCACACAAGTATTTACTGGCAGAGAAAGTGTATATGCGTCAGGGAGCTGGTTTAAACTACTTTTAGTAGGACCGAAAAGCATAAGTTCCGTTTTATTTTCATTTAATTTTAGGTAGTTTGCAGACATCCACTTCTTTATTTCATCTAGGCACGCCAACAGGTGCTCAGGTGAATTTTTCCCTGCTCGTTTAATAGGAAAATAAATCTGGATGTCATCTGCATAGCAGTGAAATGACACATCATATTTTTTGAAAATGGATCCCAAAGGGAGCATATAAAGGGAAAAGAGCATCGGAGTCAGAATTGAGCCCTGAGGGACCCCCCAACTAAGGTGAGCAACAGAGGACATAGAGGAGCCAAAACGGACAGATAATTTTCGATCGGTCAGATATGAGCGAAACCAGTTTAATACAGTTCCTTTCTGCCCCACATCATATTCTAGTTTTGACAGAAGGATATCATGATCCACCATATTAAAGGCAGAACTTAGATCCAAGAGCATTAAGATTATAGAATCTCCAGCATCTGTTGTCAGATAGATATCATTAAAAACCTTCGGTAGTGCTGATTGGGTACTGTGGAGTGGCCGAAAGCCAGATTGAAACTTCTCATATATAGAATGTAAATTTAATAGGAGTGTAATTGATTTGATACAACTTTTTCTATTTTTTTTTTAAATAAAAGTTAATTAGAAATAGGCCTATAGTTATTCAAAACAGCAGGGTCAAGGTTTGGTTTTTTGATTGATGGAAGTACCAAAGCATTTTTGAGATAAACTGGGAAAATCCATAAACTAAGTGATTTATTAATAATGGTAAGTAAACTTGGTCCTAATGTGTCAAAAAGTTGTATTAAATTACGAGGTGGGATAATATCTAGTGAACAAATTGTAGGCCTGAGGTGGGTAATAATATATTGTAAATATGAAATAGAAATAGAATCAAATTCATGACAGACTGAGGAGCATGAAGGTAGCATAAACTGAGGGTTTTCAGAATCAGATTTATTCTGAATTTTATCAGTACCTGGCCTATGATTTTCGATCTTATTAGAAAAAAATTAACCATTTAGGTGGGAAGGTACCGGATATGCTTTAATAGATGGATTTAAAGCAATTCACTTTATTGTCATTGTCATTGCAAAGAACAGCAACGAAATTACGTAGGAGCATACAACAAACCGTTCATGGTATATTAAAGTGCACTAACACCGGGACAGAAAGTAATACAGTTAATATAGTGATTTAATTAATACAGTTAATACAACAATGCAAAGTCCAATGGGGGAGGGTGAGAGCGCCCATTAAGCAGCCTCACTGCATAAGGATACAGGCTGTTAGCTGATGATGGGTTGGATGGTGCCGGTCCTGCAAAATGTTGTGTACTCTATTCAGACAGTGAGTATCAAACATGGTGCTGATCTCTGGGAGAGTGATTCCAATGATTCTGCCTGCTGTTTTTACCACTCGTTGGAGCACTTGCTGATGGGCCTTGGTGCAGCTGGACTACCACACCAAGAAATCATATGTCGAGACACTGCTGATGATACAATTGTAAAAGTTGACCATCAGCTGTCTTGGAATCCTTGTGTTCCTCAACTGCCTCAGGTAGTAGAGGCGCTGCTGGGCCTTTCCTACCACTGTGACTGTGTTAGTTCCCCAAAACAGGTCCTCGGTCACTATTACTCCTAGAAATTTGTAATGTGGCACCCTCTCTACATTTCCATTGTCAATAGAGAGAGGAGAGTGATTGGGTCTGCTCTTGCGGAAGTCCACTATAATCTCTTTGGTCTTTTTATAATACAAATCCAGGTTATTATTAGCACACCATAATGCTAGGTGTTGCACTCAAGTCCTGTAATCCTCCTCATTGTTGTTATTGATTAGTCCAAGCACTGTTGTGCCGTCTGCAAATTTAACAATAAGATTGGAATGGAAAATAGCAGAGCAATCATGTTTGAATAGAGTGTAGAGCAAGGGGCTAAGCACACATCCCTGGGGGGCCCCGGTGTTTAGTAAAAGGGTAGAGGAGGAGTGCTTGCCTACTCTAACACTCTGTGTTCGGTTTGTCAGAAAGTCTTCAATCCAATTGCACAGTGAGTTGCTAAAGCCAAGATGGTGTAGTATGACACAGAGTTTAAATGGCCTGATTGTATTAAAGGCCGAGCTAAAGTCGACAAAGAGGAGTCTCACGTAGGTGTTCTTGTGCTCGAGATGTTCTAATAGCGTGTGCAGTACAATAGCGATGCCATCCTCAGTCGACCGGTTCCATCTATATGCAAATTGATGTGGGTCTAGTGACAGTGGTATGAAACTCTTGATGTAAGTGGTAACCAACCTCTCAAAGCACTTAGCAGGAATACCAGTGAGTGCCACCGGTCTGTAATCGTTCAGATGAGTGCCATTAGACTGCTTGTGGACTGGAACTATTGTAGCTGCCTTAAAGCAGGCAGGGACCCATGAAGTGGAAAGAGATGTATTGTAGATGGCACAAACAACGTGAGTTAACTCTGCAGCACAGTCTCTCAACACTCAACCCAGCACTCCGCCCGGTCCGTTGCTTTCTTGGTGTTAATGCCGCAGAGGACACGTCGAGTACTCAGGACTGGGGCAGGATCAGTGGAGGGGAGGGGGGGCAAAACAGGATCTGTGTTCTCCCTGTCATAGCGGGCATAGAAGATGTTGAAGTCCTCAGCCAAGATGTAATTAGCTGAGGGAGATATTGATCTTATAATCTGTGATGGCCCTGATGCCTTTCCATACCTGCCTGGGATTTGTGGAATTATTAAAACAGGCTTCAATGCGCCTCCGATACTGTTGTTTGGCGGTATTGAGTCCTTTCCTTAATGCAGCCTTGGCTTTGCTATATAAATCAGGGTCCTTAGAACTCAGCGCTCTATCCCTAGCTCGTTGTCCAACTCTGTGTGTCATCCAATGCAGTGTTTCTCAAATCCGTTCCTAGAGGCCCAATGCTTTGCACATTTTGTATGTCTCTTTTATCTGACAGACTCAGTTCAGTTTATAGAGATCTCTTCTAATGAGCTGATGATTTGAAGGTGATAACAGGTGTGTTAAATAAGGGAGACATTAATGTGCAGAGCAGTAGGCCTTCAGGAATAACGTTAAGAACCACTGATCCAATGTTTCCTGTTTAGATGCACCCGGAAATGTTTCCAAGATGTAACATTATCCACACAGAAATTAATGTAACTCAGGACAGTGATGGTATACTCGTCCAATAATTTGCAGGTATCCGTACCCTGCCCCTTGAAAACATCCCAGTCTGTGCGGTGGAAACAGTCCTGTAACATAGGGATGGCGTCCTCTGGCCAGACTCTCACAGTCTTTGTCATAATCCTAGCGTTCTTAATCTCGGGTGTATACCGTGAGTGTAACAGCAGTGAAAGATGGTCTGACAGACCCAGGTGAGGGTAGGCCTGGGCCCTGTATGCCTCTGTTACATTAGTATACACCTGGTCCAGTGTTTTATTTCCTCTAGTAGCACATTTCACATTTCACTGTCCGTGTGTGCTATCAAGCTGTTGTTAATGCTGTTATGAACCTTTGCAAGCGCTAGCTTAGCATTAGCGTTCGTTGCAATGTAAACAGCACAGATGTAAACAGCAGTAAATTCCCTCGGAAGATAAAACGGCCTGCACTTCAACAGCATAAGATCCACCTCTGGACTACACAAACTATTCACAACAGTAACATTTGTTCACCAAAAGTTGTTATTGAAGATGCAAAGTCCCCTGCCGATCTTCTTACCAAAGTCCGCGGTCCTATCGCCTCGGTAGGCGGTACATCCCGCTAGTTCAATAGCAGCGTCCGGAGTGTTGCTGTTGAGCAGGGTTTCTGTAAAAACCATGCAGCAACATTTGTTAATAATCTTTTTTGCTGCTATATGTAACCGAATCTCATCCATCTTGCTGCAGATTGACCGGGCGTTTGAGAGAAAGATTGTAGGAAGCGGTGGTTTAAACAGATTAGCCTTTAGCCTGGTCCATACCCCGGCCCGCTTACCCCTCTTCTGCCGCCGCTCACAGCGCTTCCTTCGTCGGTCTGCTCCTGCGGGGAGCCCGGTAGATGGTCTGGTGATCTCAGGAGGAATGAGATCTCTGGCTGATAGGTGATGTACTCCAGTGTTCAGTTACAAGAGTTCAGAGCGGCTATACTGAAGTGCCACTATACTAAAAATTTGTGATGTAATACATAATACCACCAAAAAAGTGGAAAAAAAAACATGACCGTTGTAGGAGCTCCTCGCCGCAGCGACTGTGCACAGCACAGCCGAAAAAAGTAACTTTGGTTTTTGTCTATATGTTTATGTTATTTGTGAAAAATGCTGACATTTTGCCTTTTAAACTGCATTTTAAAAATTAGATAAGGCATCTCTCAATAATTCATAAAACACCTGAATTCTATGCTTTCTCTATCTTCTTTCAGCCTGTCTACATAACCGTCTGTAACTATGAAGAGTCTCATGCAAACAAGGCTCAGTTTTATTCCTTAAGCGTTTGGGTTCAAGTGGAGCAACAGAATCTAAGACGCTTATAAATGTAGAGTTAAAATGGTTCAAATGTTCATCTAAATCAATAGTAGGGAGAGAGCTGTCTAAAGATTCATTATCATAAATGTTTTTATACATCTGAGAAAAGCTAGATATAGCAGTTGGATTTAGTGTCTGAGACCAATGTACTGGCTTATGCATTGGAATTGACTCAGGGACCAAAGGAATAGAAAAAAATATTGGCTTATGATCTGAAAAATTAAGTTCACTCATTGCTATGTCAAAAAACAGAGAGTCCGTGCGTTAGAATCAGATCTAGTGTGTGACCCTGTACAAGAGAAGGGCCATCTACCCATTGAGAGAGTTCAAAAGATTCCATCAGATTTACAAATTCCTTTGACAGAGAATAAGTACCACAGCAAGTATGAATATTTAAATCACCAAGTATTAACAATCTATCATATTGTGTTACAAGTTCGCTTAAAAGTTCAGCGAATTCACCAATAAAATCTCTTGTGGATTTCTGAATAGCTGTAATCCAAAGCTTTTTAATATATTGGTAGACAAAGACTAACAAGAAAGTTTGTTTTTAAAAACTGAAACTAATCCTCCACCCTGTCCTGAGTCCGAGGGGAGTTTAAAAAATAGATAATCCTGGGGTAAAAGTTCAGTCAATGGCGTCAAATCTCCAGGTTTCTTTTTACTTTTTGTTATTGCTCTGTAATTGTTAAGGTGTTCCTTAAATTAAAAACAACTAGTTTGTGATTTATATTCCCTTGTCCTTTTTTAAACTATACTAGAATCACCCACCTCACCCCACTGTAAAAAAGTAACTTTTACTCTGAGTAAAGTTAAAATAACTTACTTTTTACTTTTACTTGAGTAGATTTTTAGACCAGTAACTTTACTTTTAAGTAAAATATCATTAAAGTAACTTTACTTTTACTTGAGTACAATATTTTATTACTCTTTCCACCTCTGGTTCAAATCATAGCTAAAATGAATCAAAAACTACACTGAGCTAACGTTAACGTGTAAAATGTGTACCAAATAATCATAGGCGTAGCTTGAGATTTTGACATTTGGGCGGGCCAGACTGGTATATCATAGAATCTATACTGGAACATGTGCTATGATTTGTACCGCCAACTAGATATTAATGTCTTGCAGTCACGGGTAAGTAGTATTCCTACCTTTTGGTTTTGGACAATTCTCTTTATTTAATGTGAAACGTTTTGAGTGTCGATTTGAGGTGCAGCAGTGTGCAGCGTTTAGCATATATTTAGATTAACTAATGGCCTGATAAATTGATGATATGAGTGCAGTGATTCCAAAAGGATGTCCAAAAAAACTTAAGTAATATGTTAAATAAAAAAAAATTATGTATGTTATATGTTAAATAAAAAGATGAATTGCTTTTCTTGCCGCCCTGCGCTGCGCCCCTGTAGCCGACATGCCAGTGAACATATACGATGATTAGCTTGCACCACAACTTGCACCTTAAATTGTGCTCATAAAGATAAAAGTAAAACAACAATCGTAATTGTAAATGGTGTACTTTATTTGTGTACACTCACAATAAGAAAAAAAGAAAATCATTTAGGTTAGGCTACTTTTTAATTTGTTTTGTTAATCTGATAATTATTCAGGTGAAACATATTTTGTGTATGCTTATTTATTTTATTCTTTTTTTCTGCAAACAGAGACATAATCATCATGTTCTGTTGATTTAATGCTGTTTGCGCAGGAAACTAAACCCCTGAGGAAAATTATATTTTATTTATTTATAAATGAGTGAACAATGCGAATCAAGGAAGGACTTTTTTTCTCTATTTAAGCCAGCCTGACAGGGTGGACATTAGGTAGCCTGAGTTTGCCAGCTGCAGCTGTGGGATTTGTCCAGAAGGCATATAGGAAACGCAGAAATGTTTAGGATTAGATTTGGAGGTAGTATTAGCAGCGGTCCTGCTAGATGAGGTACAGCTACAGCCTAATTCCCAAAAAATGTTGTGTTTAGTGTAAAGTTATCAGAGAAGGATTAGAATGAAAGTGCTCATCCAGTGAGATTTTGTTTGCTGTATCCCTTCTAGCCATAACCGCAGGCGTGGCGGGCAGAATGCATACAGCGGAAACACTAAAGTGATGTTACTGAGCACCACGTTTTAATAAATACACATATAATTAACAGATAAACAATTGTTTTACAAATTATCTTGCAAAGTAACTTTTTAAAATGAATGAAAACCGTAATTAATATGTACATTTGTTGTGGAATATAGACAATTTCAAGGAAGTAAGCAATAACAAACGCGTTGAAGCGCATGTCTGGTCCTAAAGCATTTCCTGTAGCGCCATTTTTAAAATAACAGAGCTGTCAAAACAAAATGACTAGCACATATTTTTAAGTCTAGCAAAAGAGGAGCAGTTACGGTATTTACAAAAACTAAAAATAGATGATAATGTGGAGTTACCGGACCCATTAAATCAGACATTGAGGCGAGAACTTTTCACTCAGAACATTAAACGTTTACCTGAAATAACGTATCTGGTTGAGACCGAGTGCATCTACACGAGAGAAGCGGTGGAGACTGTAAGATAATTTCCTAAATAAGATAGCACCTCCCCAAAGGACACTGCATGGGGGCAAAGTGAGTGCGCGGGAAAAGCCTCTCTCCACGATTCACAGTGGACTTCCCACTGAGACACATTTGGGTTTCAAAGACACACCTTTAGGGTGTCATACATTTGTATTCTTTTCTCTAAAAGCAAACTGTATATGAAATGCTACATGCACAAAGAATCTAAAATCTGTATCTTATTTGTTTTCTATTGGAATGTCTCATTGCAAGTGGTTACAATGGTCTCACTCTTATAACAACAGAATTCAATGTTAAAGTATATGTGAAACTTCATTCAATGTTGATAGACACCTCCCTTTCTAAGCATAAACCAATCACCCACTGTATACAGATTAAGGACAGCCCTTAGTTTTTACAACAACCAATCATTACCAAATTCCTATATGCTTTGTTCTCTGGTTATTTAAGGAGATGTGTAGAAGATTTAGGCGGGACTTTCAATATCGAGAAATGCACCCCCATGATGCTGTCCTGGCACAGCATCATGTATTTTTATTTTACTTTGAGGAATCTGTAACCAGATCTTCATCTCATTACCAGGTATGCAATGGGTTTTCGTTTGATTTTCGTATTCGAATTGGAATGTAAATTGGCTTCTGAATTATGTTTTACCTACCTGGTTAATAAATTGTTACATTTGAATTCATTCTATCTTCTCTGTTTCATTAACTATTCTAAGTTACTACAGGTATTACGAGATCCTTTATCACCATAAATCTACGACCGGGGTATAAATTCATGCTAATTGTCTATACCGATGAACTTAGAGGTTCAGCCATTACTTTACTATATGTGGACTATCAGATGATAAGTCAGGACCTCTGATCAGTATCTCTACTATAATTATAGTTTTGAGTTCTGTATTAAGTTGGATATAGTTGGCTGGGTTACATAATATTTTCTAATGATAATTAAGGGCACGCCAGCATGGGGCAGTTGCTTCAACCATTTCCTCTGGTTACACGGATAGACTAATTATTTAACCCTAACTAAGTTGTGGGTAATTGTAATGATTATTCGAGGACTATATAAGTCAGGACCTCTGGTGCGGTTAAGTTTAATTATTTAACCCTAACTAAGTTGAGGGTAATTGTAATGATTATTCGAGGGCTATATAAGTCAGGACCTCTGGTGTGGTTGAGTTTATGTTTCAGAACCCGCACAACGGCCGGTGTGGGCTGATATGATATTGGTAATCGAATGAATGAGTCCAATGTTAACATGAGTAAATAGAATGGTCAAATGTTTATCCAAATTCCAAAATTACATCAATTTGATTCATATTACAATACGTTTCATATCTTTGGAGTCAGATAATAAGTTGCGTAATGTTAAAACCGGAAGCACCGGAAAAGACCGAATGCGCTATAAACCGCCCATGCCGTTTGGATTCCGTCGTTGGGCCAAACGGATGGATGGGGTCATATTTGGACTCCTTACAAGACATATCGCAGTCTGGATGCTTACAATTGCTTCCTTAGCAGAAAGGTTGGAAACATTTGTTCGTACAATGTGGACGATGTTTATCTTGTGTTTGGTGAAGTTGGAGCAGGTCAAACGCTGTCAAAAACGTACTCTGCGTGGTTCGTCGCTAAGGTTACCGGGGAGGTTATTAGTGGACATTGCACTTGCATGGCTGGGTCGGTCTGTATGTCTTTACTAATAATAAATCACATTGCTAACTGTATACCAGTAAATTAATTGTTGTGTTTTATTATTACCTATTGCATGAATAAATATAAATACAAAATTTGTGGTTAGGTTAAGTGAAGTGTGCAATCATGTTGCTGCGAGCCTTGTTGCTGTGGACCAATGTGTGAGAGAGGGTTTAAATACTACATCTGTGACATCTGAGGCCTGCATGTGGTGGCAAATAAATAAGAAGGTGCATGCAATTCAGTGCTGCCTACAAGTGTTTTACTTTTGAAATTCTATGTTCTTAATATGTTTCGCTTTTAGGGGGGGGGAAAGTATTTGCAAATAAGTAAACTATAACTCTACTTTGTTTTAGATTGATCAAAAACCAGTGGCAGACACTGACTTTTCCAAACCAGTCAGGCAAAGAGCAGTTCAGAGTAGGAAGAATAATATCACATCCACTGTAGTCACACCAGTGTCACCAAGCAAGTTTTTTAGGTCCTTGAAGGTAAGAAAGAAAATATAAGGTTTATATGAACATACAGTATATGCATAACACATGAAATATGTTCCTAGATGGTTTTCATGATACAGTCACATTCATGCATGCATATAATCACATGCATATGTGTGACTGTATTGTTGTGTGTGAATATATCCATGCCAACCATATAGTCACATACTTCATGTTTTTTGTATACATTGTAATATATACATACAGTATATACACAAATGAACCAGAAGTTGGGCTGGAAGTCAATCCAAAGTTTCCTCATTTAGGAGCCATGCAGCCCAGATGGAGTAGTCCATTGTAAGTGCTGCCCACCTGCTACACTTGAAATAAAATGCCCCTTGCAAATATGTCTATAAGTGGTGCTGTGACGAGCAATGATTTCTGTAATTTGGACAATAGAGGACTGTCACACACAGAAGGAGTACTGGGCTAAGACCAGACCAAAACTGGATCTCTTCTACAGACAGCACATTCTGGCAGAAATCTTCACACACAAACTGAGGAAACAAGTTTTAATTCCAGAGACTTCCTTGTTTGTTTAAAAGTATGTCTAAAATATCTGTCACACAGTGTTCTTATTGTCACAAGGTGTTTCATCTGAAATGTGTAGGCATAAAAAGACATCCTGGTGAGGAATGGTTATGTTCAGTTTGTTCACAATAATCCATAGAAATGCGAAATCATACTCAGCCTTCTTGGTTATCTGTTAAAATTTTATGTTCATTGTGAAATAAATTCAATAAATTGAAGGACATAAATTGTTTGTATTAGGAAAGACATGTTTACAACTGTAGATAGTTCGAATATAAAATAAATTACAGATCAAACAGTCAAGAAAAACACTAAACACTATTTTTGGAGGAGTCAGGTCTGTGAGGAAGCTTTGATGGGATGTAGTCTGGACTGAAGGGGTCATCTGATGGCTTGTCTAAAGACAAAAGTAGAAAGTGTCAATATTTTAGGTATCATAAACAAACAAATAACACTTTAAGAATGTTTATTAATGTTAATTTATAAATATACAATGCTTCACAACTTCATAAAGCACAGTGCTTCTTGTTTGTGGTTTACCAACATTCCACCTTGGCAAAATCAGGTTAGACAGGTTAAACATTAAACCATACAGTAATTAAAGAATATTACAGCATTCTTTAGAATATTATAAAGAATTTAACTGTATTTATTGTATTAATATTAAAATGAACTAGTTTACTGAGCAATGCTCAAAACTAAATACTGTTATTGTTTAATGCATCATATGAATGTTGGACCATCAATCAAGCTTATTAAGGGATTTTACGTTTGAGATCAAATGCAGTTAGCTAATGTAAAACAATAAAAACTCTATTGCAAAGTGTTAAGTTATTCATTGTGTCTGTCTGCTGAAAAGATGGCTAGACAGCTAATGTAAACTGCTACTTTCCTAATAAGAGCCCATAGAAGATTTAGAAATTAAACACAAATAAAACGCAAGCTATCTACATATGAAAACAATGAGTCACAAGGCTAGCGCAAAATATGATTAATTACACTTAACTACATAAGGTAAACGTATAGAAATACACATAATTCAGTGATGTAAATATAATTTACTTACCAGAAATAAAATGTTTGCTACATATCCTTGAGGTGCAAGTTGTCATCCAGCATTCTCGCTTCACGGTTGCAATCCAGGCGTTTTGGATTGAGTTTTGCTTTTTGGAAACCTAAACACGCAAAATTCTGAAAGTAAGTTGCTTCCGGCCTTAAGAGAGCAGCCAACCACTGAACAACATGGTCCTAATTTTAGTTTGGACATTTTCAATCGTTCAAACACATAAATTAGCTCAATATTACTTTGTTTAAAAGGTAAACTTAAATTTGACTTAAACAAAACATATCAAATTATACATTGTAGTGCTGTTGGTAAGTAGCCTTTAATTCCGAGGTTTAATTACACAGAATTTATAATAAATTAATGTTTTTTTATAATATAATGCCAATTTCCTGGGCCCCCAGTTTGAGAACCACTGATTTATAAAATCTTAACTACAGATCGACTGTCAAACCTTCCTTCACGTAGCGCTGATCCATGATAGCCGTCTCCCCTCGTCTTTTGGAAGCAATGCACTTGCATCTGATGAAAGTGTCTATAAGCTATGCTGTCCCTGAAATTAACCCAGGGTTATTAAACCCTGCTCCTAAGCAGGGTAAGCATCACTTTTGCAGGGTTAACTCTGCATTGTGGTGCCAAACGCATGCAGTGTGAAACGAAGCAGGGTTACAATGTTATGACTTAATGCTTAGCAACTGACAGCCAATCAGAAACTAAAGTGCATGTACCTGATATCACCATCTGTGTACTGAAAACACCTGAATCAGAGTAAAAATGACATCCCAGGAGAATTAAACCAGCCAAGAGAGATTTGCTTTGCGACCTGTTCTGTCACTGATGCAAAGGTGTGACACAAGCGGTTATTTAAAGCGGCTGTGTGCTAATTTAATTCAGTCAGTTTGACATCGCTTTTTATCCAATCAGGACTGTTGACACTACAAATATGCAAATAAAAACGTTAACCCAGGGTTTAGGAATGCACAGTGTTAAACCTCAGCTTAACTTCTGATTTAGTATGAACAAGGTGAAACACAGGACCGGCGTCAGGGGGTGGGGCCTTTCGTGGACCGTGCCCCCCAAAGAGGTTGTTGTGCCCCTACACAGTTTTTTATTAATTTAATATACATCAAGAATAATAAAATAAACATTGAATGTTTAATGACTTTTAATGTAATCAAATGAGGAAAATATAGTGGATATCATGCGTCATTACGTCTTTAGCATATTAATGTGACTTGATACTAGCAATGTGTTTTTTTCGGCATTTTATGCCCGTGTAAAATATGGATATTAGAACATTTTAAATTAACCAGCACCACCTGCTCCATCTGACTTCATGCAAACATCGTTTGGCTCAAACTCAGATATTAGAGGTCGAGGCGGAATTTTCAAATCTACAGGGCACTGTTTGCTGTTTGCACACGCCGGCTTCAGCTTTTTTAAAGGTAAGTTAGTGTTGTTTTAATTTACATAAGCTTAAATATGAAGTGTGGCAATTGAAGTTAACAGAAATTGCGACATGATTATGGTAATACTGATTAGTTTGTGATCTTCTGCACTTTATACGGGAAATGAGCTGACAGTTTGTACCAGTTGTATGAGTGTGTGCTTGCACTGTATTTTATGTTTTTATGCCTTGTTTTTGCAAGTTATTGTTGCTGATTGCATGCCCCCGTTGGAAGCTGTGTGCCCCCCTGTAAGTTATGGTCTGGCATCAACTCTGCTGAAACATGAAACAGATAACCCAGGATTCTTTTAACCTGGGGTTTAGAATAACTAAGGGTTAACTTTTTCCAATGTAAAAAGCTCTACTGGCGTGGAAGTACAATTTTGTACCTCAAAGGTGGTACATATTAGGACCTTTTTTAACGGTACCGTCCCAGTGAGAACCTTTTTGTTGTAGAAGCACTTCACGGTCCTGAAACTTTTGATGCAATAATGGTGGTCTGAAACAGCAGTGAGTGATTAACCCTCTGGGGTTCGACCATTTTGGGACACTGGCAGATGTTGTGACATGCTCTTACATTTGGTCTTTTTTCAGTTGCTTTAAACATATTAATGGCCAGTGTCTCATAACACTGCGTTCAGCACAAACTGGGCTACAATATTAGACAGTATGAGCTACATGTATGTACATGTTTGTATTTTTGAGAGTAAAATGTTTATGCGTGGTTTTTAACCCATTTATTCCTAAAACCCCTAAAACCTATGTTATTCTAGGATAAATACCCTTATCTCCTGAGGGTTTTCAGAAAAAATACTAAGAATTGTCAACGTCTACCAAAAACGTAATATCTAAGCATCTGTAGCACTTAGAAACATGAAATTAAAGTAACCGGCGGTATTTGTAATGTTTCGGCCCGCAGCATCAGGCGCAAATGGGTTTAAAAAGCAAATATTTTAAGTCACTGATTTAAGTCCACAAAACCCATACTAAACATGTTTTCACAAGACTTTTCTAAACAGAATCTAGTAGTCTAGAGTTTTTTCTTTAAAATTATGTCAAAATCATTCTGCCTACTCATTCACAGAAAACAATATATTGATTTAGAAATTGTAAGACACTTTTTGTTTAGAGGGGCCGTATGCGAGAAGGATTGATTGACAGCTGATGAAACAAAAGACTTACATAATGATCTGCATAATGCGCCTTTAGGCAGGAATGTGAGAGGGAACTACAGTAAAGAAATGAGAACAAGAGAAATGTATACATGTTTGTTTGTGGTTTATTAAGAAGAGGTTAACAATATAATTAATATAGAAATGAAGGCCAGTGGGACATTTTCAGTTTATTTGGAAACAAACCCTATTCAAAAACTTAACTTGTATAAACTAAGAAACTGATACACAACATGTGGTTCATGTAACCATATAACTTTATGTTCAAAAAGTGTGAAATGTGTTTTTCTAATTCATAGTTTTGTACTGATGAGAGGGATATTGATCTGTATGAAAGTTATAAACAGCTGTTAGCATAAATTGTCCCCAGAAGTACCCTTAAATACATAACTGATGGGTAAATATCACTGATAGCACTACATTCAGATAAACAATCATGTACATAAACTAAATTTAGAACATCTCAGATAAACATCTGCAGTGATTAGTTTTATAAAAAGCTGTTTTCAGATGACTGATCGTCTAGCTTCTGTTTTTAACAATGTTTAATGCGTTTCTGTAAGCGCGTATGAACTTTTTAGAATGTAACTTCTAATCAGGTCTAGGAATATGTTTCGTAGTCTGGAGGTATGAGCTGAGCAGCAGAGATTTCTGATATATATCAGGGGCCATGAAATAAACTGAAACCTAATGCCGTTCAAACATAGACCAAAGTTTATAAGACAGACTTCACATTATATACGGTACAGAAAGGAAGCACTAGTCACCTGATGAACATTAGATAATGTTCATCAGTAGATAATGAACATTAGAACATTAGATAATCTTACAGCATATAACAGGGTTATGGGTACACATCTGGAAAGCACTGGTTTCATATACTTTAAGAAAATACTTTTCCCAATTGTAGAAATCAAATTGCTACAAATAGTTTATTAAATAGAAATTTCCTAAATAAGACCTTTATTTATTTATTTTTCTATAAACTTTCAGATCACTATCATTCAAAATAAACATATACCACAGCATTTGATCTACGAATCACTTTTGCAGGGTTGGTTGTGTGATGTGTTCTTTGTCTTCCAATACTCTTTGCTCTGCTTTCACAATGTGCTCGCTGAAGATGACGAAAGCTTCGGTCACTGTACACGGTTCAAATCCTTCTGGCAGTGGAGCTTCCATCAAGATCTCTCACTCGTTGTTCTCCGTGACTAGCAGTCAATGGTTGGGTTCGTCTCCGGTGTCCTGATCTGTGGCAGAGTGGTGCTTCAACCTTGAGGCATGAATCCACTGTAGCTGGTTTTCAATCAGAACTCCCATCTTTGTCACAGCCATAACCGTGTCTGGGCTGAGGTATTTTGGCTCTCCTACCCTCAGGGACTTCAGGCTCCTAATTAGAACAACCTGTCCTGGAGCAAAAATGTAAGTTGTCTTTTCTGAGGGGAGAGACAAAGAAACATTAGCACAGATAGAGTTCAATTTCTCAATTATGGACACCACGTAGTCTTCTTGTATCACCTTCAGGTCACCTGGGGAAGAAACGCCTGTGGGGCATTTGATTTTGAAGATGGAGTCATTCCTTTTTCTGATAATACACTCAAAAAATGAACTTGGTTGGAGTCAGTTTTACTAAATAATTTCTTGTTCACTTTACTTAACGAACACAAGTAACGGCATATTATGAATTTAACTTAGTAATTTCAACAAAAGACTGTGTCTTGTCAGCTTTACTTCAAAATTATTTGTTCAGCCAATATAACATTGTTGCGTAAAAGTAACAGATTAATAAAACTAATACAGACTTGCATCTCATTGGCTGATTATGCTGCAGTGTATTATGGGTAAATTGTTGTTCTGGCAGAATTGTTGTACCCTCTTGCAAAATTGTAGCACGATTAGATAGGTACCTGAGTAATAAGTGGCCAAGTTTAAGTTAATTAACTTGTTCTTATATATTTTAGAACAAAACCAACCAACAAACGGTTTGAAATGTTACATTGCATTTCAAATAAGTTTGTGATATGTTTGATAAACTGTAATCAAATAACGGTTGTATAGAGCAGCTGCACTGTGATTGATTGATTCGTTGTTATGGAGTTATTAAATCATTATTTTTAATTTTGTTTTCATCAATTAAAAGTTTCATAATAGTGACTTTACTAGGATTTCTTTAGTCCATGCAACATTTAAATTGTCAATTTTACACAAACTTTTTTAGTAAATACAACGTACATTTTATTTGTTGACATTACTTAACAAAGCTATGTTGAACCCACTTGACAAAGTTTTTTTAAGTAAATCCAACTTTTTATTTTTTTGAGTGTACAGCAGGTAGCAACTCTAAATATTTATTTCCCGTTTCTAACGCAGCTTTGGTTATTCTCTGTGTAATTTTTGCATCTGTTCTCTCTATGACAGCTGCTAATTGTGGGTGATACGGGTTATTAATATGCCAACCGATAGACAACGCTTTAGCTAAGAGCTACGTTACTCTGGACACAAAAGGTGTCCCGTTGTCAGATTCAGTTGTTTTTCGGTATGCCAAAACGAGGAATAATTTCCTTTTGTCAAAATTTTAACTACAGTTTGCGCATCCTCTTTGGGTTTTCGGCAGCATGCGTGTGAAATCAATCTGATCATGTTGAACAGGTGCCTCGGGGTGTGGCAACGCATCATGTTTGGTTTGTTGATGCGGTCCACTTTTGCACAGGTTAGATGTGAGTCCAAAATCAATTTGGTGGTTTTTGTTTACATCTGCAATATAATACAATTGATTTATTGCTTGTGTCACCTTTGTATACTGGTATGTGATAGACCATGGCAATATCTTTTTAAAATTACCAGTCACAGTTTTGGAAGTACTACTCTCCCTTTCTCGTCTCTCATGACTCCCTTTTCAGCTGGTGCACATCCATGCTTGCTCCAATATTCGAGGTCAGCCTGCGTCGGTTGGCTCTGCAAAAATGTATGTGTCACGGCCTGAGCGGACCACAAACTACGTGAGTCACGCTCCTTCAAACATTTCACCTTGAGGAGGTCCCCGAAGCACCCCAATGACCAAGCAGACAGAGTTAAGTAAAATAGAAAAATAATCTTTATTATAAGTTAGTTTAAAATAGAAAAAGGGGAATGGAAAAGGGAATCTAAAATTTCTCTCTCTCTTTCCCTCAGGGGGAACTACGTGCCAGGGGGCGTTGGAGGGAGAGGAGTCTAGTTCCAGGGGATCCGGGAAAGGGACAGGGCAAGGGCCGGGCGGAGCTCCTTCACCCTAGGCCCACCTCCTGCAAAGGAAGACTTCCCGGGGCTCCTTGGTTTCTCCTGAGGGTAAAGCAAACAGATGTAAGTAATGCGTAAACTTCCAATCAACTCTGTAGTTCCTGAATTAGCTTTCTTCCCCCTCGACGATGGATCGGACTGACGTGACGGTAAGTATCTTCCTTTTCAGGTGTTCCGCTTGGCGTTAGGAGAGATAAGTTTAACTTGTACAAGGGTGAGCTTCTTGCTTTACAGGATGTCTGGGCTTCGAGTCGGTTAGGGGAGTGGTAGCTCTTATGCTGCCTTCACGTGCTATCGTAATTATGGTAAATACCAAAATCCCACTTGGAAAATGCACATGAACACCCCTCATGGGGTATTTTCCACTGGGCAACTCGTAAAATATTTTGATGCCCGAGTTGCCGAGATGAGATTACCTTTGACCTTTTCAAAATGGCGGAGAGCAGCAGCAACGTCGTGAATGGTTGATGACAACAAAAGCAATGGTAAATACCAGTTCACAAATGGAAAATGCACTTGAACGCAGCAAACTGGTAAATTCTAGTTCACAAATGGAAAATGCACTTGAACACAACACGCTGGTAAATACCAGTTCACAAATGGAAAATATCATCTTTCCCATAGCACGTGAAGGCAGTATTAGCTCGTATAGCAATGGGTATGTTGCTTTGCGGGGTGTCTGGCTTCATGAGTGGCGCTAGGTAAGTGATGGCTTGGATCGTGTCACAGGTAATGTTACTAGGTACCAGGGGGGTATGGGCTGAGGTCATACGTCACCACTCCTACGCAACGCAGCGCAACACAGGGGCGGGGCCTCTCCAGTCGCTGGGGTCGCGATGACACCTTGCTATCGGTGAAATCCACCTAATGGTCCACACGTCCTCTTCCCGTTCTCCTAGGGCAGGCGAAGATCTAGACAGAAATAGCCTGCGTGACTATAGTCAGGTCGCACACAATGCCCACACAGCGCCAGGCCCTCCGCTTCCCCCTTACAGCTCTTCTACCAGCAGGCGCCCCAAATGACCTCTTACTTCCCCCCCTCAATACCTTAGTCAGGATCGTGGTTAGGGTTGGGTACCGAAACGCGGTGCCATTATGGCACCGAAGCCTATATGGGCGGTACCTACCGGACCGAATCAGAACACAGATTTCGGTGCCTCATTTCGGTGCCTCTTAATGCATGAACGGTTGACTGAAGTATTTTGCTCTCTGTAGCCCAAAAAGCATAATCACAATAGCACAGCACAATCGCTAGTTAAATTATTCTGCACTCATATGGTGTAAATAATTTCCTCACTTACAAAATTCACGTGAATGTGAAAGTCGGAAAGATTTGATAATACAGAGGATTCAAGTTTAATTTCTTCGCTTAACTTAGGTGAGTTTGTTCATATTTTACATTATTGTAGTTTTATATTGATAAAAAAACGGAAACCAATCATTTGTTTTGAAAAATCTAAGGATCTTAGAATTATTTATGTTATAGGGCGAATAAAATGTTTACCGTCTATTCGTTTTTGTTAAACGTTTTGTTTAATATAAGCGAGTCATTTTACATTTTTATTGTTGTTCTGTTTTAATAAAAAAAAAATGAACAAATAAGCATTTCGTAGTGATGAAAATTATGTCAATTAAATCTTTCATTTGTTTGTGTTTTAACGCAGATACCATCCGTCGAATTCGTTTTATTAATAAACAAGCAATATAAGCAAGTTTGTCATTGGAGCTACTATTTTATTGGAGTTGAGTTTTTCGTTAAGAGTAATAATGAACAAACATTTTAAAAATAAATTTTAGTAATAAATGGAAATATTAAATAATCTAATGTTAAAGATTAAATAGCCAACTTTTAAACTTCTTTGCCAAATATATTTTCATTTAAAATGCGCTGTGTTTAATAAGTTTAAAATGTGAAAAAATCCTCATCTGCATATCCCTAATAATACAAATCGAACAAATTTGGTAAGAATATATGTCCAGGTTATTTTATATTCTGACTTAAAAGAACAATTTGGAAAATGAGATCCTCAGAGGAGCGCGTGAATGCCGCAATTGATCTGACGGCAGCTTATTTTATATTTTATATGGTTTATAAAAAAAGGGAATATCCCGCACACTATTAACCTGCACACTATTAACTTGCAAAAACCATAATTTTGCAAGTTAATAGTGTGCGGGATATTCCCTTTTTTTTATAAATGTTTGGTGGACTTCATTGTCTCTTCATCCAACGCACCTAACCGGAACTAACAGGTGTGTGACATTGTCCTTCTATTAAATATTTTATATGGTAACATTCCTTCAGAGAATTTGCTAAAAACGCATTACCTCACTAATGTACTTCGGCTGATATTGGCCTGAGATGGGCCGCGGCAGTCACGAGTGTCAAGTTCATCGGAGACGAGCAGAAAGTGTCAAAACGTGAATGGTTTTACAAGCTGATAAGAAAATATTTTGGGTGAATTCCAAATGCCGTTTTGCGCCATTGAAGGGCACTTCACGAAGAGGATGTCGCATGAATAGTCGATCCAAATGAAGAGAAAAAGACACTGTATTTTATTGCTCTATTTGCCAAGTGTGTTTAATTAGCCACACTATGAGACACAATTGCGCAACTTTCTCTAGAGTTCAAGAGATCTGATCTTGGAAGGGAATAGGACATAGGGAGGATAACTTTCGATTAGAACTCGCCCTTTATCTTTTTGTGAGCGGCAGCCGCGTAGGCTTTAACCAATCATTGAACAGATTATTAACAACCAATCATAGAACATTTTTCTGAGCTCAAAGTGGAGTGGTGAGAAGAATTTATTTAATTCACAAATCAAAAATTTCATAAAAAAGAAATCAAGAATGCAGGTCTTAAAAGATGATGGTGCTTTAGGCAAATCATTAATAAACAAATGACAAACAGAGAAGAATTTTCATAGTGTTTTATGCTGTACTTTCATCTACCATCTTTCTGTGACTCTTTTTTCAAAGTACCGCTTTAGGCACCGTTTAGGCACCGGAACCGTTTTAAAAGTATCGATTTGGCACCAGTATCGAAAAAAACCCAAACAATACCCATCCCTAATCGTGGTGGTGTACACAAAGCAAAGCCAGTGGCAAATTGGACTTTTGAGTTGGGGCCTACGACGGCGTAACCACTCCCGATGAAGTCTACAGACACTGGTCCTTTTCCTAGAAGGTTACAGACATCAAGGACACGACACCACACTGCAAACTTAGTGTACTCACGTCAGATGATCACTCAGGCACTACACAGCACACACTCTGGTGAATGAATAGGGTCTGTACTCTTCCGTGGGTGCAAACCAGTGCTGAAGGAAAGGAAGAAAGATCTTACTACTGATGCCGACGAGGTCCCAGACGAGCTCGGATGCTCCGCTGGCCTTCGCCTACGAACACACTCTGTTCCCGGCTCACCCACCTACTTCCCACTTGGTGGGGCCGATAAGATAGTAAAGCACACAGTCCTTTAATATATTCGGATTATCGTACACACAAATCTGAGGTTACTCACACTCCTGTTGTTCCAGATCACCACTTGCACTTCCCGGCTCGCCCACCTGCTTTACTCAGTGGGGCCACTAAAGGATGATACAACACACACTCCTTTAATATATTACGAATTATCGTATACAATGCTGGCTTTACTCACACTTTCGTTGTCTCAGATCGCCACGTGCAATTCCCGGCTCGCCCACCTGCTTCCTCAGTGGGGCCGCTAACGGATGATACAACACACACTCCTTTAATACATTACGAGTTATCGTATACAAATGCTGGGGTTACTCACACTTTCGTTGTCTCCGATCGTCACGTGCAATTCCCGGCTCGCCCACCGGCTTCACTCAGTGGGGCCGCTACTGGAGGATACAACACACACTCCGGAGGAGATGACGACAGCCTTCACGTGGCCTCCTCCGTAAGTAGCAAGAAATTGTGCAAGACCAGCTTGCGAAACTAATGTCGCCAACCAGTCATCATCATCATCATCATCATCTAGCTGGCAGGCCGAGGTGCAAGAGACCAAAGGGACATGGTGCGTCCAGGTCAGGACGAGTGACCATCCCGATCATCGAGTACCAAGGTCTGTCGGTGTTCCAACTTAATGTAGAGGGCCTTACCACCGCCAAAATGGAAGTCATCTACCATCTCGTTGACTCCCACAAAGTAGCAGCCATCCTTCTCCAGGAGACACACCGTGACAGTGATAACATCCTCAAACTGCCTGGTTTCCAGCTTGCTGGGTCTACCTACAGCAAACAGCATGGACTTGCAACCTTTGTAAGGAACAACCTTAGTTGGACAGCCACTGGCCAATCTCCACCAGGCTCGAGTATCGAATGGCTGTCCACTAAGGTGCAGACCACAACGGTTGTCAATGTCTACAAGCCCCCACCATCAATGCTGACCATGGCATCACTTCCACCGGCACCTGCACCCGCCATCTATGCAGGGACTTTAACTGCCAACACATAGACTGGGGTTACAGTCATACTACACCAAATGGAAAGACATTAAGCCAATGGGCCTCAAGTGCCAATGCGTTGCTGCTGTTTGACCCCAAAGAACCTCCAAGCTTCTTTTCAGCACGCTGGAACACCTACACCAACCCGGACTTGGCTTTCGCTGTGTGGCACACAGCTCAAAAGCCAGAGAGACGTGTCCTTGATAGGTTCCCCCGCTCACACCACCGACCGTCCATCATAAAGGTCCCATCCCTGGTGCAGCTAGTTGCTGGGAAACCCGTCAGGAGATGGAACTTTCGTAAGGCAAACTGGCAGTTATTCACTGAGGAGACAGAAAAGATATCATCCTGTCTCCCAGAACCAGACAATGCCGATGTGGACGCTGGGTATGCAGCCTACTGTAGAGTACTCCTTGGGGCAGCAAGGAAAACCATCCCCCGTGGCTTTAACACAAACTACATTCCGGGCTGGGATGGAGAATGTAGCCACCTCCTGCATGTCCATCAGCAGGCAAGCTCCAGGGAGGAAGTTGAAGAATCTGCAACGGTACTTCTGCAGAAGCTAGATGCCACCCGAAGGTCAAGGTGGACAGAAGTAGTTCAGTCAATTGACTTCACCCACTCCAGCCGTAAGGCGTGGCGGACAATAAATCAGCTGACAGGTAGAACACCATCTACCTCCCGGTGCCCTATAACAGCAAATGCCATCGCATCCCAGCTCCTTAAGAACAGCTGTTTTCCTGATGCCGAAAATAACTTTTCCCGCACAACCTCACAACAGGTGACTTCCCTGTGTAGAGCAGCTAGTGTGGACGCCAACTTGTCAGGGGAATTCACAATAGCTGAACTCCAGACTGCCTTGAGTAAGACCAAACAAGGGAAAGCACCAGGCCATGATTACATCCACCCTGAGTTTGTGATCCACCAGAGTGCAAGAACATCTGTATGGCTCTGCTCATTTTACTCGACATGCCTTCGGAGGTCCAAGCTCCCGAGGATATGGTGCCGCGCTGCTGTCATAGCCCTTCCAAAACCAGACAAGCCTGCTGAAGACCCAAAATCCTACCGACCCATCTCACTGCTCTGCGTCCCATTCAAAATCATGGAGAGGCTGATCTATAATCTTATCGAGCCAATAGTGGACCCTCACCTCCCACGGGAACAAGCCGGCTTCCGGCGTGGTCGGTCAACGGTTGACCAGGTGACACTGCTCACCCAAGACATTGAGGACAGCTTTCAAGAAAAACAGAAGGCTGGAGTAGTGTTGCTTGATCTCACAGCTGCTTATGATACTGTTTGGCACCGCGGACTCCACCTAAAGCTATTAAAGATCATTCCTGACCGGCACATGGTGAAGTTCATCATTGAGATGGTGACGAACCGCAGCTTCACCTTAAAGACCAGTGACGGTCAATGCAGCAGGCTTAGAAGGCTTAGGAATGGTGTTCCGCAGGGTTCTGTCCTCGCACCGATGTTATTCAATATATACATCCACGCCCGCCGACAGGGGGGGACAAACGGGTCTGTTGTCCCGGGCCCAGGGTGGGGGAGGGGGCCCAGAGGGGGGCCCAGAACTGGAACCTATGGAATAATTGATAAAAAATAAAGAAAATATTTGATTCATTCGATTTGAAGTTCAGTACGCTCAAAATGTCCTGTCAGACTCAGCACAAGTCCGGTGCTCAGAAAATAAAAGAAAAGAAGAAAATATAGGCCTTATAGAGTAAAATAGAATTTCTAATTATCCCCATTAGGAATCTGTGACCGCAGATATAATCACTGCATCGCGTGTGTTTAGAAGATTGTGCTGTTTGCTGTGAGGTTTTTATGAGAGAAAGCACAAACTATTTAATATTAATTTGTAAAACTTGATTTTGAAATAAAACTTACCGCGGAGAAGATAATGAATTCGCTATCGTCTCTATTGCTAAGTGACGCGACAATTATTTATTATTTCAAATCCGTTTACAAGATAAATATACATGGTGTTGTTAAACAGATGAAATTATCTTGATATAGGCTACATTCATTATGAGAAGCCTTTTCTTTTTACTGTTACACTGTAGACAGTAATATATGTAATTTATATAAAACTCTATGGTCGTGACAGCACATTGTCCATTATCTGTTGGTTCATGTTGGTCCAGTTTAATTCAGGGTAATCCTTTAATAAAATGTAATTATAAAATATGTTATTGTTTTGTAATATTCACAGCGCACATTCTCTCAGATCGTTTTAAAACATTTTTAATTATTCTGCAAAATTCCGCATAGATTTTGCAAAAGAAATCCGCAGAAATAGCAAAAAATAACTCCTTACACAGATTCCTTACAGAGCTGTACAACTCTTGCAGCAATTAAAGCAGTTCAGATTTGTTTTAAATGGCAAAATAGTTATATTTCTTTTTTGATTTACATTTTAGAGTATTTTTGTTTGTTCCAACAAAGCGGTTCGCAGCCGACAGCAAGTTGACGACATGTTTGATGAATTTAACTCTCAAATCAACACTTCACTTGCCTATAATAACAACTATATAAAATATATATTTTCAGCATATCACAGTGTTAGTTTAAACGTTTATTATCAACACACACTATTTTTAAAAAGCGGATGCAGATTGCTCTGCTGCTCGCAGCTGCAACGGTTGCAGAAATAAAAAAATGAAAAGGGCTATAGCTACAAAACGAAACGAAATAAACATGAAACGATTAAACATGCAACCTGCCTTATCTTACAACTTCGCTATGCATATATATATGTATTATAGATTATGTCTTGGTCTTGGATGCTGTTTGCATAGATTATGCGCAGTATCCAAGGTTTTAATCTAGTCCTCTATTAATATTTTTCCAGGTGCACTGAAGGTCCTGCTGTTAAATACGCAACAGCTGCATTGTAAATGTGTGGCTATGTGTGCTTATAGCGGACTCGTGCTATAGGTTAAAAGTCTTACTACGTTTGTTTTGCAATCATCGTCTGTCAAAATGTTATTTTAATTAAATTTAAAAATATAAAAAGATGGAGAAGCCTAAATAAGCCCGAGGTCCGCCCGCGTATCAGCTGTGACGTTAAAATTGGCCGAAACCCGACCTGAGGGGTGTAAAAAGGTCGGGTCGGGCTTGGGCTGAAATGCAGGGCTCCACCCTCAGTCGCATTCATTGAGAAAAATGTAATGCATGCTCATCATGAAAGCTCTTTACAAAATAATATCCCTCTGGGCTTTTGGTTCAAAGGCGTGCATGTTTGGAGAAATATTGATTGAGTTTATATGTTTACTTCAATTTTCTAAAGAGAGGAGTAATATTTATTCAATTTTTAGTCCAAACACGGCATAATATTAGCTGAAGTTGTTTTACTGATATTTCCAATAGTCTGTTCATAATTCATACGTGATTATGATATTTTGTGTCAGTATACAGCGTCACTGAAAAAAAATGATTCATTGAATTTAATCAGTTTTTTTTTTAAGGTAAGTGGTTGCAATCAATTTATTTAAGCTACATTTAAACAAAAGTTTTATATTTTACTTTATTTTACTAATCTTTTTGTTTAAATGTAGCTTAAATAAATTGATTGCAACCACTTACCTTAAAAAGTTTATTAAATTCAATAAATCATTTTTTTCAGTGTACTACATTTAAAGGTGCAGTGTGAAGCAAATTTTAGAAGCATCTAGTGGTGAAGTTGCAAATTGCATCCAACGGCCTAATCCACTGCTCACCCCTCGCTTTTGAAACGCATAGAGAAGCTACAGTAAAACATGTCATCGTCAGAGACAACTTAGTAAAAAAAGTTTGTCCATTAAAGGTTTCTGTAGAAACATGGTGGCACAAAATGGCGACCTCCACGTAAGGGGACCCTCTGTGTATGTAGAGAAAAACGTCTCATTCGAATGTAATAAAAACATAACGGTTCATTATAAAAAGGTCTTTATACACCCCTGATAATATAGTTTTGTATATTATTTTGCATTTCTGTCAAGAGATCCTTCTAAAAATTACAAACTGCACCTTTAACTAAATGTTTTATACAATGTATAATATGCAATATTTGTGGGTCCTGAATCTGATAATGCCAAATGTCTTGTTACCAGTAAAAAGTAAGGGGTGGGGGGCCCTCTAAGATTATCTTGTCCCGGGCCCAGGCAAGACTGTCAGCTGGCCTGTATACATCCACGACTTACCAGAAACAACATCTCGGAAATATGGTTACGCTGACGACCTGGCCATTATGACAAGACGACAAACATGGGAGCAGATGCAGGCCAGCCTAAACCAGGACATGGACACCTTGGCAGCCTACCTGCGTGAGTGGCGTTTACAGCTCAGCATCGGCAAGACAGTTGCAGCAGCTTACCACTTGAACAACAGTGAGGCCAGACGGGAACTGGACATATTCGTGAATAACAAGCGCCTTGAGTTCCAGCAAGCCCCACGTTACCTTGGCGTACGCCTGGATAGATCTTTAACATTCAAACAACACCTTGAAGAAGTGACAGCCAAAGTGTCATCAAGGGTCGCAATAATTCTACCGCCTCGTTGGTACTAGTTGGGGTGCAACTGCCAAGGTGCTTCGAATATCAACAGTAGCTCTCGTTTTCTCCACAGCTGAATACTGTGCTCCAGCCTGGTGCAGAAGCCCACACGTCAGGAAAGTCGACACTGCCATAAACACCTAGCCTGGGTGCCAGCCGATCTTAGCCCCGCCCACAACATTTTGAGGAACGGGAAGATCGGTCTGGAGTTTCACCGTTGAGTTGCTACTATGCTCGACCCAAAGCTGGTCGAACCAATCAAATTGTCAGGGCGGGCTTTATATGATGATGGACAGATGATCAGTAACGTAAATCAACCACGTCACCAAAGAGCGCGTGTGTTGAATCTGTTGTTTACAACGAAATGGCTGCCGCGGTAGAAATCAGATGTGTGGACTCTGACATTGAGTCTGTTCTAAAAGATATCGACAGAGCATTGATTTTAAAAGAGGAACAGAGAAACGCGAGCAAGGCATTTGTTGATGTTTTTGCCGTCCTACGGGATTCGACAAAAGTTGTCGCACTTATGAAAGATCAAGTTAAAGAAGCAACTAAAATGGGTATCACGGCGATGCAACTCGGTGTGCACGACGAGATGGATATAACAAGCAAACGTAATGGGTATCGTCGTGGATGAAGTTCAACTAATGTACAAATGGTAAGAGATAGTCTTACTGTATGACTTAATGTGATATAAATGAAATGTTGTAAACATAGTAGGTGTTGATGTACGTTCGCAAACTCAGACTTGTAGTGTGTGTCGTAGCGAAATAACTAGCAGTTCGGTCAAGCTGCAAATACGTCATTTCAACATACGTCTCACACCCCGTTGCTCTGATTGGTCGTAGGTCTATCCAATTGAGTGCAGAGGCATTTTTCGGTTGAGACACGCCTCATAATTATAGCTCAATGGAGCGGTATCAGACTCAAATTCTGACTAGAATTGAGTATGACAACGTCAGGCTAATAAACACCGCTCTTCGGATCATAACTGGTTGTCTGAAATCTACCCCTGTTTACCATCTGCCAATACTAGCGGGAATTGCCCCGGCCGGCCTCCGACGAGGGGCTGCTACCCTCGCTCTTGCAAGGAAAGCCCAAAGATACAATTGGCATATCCTGCACAATACCACCATAACAGCATTGCCACCTCATAGACTGAAGTCCCGCAACCCGTACAACAAGGCGGCAAAAGATCTGCTCAGGTCTATCCAGAGCAGACCGCTGAGCACATAATCACCATCTGTCCATTGTATAAACCACCCTTGGAGGCCGGCCTCTTCGATGTGGGACCTGAGATGAGAACGTGGCTGAGTTCTACTGAGCTGGACATTTGATGAGGACACACGAAAGACGAAGAACACACACTCCTTTAATAGTACAATCGTCCTGCACACTTAACAGCGGTTACTCACGGTTCCGGGGTCGCCGAACGCCTTCTCGCTCTCCTCTAGGAGGTTTCCAATGTTATTATTATTATTATTAGTTACATTTATATGTGACCAGTCACGGATAGTAGGGACACAAGTCGGATCTGGGGCATTTTGAGTTATTCATTGATTCAAAAAATTCAGTTTCTAAGCTTTCTAACGATGTGTAACACATGGAAATCTGATAAGATTTGGAGAAGTTGTGGCCATTTGAATGTAACACATTCAAGAAGGAGAATGCTGAGAAATTTGAGAAAGAAAAAAGTTAACACTTTCCCTTTTCCCTGGCTGGAGAGACAATAGGGCTCATTTACATCTCATTTAGCTAAGACATACCCCCTGTAAAGCCGTTTTGAGGTACAGATGTTCTAAGCATCATATGTAGTATTTTATTACAGAAGTCCGAATGAACAACATGCAAAAATAAACAGGACTTTTACCTTTGTGGGGATCACAAGTCGAATCAGTCTGTTTCAGATGTGTGAATCATCCAATGATTTTTGTCCACAAATGCGTATAATCCGTGAAATATAGATATATAGGCTATTGTTTACATCAGATTTCACATGAACGTCTGGTAATACAATATAATATACATTCTGAGGACTATTTACATGTAAGGTATATCAGATTACACTCCGGTATTTGCGTTCCGTTAAACACATGAACCCGCCTTCAAATTTTGTATTTAAAATAGGGTCTCTGTGTAACTAAGTTTGACTTCATGCTGCGCTGCAAGACGTCAAAGTACCGCGAGAGCTCTTCAAGAAATCTTACGGAGTAGTTTAATTTCGTCTCGCTCTCGCGGTACTTTGACGTCATCTGACTGCGGCGCCCCATAAAGTCAGTGACGCGGCTGACGTACGATGCGGCTGACTGTTCCGCCCCAGCTTTTTTTATCTTTCTTTTGTTTTGTGCGCCAGAGCTTCATTTACAGTCTGGGGATACGCACACTATAAGTTTGAAAAAAATAAATAAAACTAAGCAAACATGTCTGAGGAACAGGGCAGCCGCGTCACTACATTCACGTGACTTCACGCTCGAGCCGGAAGAGAAGACAATGCTGAATAAAGTCGTAATTCTTGCTATTTTTGGACCAAACTGTATTTTCGATGCTTCACCATCTCATTGACCCACTGATGTCACATGGACTACTTTGATGATGTTTTTATTACTTTTCTGGACATGGAAACCGTACATAGATTTTCAATGGAGGAAACAGAAAGCTCTCGGACTAAATCTAAAGTTAAAACATCTTAAACTGTGTTCCGAAGATGAACGGAGGTCTTCCGAGTATAGAACGGCATACGGGTAAGTCATTAATGACATTATTTTCTGGTAGAATTATCCTTATTCAGTAGTCACGCTGTTCCCTGTGGGGGCGGAGGCGAAAACACAAGCTTATCCAGTATGTAAATATACACACAGACAATGACGCCCCCCGCTGCACGCTAGAATCTCTGGAAAAACAAGCCTATTTCAACCGCAAAATTTACGCTTTTAAATATACATAAACTGCTATCTCAAACATGGAGAAGCTTCTTCATGATCTCAACTAACAGATTCTGCAATAAAACGAAATTCACAAATTTTGAAAAAAAAAACTTTGATTCTCATTTTCTCGAAACTTGTGCTGCCGACTTGTGCCCCTGGTTTCCGTGACGGGTCACATATAGCGCTTTTCTCAGTACTCAAAGCGCTTTACATATGAATGGGGGAATCTCCTCAACCACCACCAATGTGCAGCATCCACCTGGATGATTGTCAACACAAAGGATGTAGTCTGTCCAACGTTGTCCACATGTAGCGATAATCCAGCGTACATCAACAGCTTAACTGATTGTAATGCTCACCCCGTTATCCTCTCTGACAATGTTTTCCTGTTTACAGGTCTGCAACACTCGCCTACTGTGGTCTCTTCACACAACGACTCGGCCCGTGACTACTCCCAGCGATCTCCTTCCACGCAAACGAACACGTCAACTTCCTTCAACCAACCACGCCGTCCTTTCTCCCAGACCAGCCCCGCACTCTTTCCGCCCGCTTCCTCGTGGTTCCCGGATCAGCGGGGCCTGCATTCTCTTCAGCGGCTGGTGGTTGTTTGTGCTGCCTAAGGCAGAAGTTGACTCGTCCGAAATCGCCCCCATACTGCTTCTTCAGCTCACCTTTTATCTCCCCATCGATCATAGGGACCGCCCAGTCAATGATCGCTCCCTCATTTGTGCACCTGTGATGAATTAAACCTTAATTTAGTTGCCATGGAGAACCAGGAAGTAAAGGGGTGTTTGAAAAATTTGGTCCGGGCGGAACCTCTCCTCTCCATTTTTGGCTCCGCCCTCAGTCACTCCGTGACATCTGTCAATATCATATATGTTAGTCACTTGCACAGCCATAGCAAGGTCTGTTTTGACATCATACTCAAATGGTGATTTAATTTGAGCTTGAGCTGCTTCTCTGGCAGCTTCATTTGCTCTTTTCCCACAGCTTGTTTATAATTTCCTGATCCTTGACCTTTTACTTTTACTATTGCCATTTCAGATGGTAACTGTGCTTTTGTCAACCTTCCTATCAAATTTTAATGAGCTATAGGCTTACCATCTGCTGTCTCTAAATCTTGGGCTTTCCATGTTTTTACAAAATTATGCACTATGCCCAACCATATTTAGATTTATGGCTCTTTTCTCCTTTCATTAGCTCACAAGCTCGTATTATAGCTAATTCTGCAGCTTGTGCTGAGTTGTAATTTGGAGCAAAGGCTTTAATAGCCTCAAAGGCTTCAATAACCTCACCAGTATCCAACACCACAGCATAACCACACAGGTAGACACTGTACGATTGTGTTTGCATATTATGTGAAAATGCACCTACTCGATGTGATGTGTAGAGTCATTGGATGTGAAAGCACCTTTCTCTCAGCCATCTGTACAACCAGAGCAGCAGCAGCCACTGCGTGAAGATATTCAGGCATACCTGTAACTACATTATCTAGTTTTCTAGACAGATATGCCACTGGCCTATAAGTGCAACCTTGTTGTTGCTAAAGGACACCCAGATCCACACTCTCCGCCTCCTGCGCATGCAGATGAAAAGTCTTTGCATAGTTTGAAGGGCCCAGAGCTGGGGCCGTAGTAATGGCGTGTTTCAGTGCCAAAAAATGAGTCTCAGCTGCATCATTCCAGCATATTAGTGATGCAGGTGGTACCTTGTGACCAACCAGGCTCCGCAAATGTCCGTCATGGGCAGCACACTCAGGTTTCCATGAGCGACAACAGTTTATTAACCCTAGAAAACTTGGAGCTGTTACACAGTTCGTGGGAATTTCATCTTCCGAAACAGTTCAATCTGATCTTTCAAGGGATTTTTCGAAGACCTGGCACGATGACGTGACCCAGGTAAAAGACCTTTTGCTTGACCCAATGGAGCTTTTCTTTTGATGCTTTGAAACCAGCGTCTGCCAGCACATTGCAGACGATAATGGAGACTTTCTCACAGTTCTTTTCGGTCAGAGGAGAGACCATGATGTCATCGGCGTACTGCAGAATGCAAACCGAAGACAGCAAGTCTTTTTTCAGTGTCTTTTTCTCTGCAGCGGAGAGGACGGATGGTGAGTCAACATACCCTTCTTAGTATTTGCGCCCCCTATAGGTAAAGGCTAGCAGTGGCTGTGTGTCTGGATGCACTGGAACAGAGAAACAAAAGCAGCACACAAATCAATGACAGAAATACTTATGTGTGCATGGTATAGAATTTGTGACAGTCGGCACATCTGGAACAATTGGAAACAGAGGAATTATCAGTTTATTGATTGCTCTTAAATCGTGTGTAAGACATCATGTCTTTCCATCAGCATTCACACCGGGTTAATCGGTGTGTTGTATGCAAGCGTGCCGCACAAGCCCTGAAAAGTGAAGCCAAAACGTCTCGATCGCCCCCCAGTGACTGGTCCCAGTATAGGTCATAAACCCAGCCTCCCCAAGTTATTCAATGGGACTTGAGACCAACTAAAACAATTAATTACACTTCAATTATCTTTTTCCCAAAGCTGGTTTCTGTCATTTACTGTAGTTTTTATCACGCTGATATTCATTCAAATGTTTGTTTTTAAAATAGGTTTGTGTTTAGTTAGTTATTTAATGATATAAAAATGGTGGTGTCACGTCATGATTGACAGCTGTGATATCGTCTGATATGCGCATTCTACGAGAGCGAGGGCGGGGTTTTGAGTTCGCGGCTTCACTTCCTGCTCACTACTGCGCATGACTGGTCCCGAAATCGCTACTGCGCAGACTCAAGACCCAAGATGTCAGCGCCATGTCGAGACACTGGCAGCTTCACTTTTCACCAATGGAAGAGAGCGAACAGGCGTCGTCCATCTTTTTTACAGTCTATGGTTGTATGGCGTGAGAGTAGGTATGAGGACAACCTGTTAAACCCTGGCTGGATCATTGTCATTGCTTCCCTGTCTGTTCCTGTTTCTTGTATTGGATGTTAGGGTTTCTTGTGTTTCCTGTGAGGTGTAGGTGGTTTGTTCACTTTACGAGAGAGAGAGAGAGACGCCGACGTCATCAGAGAGAGACAAGGAGAGAGAGACAAGGAGAGGAGTCGCAAGCCCGAAGCTCCGTTGAGCTTATCAGCTAAATCCTATTTTTTCACCATTTATTCCTATCTATATAATATAACTTATAAGTTTATCTTAGAAATACTTTACCTTGACGATTACTGAATTGTATTACTAAGCGAAACGATTTTATCACTAGTAACACCCAGTGTTAGCATATAGCCCCCTAGCATCACCAGTCGGTGCCGGCTAAAGCTAGCATTTCTTACCGTCTGTTTACTTAAACCTGCCTTTGTTGGCGATCTAATGGCGGATTAATCCGATGTATGCTTTTCTGACCTGTCCACACCAGATCGGGAAGCTGTGAAGGAGGTGCTGCCCGGCCTTCGCAGAGTCAGCGTGCCTCACATCACCCTGACCACAGACGCTCGTAGGTGGCCGAGGCGTGCTGCGAGCCAGCACCCGTCTCGATGCAGCTTCACGGACCGCGTTCGGGCAAACGGAGACGCCATCGCCCAGCATGAAAACGGTAAGACTCCGCTTGTCATTGTAACCTGCACTACTTGCCACATGTACAGTTTAGCTTCTTCCGTCAGCATAGAGGGGTTTACATGTGCTAAGTGTATTGAAGTAGTAAGGCTGACGGAGAAGGTTGCAGAACTAGAAGCGCGCATCCGAACGCTAGTTGAGGAGAGTAAGACCACTAATGTTAATGTTACAAACACTGTTTCGGGTGCGCCTAATGTTAAGCGTGATACACATGGCTCGGTTCCGACTTCAAGGCAAGGCAAGGCAAGTTTATTTGTACAGCACATTTCATACACAGAGGTCATTCAAAGTGCCTTACATAGAAATGAGAAAACAAAAAATCAAAGATACATGAATTTAAAATATCAATTAAAATAAAATAAATGTGATTTTAATAAAAATTGTTTAAATGTGTGAAAAAGAATAAAACAGGAATAAAAGTATAAAACAGTTAAAAATAAGAATAAAATCAAGAGAAATAAAAATAATTAAAATAGTGCATTTAAAATATAGTGCAATCAGTTTGGACGCAGCATAGTGCTCATTCAGTAAACGCATAGCTAAACAGATGTGTTTTGAGTCTGGATTTGAATGTGACTGCTGTTGGAGCACATCTGATCTCTTCTGAAAGCTGGTTCTAGCTGTGACTGGCATAATAGCTAAAAGCTGACTCTCCTTGCTTTGAGTGAACCCTTGGTATTTCTAGCTGATGTGATCCTAATGATCTGAGTGATCTGATGGGTTTATAGTCAATGAGCATATCAGCAATGTATTGAGGTCCTAGTCCATTGAGTGATTTATATACTATTAATAATACTTTAAAATCAATCATAAATGTAACTGGTAGCCAGTGTAGAGACCTGAGGACTGGTGTGATATGTTCATATTTTCTGGTTCTGCTCAGAATCCTGGCAGCAGCGTTCTGAATGAGCTGGAGCTGTCTAATGGTCTTTTTGGGGAGGCCAGTGAGGAGGCCATTACAATAATCCACCCTGCTGGTGATGAAAGCATGCACAAGTTTCTCTAAGTCTTGTCTGGAAACAAAGCATCTAATTCTTGCAATATTTTTGAGATGATAATATGCTGATTTAGTTATTGCTTTGACATGACTACTGAAACTAAGGTCAGACTCCAGAATCACACCAAGATTCCTGACTTGATTTTTAGTTGTTTGACCCCTAGCGTCAAGGTATGCATTCACCTTGACCACTTCATCTTTGTTTCCAAACGCAATGACTTCAGTTTTCTCTTTGTTTAACTGGAGAAAGTTTTGGCACATCCAACTGTTAACTTCATCAATGCATTTGCACAGGGAGTCAATGGGGCTGTAGTCGTTAGGGGATAGAGCTAAGTAGATCTGAGTGTCATCTGCATAACTGTGATAGGCAATTTGGTTCTCTCTCATTATTTGGCTCAGTGGGAGCATATACAGGTTTAACAGGAGTGGCGCTAGAATTGAGCCTTTCGGGACTCCGCATGTCATGGATGTCCACTCAGATTTATGGCCACCTATACTTACATAATAACCTCTCCCTTCTAAGTATAACCTGAACCATTTTAGGACCATCCCAGAAAGCCCGACCCAGTTTTCCAGCCGGTCAAGAAGTATGTTGTGATCGACAGTGTCAAAAGCAGCACTGAGGTCGGGTAGCACCAGCACTGATAGTTTGCCTGTGTCTGTATTGAGGCGAATATCATTTATTATCTTTATGAATGCTGTCTCTGTACTGTGGTGCGGTCGGAAACCAGATTGAAAAATGTCAAAGTAACCATTAGAAATTAAGAATTTGTTCAGCTGATTGAAAACAACTTTTTCAATGATCTTGCCTATGAAAGGAAGATTTGAGATTGGTCTGTAGTTGCTCAACACAGTGTTATCCAGGTTGCTCTTTTTCAGGAGGGGCTTAACAACTGCAGTTTTAAGGGACTTTGGCAAAGTCCCAGAGATAAGTGATGAATTTACCACTTCTAGGAGATCTGCTTCTTAACAGTTAAAGACACTTTTGAAAAAAGATGTTGGGAGTGTGTCAAGGGCGCAGGTTGATGTTTTAAGATGCTGTACTGTTTCTTCCAGAATTTTACCATCAACTGCTTCGAAATCAGACATCGTGACTACTTTCTGATGTTGTCGTCTGACTTGTCTGACCCCGGCGCAGCTCAAGGATGTGCTGATCACCTTTCTGATATTATTGATTTTTCAGAGTCAAGGCGGCTGACTAACTGGGTGACTGTCAGGCGGCATAGTCACATTCGGCACCCAAATCACGATCCTGTTTTAATATCAAACAGATTTTCTCCACTCAGCAATACACCGGCTGAGACGTCTGTTAAAAGTGCCCTGGTTATTGGAAATTCTATACTCAGGAACGTTGACATTGAGGCACCAGCTACCATAGTCAATTGTATACCGGGAGCCAGAGCGTCTTAGATTAGATCAAAACTTAAAGTGCTGGCTAATGCTAAACGTAAGTTTTCTAAGATTGTTATTCACGCCGGCACGAATGACACCAGGCTCCGCCAGTCGGAGATCACCAAATATACTATTAAAGAGGTGTGTGAAATTGCAAAAACAATGTCAGACAATGTAATTTGCTCTGGTCCCCTCCCCGCCTACCGGGTGACATGGTTCTGCCATCTTGTCCTTTGTTTAATCTAGTCTTGTGGCAGAATCATGACAGACCCATGTTTTGTGTGGGTTCACGTGGTCTTAGTATTGGTTTACTGGACCACGTGTTCCCTGTGTCTTGTCTCTTTTACCCCGCTCCCTTGTCATCCTCCTCATTATTGTTTGATTTCTATCACCTGTTCCCCTCTTGATTTGTTACCCTATTTAATCCTCTGGTATTCAGTGTCCTGTGCTTGTGCATTGTTTTCCCAATACCTGTGAGTACTCTGTTTAAAAGTCAAGTCAAGTCAAGTGTTTATATATCAAGTGTTTTGTCTAGTTTATTGTTATATGTATCCAGTTTAGTGTCACAGTTTAGTCCTGTCTAGTTTAGTGTTCACCAAGTAACCAGTTTATGTTGTTTTGCCCCCTCGTGGGTTTTATTTTCTGTTTTTGTCTTCATTAAAGTCTTTAGTGGTCATGATCTTTGTCTGCATTTGGGTACATTCCTTCATCCACATAACAGAATGCACAAGCCATAACTGAACCCAGCAGACTATGGACTCCAACCTTTCTTTCAGAAGAGCCCACCAGGCTCATGTATTATTTGGTTTTCGCCAGAGGGGCAGAGATGTCAAGGACTTTGCCTTCGACTTCCTGAGAGCAGCGAGCGGCTCTGGGTTTCGCGAGCCAGAGCTAAAGCTCATTTTTAACAGTTGCCTGGATGAGCCCTCACCAAGTGTGAGCAGCAGATTGTTAAACCCCTGGGCTTCTCCGACACGTTGGAGTTCTTAATGAACCGGGAGTCCAGGGATCCTATTGGAGCTTCCAGTCATGCCCCTCTTCCTTCCATCCCGGAGGAATGAATGTGATTTTAATAAAAATTGTTTAAATGTGTGAAAAAGAATAAAACAGGAATAAAAGTATAAAACAGTTAAAAATAAGAATAAAATCAAGAGAAATAAAAATAATTAAAATAGTGCATTTAAAATATAGTGCAATCAGTTTGGACGCAGCATAGTGCTCATTCAGTAAACGCATAGCTAAACAGATGTGTTTTGAGTCTGGATTTGAATGTGACTGCTGTTGGAGCACATCTGATCTCTTCTGAAAGCTGGTTCTAGCTGTGACTGGCATAATAGCTAAAAGCTGACTCTCCTTGCTTTGAGTGAACCCTTGGTATTTCTAGCTGATGTGATCCTAATGATCTGAGTGATCTGATGGGTTTATAGTCAATGAGCATATCAGCAATGTATTGAGGTCCTAGTCCATTGAGTGATTTATATACTATTAATAATACTTTAAAATCAATCCTAAATGTAACTGGTAGCCAGTGTAGAGACCTGAGGACTGGTGTGATATGTTCATATTTTCTGGTTCTGCTCAGAATCCTGGCAGCAGCGTTCTGAATGAGCTGGAGCTGTCTAATGGTCTTTTTGGGGAGGCCAGTGAGGAGGCCATTACAATAATCCACCCTGCTGGTGATGAAAGCATGCACAAGTTTCTCTAAGTCTTGTCTGGAAACAAAGCATCTAATTCTTGCAATATTTTTGAGATGATAATATGCTGATTTAGTTATTGCTTTGACATGACTACTGAAACTAAGGTCAGACTCCAGAATCACACCAAGATTCCTGACTTGATTTTTAGTTGTTTGACCCCTAGCGTCAAGGTATGCATTCACCTTGACCACTTCATCTTTGTTTCCAAACGCAATGACTTCAGTTTTCTCTTTGTTTAACTGGAGAAAGTTTTGGCACATCCAACTGTTAACTTCATCAATGCATTTGCACAGGGAGTCAATGGGGCTGTAGTCGTTAGGGGATAGAGCTAAGTAGATCTGAGTGTCATCTGCATAACTGTGATAGGCAATTTGGTTCTCTCTCATTATTTGGCTTAATGGGAGCATATACAGGTTTAACAGGAGTGGCGCTAGAATTGAGCCTTTCGGGACTCCGCATGTCATGGATGTCCACTCAGATTTATGGCCACCTATACTTACATAATAACCTCTCCCTTCTAAGTATAACCTGAACCATTTTAGGACCATCCCAGAAAGCCCGACCCAGTTTTCCAGCCGGTCAAGAAGTATGTTGTGATCGACAGTGTCAAAAGCAGCACTGAGGTCGGGTAGCACCAGCACTGATAGTTTGCCTGTGTCTGTATTGAGGCGAATATCATTTATTATCTTTATGAATGCTGTCTCTGTACTGTGGTGCGGTCGGAAACCAGATTGAAAAATGTCAAAGTAACCATTAGAAATTAAGAATTTGTTCAGCTGATTGAAAACAACTTTTTCAATGATCTTGCCTATGAAAGGAAGATTTGAGATTGGTCTGTAGTTGCTCAACACAGTGTTATCCAGGTTGCTCTTTTTCAGGAGGGGCTTAACAACTGCAGTTTTAAGGGACTTTGGCAAAGTCCCAGAGATAAGTGATGAATTTACCACTTCTAGGAGATCTGCTTCTTAACAGTTAAAGACACTTTTGAAAAAAGATGTTGGGAGTGTGTCAAGGGCGCAGGTTGATGTTTTAAGATGCTGTACTGTTTCTTCCAGAATTTTACCATCAACTGCTTCGAAATCAGACATCGTGACTACTTTCTGATGTTGTCGTCTGACTTGTCTGACCCCGGCGCAGCTCAAGGATGTGCTGATCACCTTTCTGATATTATTGATTTTTCAGAGTCAAGGCGGCTGACTAACTGGGTGACTGTCAGGCGGCATAGTCACATTCGGCACCCAAATCACGATCCTGTTTTAATATCAAACAGATTTTCTCCACTCAGCAATACACCGGCTGAGACGTCTGTTAAAAGTGCCCTGGTTATTGGAAATTCTATACTCAGGAACGTTGACATTGAGGCACCAGCTACCATAGTCAATTGTATACCGGGAGCCAGAGCGTCTTAGATTAGATCAAAACTTAAAGTGCTGGCTAATGCTAAACGTAAGTTTTCTAAGATTGTTATTCACGCCGGCACGAATGACACCAGGCTCCGCCAGTCGGAGATCACCAAATATACTATTAAAGAGGTGTGTGAAATTGCAAAAACAATGTCAATGTAATTTGCTCTGGTCCCCTCCCCGCCTACCGGGTGTCATGGTTCTGCCATCTTGTCCTTTGTTTAATCTAGTCTTGTGGCAGAATCATGACAGACCCATGTTTTGTGTGGGTTCACGTGGTCTTAGTATTGGTTTACTGGACCACGTGTTCCCTGTGTCTTGTCTCTTTTACCCCGCTCCCTTGTCATCCTCCTCATTATTGTTTGATTTCTATCACCTGTTCCCCTCTTGATTTGTTACCCTATTTAATCCTCTGGTATTCAGTGTCCTGTGCTTGTGCATTGTTTTCCCAATACCTGTGAGTACTCTGTTTAAAAGTCAAGTCAAGTCAAGTGTTTATATATCAAGTGTTTTGTCTAGTTTATTGTTATATGTATCCAGTTTAGTGTCACAGTTTAGTCCTGTCTAGTTTAGTGTTCACCAAGTAACCAGTTTATGTTGTTTTGCCCCCTCGTGGGTTTTATTTTCTGTTTTTGTCTTCATTAAAGTCTTTAGTGGTCATGATCTTTGTCTGCATTTGGGTACATTCCTTCATCCACATAACAGAATGCACAAGCCATAACTGAACCCAGCAGACTATGGACTCCAACCTTTCTTTCAGAAGAGCCCACCAGGCTCATGTATTATTTGGTTTTCGCCAGAGGGGCAGAGATGTCAAGGACTTTGCCTTCGACTTCCTGAGAGCAGCGAGCGGCTCTGGGTTTCGCGAGCCAGAGCTAAAGCTCATTTTTAACAGTTGCCTGGATGAGCCCTCACCAAGTGTGAGCAGCAGATTGTTAAACCCCTGGGCTTCTCCGACACGTTGGAGTTCTTAATGAACCGGGAGTCCAGGGATCCTATTGGAGCTTCCAGTCATGCCCCTCTTCCTTCCATCCCGGAGGGTCGAGTCCTGGCTGTTGCTACGCCTGTGGACCCTGTTCTCACCACCTCTGCTTCCAAGAGCTCTACCCAGCCTGTCGACCTCCAAAGGAAACGCGAGAGGAGGAGCTTGTGGAAGTCGACATCCGAAGGATCCTCCACGGAGCCTGTCGCCTCCTCCGCAGTGCCCATCTCTACTGCCTCTCTCTCGGCTCCTCGGCCACGGAGGAAGAAGGGGAGAAAGGGAGCATCGGCGTCACTGCTAGCCACAGAACCCCCTGTCTCGGCTCTCGAGCCAGCCGCAGCCTCCCCTGTCTTGCCACCCCTGCCATCTGCGCAGCCACCGCTGCAGTCCCTGCCGACTGCGCGGCCACCGCTGCAGGACGCAGCGCCTCCTGTCACTGTCTCGTCTCCGCTGCCGGACGCAGCGCCCCCTGTCTCATCTCCGCTGCCGGACGCAGCGCCCCCTGTCTTGTCTCCGCTGCCGGACGCAGCGCCCCCCTGTCTCGTCTCCGCTGCCGGACGCAGCTCCCCCTGTCTCGTCTCCGCTGCCAGACGCAGCGCCCCCTGTCACTGTCCCTGTCTCGTCTCCGCTGCCGGACGCAGCGCCCCCCTGTCACTGACACTGTCCCTGTCTCGTCTCCGCTGTCGGACGCAGCACCCCCTGTCACTGACACTGTCCCTGTCTCGTCTCCGCTGCCGGACGCAGCGCCCCCTGTCACTGACACTGTCCCTGTCTCGTCTCCGCTGCCGGACGCAGCGCCCCCTGTCACTGTCTCGTCTCCGCTGCCGGACGCAGCGCCCCCTGTCACTGTCTCGTCTCCGCTGCCGGACGCAGCGCCCCTTGTCACTGTCTCGTCTCCGCTGCCGGACGCAGCGCCCCCTGTCACTGTCTCGTCTCCGCTGCAGGACGCAGCGCCCCCTGTCACTGTCTCGTCTCCGCTGCCGGACGCAGCGCCCCCTGTCTCTCCAGCTCTTTCTGTTGCTTCCTCCCCAGCACTGTCATCCTGTTCGTCTGCCTGGTCCCCCGCTACTGTCTCCATGTCCTCCCTTGACTCTCTCTCCTACCCTGTGAGTCCTGGCTCGCCCCCATCTGCTCCCTTGTCTACCCCTACCACGCCCTGGAACCCTGGCTTGCCTCCTTTTGTACCTCTTACCAAGTCTGCATCCCCAACCAAGCCTGTTCCCTCCAAGATCCCCACCAAGCCTGCCCGGACTCCTCGTCCCAAGTCCTCCACTACCCCTGAACCCAAGACCCCTTGCCCACCCAGCTCCACCCTACCTGGACTCTCTTTTGTGAACTCTGTTTTGCCTCCGCCCCCCCTCCCTTGTTTGTTGTTTTTATTATGTCACCCTAACCCTCTTGTAATTTTATCTTGTCTGCCCCTGTGTATATTTGTTATGTTTTCTTGGTGTCTGTCTATCTGTCAGTCTGTCTTGTCCCGTGTCTAGTGTTCCCCTGGGGAGCGTCTGGTAGCCGCTCCTTTAGGGGGGGATTCTGTCATGGTTCTGCCATCTTGTCCTTTGTTTAATCTAGTCTTGTGGCAGAATCATGACAGACCCATGTTTTGTGTGGGTTCACGTGGTCTTAGTATTGGTTTACTGGACCACGTGTTCCCTGTGTCTTGTCTCTTTAACCCCGCTCCCTTGTCATCCTCCTCATTATTGTTTGATTTCTATCACCTGTTCCCCTCTTGATTTGTTACCCTATTTAATCCTCTTGTATTCAGTGTCCTGTGCTTGTGCATTGTTTTCCCAATACCTGTGAGTACTCTGTTTAAAAGTCAAGTCAAGTCAAGTGTTTATATATCAAGTGTTTTGTCTAGTTTATTGTTATATGTATCCAGTTTAGTGTCACAGTTTAGTCCTGTCTAGTTTAGTGTTCACCAAGTAACCAGTTTATGTTGTTTTGCCCCCTCGTGGGTTTTATTTTCTGTTTTTGTCTTCATTAAAGTCTTTAGTGTTCATGATCTCTGTCTGCATTTGGGTTCATTCCTTCATCCACATAACACCGGGGGGATGAAACTTACAGTAGATTAGTGTCTCTTCATGGCTGGATGTCAAAGTGGTGCCCTCAGCATAACGTAGGGTTTATAGACAATTGGAAGCATTTCCAGGGAAGACCTGACCTGCTAAAGAGAGATGTCTCCGGAAGGAAGTGCTATACTCTCTAGAAATCTGACCAATTGTCTTACTTTTGATATTGTCTGACTATCCAGGGCCCAGGTCAGGAAACAGACAGATCGGCTTACCCATCCGTCTGTTAGCTGCCTTGACATGTCAAGATCACATATATCCCAGCACATAGAGCCTTTTTTACCAGAGTACCAACACATCTCGACTGTGTCTGTTCCTCGAACAAATAAATACAGAGCACCATTTACCTAGTCTCGAACAAATCTTATTAAAGGCACACAAGGCAAGTCTGAGTATTATTTCTCTACTAGCTCCCCCTAGTGTCTGGGAGTAAATGCGTTCTATATCTAAGACTATACGAGACTGAAGGACACCGGGTCGGATACAGCGAACTTGCAAGTGGGGTATTCTTCCTACAGACGGTAGGGGCGGGCGAGAGAGTCTTCATTCGTCATGTAATGAGTCATTTAACCATATACAGACTTACGAAGATGATTTATTAACATAAAAATGCTGCCTTGTGTCCCTTTAACATAAAATTAGAACACAATACATTAACAGATGAAACTCAAATGTTAATATTCGGCCTTCTTATCATTAGATCGCTTACCAATAAAGAACCTATTATCAATGAAATAATTACTGACCAAAACTTAGATGCACTCTGTTTAACAGAGACCTGGCTTAAAGCAGACGATTACATCAGTTTAAACGAATCCACCCCAGAAGACTATTTTTATAAACACGTTCCTCGTCTAAAAGGGAGAGGGGGTGGTGTAGCTACAATATACAACAAAATGTTCAAAGTAAACCATAAATCAGAACTAAAATTTAATTTGTTTGAAATAATACTGTTAAACATGGAAATAAGTGATCGTAACAACAAACAGCTTTTGTTCATTTTAGCTACCATATATAGGCCTCCGGGCCACCACACAGATTTTCTTAAAGAAATAGCAGACTTCCTATCTGAGCTTACAGTCACTGTAGATAAAGCTCTTATCGTTGGTGATTTTAATATCCATGTGGATAACTCAAAAGATGCATTAGGACGTGCGTTTATGGATGTTCTAAATTATCTCGGTACTAAACAAAACGTGTCAGGGCCCACCCATACTCGTAAGCACACATAAGACTTAATTCTGTCACTCGGACTCAATATTAATGACATCGAAATATCACCCCAGAGCGATGCCATTTCAGACCATTGCCTTGTGTCATACACAATACTTCTAGATAGGACCGCTCAGTCTACAACATGCTAAATATTAGCCAGAACAATAATTTCCACCACTAAAGATAGCTTCATTAGCACTCTTCCAGACCTGTCTCAAATGAAACATGTAGCAGATAACCGTGAAGATCTGGATATTATAATAGAAAACCTGAAAAACGTTTGCTCTAACACGATGGATGCCGTTGCTCCCATTCGAAAAAAGAGAATCAAAGAAAAAACGCCAGCTCCATGGTATGACCATCATACTGCAGCCCTTAAAAAAGTAGCTAGAAAAATGGAAAGAAACTACTGAAACACAAAGTTAGAGGTATGGCGTTCAGCATGGAAAGAGAGTGTTCAACACTACAGACAGGCTATTAAAACTGCCAGATCTACCTATCTCAGTACGCTTATTAAAGAAAATCATAACAACCCTCGTTTCCTCTTTAGCACAGTTGCGAAACTGACTAGAAACAAAGAACAAACAGAAACCAATAGTAAACTCCAACACAATAGTAATGACTTCATGAACTTCTTTACTAACAAAATTATGCTTATTAGGGAAAAACATAGAAACTACGCAAGCAGCCACCACTCTACCCAATAGTACATTTACCACTAGATTATCATACGAACATCTTGAGTCATTTTAACCTACTACAATAGAAGAGCTCTCTAAATTAGTAACATCATCTAAATCATCTTCCTGTATATTAGACCCCGTTCCCACAAAATTACTAAAATAGGTATTTCATGTAGTGTCCGACAGGGTACTAAATATCTTTAACTCATCGCTAGAATAAGGATACGTTCCAACAGCTTTCAAACTAGCAGTTATTAGACCGTTCATTAAAAAACCAAACCTTGACCAGGGAGATCTTAATAACTTTAGCCCAATCTCAAATCTACCTTTTCTTTTTAAAATATTAGAAAAAGTAGTGGCAAGTAGTGGTGGGCAGAGCGAGGCTTCGTGAAACACTGAAACAGTTGAATCAATTGTGCCGTATGTTTCGAGGCTTCGAAACATCAATCCGAAACCGCCTCCACAGTGACACCTAGCGGTCGTTTGCATGTCTTTACATGAAGCAGCCTTGACAAGATTTTAGACGAGCCCTGACAAATTGTATCCCACATGTTGTTTGATTGGCACACAAGTGATAGAATGGGAGAGTGGATAGTGCTTTCGACTCTCATTCGTAGATCTTAGGATCGAACCTGGGAAATGTATGTGCTACGTCATCATAATAAAATAGTTTTGTTGTTGTTTTAACATCTGTTTGACAACTACATGAGCTTTTAGGCTCACAATTGTCGATAACTATAGGCTATTCGGGTCTATTTAATGAAAAAAAATTGAATAGAGATATACCAAATAAATAATAAGAGATTCATAAAATATACCAAGCCATAATATGCCACATTGTTTACATATAAAGATCTTTATTCAAATATATAAATTGTTCTGTGTTGATAAACTCAACCAGCTACTTTTTTACATATCATTTCTCCAGCCTTTGAAAACATTCTCACACAAGGGACACTTGCTGGCATGCATTTTTTGTAAGTAGCCTAAGTGTTACATACCTATGAGGAAAAATTACTTCTTTTCAGTAATTTATAGTATTTGATCTTGCCAAAAACGCATCTATGAGGTATTGTCAGTTTTGTTTCCTACCCTGTCAGTTTAAGATTCGAAGCAGATTCGACAGGTACGCCACCTTTCGAAATACTTGTGAAATGCACCGCTTGGTGTTTCGAATCACTTCATCACGTGACATGGGTGTTTCGAATCACATTTCGGAGCAGTGTTTCGAAACATTTACGCTTCGGGATCTCGACACAGTGTCGAAACGTCAGTTTCGCGGGAGCCATCCCTAGTGGCAAGCCAGCTACGCACATTCATAGCGAATAATAATACATATGAAAAGTTCCAATCAGGATTCAGGCCCCACCATAGCACAGAAACAGCACTGCTTAGAGTTACAAATGACCTATTAACATCCGATCGTGGTGAAATCTCAATCCTTATATTACTAGACCTTAGTGCAGCCTTTGACACAATAGATCACACAATCTTACTCAATAGACTAGAAAACTATGTTGGCATCAGTGGTCAGGCGTTAGCCTGGTTTAGATCGTATCTAACCAATCGATATCACTTTGTTTATGTAAATGAGGAAGAGTCCTATCACTCCCCTGTTAAATGCGACGTACCTCAGGGATCAGTTCTAGGCCCTATCCTATTCTCGCTATATATGTTACCTCTAGGAGACATTATCAGGAAAGATAACATAAGTTCCCTTTCAGTCGGTCACTACGACGTCACGTCGTGACCGACGAATTGGGAACTCGCTTAGAGAGACCAATCTGCTTCGTATACTACTAAAACGCCAATGAACTTGGCATTGAGATATTTGCATAATGCTGGCGCCGCCCCGCCAGGTGCCTTTATAAGCAGCAGGTGCAAATAGGAAAATTAGCTTTTTCGCTTCGAAAGCCGGCTTTATCTGCTACTGAGAAGCTACTTTACTCTGTTGGGATTTGATTGCTGAAGTTGGTTGAACTAGCAGTATCACAGCGGACGCTTCGCTTATTCCACGGCTCTACATCTGTTTATTGTTTTGAGTTTAGTGTGTGCGTTGCCTTCCTGTGCGCTCATCAACTAAGCATCTGAGTGAATTTCCCTAAAAGAGTGATACGAGAGAGCTTTGTGCCTTGTTAAAGGCAGCCACTCTCTCGTATATGCGGGGATCAGCGTCCTTTTCAGGATAGCTTTTCGCCCGTGCGATCTTGGATGCGAGAAGTATAAGGGTTCCAGTGACGGTCACGAGCGCTGTCTTCGTGCTCAGGCATCGAGCACTCCGGGGCTGCGTTCGTGGAGAGTTTCTGTTCTCTCTGTGAGAGCATAACCCTCTTGGATTGCGGAGACGACTGTCGTTTCTACGGGAACGCTGTCCGCGCCTTTGCAGTGCTGACGCCGCCATGGTGCGGCTGTCAAGCGCTCGCAGGGCGCCCTTCGCGTCACTACGCTGAGTAGGACGGAGGATGCGTCCTCCACCTACCGGCCTTCTCATCCTCAGCCGGTTGAGGCTCCGGTGGAGACTGCAGAGTCGTGTTCTACGATGTCTGCCGAATCCATTGGACCTCCTGCTGGTCCCGTCACTTCTGCAGCATCAGAGGGGTGTCCATTTTTCCTCCGAGGCAGAGTCGTTCCGGAGATGGCGGCCGTGCCCGCGAGCGGCGGAGACGGTAGATTTGGAAAGGTTAACCCCTCTCCGCCCGAACCGTCCCGCCCACATGATTGGTACTTCGGAGCTGCTCGGGCCTCTCGGTCCTCTCCTCCTGTGCCTTTCTTCCCCGACGGCACGAAGAGCTGACGTGATTTGCGGCCGTCCGGCCGTTCAGCTTTCACCCCTCACCTCCCTCACCAACGGAGCCGCTGAGGGCGGGGACCCCTTCAGTGGAGCGGGATGCGTTCCTGGAGGGACCACCCAACCCTTCCCTCCCGTGTTTGTAGACAGTCGTCCGGTTACGGACGCTGCCCATCAGGCATGCCGGAGAGGCGGCTTCAGCCCTGCACGTAATAACGTTGCTGCAGGCTCACAAAGGATTTACCAGGGAGGCCGCGACCTTCAGTCGTGCAATGTCCACCTCAGTGGTTCAAGATCGCCACCTTTGGCTGTGTCTGGCTGACATGACGGACGCAGACGAGAACAACTTGAATGCTCCTGTCTCACAGACCGGCCTCTTCGGCGAGCCAGGGGAGTCGTACAGCTCCGCTGCACAGACTGAGGCGATCTCCTAGGTCATGCCCCGGCGGAACAGAGCTGCCCTTGGTCCACCACGCCGGCTCCTCAGTCTGCCTCTCGCCGTCGGCGTCCTGCGGCGACCACCTCCGTTCCCCTCCTCGGACCCCATCTCGGCAGCGCAGGGGAACCGGTCGTCAGCAGCTCGCCCCGCCCGCTTAGCCGCTTCCCGTGAAAATCGGGAGTTTAAGTGGCCAGTGAAGGGCGACCCGGATTGGCAGAGGATCACTCTTCAGGAGATAGAGCTCCTTCCCCCGATAGAGGGTCGGGTGGAAAATCCTTGGTTTGCATATGTTCCACCGGCTGTTTAGCCGGTACCCACTAACCACACATAGAGTGCATTCCTCTTCCCTCTCCAGGTCTCCAGAGGATCGAGAGAGCCGTGAGCGGGCACACACCAGCTCACCCTACCTCTCCTCTATCGCCAGCGGGTGACCTGAGGAGTCCGAGCTCTCCGCTGAGGAGACCGGACCACCAGCACCCTTATCGGAGTCTGCGCTCTCCGCAGAGGAGACCAGACGACCGTCACCCTCAGCGGGCTCAGGTCAGTGTCACACACACATACTGTAGATGTTTATGCTGTCACAGCAGACGCACCGGCAGTCCCACCTGTCTCGCTTCGCTGCCCCACCGCGGGTACTTCGGTAGTGTCGTTATTTCTCCTCGTACGGTGCCTGGGTGCTTGGCTTCAGTTCCCAGCCCGTTTCGTTGGGTTTTACGCACGATCCGCCTCGGTTACGAATCCGGCACACCCCAAAATTTCGGGCTTTCGTTTCACTGTAGTGAAAGCGTCCGATGCACATGTACTGCGTGCAAAAGTCGATATCCTGTTGGCGAAGGATGTTCGAGCCGGTCCCTCTTACCGAGATGATGATGATGATAGGGTTTTTCCAGCCTTTATCTCATAGTACCCAAAATACGCGGCGGGTTACGATCGATTTGATTTACGCACCGGCTCTACGAAGGTGTTCTTTTTGGATGATAACGCCGAGGCTCGTATTTCAATATTCAGATCGGTTTGCAGCCTTAGACCTGTAGACGTGTACTTTATGTGTCCATCTCCCCTCGCTTTAGACCGTTTTTCGCTCTGCGTCGTGGGGTGGGCATATTAATACGAAGTACACCATTCGAGCTGTCTCTCTCTCTCCGTGTCTCCATGTGCTAGTCACGGCATTTAAATGTCAGAGAGAGAGCGTTGTTCGCATTCTGCTTTTTTCTACGTCGACTTATAATAGCCCGTTCTTGGCAGACGTGCGCGAACACAGAGAGTTAATGCTTTGGCATCTCGCTCGTTTAAGTCTTCAGGTCGACTGGGAAAGAGCAACTTTGCCCCGTGCAGAGGATCCTTTTTCTCAGTATGGAAATAAGACTCGATCGACTAATTGGCGTGTTTTATAAGAGCGCGCAACCTAGTCAGTTCTGACTTGCCTCGGTTTAATTCGAGGGAAGTACGCGGTCCCTCTGAAACAATTTCAGAAGCTCCTGGACATATGACAGCATGCTGCGGCTGTGACGCCGCCCTAGCTGCTTCATATGAGACCGCTTCAGCATTGGCTTACGATCGAGTCTCGAGGAGAGCGTGGCACACCGACATACACCGTGTAAACATTGCACCTGCGTGTCATTTAAATTTTTCCCTGTGGTAGACCCGGCATTTCCGAAAGAAGATATGCCCCTGAGGGGTCTCCTGGCATTCTGTATATTGCAATGCCCTCAGCACGGGATGATCAGCCACGTATGACGGGCTTGCAGTCTCAGGGGTGTGCATAGCACCCCAACTGCCGCGAGCGGTGCGCTGTATATCTGGGACTTGTACGCTCCGCTATGGAGATGCGAGGGAAGGATGTATTAGCCGACACCAATAACATTGCGACTGTTGCGTTATTTACCGTTAAGGCGGTTTTGCGCTCTCGTCACCTGTCGCATCTCGCTCGTCATCTCCTCCTTTGGAGTCAGAAGCATCTGAGGTCCCTTCGTGCCATTTACATCCCGGGTTCGCTCAATACAGCGGCAGACGCGCTTCCCGAGCTGCGCCCCCGGCGAATGGCGACTCCACCTCCAGACGGTCCAGCTAATTTGGAAGAAGTTCGGTTGTGCGTAGATAGATCTGTTTGCGTCGCCGGACGATACCCACTGTCGCCTATTTTATTCACTAACCGAGGGCAGCCTCGGCGTGGATGCGTTGGCACACAGCTGGCCGCGGGGGGTGCGTAAATACGCATTCCTTCCAGTGAGCTTTATTGCGCAGACACTGTGCAAAGTCAGGCAGGACGAGGAGAGCCTTTTATTAGTCGCCCGTACTGGACTTCCAGGAATTGGGTTTCAGAGTTAATGCTCCTCGCGACAGCCCCTCCCTGACGATTTCCCCTGAGGAAAGACTTTCTTTCTCAAGGAAGGGGCACATTATGGCACCCGCGCCCCGACCTGTGGGATTCCATGTATGGTCGTTGAGCGCGCGCAAGGTTTAGGTGATTTATCGCAAGCGGTATCTAACACCATCGACGCGGTTCGAGCACCGTCCACAAGACGGGCTTACGCGCTTAATGAAACCTTTTTCGTCACCCGGTGCTCTTCGCAAACGCGAGGACCCCAGAGAATGCCCATTAACATTGTGCTTTTATATCTTTAACATAGGTTAGATGGTAGGCTGTCCCTCCACCATTAAAGTTGATATCGCCGCTATTTCTGCTTATCACTCACTTATCAACGGCAGATCAGTTGGCCAGCATGATTTAATTATTACATTTTAAGAGGCGCTCGCAGGCTAAACCCCTCGCGCCCTCCCTCTTTCGCCTGAGACCTGTCCATGGTGCTGAAGCCTTCAGGTCTCCCTTTTGAGCCTTTGCAGTCTACGAGTCTGATGTTTTTATCAATGAAAACTCTGACCCTGATAGCATTGGCCTCCATGAAAAGAGTAGGGGATTTACATGCATTCTCTGTTGACGATTCGTGCTTTTAGTTTGGTCCTGCTGTCTCACTGAGACCCAGACCAGGCTACGTGCCCAAAGTTCCCACCACTCCCTTCAGAGATAAGGTGGTGAGCTTGCAAGCGCTGCCCCCGGAGGACGCAGACCCAACCATGGCTTTTGTTGTGCCCCGTACGCGCACTGCGACTCTACGTGGTTCGCACGCAAAGCCTCAGGACCTCAGACCAGCTCTTTGTTTGTTATGGTGGCCAGCAGAAAGGGAAAGCTGTCACTAAGCAGAGGATGTCTCATTGGATAGTTGATACTATCGCCCTGGCTTATAATCTTCAGGGTATTCCTTGCCCCTTTAATTTGAGAGCGCACTCCACACGGAGCGTTGCCTCATCTTGGGCTCTAGCTCGTGGTTCCTCGCTAACAGACATCTGTAGAGCTGCTGGTTGGGCGACACCTAATACGTTCATTAGATTTTACAGTGTTCGTATTGAGCCTGTATCCTCTCGTGTTCTTTCCTCACCAGGGGGAGCACGGAGAACAGTCTCACAGGTCGGCTTGCAGCCTCCATCTGATGCTTCATAACTGTGTCAGTATGGAAGGCCTTCAGAACAAAAATGCGTAATGGTTTGAATTGTTCTTCCTCCGCTGCCTTGGCAGCCTTTGTTGCGGAGCATTGGCTGTCAGCCTTCACTAGCTGCATCCTCGCGAACCTACGTGTTGGCTCGGGCTCCACATTGTGTCCCACCGGGTTCCTTTGTGAGTATTTTTCCGTGGGGTTAATCCTACTAGCCCACGTTTCCCTTAGCAGAGCACTGCTTTGCTTACACAGCCACGGCTGTCATTTTTACCTCAACTACGGTTGACTTTCGCCCACCATTAACCCTTAAGACGGGTGGTGGCTTCCGCAGCGTTCCTATCCCGCTCAGGTAGGGCGCTTCCCAGTCGCTGGCACTTCTGTGGGGTTAAAGGAACATCTAGTGCCCGGCCTTCTGCCTTAAAACCTAATTCTCCTCCTCCTTAAGTGGAACCGGAGGGCTTTACGCAGACACTGGAAGAGGTCAGCCCCTAGTGGCGTTTTGATAGGGATTCCCAATTCGTCGGTCACGACGTGACGTCGTAGTGACCGACTGAAAGGGAACGTCTCGGTTACGGATGTAACCCTCGTTCCCTGAAGGAGGGAACGGAGACGTCACGTCCCGTCGCCACAGGTGCTGCCACCTGCTGTTTATCGGCCGGTCTCATTTTCCCGGCTTTCTCAGCGAAAAGAAGCTAATTTTCCTATTTGCACCTGCTGCTTATAAAGGCACCTGGCGGGGCGGCGCCAGCATTATGCAAATATCTCAATGCCAAGTTCATTGGCGTTTTAGTAGTATACGAAGCAGATTGGTCTCTCTAAGCGAGTTCCCAATTCGTCGGTCACGACGTGACGTCTCCGTTCCCTCCTTCAGGGAACGAGGGTTACATCCGTAACCGAGACGTTTTCACTGCTATGCGGATGATACCCAGCTTTACATCTCGTCACATCCGAGCGAAACACACCAGTTTGCTAAACTAACAGACTGCATTAGTGATATTAGGGACTGGATGTCACATAACTTTCTTATGCTAAACTCCAATAAGACTGAGATACTTATTATTGAACCAAATCGCTCCAAACATAATATGTCAGATTACAAGTTGCCCATAGATGGCTGCACGGTGTTGCCATCTTCCACGGTTAAGAATTTAGGCGTAATGTTTGACAGCAATCTATCTTTCGATAGCCATATCTCCAACGTCTGCCGCACAGCATTCTTCCATCTTAGAAATATCTCAAAAATACGCCATATGCTGTCTGCATCAAATGCAGAAAAGCTTATTCATGCTTTTATGACCTCTAGATTAGACTATTGTAACACGTTACTCGGGGGATGCAATGCAAATCAGGTAAACAAGTTACAGCTGGTTCAAAACGCCGCCGCAAGAGTGCTTACTCGATCTAAAAAGTTTGACCACATTAGTCCAATTCAGGATTCTTTACACTGGCTACCAGTTAAATATCGCATACAATTTAAAATATTACTAATCACCTACAAAGCATTAAATGGCCTAGCGCCCTCGTATATTAAAGAACTACTATCAGAATACAATCCACCACGTAAACTGCGATCACAAAATTCTGGTTACTTAATTATCCCTAGAATATCAAAAGTGTCTAAAGGGGTAGATCCTTTTCCTACTTAGCCACTAAGCTCTGGAATGACTTACCAAAAAATTTTCGAGCATCAGACACAGTCGAGCAATTTAAATCTAAACTTAAGACATTCTTCATTAACAAAGCATTCGCATAGAATGTCCAGTAAATGTACTTTTCCCGCAGTAGTTATTTTGTCTAGAACAAAGCACTCACACACCTCATATGGGTAATTTACTCTTGCCGCAATAGTTAGCCTGTCTGGAACCGAGCTGAATTAAACCACTATAATGTATGACACTTGCATTACATGCGAACGGCCCCTACGCTAATAGAATTCTGTTTTTGTCTCCCTGTCTCGTCCTCGACCCCGAGGACAATGAGACAAACAGACCCAGTTCTTGTTGCTGTGAAGGTCCCAGGGAGAGTCAGCCAACTTTGGCTTAACTTAGCACTTTACTGTATACGTGACATTATTAATACGCTCGCTTACACGGTTTATCCATAGCCGCTTTATTCTACTTCTTATACTATGTATTGATTTTCAATGTTCTCCTCTACATCTACTCATGTAAAGCTGCTTTCCAACAATTAACAATTGTGAAAAGCGCTATATAAATAAAATTGAATTGAATGAACTTTGGTTGCAAAGCAGTTGCTTATAAAATTATTAAGCCTGTTTGGAGAGAGATTTTTTATGTGACAAAATGTCAGTCATCGTGTGATAACGAAAATATAACGAGGCTTAAACTAACTTACGTGTTCTGAGCAGGTGTTGTCAGTGAACAGGCTGTAAACTGTTGGCTAAGTTACAGACACTCGTGAAAAACTGATGCTGATTATCTGGGAAACATTTTCTAACAGCAGTCAAGTTGTCATTGTTTGTGTCAAAGTTGTGCATTTGTTGTAACATTAAAACAGAGATCAGACTTACTCTGTGCTGCTCAAAGTGATGCTCGGAGCTCCATTCCTCTGTGGGTGTGCGAGGCTATGCTTTTTTATTGGTTGTTGTGTTAAATCTTACCCAGATACAACAGTCCTATTCTCTGATTGGCTATTGTGTAGCCTCTTTCTTTATTTTTTGATTGGCTGATAGAACTCCAGGGGAGACGGGCTTGATAGAGAGAGCAGTGCGGCCAGATACATTTTGAGCGCTGAAGCATGTTAAATATATGATAAATAGGTTTTAGTGTGGCCGGAGTGCATGACTAAAGACTGAAAGCACGGCTATTATCAGACCAGCCCTCGCAGCCTTAAAACACTACCGGCCCACCGGGAAAAGTCCAGAATCTCCCGATTGCCACTACGGCACTGCTCCCCTATTAAAATGAAAAGATCCTAAAGGAAAATAGCCTTCCAACAAACATGCTGCCCATATATCCTAAGCATGTTTTTCAAACCAGATAAGCTTTGAACAACAAGCGTGTTGCTGAAACACATATTATAACATATTATTAACTGCTGACTCTTGCAATAGTGTATTTTCTCTATCCAATCAAGTGAGCAACGTAAAGCGTTCTATAATACTTTATTTAGCACAAAACAGTAAATTACAGCTTGATTTATTTATTTAAACTGCTGATTGCATTAACACATGCCTAAAAGAAAATTATTATATATTACTATATTTATATATATATATGTCACTATATAAATTAAAATTTTACAGAATTACAACATAAATCATAAGTTAATGTAGTTTAAAGCTAAAACAATAAGAATAAATACACGAGGGTCTCTATTCTAGAACCCCCTTTACATTCTTAAACAACATCCAGTGTGAATACTTTTAACAAAGAATATGTTTGGATAAATAAAATTTTTATAATAAAATTAACACCAGAGAGATATTTAATTTGAGACTTTGTGTTGAATTTAGACAAATTCAAGTATCTCAATGACTTAATGTGGACTTAAACAGCACATCAGAGACAGATGCATACATGTATACAAATACAAGAAAGTCCAAGACTTTCATTAGGATCGCCCTCAAAGCTAAAAGCTGCATTTGCAGAGGTAGCAGCGAAAAAAGATGAACAGAAAGTAAAATCCCTGGGTTCATTGCATTTCCCTGGGCCTCAGAGTTCAGTGTAAATAGATATTTTTTAAAAGTTCATAAACACAGAAAGGATCAGTTCTATAGACTTCCATTACACGATTACAAGGAGAAGTCAAACAACACATACATAAATAACTAACTACCATACAAGAGGAGTAAGTGCTTACTGAGAATTAATTTTGTGTTAGTGTAGTGTGTGGTCAAGATGAATATTTATGACACAACATTCTGAGAGTACAGTTGATAATGTGAATCTCAGGAGTTTTATCTCAGATGGTTTTGACATTGGGTCCTTTCATAGTTTGTCGTATATCTGAGCTGTTCTGCAGGTTTCATGAAGATGGAAATTGTTTGTGCCAGACACTTCATGTCATCAAGTGTAAGATGTTTTGTAATGCTTGGCATTGTTGCCTAAAGACTGTACAGTTTTAAGGGTGGGGCTTTGGTGTTGCATTGGAGAGGTACAAATATCCTGGGGAGGCACAGCCTTTTCCCCAATTAAAATTTTTCAAGAAGCACAAGAAAGATGAAATAACATGCAAATAAATAAGAATCATTACAGCGTACATGTAGTAGACTACGATCAATCGAACCGCGTGACCAGAAGTGACAAAACAACCAGGAGCGAAGCCGTCAACATGCTGGTCCGACTGCTCGCTTCACCTGAGGAGTACGCTGTGTTACAAAGAAAAGAAATAAAACAACATTTATTTATTTAGCATTTTGAATATTGTCTGAAGCAAAAGAGCAGTAGGGGAAATACTATAGATAAATACTCTTAATATTAACAGATGGTAAAAACAAAAAAGGAATAACATACCTGTGCCATTGACCACAATTTCATAAGTGAAGATTTTAAAAGGTAATGTCTCATTGTAGGCGGCTCGGAGCATAGTGTTCACTATCTGTGTGTCATTGGGTAAAATTGTGTTTGCTGGAAAAGTAAGATCCATTCCATTTTTGATTGTGGGGATGTTCACTTTTAGACCAGTATTTTTGGAATAAGAACTGGGGACAAACCAGATTCAAGCAAAACGAATTATTTTCAACATAAAAATAACAAGACAAGAAACAAACAGTTTTGTTGTTGGTGACCTGACAACACCTTTACAGTCTCTACCGTATGTTAGTTTTAATAAAATCTTACAGTAGGAGGTTTATATAAAATGAATCATTTTCACAGCATTGATGGCTAGACAGACGTGTGCATACCTGTAGTTGGTTAAATATAAAACACTGAATGATGCTTTATAATCTGTGATGAAGAAAGGTTCAAGCTAAAACAAAAACAAAAATAATAACATTATCCATCTATTCATGCAAAATAAGATGATGTCATTATGTGTACTTCAGAAAATAGCCAAGTTAACACTTTGAGCTTACCCATTGTTTTATCATTGATGACCTGTCTTGAAAATCATTGGATGTCGAATCTAAGAGGGCCGGCACGTACGTGCCATTGGTCAAGAAGGTTACAGGGATTCTCTGCATTTGTTCTGAGGATGCACAAAAAAAAACATGATTGCAAATGAACCACACATGGAAAGACGTTCTAAAGTCAAATCAAACAGGTCGCACTAAGAGAGCTGTAAAAACAACTTACTAGTTAGAGTAATGGAGTTAGGATATATGGGCAGGTTCAGTTGGAAGGTTGGATTTGCTGCTGCTGCCTTTAGGTCTTCTGCAACCTTAGCGTCGCTTGGGATAGTTTGAGGAGAGGTTTCATTGAACACTACCTGAATCTCTGCTTCCACACTTTCTGTCATTCGGGTTCTAACAACACCTCTGCAATAAAAAATCATAACCATGTGCTTTACAGTTTAAAACCACCTCAAAATATACAGTATTCAAAAACTAAATGAACTGTTGACACGTACATGTTCAATAATATATTTTGTCTAAAACTTGAATATTGCATGTCAATGAAGTTTAAATTGTATTATTAAGGGAAATTTTTAAATAATCAAGCAGACCATTGACTGACCTGAGTGAAACCACAATGATTCTGACAAAAAGTAATCCATACTTGCTTCTGTAAATTGGCTCACACTTAAAAAAAAACAGGACAGAAAAACAATAATTATGTTTTGTGTAAGTAGGTTATACTTTACATTCTTTTAATGCATCAGAAAATTGAAATGGTTTTAATTAATAAAGAGATTTTTATTCCAAGGCTAATGGGACACAATGGGCCTCATTGGCCACTTCCTACAAATGTGATTTGAGTGACGTCTTATTCCTATTTATATAATATAACTTATTAGTTTTACATAGGAATACTTTACTGTGACGATTATTGAGCAGTACTACCACGTGACCCTATTTATCACTAATAAACACCCAGTGTTAGCATATAGCCAGCTAACATCTTTCCGATCTAATGGCGGATTCATCTGATATGTGCTTTTCTGAACTGTCCTCACCTGAGCGAGAAGCTGTGGAGGAGTTGTTACCCGGTTTTAGCAGATCCAACGCAAGGTATAGCGCCCACTTCACCGTGTCTTCGGACGTCCACAAGCGAAAGAGGCGTGCAACAAACGAGCATTCCACGCGATGCAGCTTCACAGACCGTAAACGACTGAACGGAGACGCCATCGCCCAACATGAAAGCGATCGGGAAGCTGTGGAGGAACCGCTGCCCGGCTTTCGCAGATTCAGCATGCCCCACATCACCCTGGCCCCAGACGTTCGCAGGCGACCGAGGCGCGTCACAACCGAACACCCCACGCGATGCAGCTCCGGGGAACGCGTTCGGGTAAACGAAGACGCCATCGCCCAGCATGAAAGCGGTAAGACTCCGCTTGTTATTGTAACATGTACTACTTGCCACATGTATAGTTTAGCTTCTGCTGTTAGCATAGAGGGGTTTACATGCACTAAGTGTATTGAAGTATTAAGGTTAACTGAGAAGGTTGCTGAACTAGAATCGCGCATCCGAACGCTAGTTGAGGATAGCAAAACCGCTAATGTTACTGTTGCAAATAATCTATCGAGCAAAAAGACTAATGGCTCGGTTCCGACATTAGATGCTAATGTAAATATTACAAATACTGTATCGAGCGCGCATAGTGTTTATCAAAATACACATGGCTCGGTTCCAACATCAGAGTCAAGTCGGCGGTCTAACTGGGTGACTGTCAGGCGGCATAGTCATAAACGGCGTCCTTCTAAGACCCATAACGTTACGGTAGTTTCTAACAGATTTGATCCCCTAAGGAGTATACCAGCTGAAACACCTTTTAAAAGTGCCCTGGTCATTGGAGATTCTATACTCAGGACAATAACATTGAGGCACCAAACACCATAGTCCACTGTATACCGGGAGCCAGAACGTCTGACATTAGATCCAAACTTAAAGTGCTGGCTAATGCTAAGCGGAAGTTTTCTAAGATTGTTATTCACGCCGGCACGAATGACACCAGACTCCGACAGTCGGAAATCACCAAAGATACTATTAAGGAGATGTGTGAAATTGAAAAAACAATGTCAGACAATGTAATATGCTCTGGCCCCCTCCCTGCCTACCGGGGAGATGAAACACATAGTAGATTAGTCTCTTTCAATGGCTGGATGTCAAAGTGGTGCCCTCAGCATAATGTAGGGTTTATAGACAATTGGAAGCATTTCTGGGGAAGACCATTCCTCCTAACCCGAGATGGCCTTCATCCGTCATCGGAAGGAAGTGCTATACTCACTAGAAATCTGATCAATATTCTTATTTCTGATATAGTCTGACTATCCAGGGCCCAGGTCAGCAAACAGACGGATCGGCTTAACCGTCCGTCTGTTAGCTGCCGTGATATGTCAAGACCACTTATATCCCAGCACTTCGAGTCAATCTTACCGAAATATCAGCACATTTCAACTGTATCTGTTCCCCGAACAAATAAATACAGAGCACCGCTTGTTACATCTGGTACAAATCTGATTAATATAAAATTAGAAAACAATACATTAACAGATGAACCTTGAATGTTAAAATTCGGCCTTCTTAACATTAGATCGCTTACCAATAAAGAACCTATTGTCAATGAAATAATTACAGACCAAAACTTAGATGTACTCTGTTTAACAGAAACCTGGCTTAAAGCAGACGACTACATTAGTTTAAATGAATCCACCCCACAAGACTATTATTATAAACACGAACCTCGATTAAAGGGGAGAGGGGGTGGTGTAGCTACAATATACAACACAATTTTTAAAGTAAACCAAAAATCTGAACTTAAATTTAAATCATTTGAAGTAATGTTGTTAAATATGGAAATAACTGATCGTAACCACAAACAGCTTTCTTTTGCCTTAGCGACAATCTATAGACCTCCGGGCCACCATGCAGATTTCCTTAAAGAAATAGCAGATTTCCTATCTGAGCTTGTAGTCACTGTAGATAAAGCTCTTATCGTTGGTGATTTTAATATTCATGTGGATAACCAAAAAGATGCATTAGGACGTGCGTTTATGGATGTTCTAAATTCTCTCAATATTAGACAAAACGTGACAGGGCCAACGCATACTCGTAAGCACACATTAGACTTAATTCTGTCACTCGGACTCAATATTAATGACGTCGAAATATCACCTCAGAGTGATGCAGTTTCTGACCATTACCTTGTGTCATACACTGTACTTCTAGATAGGATCACTCAATCCACAACATGCTACTGACTAGCCAGAACAATAATTTCCACCACTAAAGATAGCTTTATTATCACTCTTCCAGACCTGTCCCAAATGAAACATGTAGGCCACTGGGGCGGCAGTGGCCTAGTGGTTCATGTAGGTTGGTTGGTGGTTCAATCCCCGGCTCCACTGGACCAAGTGTCGAGGTGTCCTTGAGCAAGACACCTAACCCCAGCTGCTCCCGATGAGCTGGCTGGCGCCTTGCATGGCTGAAACCGCCTTCGGTGTATGAATGTGTGAGTGAATGGGTGAATGTGAGGCTAATTGTAAAGTGCTTTGGATGGCCATAGGTCTGTTAAAAGCGCTATATAAATGCAGTCCATTTACCATGTAGCAGATAACTGTGACAATCTAGATATTGTAATAGAAAACCTAAACAATGTCTGTTCTAACACATTGGATGCCGTTGCTCCCATTCGAAAAAAGAGATTCAAAGAAAAACCGCCAGCTCCATGGTATGACCATCACACCGCAGCCCTTAAAAAGGCAGCTAGAAAAATGGAAAGAAATTATAGAAGCACAAAGTTAGAAGTATGGCGTGCAGCATGGAAAGAGAGTGTTAAACACTAAAGACAGGCTATTAAAACCGCCAGATCTACATATCGTAGCAAGCTTATAAATGAGAATCATAATAACCCTCGTTTCCTCTTCAGCACAGTTGCGAAACTGACTAGAAACAAAGAACAAACAGAAACCAATAGTAAACTTCAACACAATAGTAACGACTTCATGAACTTCTTTTCTAACAAAATTTCGTCTATTTGGGAAAACATCGTAGCTACCCAGCCAGCCACCACTCTACCCATTAGTTCACTTAACACTAGACTACCATACGAACATCTTGATTCATTTAAACCTACTACAATAGATGAGCTCTCTAAACTAGTCACATCATCCAAATCATCCTCCTGTATATTAGACCCCGTTCTCACAAAACTACTTAAAGAGGTATTCCCTGTAGTGTCAACCCCGGTTCTAAATATCTTTAACTCATCGCTAGAAATAGGATACGTTCCAACAGCTTTCAAACTAGCAGTTATTAAACCGCTGATTAAAAAAACACAGCTTGATCAAGGAGAGCTTAATAGCTTTAGACCAATCTCAAATCTCCCCTTTCTTTCGAAAATATTAGAAAAGGTAGTGGCAAGCCAGTTACGCACATTCTTGACAAATAATAGTACATATGAAAAGTTCCAATCAGGATTCAGGCCCCACCATAGCACAGAGACAGCGTTGCTTAGAGTTACAAATGACCTCCTATTAACATCCGATCGTGGTGAAATCTCAATTCTTATATTACTAGACCTTAGTGCAGCCTTTGACACAATAGATCACACAATCTTACTCAATAGACTAGAAAACTATATTGGTATCAGTGGTCAGGCGCTAGCCTGGTTTAGGTCATATCTAACCAATCGCTATCACTTTGTTTATGTAAATGAGGAAGAGTCATATCACTCCCTGGTTAAATACGGTGTACCGCAGGGATCAGTTTTAGGTCCTATCCTGTTCTCGTTATACATGTTACCCCTAGGAGACATTATCAGGAAACATAACATAAGTTTTCACTGCTATGCGGATGATACCCAGCTTTACATCTCCTCGCATCCCAGCGAAACACACACGTTTTCTAAGCTAAAAGACTGCATTAGCGATGTTAGTGACTGGATGGCACATAACTTTCTTAAGCTCAACTCCAATAAGACAGAGATACTTATTATTGAACCAAATCGCTACAAACATAATATGTCAGATTACAAATTGCACATAGATGGCTTTACTGTGGTGCCATCTTCCACGGTTCCACGGAACTTAGGTGTGATGTTCGACAGCAACTTATCCTTTGATAGTCATATCGCCAACGTCTGCCGCACAGCATTCTTCCATCTTAGAAATATCTCAAAAATACGCCATATACTGTCTACATCTGACGCAGAGAAGCTTATTCATGCTTTTATGACCTCTAGAATAGACTATTGTAACTCGCTACTCAGGGGATGCCATTCAAATCAGGTCAACAAGCTTCAGCTAGTTCAAAACGCTTCTGCAAGGGTACTTACTCGATCTAAGAAGTATGACCACATAAGCCCAATTCTGGCATCTTTACACTGGCTACCAGTTAAATATCGCATACAATTTAAAATATCACTAATCACCTACAAAGCTTTAAATGGCTTAGCACCCTCATATCTTAGAGAATTACTATCAGAATACAATCCATCACGCACACTACGGTCGCAAAATTCTGGCCTATTGATTATCCCTAGACTATCAAAAGTGTCTAAAAGTGGAAGATCCTTTTCCTACTTAGGCCCTAAGCTCTGGGATGATTTACCAACCGATGTCCGAGAATCAGACACAGTCGATCATTTTAAATCTAGACTTAAAACTTTTCTCTTCAACAAAGCATTCGCATAACTTGTTTAGTAAAGGTACTTAACTCGCAATAGTTATTTTCACGGAACAAAGCACTCACGGTCATAACACAGACCAACCAAATAAATAAATAAAAACCTTTTCTGCATGAACACTTACAATGAATTGCATTAAATAGTTTGCCACCGTTTGCCACTGAACCTGCATTAACGACGACAGTGGGGCTTCCGGCCTTAGTCAAACGGTTTGGCACGTATGGTTGGGTTGCGATTTTGGTGCTTTCGTGTGTCTTGTGAATAGTATGCCATATCGACCCGTTTGCCACTGAACCTGCATTAACGACGACAGTGGGGCCTCCAGCCTTAGTCAAACGGGTTGGCATGTACGGTCGGGATGCATTTTTCGCGTTTTCGTGTGTCTTGTGAATAGTATGCCATACATACCTGTTTGCCACTGAAGCTGCATTAACGACGACAGTGGGGCTTCCGGCCTTAGTCAAACGGGTTAGCACGTATGGTCGGGTTGCGATGTTTTGCGTTTTCTCGTGGTCTTGTAAATGGTATACAATATAGACCCGTTTTCCACTGAATCTGCATTAACGACAACAGTGGGGCTTTAGGCCTTAGTCAAACGGGTCGTCAGGTTTCATTTTCTCTTAAAGATCGGAAGGTGACCCTTATTTACCATATATACTATAAATTGCTAAATCCTCAACTGTGGATAATATAATTATGCCGCAATAGTTAGTCTGTCTGGAACTAAGCTGAGTTAAACCACATCACTGTGTGACACTTCAATACATATGAACGGCCGCTACGCTAATACGATTTTGTTTTTCTCTTCCTGTCTCGTCCTCGCCCCCGAGGACAACGAGACAAACAGACCCAGTCCCGGTAGATGTGAAAGTCGGCACACCTCTGATCTACTGGCCGTCCTTCATCCTGATTCCCAGCTGATGCCTGACCAACGATCACCGGCAGAACCCGCTTATTCTCCGCTAAATCTCCTTATCCGTTCTCCCAAGGCTTTTTCCCTCCTAAGACTTATTTTTCCTCGGATATAAGCCCGGGTTTTTTTTCTCCTAGGGGGTTTTTCACCCCGGGGAGGCAGCCTTTTTGGGCTTTACTTAGCTTCCTCTTCTAGACGTTACTTTAGTAATATGTTCGCTTATAATATTGAGTCATAGCCGCAGCAAATTTAACTGCTTATGCTATCATGTATTTTGTTGTGCTATCTGTCATTTTTCTGTGCTTTTCCCTGCTTCTATTTATGTAAAGCTGCTTTGAAACAATTGACTTTTGTGAAAAGCGCTATATAAATAAAATTGAATTGAATTGAAAAAAAAATTATGAAACAAGTGTATAACAGAAAATGGCGTACAGTTGTTTCCACGCAAGACTTGGCATTTATCATTATGGCCACCAGCGGTGGCTACGATCAAATCGCACTTCAGGTTTCACCTTCTGTACGCAAGTTTTAAATGAGCATTAAGATGTATGTTTTACCTGTTTGATATCCTTTCCCAAAAAAGAGAATAAGTTAGAAATAGTGTTTTTGTTTAGTTTTACAAATGGAAAATGAGATTGCTGCTCAATTTTCCCTACAGAAAAAATACTTTAACATTTATTACAGTAAAACTGATAGATAGAGCCTAGCCAACTGGTAATCTTGAAATGGCACTACACTCATAAGCTTGCCTTTAAAATGATAAAGAAGCAATATTTGGGTCAAGTGTGCAGTAATGGCTGCTTATATACATTTTATAATTGCAACAAAGCACAACGATGTGCTTTTATATATTAGGTAAACTTACCCACGTCATGATAAGTTTTGCCATTTCCTGAAATTTGGTACTTTGCTGGTCTTCATATTGTGGATCAAATGGAAGTACTATCACAACAGTTATAGTTACTGTTGGTGGGGGGCGTGTTAGAACTGGAGTTGTTGTGGTTGCTGGACGTTTTGTGGTTGCTGGACGTTTTGTGGGTGCTGGACGTTTTGTGGTTGCTGGGCGTTTTGTGGTTGCTGGACGTTTTGCTGTTGCTGGACGTTTTGTGGTTGCTGGATGTTTTGTGGTTGCTGGACGTTTTGTGGTTGCTGGAAGTTTTGTGGTTGCTGGACGTTTTGTGGTTGCTGGACGTTTTGTGGTTGCTGGATGTTTTGTGGTTGCTGGACGTTTTGTGGTTGCTGGACCTTTTGTGGTTGCTGGAAGTTTTGTGGTTGCTGGATGTTTTGTGGTTGCTGGATGTTTTGTGGTTGCTGGATGTTTTGTGGTTGCTGGACGTTTTGTGGTTGCTGGAAGTTTTGTGGTTGCTGGACGTTTTGTGGTTGCTGGACGTTTTATGGTTGCTGGATGTTTTGTGGTTGCTGGACGTTTTGTGGTTGCTGGACCTTTTGTGGTTGCTGGAAGTTTTGTGGTTGTTGGGTGTTTTGTGGTTGTATTTGTTGATGTCCTGGTTGTAAGAATCAGTGTGGTATTTGGAGCAACTGTAGTGGTGGTTGGAGCAACTGTTGTTGTTGGAGAAACAGTAGTGGTGGTTGGAGTTGTTGTTGTTGTTGGAGCAACTGTAGTGGTGGTTCGAGCAATTGTTGTTGTTGTTGTTGTTGTTGTTGTTGGAGCAACTGTAGTGGTGGTTGGAGCAACTGTTGTTGTTGTTGTTGTTGTTGTTGTTGTTGTTGGAGCAACTGTTGTTGTTGTTGGAGCAACTGTAGTGGTGGTTGCAGAAACTGATGTTGTTGTTGAAGCAATTGTAGTAGTGGTTGGAGCAACTGTTGTTGTAGTTGGAGCAACAGTTGTTGTTGTTGGAGCAACAGTTGTTGTTGTTGGAGCAACAGTTGTTGTTGTTGGAGCAACTGTAGTGGTGGTTGGAGCAACAGTTGTTGTTGTTGGAGCAACTGTTGTTGTTGTTGGAGCAACTGTTGTTGTTGTTGGAGCAACTGTAGTGGTGGTTGGAGCAACTGATGTTGTAGTTTTTGAAACAACACTTGTGGTGGTCAGGACAACTGGTATTGTAGGAGGAAAAGCTTTGGTTGTTGGAGCAACTGATGTGGTAGTTAAAACAACTGTAGTGGTGGTTGGAGCAACTGTTGTTGTAGTTGGAGCAACAGTAGTGGTGGTTGGAGCAAATGATGTTGTTGTTGGAGCAACTGTAGTGGTGGTTGGAGCAAATGATGTTGTTGTCTGAGCAACTGTTGTTGTTGTTGGAGCAACTGTAGGGGTGGTTGGAGCAATTGTTGTTGTTGTTGTTGGAGCAACTGTAGTGGTGGTCGGAGCAACTGTTGTTGTAGTTAGAGCAACTGTAGTGGTGGTTGGAGCAACAGTTGTTGTTGTTGGAGCAACTGTTGTTGTTGTTGGAGCAACTGTTGTTGTTGTTGGAGCAACTGTAGTGGTGGTTGGAGCAACTGATGTTGTAGTTTTTGAAACAACACTTGTGGTGGTCAGGACAACTGGTATTGTAGGAGGAAAAGCTTTGGTTGTTGGAGCAACTGATGTGGTAGTTAAAGCAACTGTAGTGGTGGTTGGAGCAACTGTTGTTGTTGTTGTTGGAGCAACTGTAGTGGTGGTTGGAGCAACTGTTGTTGTAGTTGGAGCAACAGTAGTGGTGGTTGGAGCAAATGATGTTGTTGTTGGAGCAACTGTAGTGGTGGTTGGAGCAAATGATGTTGTTGTCTGAGCAACTGTTGTTGTTGTTGGAGCAACTGTAGGGGTGGTTGGAGCAATTGTTGTTGTTGTTGTTGGAGCAACTGTAGTGGTGGTCGGAGCAACTGTTGTTGTTGTTGGAGCAACTGTAGTGGTGGTTGGAGCAAGTAATGTTGTAGTTGTTGAAACAACAGTTGTGGTGGTCGGAACAACTGGTATTGTAGGAGGAAAAGCTTTGGTTGTTGGAGAAACTGATGTGGTAGTTGGAGCTAACGATGTTGTTGAAGGAGCAACTGTAGTGGTGGTTGGAGCAACAGTTGTGGTGGTGGGCGCAACTGTCGATGTCATTGAAGCAACAGTTGTGGTGGTTGTAGCAACTGTAGTGGTGGTTGGAGCAACTGTTGTTTTTGTTGGAGCAACAGTTGTGGTGGTTGGAGCAACAGTAGTGGTGGTTGGAGCAAATGATGTTGTTGTTGGAGCAACTGTAGTGGTGGTTGGAGCAAATGATGTTGTTGTCTGAGCAACTGTTGTTGTTGTTGGAGCAACTGTAGGGGTGGTTGGAGCAATTGTTGTTGTTGTTGTTGGAGCAACTGTAGTGGTGGTCGGAGCAACTGGTGTTGTAGTTAGAGCAACTGTAGTGGTGGTTGGAGCAACTGTTGTTGCTGTTGGAGCAACTGTTGTTGTTGTTGGAGCAACTGTAGTGGTGGTTGGAGCAACTGATGTTGTAGTTTTTGAAACAACACTTGTGGTGGTCAGGACAACTGGTATTGTAGGAGGAAAACCTTTGGTTGTTGGAGCAACTGATGTGGTAGTTAAAGCAACTGTAGTGGTGGTTGGAGCAACTGTTGTTGTTGTTGTTGGAGCAACTGTAGTGGTGGTTGGAGCAACTGTTGTTGTAGTTGGAGCAACAGTAGTGGTGGTTGGAGCAAATGATGTTGTTGTTGGAGCAACTGTAGTGGTGGTTGGAGCAAATGATGTTGTTGTCTGAGCAACTGTTGTTGTTGTTGGAGCAACTGTAGGGGTGGTCGGAGCAACTGTTGTTGTTGTTGGAGCAACTGTAGTGGTGGTTGGAGCAAGTAATGTTGTAGTTGTTGAAACAACAGTTGTGGTGGTCGGAACAACTGGTATTGTAGGAGGAAAAGCTTTGGTTGTTGGAGCAACTGATGTGGTAGTTGGAGCTAACGATGTTGTTGAAGGAGCAACTGTAGTGGTGGTTGGCGCAACTGTTGTTGTTGTTGTTGGAGCAACAGTTGTGGTGGTGGGCGCAACTGTCGATGTCATTGAAGCAACAGTTGTGGTGGTTGTAGCAACTGTAGTGGTGGTTGGAGCAACTGTTGTTTTTGTTGGAGCAACAGTTGTGGTGGTTGGAGCAACTGTAGTGGTGGTTGGAGAAACTGTAGTGGTGGTTGGAGCAACTGATGTTGTTGGAGCAACTGTAGTGGTGGTTTTAGCAACTGTTGTTTTTGTTGGAGCAACAGTTGTGGTGGTTGGAGCAACTGTAGTGGTGGTTGGAGAAACTGTAGTGGTGGTTGGAGCAACTGATGTTGTAGTTGGAGCAACAGTTGTTGTAGTTGTAGCAACAGTTGTTGTAGTTGGAGCAACTGTAGTGGTGGTTGGAGCAACTGTTGTTGTAGTTGTAGCAACTGTAGTGGTGGTTGGAGCAACTGTTGTTGTAGTTGGAGCAACTGTTGTGGTGGTTGGAGCAACTGTTGTTGTAGTTGGAGCAACAGTCGTGGTGGTTGGAGCAACTGTAGTGGTGGGTTGAGCAACAGTTGTTGTCGTTGGAGCAACAGTTGTTGTAGTTTGAGCAACTGTAGTGGTGGTTGGAGCAACTGTTGTTGTAGTTGGAGCAACTGTTGTGGTAGTTGGAGCAACTGTTGTGGTGGTTGGAGGAACTGTAGTTGTGGTTGGAGCAACTGTTGTTGTAGTTGGAGCAACTGTAGTGGTGGTTGGAGCAACTGTTGTTGTAGTTGGAGCAACAGTCGTGGTGGTTGGAGCAACTGTTGTTGTAGTTGGAGCAACTGTAGTGGTGGTTGGAGCAACTGTTGTTGTAGTTGGAGCAACAGTCGTGGTGGTTGGAGCAACTGTTGTTGTAGTTGGAGCAACTGTAGTCGTGGTTGGAGCAACTGTTGTTGTAGTTGGAGCAACTGTAGTGGTGGTTGGAGCAACTGTAGTTTTGGTTGGAGCAACTGTTGTTGTAGTTGGAGCAACTGTAGTGGTGGTTGGAGCAACTGTAGTGGTGGTTGGAGCAACTGTATTTGTTGTTGGAGCAACTGTTGTTGTAGATGGAGCAACTGTAGTGGTGGTTGGAGCAACTGTTGTTGTAGTTGGAGCAACTGTTGTTGTAGTTGGAGCAACTGTAGTGGTGGTTGGAGCAACTGTAGTGGTGGTTGGAGCAACTGTATTTGTTGTTGGAGCAACTGTAGTGGTGGTTGGAGCAACTGTTGTTGTAGTTAGAGCAACTGTAGTGGTGGTTGGAGCAGCTGTTTTTGTAGTTGGAGCAACAGTTGTTGTAGTTGGAGCAACAGTTGTTGTATGTGGAGCCACTGTTGTGGTGGTTGGAGCAACTGTTGTTGTAGTTGGAGCAACTGTAGTTGTGGTTGGAGCAACAGTTGTTGTAGTTGGAGCAACTGTTGTTGTAGTTGGAGCAACTGTAATGGTGGTTGGAGCAACTGTTGTTGTAGTTAGAGCAACTGTAGTGGTGGTTGGAGCAGCTGTTTTTGTAGTTGGAGCAACAGTTGTTGTAGTTGGAGCAACAGTTGTTGTAGTTGGAGCAACAGTTGTTGTATGTGGAGCAACAGTTGTTGTCGTTGGAGCAACTGTTGTTGTAGTTGGAGCAACTGTAGTGGTGGTTGGAGCAACTGTTGTTGTGGTTGGAGCAACAGTTGTTGTAGATGGAGCAACTGTAGTGGTGGTTGGAGCAACTGTTTTTGTAGTTGGAGCAACTGTAGTTGTGGTTGGAGCAACAGTTGTTGTAGTTGGAGCAACTGTAGTGGTGGTTGGAGCAGCTGTTGTTGTAGTTGGAGCAACAGTTGTTGTAGTTGGAGCAACTGTAGTGGTGGTTGAAGCAACTGTTGTTGTTGTTGGAGCAACAGTTGTTGGAGCAACTGTTGTGGTGGTTGGAGCAACTGTATTTGTGGTTGGAGCAACTGATGTGGTAGTTAAAGCAACTGTAGTGGTGGTTGGAGCAACTGTTGTTGTAGTTGGAGCAACAGTAGTGGTAGTTGGAGCAAATGATGTTGTTGTTGGAGCAACTGTAGTGGTGGTTGGAGCAAATGATGTTGTTGTCTGAGCAACTGTTGTTGTTGTTGTTGTTGTTGGAGCAACTGTAGTGGTGGTCGGAGCAACTGTTGTTGTTGTTGGAGCAACTGTAGTGGTGGTTGGAGCAAGTAATGATGTAGTTGTTGAAACAACAGTTGTGGTGGTCGGAACAACTGGTATTGTAGGAGGAAAAGCTTTGGTTGTTGGAGCAACTGATGTGGTAGTTAAAGCAACTGTAGTGGTGGTTGGAGCAAATGATGTTGTTGAAGGAGCAACTGTAGTGGTGGTTGGAGCAAACGATGTTGTTGTTGGAGCAACAGTTTTGGTGGTTGGCGCAACTGTTGTTGTTGTTGGAGCAACAGTTGTGGTGGTGGGCGCAACTGTCGATGTCGTTGAAGCAACAGTTGTGGTGGTTGTAGCAACTGTAGTTTTGGTTGGAGCAAGAGTTGTTGTTGGAGCAACTGTTGTTGTAGTTGGAGCAATTGTAGTGGTGGTTGGAGCAACTGTTGTTGTAGTTGGAGCAACAGTCGTGGTGGTTGGAGCAACTGTTGTGGTGGATTGAGCAACTGTTGCTGTTGTTGGAGCAACAGTTGTTGTAGTTGGAGCAACTGTAGTGGTGGTTGGAGCAACTGTTGTTGTAGTTGGAGCAACTGTAGTGGTGGTTGGAGCAACTGTTGTTGTAGTTGGAGCAACTGTAGTGGTGGTTGGAGCAACCGTTGTTGTAGTTGGAGCAACAGTTGTGGTTGTTGGCGCAACTGTAGTGGTGGTTGGAGCAACTGTTGTTGTACTTGGAGCAACTGTAGTGGTGGTTGGAGCAACAGTTGTTGTAGTTGGAGCACATGTAGTGGTGGTTGGAGCAACCGTTGTTGTAGTTGGAGCAACAGTTGTGGTTGTTGGAGCAACAGTTGTGGTTGTTGGAGCAACTGTAGTGGTGGTTGGAGCAACTGTTGTTGTAGTTGGAGCAACTGTAGTCGTGGTTGGAGCAACTGTTGTTGTGGTTGGAGCAACTGTAGTCGTGGTTGGAGCAACTGTTGTTGTGGTTGGAGCAACTGTTGTTGTGGTTGGAGCAACTGTTGTTGTGGTTGGAGCAACTGTAGTTGTGGTTGGAGCAACTGTTGTTGTAGTTGGAGTAACTGTAGTGGTGGTTGGAACAACTGTTGTTGTAGTTGGAGCAACAGCCGTGGTGGTTGGAGCAACTGTAGTGGTGGTTGGAGCAACTGTAGTGGTGGTTAGAGCAACTGTAGTTGTGGTTGGAGCAACTGTTGTTGTAGTTGGAGCAACTGTAGTGGTGGTTGGAGCAACTGTTGTTGTAGTTGGAGCAACTGTAGTGGTGGCTGGAGCAACTGTAGTTGTGGTTGGAGCAACTGTTGTTGTAGTTGGAGCAACTGTAGTGGTGGTTGGAGCAACTGTTGTTGTAGATGGAGCAACTGTAGTGGTGTTTGGAGCAACTGTAGTTGTGGTTGGAGCAACTGTTGTTGTAGTTGGAGCAACAGTATTTGTAGGTGGAGCAACTGTAGTGGTGGTTGGAGCAACTGTAGTGGTGGTTGGAGCAACTGTTGTTGTAGTTGGAGCAACAGTTGTGGTGGTTGGAGCAACAGTTGTTGTAGTTTGAACAACAGTTGTTGTAGTTGGAGCAACAGTTGTAGTTGGAGCAACTGTGGTGGTTGGAGCAACTGTTGTTGTAGTTGGAGCAACTGTTGTGGTGGTTGGAGCAACTGTAGTGGTGGGTTGAGCAACTGTTGTTGTCATTGTTGGAGCAACAGTTGTGGTGGTTGGTGCAACTGTAGTGGTGGTTTGAACAATTGTTGTTGTAGTTGGAGCAATTGTAGTGGTGGTTGGAGCAGCTGTTGTTGTAGTTGGAGCAACTGTAGTGGTGTCTGGAGCAACAGTTGTTGTAGTTGGAGCAACTGTAATTGTAGTTGGAGCAACTGTAGTGGTGGTTGAAGCAACTGTTGTTGTAGTTGGAACAACAGTTGTTGTAGTTGGAGCAACCGTTGTTGTAGTTGGAGCAATTGTAGTGGTGGTTGGAGCAACTGTTGTTGTAGTTGGAGCAACTGTAGTGGTGGTTGGAGCAACCATTGTTGTAGTTGGAGCAACAGTTGTGGTTGTTGGCGCAACTGTAGTGGTGGTTGGAGCAACTGTTGTTGTTGTTGGAGCAACAGTTGTTGTAGTTGGAGCAACTGTAGTGGTGGCTAGAGCAACTGTTGTTGTAGTTGGAGCAACTGTAGTGGTGGTTGGAGCATCCGTTGTTGTAGTTGGAGCAACAGTCGTGGTGGTTGGAGCAACTGTTGTGGTGGATTGAGCAACTGTTGCTGTTGTTGGAGCAACAGTTGTTGTAGTTGGAGCAACTGTAGTGGTGGTTGGAGCAACTGTTGTTGTAGTTGGAGCAACTGTAGTGGTGGTTGGAGCAACTGTTGTTGTAGTTGGAGCAACTGTAGTGGTGGTTGGAGCAACTGTTGTTGTAGTTGGAGCAACTGTAGTGGTGGTTGGAGCAACCGTTGTTGTAGTTGGAGCAACAGTTGTGGTTGTTGGCGCAACTGTAGTGGTGGTTGGAGCAACTGTTGTTGTACTTGGAGCAACTGTAGTGGTGGTTGGAGCAACAGTTGTTGTAGTTGGAGCAACTGTAGTGGTGGTTGGAGCAACCGTTGTTGTAGTTGGAGCAACAGTTGTGGTTGTTGGAGCAACAGTTGTGGTTGTTGGAGCAACTGTAGTGGTGGTTGGAGCAACTGTTGTTGTAGTTGGAGCAACTGTAGTCGTGGTTGGAGCAACTGTTGTTGTGGTTGGAGCAACTGTAGTCGTGGTTGGAGCAACTGTTGTTGTGGTTGGAGCAACTGTAGTTGTGGTTGGAGCAACTGTTGTTGTAGTTGGAGTAACTGTAGTGGTGGTTGGAACAACTGTTGTTGTAGTTGGAGCAACAGCCGTGGTGGTTGGAGCAACTGTAGTGGTGGTTGGAGCAACTGTAGTGGTGGTTAGAGCAACTGTAGTTGTGGTTGGAGCAACTGTTGTTGTAGTTGGAGCAACTGTAGTGGTGGTTGGAGCAACTGTTGTTGTAGTTGGAGCAACTGTAGTGGTGGCTGGAGCAACTGTAGTTGTGGTTGGAGCAACTGTTGTTGTAGTTGGAGCAACTGTAGTGGTGGTTGGAGCAACTGTTGTTGTAGATGGAGCAACTGTAGTGGTGTTTGGAGCAACTGTAGTTGTGGTTGGAGCAACTGTTGTTGTAGTTGGAGCAACAGTATTTGTAGGTGGAGCAACTGTAGTGGTGGTTGGAGCAACTGTAGTGGTGGTTGGAGCAACTGTTGTTGTAGTTGGAGCAACAGTTGTGGTGGTTGGAGCAACAGTTGTTGTAGTTTGAACAACAGTTGTTGTAGTTGGAGCAACAGTTGTAGTTGGAGCAACTGTAGTGGTGGTTGGAGCAACTGTTGATGTAGTTGGAGCAACTCTGGTGGTTGGAGCAACTGTTGTTGTAGTTGGAGCAACTGTTGTGGTGGTTGGAGCAACTGTAGTGGTGGGTTGAGCAACTGTTGTTGTCATTGTTGGAGCAACAGTTGTGGTGGTTGGTGCAACTGTAGTGGTGGTTTGAACAATTGTTGTTGTAGTTGGAGCAATTGTAGTGGTGGTTGGAGCAGCTGTTGTTGTAGTTGGAGCAACTGTAGTGGTGTCTGGAGCAACAGTTGTTGTAGTTGGAGCAACTGTAATTGTAGTTGGAGCAACTGTAGTGGTGGTTGAAGCAACTGTTGTTGTAGTTGGAACAACAGTTGTTGTAGTTGGAACAACAGTTGTTGTAGTTGGAGCAACCGTTGTTGTAGTTGGAGCAATTGTAGTGGTGGTTGGAGCAACTGTTGTTGTAGTTGGAGCAACTGTAGTGGTGGTTGGAGCAACCATTGTTGTAGTTGGAGCAACAGTTGTGGTTGTTGGCGCAACTGTAGTGGTGGTTGGAGCAACTGTTGTTGTTGTTGGAGCAACAGTTGTTGTAGTTGGAGCAACTGTAGTGGTGGCTAGAGCAACTGTTGTTGTAGTTGGAGCAACTGTAGTGGTGGTTGGAGCATCCATTGTTGTAGTTGGAGCAACTGTAGTGGTGGTTGGAGCAACTGTTGTTGTAGTTGGAGCAACAGTGTTTGTATTTGGTGCAACTGTAGTGGTGGTTTGAACAACTGTTGTTGTAGTTGGAGCAACTGTAGTGGTGGTTGGAGCAACCATTGTTGTAGTTGGAGCAACAGTAGTGGTGGTTGGAGCAACTGTTGTTGTACTTGGAGCAACTGTATTGGTGGTTGGAGCAACTGTTGCTGTAGTTGGAGCAACAGTTGTTGTAGTTGGAGCAACTGTAGTGGTGGTTGGAGCAACTGTTGTTGTACTTGGAGCAACTGTAGTGGTGGTTGGAGCAACTGTTGTTGTAGTTGGAGCAACAGTTGTTGTAGTTGGAGCAACTGTAGTGGTGGCTGGAGCAACTGTTGTTGTTGTTAGAGCAACAGTTGTTGTAGTTTGAGCAAGTGTAGTGGTGGTTGGAGCAACTGTTGTTGTAGTTGGAGCAACTGTAGTGGTGGTTGGAGCAACAGTTGTTGTTGTTGGAGCAACTGTAGTGGTGGTTTGAACAACTGTTGTTGTAGTTGGAGCAACAGTTGTGGTGGTTGGAGCAACAGTTGTTGTAGTTGGAGCAACTGTAGTGGTGGTTGCAGCAACTGTTGTTGTAGTTGGAGCAACTGTAGTGGTGGCTGGAGCAACTGTAATTGTTGTTGGAGCAACAGTTGTTGTAGTTGGAGCAATTGTAGTGGTGGTTGCAGCAACTGTTGTTGTAGTTGGAGCAACTGTAGTGGTGGCTGGAGCAACTGTTGTTGTTGTTGGAGCAACAGTTGTTGTAGTTTGAGCAAGTGTAGTGGTGGTTGGAGCAACTGTTGTTGTAGTTGGAGCAACAGTTGTTGTAGTTGGAGCAACAGTTGTGGTTGTTGGCGCAACTGTAGTGGTGGTTGGAGCAACTGTTGTTGTAGTTGGAGCAACAGTTGTGGTTGTTGGCGCAACTGTAGTGGTGGTTGGAGCAACTGTTGTTGTAGTTGGAGCAACTGTAGTGGTGGTTGGAGCAACAGTTGTTGTAGTTGGAGCAACTGTATTGGTGGTTGGAGCAACAGTTGTTGTAGTTGGAGCAACAGTATTTGTAGGTGGAGCAACTGTAGTGGTGGTTGGAGCAACTGTAGTGGTGGTCGGAGCAACTGTTGTTGTTGTTGGAGCAACAGTTGTTGTAGTTTGAGCAAGTGTAGTGGTGGTTGGAGCAACTGTTGTTGTAGTTGGAGCAACTGTATTGGTGGTTGGAGCAACTGTTGTTGTTGTTGGAGCAACAGTTGTTGTAGTTTGAGCAAGTGTAGTGGTGGTTGGAGCAACTGTTGTTGTGGTTGGAGCAACTGTAGTGGTGGTTGGAGCAACTGTTGTTGTAGTTGGAGCAACTGTATTGGTGGTTGGAGCAACTGTAGTGGTGGTTGGAGCAACTGTTGTTGTAGTTGGAGCAACTGTATTGGTGGTTGGAGCAACTGTAGTGGTGGTTGGAGCAACTGTAGTGGTGGTTGGAGCAACAGTTGTTGTAGTTGGAACAACAGTTGTGGTTGTTGGCGCAACTGTAGTGGTGGTTGGAGCAACCGTATTTGTAGGTGGAGCAACTGTAGTGGTGGTTGGAGCAACTGTTGTGGTGGTTGGAGCAACAGTTGTTGCAGTTGGAGCAACTGTAGTGGTGGTTGGAGCAACTGTAGTTGTGGTTGGAGCAACTGTTGTTGTAGTTGGAGCAACTGTTGTTGTAGTTGGAGCAACAGTTGTTGTAGTTGGAGCAACTGTAGTGGTGGCTGGAGCAACTGTTGTTGTAGTTGGAGCAACAGTTGTTGTAGTTGGAGCAACTGTAGTTGTGGTTGGAGCAACTGTAGTTGTGGTTGGAGCAACTGTAGTGGTGGTTGGAGCAACTGTAGTGGTGGTTGGAGCAACAGTTGTTGTAGTTGGAGCAACTGTAGTTGTGGTTGGAGCAACTGTAGTTGTGGTTGGAGCAACAGTTGTTGTAGTTGGAGCAACTGTAGTGGTGGTTGGAGCAACTGTTGTTGTAGTTGGAGCAACTGTAGTGGTGGATTGAGCAACAGTTGATGTAGTTAGAGCAACTGTAGTGGTGGTTGGAGCAACTGTTGTTGTGGTTGGAGCAACTGTAGTTGTGGTTGGAGCAACAGTTGTTGTAGTTGGAGCAACTGTAGTGGTGGTTGGAGCAACTGTTGTGGTGGTTGGAGCAACTGTAGTGGTGGTTGGAGCAACTGTAGTTGTGGTTGGAGCAACAGTTGTTGTAGTTGGAGCAACTGTAGTGGAGGTTGGAGCAACTGTAGTTGTGGTTGGAGCAACTGTAGTGGTGGTTGGAGCAACTGTAGTTGTTGTTGGAGCAACAGTTGTTGTAGTTTGAGCAAGTTTAGTGGTGGTTGGAGCAACTGTAGTGGTGGTTTGAGCAACTGTTGTTGTCGTTGTTGGAGCAACAGTTGTGGTTGTTGGCGCAACAGCTGTTGTAGTTGGAGCAACTGTAGTGGTGGTTGGAGCAACTGTAGTGGTGGTTGGAGCAACTGTTGTTGTAGATGGAGCCACTGTAGTGGTGGTTGGAGCAACTGTAGTTGTGGTTGGAGCAACTGTTGTTGTAGTTGGAGCAACTGTAGTGGTGGTTGGAGCAACTGTTGTTGTTGTTGGAACAACTGTAGTGGTGGTTGGAGCAACAGTTGTTGTAGTTGGAGCAACTGTAGTGGTGGTTGGAGCAACTGTTGTTGTTGTTGGAGCAACAGTTGTTGTAGTTTGAGCAAGTGTAGTGGTGGTTAGAGTAACTGTAGTGGTGGTTGGAGCAACTGTTGTTGTAGTTGGGGCAAATGTTGTTGTAGTTGGGGCACCTGTAGTGGTGGTTGGAGCAACTGTTGTTGTAGTTGGAGCAACTGTAGTGGTGGCTGGAGCAACTGTAGTGGTGGTTTGAGCAACTGTAGTGGTGGTTGGAGCAACTGTTGTTGTAGTTGGAGCAACAGTTTTGGTTGTTGGTGCAACTGTAGTGGTGGTTGGAGCAGCTGTAGTGGTGGTTGGAGCAACTGTTGTTGTAGTTGGAGCAACAGTCGTGGTGGTTGGAGCAACAGTTGTTGTAGTTGGAGCAACTGTAGTGGTGGTTGGAGCAACTGTAGTAGTGGTTGGAGCAACTGTTGTTGTAGTTGGAGCAACTGTAGTGGTGGTTGGAGCAACTGTTGTTGTAGTTGGAGCAACTGTAGTGGTGGTTGGAGCAACTGTAGTTGTTGTTGGAGCAACAGTTGTTGTAGTTTGAGCAAGTGTAGTGGTGGTTGGAGCAACTGTAGTGGTGGTTTGAGCAACTGTTGTTGTCGTTGGAGCAACTGTAGTGGTGGTTGGAGCAACTGTTGTTGTAGTTGGAGCAACAGTTTTGGTTGTTGGTGCAACTGTAGTGGTGGTTGGAGCAACTGTTGTTGTAGTTGGAGCAACAGTCGTGGTGGTTGGAGCAACTGTTGTTGTTGTTGGAGCAACAGTTGTTGTAGATTGAGCAAGTGTAGTGGTGGTTTGAGCAACTGTTGTTGTCATTGTTGGAGCAACAGTTGTGGTTGTTGGTGCAACAGCTGTTGTAGTTATAGCAACTGTAATGGTGGTTGGAGCAACTGTTGTTGTAGTTGGAGCAACTGTAGTGGAGGTTGGAGCAACTGTAGTTGTAGTTGGAGCAACTGTAGTGGTGGTTGGAGCAACTGTAGTTGTGGTTGGAGCAACTGTTGTTGTAGTTGGAGCAACTGTAGTGGTGGTTGGAGCAACTGTTGTTGTAGTTGGAGCAACTGTAGTGGTGGTTGGAGCAACTGTAGTTGTGGTTGGAGCAACTGTTGTTGTAGTTGGAGCAACTGTAGTGGTGGTTGGAGCAACTGTTGTTGTAGTTGGAGCAACTGTAGTGGTGGTTGGAGCAACTGTTGTTGTTGTTGTTGGAGCAACTGTAGTGGTGGTTGGAGCAACAGTTGTTGTAGTTGGAGCAACTGTAGTGGTGGTTGGAGCAACTGTTGTTGTTGTTGGAGCAACTGTAGTTGTGGTTGGAGGAACTGTTGTTGTAGTTGGAGCAACTGTAGTGGTGGTTGGAGCAACTGTTGTTGTAGTTGGAGCAACTGTAGTGGTGGTTGGAGCAACTTTAGTTGTGGTTGGAGCAACTGTAGTGGTGGTTGGAGCAACTGTAGTTGTGGTTGGAGCAACTGTTGTTGTTGTTGGAGCAACAGTTGTTGTGGTTGGAGCAACTGTAGTGGTGGTTGGAGCAACTGTAGTGGTGGTTGGAGCAACTGTAGTTGTGGTTGGAGCAACTGTTGTTGTAGTTGGAGCAACTGTAGTGGTGGTTGGAGCAACTGTTGTTGTAGTTGGAGCAACTGTAGTGGTGGTTGGAGCAACTGTAGTTGTGGTTGGAGCAACTGTTGTTGTAGTTGGAGCAACTGTAGTGGTGGTTGGAGCAACTGTTGTTGTAGTTGGAGCAACTGTAGTGGTGGTTGGAGCAACTGTTTTTGTTGTTGTTGGAGCAACTGTAGTGGTGGTTGGAGCAACAGTTGTTGTAGTTGGAGCAACTGTAGTGGTGGTTGGAGCAACTGTTGTTGTTGTTGGAGCAACTGTAGTTGTGGTTGGAGGAACTGTTGTTGTAGTTGGAGCAACTGTAGTGGTGGTTGGAGCAGCAGTTGTTGTAGTTGGAGCAACTGTAGTGGTGGTTGGAGCAACTGTTGTTGTAGTTGGAGCAACAGTCGTGGTGGTTGGAGCAACAGTTGTTGTAGTTGGAGCAACTGTAGTGGTGGTTGGAGCAACTGTAGTTGTGGTTGGAGCAACTGTTGTTGTAGTTGGAGCAACTGTAGTGGTGGTTGGAGCAACTGTTGTTGTAGTTGGAGCAACTGTAGTGGTGGTTGGAGCAACTGTAGTGGTGGTTGGAGCAACTGTTGTTGTAGTTGGAGCAACAGTCGTGGTGGTTGGAGCAACAGTTGTTGTAGTTGGAGCAACTGTAGTGGTGGTTGGAGCAACTGTAGTTGTGGTTGGAGCAACTGTTGTTGTAGTTGGAGCAACTGTAGTGGTGGTTGGAGCAACTGTAGTGGTGGTTGGAGCAACTGTTGTTGTAGTTGGAGCAACTGTAGTGGTGGTTGGAGCAACTGTTGTTGTTGTTGGAGCAACTGTAGTGGTGGTTGGAGCAACAGTTGTTGTAGTTGGAGCAACTGTAGTGGTGGTTGGAGCAACTGTTGTTGTAGTTGGAGCAACAGTTTTGGTTGTTGGTGCAACTGTAGTGGTGGTTGGAGCAACTGTTGTTGTAGTTGGAGCAACAGTCGTGGTGGTTGGAGCAACTGTTGTTGTTGTTGGAGCAACAGTTGTTGTAGATTGAGCAAGTGTAGTGGTGGTTTGAGCAACTGTTGTTGTCATTGTTGGAGCAACAGTTGTGGTTGTTGGTGCAACAGCTGTTGTAGTTATAGCAACTGTAATGGTGGTTGGAGCAACTGTTGTTGTAGTTGGAGCAACTGTAGTGGAGGTTGGAGCAACTGTAGTTGTGGTTGGAGCAACTGTAGTGGTGGTTGGAGCAACTGTAGTGGTAGTTAGAGCAACTGTAGTGGTGGTTGGAGCAACTTTTGTTGTTGTTGGAGCAACTGTAGTTGTGGTTGGAGGAACTGTTGTTGTAGTTGGAGCAACTGTAGTGGTGGTTGGAGCAACTGTTGTTGTAGTTGGAGCAACTGTAGTGGTGGTTGGAGCAACTGTTGTTGTTGTTGGAGCAACTGTAGTGGTGGTTGGAGCAACTGTTGTTGTATTTGGAGCAACTGTAGTTGTGGTTGGAGCAACTGTTGTTGTTGTTGGAGCAACTGTAGTGGTGGTTGGAGCAACAGTTGTTGTAGTTGGAGCAACTGTAGTGGTGGTTGGAGCAACTGTTGTTGTTGTTGGAGCAACTGTAGTGGTGGTTGGAGCAACTGTAGTGGTGGTTGGAGCAACTGTTGTTGTAGTTGGAGCAACTGTAGTTGTGGTTGGAGCAACTGTTGTTGTAGTTGGAGCAACTGTAGTGGTGGCTGGAGCAACTGTAGTGGTGGTTTGAGCAACTGTAGTGGTGGTTGGAGCAACTGTTGTTGTAGTTTTAGCAACAGTTTTGGTTGTTGGTGCAACTGTAGTGGTGGTTGGAGCAACTGTTGTTGTAGTTGGAGCAACAGTCGTGGTGGTTGGAGCAACTGTTGTTGTTGTTGGAGCAACAGTTGTTGTAGTTGGAGCAACTGTAGTTGTGGTTGGAGCAACTGTAGTTGTGGTTGGAGCAACAGTTGTTGTAGTTGGAGCAACTGTAGTGGAGGTTGGAGCAACTGTAGTTGTCATTGTTGGAGCAACAGTTGTGGTTGTTGGTGCAACAGCTGTTGTAGTTGGAGCAACTGTAGTGGTGGTTGGAGCAACTGTTGTTGTAGTTGGAGCAACTGTAGTGGTGATTGGAGCAACTGTAGTTGTGGTTGGAGCAACAGTTGTTGTAGTTGGAGCAACTGTAGTTGTGGTTGGAGCAACTGTAGTTGTGGTTGGAGCAACAGTTGTTGTAGTTGGAGCAACTGTAGTGGAGGTTGGAGCAACTGTAGTTGTGGTTGGAGCAACTGTAGTGGTGGTTGGAGCAACTGTTGTGGTGGGTTGAGCAACTGTTGTTGTCGTTGGAGCAACTGTAGTGGTGGTTGGAGCAACTGTTGTTGTAGTTGGAGCAACCGTAGTGGTGGTTGGAGCAACTGTTGTTGTAGTTGGAGCAACTGTAGTGGTGGTTGAAGCAACTGTTGTTGTAGTTGGAGCAACATTCGTGGTGGTTGGAGCAACAGTTAGTGTAGTTGGAGCAACTGTAGTGGTGGTTGGAGCAACTGTCTTTGTAGTTGGAGCAACTGTAGTGGTGGTTGAAGCAACTGTTGTTGTAGTTGGAGCAACATTCGTGGTGGTTGGAGCAACTGTTGTTGTAGTTGGAGCAACTGTAGTGGTGGTTGGAGCAACAGTTGTTGTAGTTGGAGCAACTGTAGTGGTGGTTGGAGCAACTGTTGTTGTAGTTGGAGCAACAGTCGTGGTGGTTGGAGCAACAGTTAGTGTAGTTGGAGCAACTGTGGTGGTGGTTGGAGCAACTGTTGTTGTAGTTGGAGCAACAGTTGTGGTTGTTGGAGCAACTGTAGTGGTGGTTGGAGCAACAGTTGTGGTTGTTGGAGCAACTGTAGTGGTGGTTGGAGCAACAGTTGGTGTAGTTGGAGCAACTGTTGTTGTAGTTGGAGCAACAGTCGTGGTGGTTGGAGCAACTGTTGTTGTAGTTGGAGCAACAGCCGTGGTGGTTGGAGCAACAGTTAGTGTAGTTGGAGCAACAGCCGTGGTGGTTGGAGCAACAGTTAGTGTAGTTGGAGCAACTGTGGTGGTGGTTGGAGCAACTGTTGTTATAGTTGGAGCAACAGTTGTGGTTGTTGGAACAACTGTAGTGGTGGTTGGAGCAACCGCTGTTGTAGTTGGAGCAACTGTAGTGGTGGTTGGAGCAACTGTAGTGGTTGTTGGAGCAACTGTAGTGGTGGTTGGAGCAACTGTAGTGGTGGTTGGAACAACTGTTGTTGTAGTTGGAGCAACTGTAGTGGTGGCTGGAGCAACTGTTGTTGTAGTTGGAGCAACTGTAGTGGTGGTTGGAGCAACAGTTGTTATAGTTGGAGCAACAGTTGTGGTTGTTGGAACAACTGTAGTGGTGGTTGGAGCAACCGCTGTTGTAGTTGGAGCAACTGTAGTGGTGGTTGGAGCAACTGTAGTGGTTGTTGGAGCAACTGTAGTGGTGGTTGGAGCAACTGTAGTGGTGGTTGGAACAACTGTTGTTGTAGTTGGAGCAACTGTAGTGGTGGCTGGAGCAACTGTTGTTGTAGTTGGAGCAACTGTAGTGGTGGTTGGAGCAACAGTTGTTGTAGTTGAAGCAACTGTAGTGGTGGTTGGAGCAACTGTTGTTGTAGTTGGAGCAACAGTCGTGGTGGTTGGAGCAACTGTTGTTGTTGTTGGAGCAACAGTTGTTGTAGTTTGAGCAAGTGTAGTGGTGGTTGTAGCAACTGTAGTGGTGGTTTGAGCAACTGTTGTTGTCGTTAGAGCAACTGTAGTGGTGGTTGGAGCAACTGTTGTTGTAGTTGGAGCAACTGTAGTGGTGGCTGGAGCAACTGTTGTTGTAGTTGGAGCAACTGTAGTGGTGATTGGAGCAACTGTTGTTGTAGTTGGAGCAACTGTAGTGGTGGCTGGAGCAACTGTTGTTGTAGTTGGAGCAACTGTAGTGGTGGTTGGAGCAACAGTTGTTGTAGTTGGAGCAACTGTAGTGGTGGTTGGAGCAACTGTTGTTGTAGTTGGAGCAACAGTTGTGGTTGTTGGCGCAACTGTAGTGGTGGTTGGAGCAACTGTTGTTGTAGTTGGAGCAACAGTCGTGGTGGTTGGAGCAACTGTAGTGGTGGTTGGAACAACTGTTGTTGTAGTTGGAGCTATAGCTGTTAGTGCTGTAGTTGACACTGTGATTCAATTGTAAATAAATGAACATTACTACACTTTAAAATGTATTATTCATCAAGTCACACACCAGTACCATGTTTTTCTTAGGCATGTTTGTAAAAGATCTGTGTAAACATGTCATTCATCTAAGCGTAGTATTGGCTTTAGTTAAGCTTTGTCCTTGAAACCATAACTGATGCATTCAAGTACTATTATGTCTCATTGTATTAATGTTTAAAAAAATAAAAATAATGAATCCCAAAGCTTTACTAGCATTGTAGATTGTTAATATAGTGGTTGTTTGCATTTTTTGTAAGCTTCTTAAAGCAACTTGCTTTACAGAGCGCATAGACATGTTCTGGTTTGTAAAAGTAATGTTTTGGTTGTTGCATTAAACTATTCTGACTTTGCAGTGTGGAAATTTCCATTTGTCCACCTAATGTACCTCTCGATGTTTATCATTATCTCTGATTTGCAGTTCATGTAAGTTCATGTTTAGTTTAAACAAATTCTGCTTTTTTACCCTTACTCTTATAAAAGTGGATTGGTTTTAAACAGTGTACTGAGCATGTGTACTGGGAGGCTTTTCCAGAGCCCATCACTAAGATAGCTCTATCTCCTCTGTGTTTCAACCTTGCTTAGGGAACCATAAATCTCAGGTTTAAATGTATACAAGGGGAATAAACACTGCCATTTCTCGAGGGTGCACGATGTGAAGATTGTCACAACGTGTGTAGCCCGTCATGTGTGTGGCTTGTCTTGTCAAAATATGTGTTTGGCGTGTCATGTAAACTTATGTGCACAGAAGTTTCAAAGGTTTTTTTAAAAGATACTCACATTTCCCAGATACTCGCTTAATCTCATGTGTAATCGGAGTTCAGTGTTAAGTTTGTGGCTTGTGAGTATTTTGTGAACATGAGCGTCTCTTTTATCATGAACCCCTTTGAAGCGTCTGCTGCAGGCATGTATTTTGACATGATACATCATGCACACAGGTTCACAAGACACTCTGAACACATATTTTGAATTCACTTCTCCCTCGGAAGAGAAAATAACGGCTACCACAAACAGATATTTAATATCACCTCCTTTATCAGAGATGTTGCAACAGTAAATTCAAAGCAGTAGTTGAGCATATTCTGCCCTGACTGGCCAGCTGCAGACATCTTGTGATAAAGGTCATTTAAGAAAATCCCATAGAGGGACACTTTAATAATCGTTTCCCAATTATATGTCTACATAACTGATTTCATTAGGTCTCTTTATAAGTTACAGCTAATCTGTTTTGTATCATTTTGGACTTTATTCTTTGGCATGGAAACTTTCATAAGGAGGCTTGTTGCATAAAATAAGCAGCTTCTAATTCACTGGAGTGTGAAGGTCATCACACGTCTCTCATTTCGCAACACGGTAAAGAGTTAAGAAGATGTTTTTTTTATGTGAGGGATCATGTAAAGTATATGCAGAAAGCTGTTATCGCAGAAATAAGCCCAGACAGTGCGATCAGGACACAAAGTGCAGGGTCTTGTACCAGACTGAAGAGGTTTATTTCGCAAAAACAATCTGTTGACATTACATTATACCGCTTATTACATGGCTATTTACCTCATAAGTAAGGTAAGAAACGTTAAATGTTCATTTGAAATATTTTATTCTCTTATTTTTAACAAATGTTGACCTTCTGTTAGGGGTTACATTCGATTTTAATATAAGACAAGATGTTTAAATGTCCCCTATTTGTTATTATTTTACTGGTAACTTGTTTTAACAATATTTAAACTTTATACTATATGTTAGTTTTTTATCATAATCGTCACACAGGACAAAACAACTATGATAACAGTCTAATAAAGGCTGTTTTATGTACGTTTTTATGGTGGGGCAAGTGATGGGGCCACTAGAAAAAATCCTTAGCGTTCAGCCCTGCATTAAAAAATATCCCAAAATAAAATGATATGAATAATACTGAAGCCCTGCTCCTTTTAAAAACACCACTTCTGTGATTCTGCTTTAATGAATATGTAAAACCTAGACACAACATATATAATAATAATAACACAAAAGAAAAAAAAACTTCAAAAAGGTCCTTCCACTAGGCTGACTATGCCCCTGTATTTCTAGAAGAAAAGAAAAAAAATAATGATTTTTTAAATTTTGGTGATATGAGTGAGACTTACCCGAGTTAGTTGTTGTATCTAGACTTGGAGTTGATGTAGGAGTTGGAGTTGTAGAGAAGAATGTTGATGTTGCCTCTGTTATTCACAAAACATTTAAAAAATCAGTATTCATTTTCCTTATTTAATATATTTAAAACATTTTCACCTCAGTGTTAAAAAAACATTTATTTTCTGTTTATCAGCAGCAGTTTTATCCACAATTCTTGAAATGTATTATTCAGAGCCAACACAGCAACTTTCAATTTGACATGAGCAGTTAGGAAAAGAAATGTCAAATCAAATTGACATTTAAGATTAAAGCCCACATTGCCTATGTTTAATTGCAAATGTTTGTGGATCGGGAAGGGGCTTAAGCCCTTGAGAACAACACCCCCCCACCCCAAACACAGGATATCATTTTTGAATGATTTTATTGAACAGCAAAAACATTAAATGAATGATAAGGGATAATGATAACACTTTACAAAAACGTTGTATATGTTGGCAATTAGTTAATGCATTAGCTAACATGAACTAACGATGAGCAATACTCCTACAGCATTTATTAATCTTAGTTCATTATTAATCTTTAATCAAGTGCTTTAACTGGTAACATGAATTAATGCACCATAAACTAACATGATTTAACTGTATTGACATTAACTAACAATAACAAGAATGAATGTTGAAAAACTATATAGTTTGTTGTTTGTTCATGTAAGGTGATGCATTTACTAATGTTTACGACTACAACCTTATTGTAAAGTGTTACAGATCTAATAAATTAATACATATCGTACACAACATTTTAAACACATGGATTCCCAATGCTTTAGTTCGCTTTTAGTCTGCATTTGCCTTTTAGTCTGTCTGCCTTCCTGTTGTTTCTTCTTTAATATTAAATGTTTTTCTACTCTTCTTGATCAACCCTTACATTGTTACTTGGACTGTCATCTTGTTTTATATCCACATTGTATCTTTCTTTTGATAAGTAATGGTTCACCAGGATCTGTATTGCCTGCTTTTTACACAAAGATTATAACTAGTGATAGAGAAAATAAAGTTAACCCTAACCCTAACACCAGAGACGATACAATTGGCAAAATGTGCAGTTGGATTGCTGACTTTTTACAAAACACAGAAAGTGCTGCTTACAGTAATATTGAAAACTTACTATTACTTGTAGTATTTACAGTAAAATATTCACTAGATTCACTGAATTAAACTTGTGATTAGAGTAATACAGATTTCTAACAGTATTTGTAAAGTGTGTTGTTACAAACAATTTTGTGTTTTCCATTTAGTGTCTAATGAATGCTTTGTAGTGTTCGATATTATAGACTTATGTGTGTATGATTTGAAAGTTTAGTTTGATTTTAAGTACAGGTGAAATAGTTTTGAACATTAAAAAATTTTGCTAGAAGAGTCAGGACTTCTGTAAATTTAGTTTGTAAATCTGGATTTGTGTTTAAGGTTTTGAGAAGATGAGTGATGGAGGTTTCAAAAAATGTTTTTTAGCGATGCAGAAAAACTGTAATAGTGTATGAGTGAAACTTACCCACACTGGTGACATCATAACCTGTAGTAGCATTAAGGAGTGCCTGTTCAACATCATTATTATTGGGTGGTTGAGAGAATGTGCCATTCATCTCTGTGATGATTGATCCTTTCCTACAACAAGAAACAGAAGACTAATGGGCTCATGTTTTTCAATGAACTGTGTGATGAATCCTGTCATTTGCAGTGAAATAATGCTTTACTTTAATGCACAAATATTATTTACTGTAGAAATAACTTTGAATTACACATAAATATTGTTGTTTAAAAATGCTTAAAAACTTACGTGAACTTAATAATTATCAGTCTAAGGAAATACATAAATTTACTCCTCAAGACTGCCTCAAACTGTAGAAAAAGCAAAACACATTCAGTTTCAACTGTGAACTGTACAACAGAAACACTTTATAATAAACTTAATTACTGAAATATAAACTGACAAAAAAATTTCACAGACAAGGCTGAAGGTTAGGCCTAGAATAAGAAACATGTTGGCGCTGTCTCATCTGAAAATAACTTGAACTTACAGATTTTAAAATATGCCAGTGTCTTTGATTTGTCTCAAGATACACACCAGTAACATCTTTATCTAAGGCAGCTTTATAAAAGATGTTTAAACGTCTTTATTTAACTAAGAACTAGTCTTGGCTTTAGCTAAACCTTGTTTGTAAAACCAGGCCATAAAACAAAAAGTTTCAATAGTAACAATGTCTAAAATATAGTGCACATTCCAGTTCTCATTGCTCTACTGTTTAATGTATTTTATATTATTTTGTATTATAGTTTTTCTCAGTTGCTTTGGTGCATTTCTCACATCACTATTTACATTTGCACAACAGTAAGTTCAACCTCCACAACATTTAGTCATTTGTGCACTTCATAGTAGAAGTTTCTCATTCCTTCGAACAAATTTCTAATGCTTTTGGACATGCATCAATTGCTTTCATACAATTCTCTGCTGTTTTATAACATTATTATTTGCTTAAGTCATGTCAGTCAAAATTAACTATACTTTTGAATGCTGAATAGTCATTCCATATAAAACTAATAGTCATCATTTCATTGCTTTAGTCATTAGATACAAAAATGTTGAACTAGTTGTCAAAATCATTTTTTAAATCTTTTTTTTCCCTGAAAATGTCTCCTAAATTGAGCATTTTCTGAAATTATGTGGCCAGACAGAGAGGAATGTCTGAATGTGCAAGAATGATTACAGTACTATGTATGTTGTATGTTTAGTTTCAATATGCAATATTGTTTACAATTGTGCACAGCTCTACCCAAAGGGGGTTTCTTTTTGTTGTAAATAAGGGTGTTTTTTTTCTTTTGCACAATGCAGTGAACAAATTAGAATTGCAAAGAGCATATGCAGTAAAAATGTTGTGTACTCACTTACCTCACAAAATACAGTGATGTGTAACTTTACTGTATTTTTCAAATAGCTGTGCAAATAATATATAGTGCTGTCTTGAGCATTTTCAGGTAGTGTCATCAAGATCTGACTGTTTTGCATTGGAAAACATTTAAAAAGTAAACTGTCCTAATGAAAACATGACTAAGCCATTTGACTATCTTGTTCATAAACAATGATGTCAGGACTTTTAATTTTGATGACACTGACACTTTCATTAACATGAATACTTGCTTTTGAGAACTGAACTGTACATTTTGAGCAAGTGACATGCTTTTGAGAACTGCACTAACTGTTTTGCAAATATACATAGTGATGTGAGAAATGCACCAAAGCGACAGAGAAAAACTGTAAACTGTTTAAAGTGTTTGTGTCGCACTGTACCTCTTGTATCATGTTTTTTTCCCGACTTTTATAAGCATCAGAAGATCGTTCTGACAGGTCAGGGATAAAATTTTCTTTTGTAACCATTTTAATACGGACTATGTATGGTTTTGGTGTGGTTGTTGGTGCTTGTGTTGTGGTTGTTGGTGCAGCTGTTGTGGTTGTTGGTCCTTCAGTCGTGGTTGTTGGTGCAGCTGTTGTGGTTGTTGGTGCAGCTGTCGTAGTTGTTGGTGCAGCTGTTGTGGTTGTTAGCGCAGCTGTCGTGGTTGTTGGTGCAGCTGTCGTAGTTGTTGGTGCAGCTGTTGTGGTTGTTAGCGCAGCTGTCGTGGTTGTTGGTGCAGCTGTAGTAGTTGTTAGTGCAACTGTTGTGGTTGTTGGTGCAGCTGTTGTGGTTGTTGGTGCAGCTGTCGTGGTTGTTAGCGCAGCTGTCGTGGTTGTTGGTGCAGCTGTAGTAGTTGTTAGTGCAACTGTTGTGGTTGTTGGTGCAGCTGTTGTGGTTGTTGGTGCAGCTGTTGTGGTTGTTGGTGCAGCTGTCGTAGTTGTTGGTGCAACTGTTGTGGTTGTTGGTGCAGCTGTTGTGGTTGTTGGGGCAACTGTCGTAGTTGTTGGTGCAGCTGTCGTGGTTGTTGGTGCAACTGTTGTGGTTGTTGGTGCAGCTGTTGTGGTTGTTGGGGCAACTGTTGTGGTTGTTGGTGCAGCCGTTGTGGTTGTTGGTGCAACTGTCATGGTTGTTGGTGCAGCTGTCGTGGTTGTTATTGCAGCTGTCGTGGTTGTAGGTGCAGCTGTCGTGGTTGTTGGTGCAGCTGTCGTGGTTGTTGGTGCAGCTGTTGTGGTTGTTGGTGAAGCTGTCCTGGTTGTTGGTGCAGCTGTTGTGGTTGTTGGTGCAGCTGTTGTGGTTGTTGGTGCAGCTGTCCTGGTTGTTGGTGCAGCTGTTGTGGTTGTTGGTGCAGATGTTGTGGTTGTTGGTGCAGCTGTCGTGGTTGTTGGTGCTTGTGTTGTGGTTGTTGGTGCAGTTGTTGTGGTTGTTGGTGCAACTGTCGTGGTTGTTGGTGCAACTGTCGTGGTTGTTGGTGCAGCTGTCGTAGTTGTTGGTGCCTGTGTCGTGGTTGTTGGTGCAACTGTCGTGGTTGTTGGTGCAGCTGTCGTGGTTGTTGGTGCAGCTGTAGTGGTTGTTAGTGCAGCTGTAGTGGTTGTTGATGCAGCTGTTGTGGTTGTGGGTGCAACTGTCGTGGTTGTTAGTGCAGCTGTTGTGGTTGTTGGTGCAGCTGTTGTGGTTGTTGGTGCAGCTGTTGTGGTTGTTGGTGCAGCTGTTGTGGTTGTTGGTGCAGCTGTTGTGGTTGTTGGTGCTTGTGTTGTGGTTGTTGGTGCTTGTGTTGTGGTTGTTGGTGCAGGTGTTGTGGTTGTTGGTGCAGCTGTTGTGGTTGTTGGTGCTTGTGTTGTGGTTGTTGGTGCAGCTGTTGTAGTTGTTGGTGCAGCTGTCGTGGTTGTTAGTGCAGCTGTCGTGGTTGTTGGTGCAGCTGTTGTGGTTGTTGGTGCAGCTGTCGTGGTTGTTGGTGCAACTGTCGTGGTTGTTGGTGCAGCTGTTGTGGTTGTTGGTGCAGCTGTTGTGGTTGTTGATGCAGCTGCTGTGGTTGTTGGTGCTTGTGTTGTGGTTGTTGGTGCAGCTGTCGTGGTTGTTGGTGCAGCTGTCGTGGTTGTTAGTGCAGCTGTCGTGGTTGTTGGTGCAGCTGTCGTGGTTGTTGGTGCTTGTGTTGGGGTTGTTGGTGCTTGTGTTGTGGTTGTTGGTGCAGTTGTTGTGGTTGTTGGTGCAACTGTCGTGGTTGTTGGTGCAACTGTCGTGGTTGTGGTTGCAACTGTCGTGGTTGTTGGTGCAGCTGTCGTGGTTGTTGGTGCAGCTGTCGTGCTTGTTGGTGCAGCTGTCGTGCTTGTTGGTTCAGCTGTCGTGGTTGTTGGTGCAGCTGTCGTGGTTGTTGGTGCAGCTGTCGTGGTTGTTGGTGCAGCTGTCGTGGTTGTTGGTGCAGCTGTTGTGGTTGTTGGTGCAGCTGTCGTGGTTGTTGGTGCAGCTGTCGTGGTTGTTGGTGCAACTGTCGTGGTTGTTGGTGCAACTGTCGTGGTTGTTGGTTCAACTGTCGTGGTTGTGGGTGCAACTGTCGTGGTTGTTGGTGCAGCTGTCGTGCTTGTTGGTGCAGCTGTCGTGCTTGTTGGTGCAGCTGTCGTGGTTGTTGGTGCAGCTGTCGTGGTTGTTGGTGCAGCTGTCGTGGTTGTTGGTGCAACTGTTGTGGTTGTTGGTGCATCTGTTGTGGTTGTTGGTGCAGCTGTCGTGGTTGTTGGTGCAACTGTTGTGGTTGTTGGTGCAGCTGTTGTGGTTGTTGGGGCAACTGTCGTGGTTGTTGGTGCAACCGTTGTGGTTGCTGGTGCAGCTGTCGTGGTTGTTGGTGCAGCTGTTGTGGTTGTTGGTGCAGCTGTTGTGGTTGTTGGTGCAGCTGTTGTGGTTGTTGGTGCTTGTGTTGTGGTTGTTGGTGCAGCTGTCGTGGTTGTTGGTGCAGCTGTCGTGGTTGTTAGTGCAGCTGTCGTGGTTGTTGGTGCAGCTGTCGTGGTTGTTGGTGCTTGTGTTGGGGTTGTTGGTGCTTGTGTTGTGGTTGTTGGTGCAGTTGTTGTGGTTGTTGGTGCAACTGTCGTGGTTGTTGGTGCAGCTGTTGTGGTTGTTGGTGCAGCTGTTGTGGTTGTTGGTGCAGCTGTTGTGGTTGTTGGTGCTTGTGTTGTGGTTGTTGGTGCAGCTGTCGTGGTTGTTGGTGCAGCTGTCGTGGTTGTTAGTGCAGCTGTCGTGGTTGTTGGTGCAGCTGTCGTGGTTGTTGGTGCTTGTGTTGGGGTTGTTGGTGCTTGTGTTGTGGTTGTTGGTGCAGTTGTTGTGGTTGTTGGTGCAGTTGTTGTGGTTGTTGGTGCAACTGTCGTGGTTGTTGGTTCAGCTGTCGTGGTTTTTGGTGCAGCTGTCGTGGTTGTTGGTGCAGCTGTCGTGGTTGTTGGTGCAGCTGTCGTGGTTGTTGGTGCTTGTGTTGTGGTTGTTGGTGCTTGTGTTATGGTTGTTGGTGCAGTTGTCGTGGTTGTTGGTGCAACTGTCGTGGTTGTTGGTGCAACTGTCGTGGTTGTTGGTTCAACTGTCGTGGTTGTGGGTGCAACTGTCGTGGTTGTTGGTGCAGCTGTCGTGCTTGTTGGTGCAGCTGTCGTGGTTGTTGGTGCAGCTGTCGTGGTTGTTGGTGCAGCTGTCGTGGTTGTTGGTGCAGCTGTCGTGGTTGTTAGTGCAACTGTTGTGGTTGTTGGTGCATCTGTTGTGGTTGTTGGTGCAGCTGTTGTGGTTGTTGGTGCAACTGTTGTGGTTGTTGGTGCAGCTGTTGTGGTTGGTTGGGCAACTGTCGTGGTTGTTGGTGCAACCGTTGTGGTTGCTGGTGCAGCTGTTGTGGTTGTTGGTGCAACTGTTGTGGTTGTTGGTGCAGCTGTTGTGGTTGGTTGGGCAACTGTCGTGGTTGTTGGTGCAACCGTTGTGGTTGCTGGTGCAGCTGTCGTGGTTGTTGGTGCAGATGTCGTGGTTGTTGGTGCAACTGTCGTGGTTGTTGGTGCAGCTGTCGTGGTTGGTGGTGCAGCTGTCGTAGTTGTTGGTGATTGTGTTGTGGTTGTTGGTGCAGCTGTCGTGGTTGTTGGTGCAACTGTCGTGGTTGTGGGTGCAACTGTCGTAGTTGTTGGTGATTGTGTTGTGGTTGTTGGTGCAGCTGTTGTGGTTGTTGGTGCAACTGTTGTGGTTGTTGGTGCAGCTGTTGTGGTTGTTGGTGCAGCTGTTGTGGTTGTTGGTGCAGCTGTTGTGGTTGTTGGTGCAGATGTTGTGGTGGTTGGTGCAACTGTTGTGGTTGTTGGTGCTTGTGTTGTGGTTGTTGGTGCAGCTGTCGTGGTTGTTGGTGCAACTGTCGTGGTTGTTACTGCAGCTGTTGTGGTTGTTGGTGCAGCTGTTGTAGTTGTTGGTGCAACTGTCGTGGTTGTGGGTGCAACTGTCGTGGTTGTTGGTGATTGTGTTGTGGTTGTTGGTGCAGCTGTTGTGGTTGTTGGTGCAACTGTTGTGGTGGTTGGTGCAACTGTTGTGGTGGTTGGTGCAGCTGTTGTGGTTGTTGGTGCAGCTGTCGTGGTTGTTGGTGCAGCTGTTGTGGTTGTTGGTGCCGCTGTTGTGGTTGTTGGTGCAGATGTTGTGGTTGTTGGTGCAGCTGTCGTGGTTGTTGGTGCCTGTGTTGTGGTTGTTGGTGCAGATGTTGTGGTTGTTGGTGCAGCTGTTGTGGTTGTTGGTGCAGCTGTTGTGGTTGTTGGTGCAGATGTTGTGGTTGTTGGTGCAACTGTAGTGGTTGTTGGTGCAGCTGTCGTGGTTGTTGGTGCAGCTGTCGTGGTTGTTGGGGCAGCTGTCGTGGTTGTTGGGGCAACTGTTGTGGTTGTTGGTGCAGCTGTCGTGGTTGTTGGTGCTTGTGTTGTGGTTGTTGGTGCTTGTGTTGTGGTTGTTGGTGCAAATGTCATGGTTGTTGGTGCAACTGTTGTGGTTGTGGGTGCAACTGTCGTGGTTGTTGGTGTAGCTGTCGTGGTTGTTGGTGCAGCTGTTGTGGTTGTTGGTGCCGCTGTTGTGGTTGTTGGTGCAGATGTTGTGGTTGTTGGTGCAGCTGTCGTGGTTGTTGGTGCCGGTGTTGTGGTTGTTGGTGCCTGTGTTGTGGTTGTTGGTGCTTGTGTTGTGGTTGTTGGTGCAGCTGTTGTGGTTGTTGGTGCAGCTGTTGTGGTTGTTGGTGCAGATGTTTTGGTTGTTGGTGCAGCTGTTGTGGTTGTTGGTGCAGATGTTGTGGTTGTTGGTGCAGCTGTTGTGGTTGTTGGTGCAACTGTAGTGGTTGTTGGTGCAGCTGTCGTGGTTGTTGGTGCAGCTGTCGTGGTTGTTGGGGCAACTGTTGTGGTTGTTGGTGCAGCTGTCGTGGTTGTTGGTGCTTGTGTTGTGGTTGTTGGTGCTTGTGTTGTGGTTGTTGGTGCTTGTGTTGTGGTTGTTGGTGCTTGTGTTGTGGTTGTTGGTGCAAATGTCGTGGTTGTTGGTGCAACTGTTGTGGTTGTGGGTGCAACTGTTGTGGTTGTTGGTGTAGCCGTTGTGGTTGTTGGTGCTGCTGTAGTTGACACTGTGATTTAAGTGTAAATGAATGAATATTACTATCCTGTAAAATATATCATATTATATGCACTTTAGATGTAACAATATATTTTTTAGGTCTGTTATAATTGTTTATTCATTTATATGAGGAACTACTGAAAATAATTCATCACAAAGCTTTTTTGGCATCGTAGAGTGTTTTTACGGTGTTCTGGAAACACCCGTTGTGAGGTTCTGTAGTAACATTTTGATTGATGCATGAAGTTACTCAGACTTTGCAGTAAGTAAATGTCATCTCCCAATTCAGCTTTAGATGTTTATTGATGTCTCTGATGAGTTACAGGTCTCTTTATGAGTTACAGCCAACCAATATCATTATTATGGACTTTATTGTCATGGAAATGTACATTAAAAAGGCTTGCTACATTAAATAAGCAGTTTTTAATTTACTGTAGTGTGAAGTTCTTGAGTCGACTATGACATGTCTCTCATCTCACAATATGGCAAAAAAAATAAAAGATGGTCTTTATGCAGTGATATCAAAGCACATTTAAACATGGCATACATACAGTATAGTGAAACTAATTTTCGGTTTATGTCCTCAATTATGTTTCCGAATATCTTTTTACTCTGCAGCTTTTTCAAAGATATCTAATTTATTTACTGTTCTTCATTACATACGAGAAATAACTTTCCATGGACATTTTGAGAGTGCTCACCTTTCAGTTCATTATTCTAGTTAAAGTGTTTGGCATTAGTATGCTGCCAAATCTCACAGAGTTAGTGTGAGGCTCAAACAATTGAGTTTTTTCTCATGCCTCAAACATCTAGTTTTTCATGCAAAGCTGAGACTAATCTCATTTGGTCTGCCTTAGTCAGCAGTTAACTTTTTATAGGACACAAAAAGCCAAAGTGCAAGCTCCAGTGTGACGAGTCCAGTTAATGGAGTAAGAAAAACACCCTTCATTCGTCAATAAAGATCAGAGCAAGCAGGAATCATATATTGGCAGCCCTGGATCGAAGCAGCTAGGACACAGCCAATGCATGTGATGTTCTAAAACAGTTGCCAATAAATTGCTTTTATTAAAATGTCTTTGATTCAACATTTTATTGCAAAGTTTTATCTTGTATCACAAAACTAAAGTTTCTTTAGACTGCAGGACGATGATGTCGTTGTTGTGCTATTAAAATAGTGGATTATGAATTTATATCTAAACATAAACAGCACATATTTTTGCTGTTCTCATTTCTGTGACACTTGCGCTGGTGCTCTTGACCCAACAACATCATTTTAGACTTTAAACTAAACTGTACAGAAAAAATACAGCAGAGGTGCTATAGCCTACCTATGTCTAAAAGAACAGTGATGTTTTTATAGACGAATAGATGGTAAACAGTTTAAACAACTTTTAAGAAGAGATGCTGCCTTTCGCTGTAGACTAGTTTGACTTTAAACTGCGGAGTTTGATCAGTGTATGATGTCAAAAGCACCACCAGATGCAATGAGAGAACAGACAACTCTGTAACACTTTAGTATACGGAACCAATTCTCACTTTTAACTAGTTTCTTATTAGCTTACATATTGGACTGTTTATTAGTGCTTATAAAGGACATATTAATGCCATGTTTAATTTTAATTAGCAGTAAATTGGGAGTTTACTGAGGCAAAGTCATAGTTAATAATCAATAAGTATTCCCCATACTGTACTAATGTGTTACCGACAACTCTGTATGCTTTTGAATCATTTTTGTGGTACTTTAATTTCATTCAACAACTAATCTTCACAGTGCTTTAAATGGAAAGAGGTAAGAGGTAATGAAAAACCTGTCAATATTTGGTCTAAACCTGTATGAATTTCTTTGTTCTGCTGATCACAAATGAAGAAATGACGGTAAGCACATAGTTGACAGCACCCATTGACTTCCATAGTAGGACATGCAAATACTATAGAAGTCAACAGTGTGCTTGCTATCATGCACACTCTTAGAAAGGATGTGTTAATTTTTAACACATCTTTGTGTTAAGATTTTAACACATTATTTGTAATTTTAACAGATTATGTGTCATTTTGTATTGATTTTGTGTTCAAATAAAGCACAAGTTGTGTTAAAAGTAACTCAAAATGTCAGAGCCAATGGTGTAGTGGGCAGACCTCCGACATGTGGTTACAACTTCACACATTACCAGGACTGATTTACCAGTATTTTTTAAAAGGTCCTGTTCACACATGATCACATAACAATAATTTACCAGTAAAGACCGTATATGTATAAGAAGCAGGCTTCATTTAACTACAGTAAGCAGATGATTTAATTCTGGTAACTTTGAAATAAATATTGTATCTTTAAAATGCACAAGAGAACAACTAGAGCAATATTATTAGATGTTAATTTCTTCATTCTTAGTGATGCTAAATGTATAGTTGTCACACATTGTTTAAAAGAATGACTTGAGTATGGCTTTGGTGGTGGTGTATGAGTGAGACTTACCAGAGTTAGTTGTCGTATCTTGGCTTGTAATTGATGTAGGAGTTGGAGTTGGTGATATGATATCTGTTATTCATAAAACATAAATATATATATATTACTTTTCTTTACATACACACACGCACGCGTGCGCACACACACATAATTTTAAGAAAAAATTAAGAGACCACTTCAAGGTTATTTTCCGTTTTCTAAATTTACTATTTATAGGTATGTGTTTAAAGTGAGTTCTGTAACTTATAGAAGGATCTCTTAACAGAAATGCAATATAATCTACATAAATATATTATCAGTAATGTATAAAGACCTTAATTGTGTTGTTTTTATTACCTTAAAATTTGTCGTTTTTATCTACATACCACAGGTCCTCTACCATGGAAGTCAACGTCATGTCACATTGACCCTATACTAGAGGTTGCCAAACTAGGGCCCGCTGGCGACATGGGCCCCCTGGGTACTTTCATACGGTACGCAAAGTAGTTTATAATTATATATAATGTATGTATCCAGTGATATGCACAGGAGTAGAATTTTTTTCTAAATATTAATTTGAAATAAATAACGCCCATTTTTCATTCATAGCATTCGGCCATTCATCTTTATTTCAAAACCTTATGTGGACTTCGAATATGAAAAATGTGCCCACCCCTGCCCTAAACGGACAAACCGTTCAACAGAGAGCCTTTCGTCTCTACGTTGTCTCAGACGACGACTTGTTTTGACCTGTTGCGGCTACCGTAGCTGCTCATTGCGTTTCAAAATTGATGTTGATTGCAATTCGCAATCTTAGTGCTAGATGGCCCTAAAATACACATTATAAAACGGCCCGTTCTGGTCCTTCATTCTGATTGGTTGAAACGCGTAACCCCATGATTCAGACCGCATTACCACAGTCTTTAATCATATTTTTCTACAATTGCACAATTAATGGCGATATCCAAATATATGTCGATAAATATTGTTGAGTCATCTCGTCAATAAAGAGAAAACGTTTCCTGAGGAGTTTATATTTTGGAAGGGATTAAACTTAAACTGGGTGGCAACTTAAAGAAAAGAAAAAAAAAACGCTGACGGGGAAAGAGTTAAGCATATTTGATCATCACTTCAACAGTTGCACGATGTTAATGTATAAATTAGATGAATGTTTATTGATGAGAATAAACACCACAGTCTTTAAATCATATTTTCATTGTGTCTTTGCTGCGTCTGTGTTGCCTGGGAACTGCGCTCTGTTTCAGACACACTTGATTCTTAGAAACTACTTTGTTTGGCGGAAGAGTAATATTTGTTCTAATATAATTACATCTTATTTGCTGTGTTTTATTTGATAAAATCCTGCTATGCATATGAAGTAACTGTTTTATAAAAGCAATAAGCCCCGCGAAGCAGTGGTGTTACAGTGCATTTTATAACAACGCTTCTTAGCTGTTATAAAATGCACTGGTAACACACTGCTTTGTGGGGCTTATTGCTTTATCACACCTTAATGGAAACTTTTTGTTAACTGCTGCCAACTACCGACAACATTTCTGCCAAGTTCCTAATAAAAATAATGCTTTCATTTGCATTTGTTTACTCAAATTGAAATGGGTAAAACATTGTCCAAAAAAAGATGCAGTGTTTTCTGATCTTGAGAAAACGAGTTTAAATTCATTTCTCAATAACAAAATGCTAATGTTTTTACATGTATTTTAGGAAAAATTCAAATGAAAAAACAGACCCCCTGCTTTTAAACAAACAAAAAACCTGTTTCATCCTACCTTTATCTGTTCTCTTTTTATCACCTCTCAAATATGGGAAGCAAAAAGCTGAGATAATTCCATTCTTGTGAAAGACTTTTGATAGAAATCCGATTCAGAGCCATGATCAAAACATACACAGAGTTTGAACTCTTTGACATAAAGGGTTGCTTACAGGTTGTATAAGTTGGGTAAAAGAGCCATCTGGCGGATAATAACAGAAATATGGATTGCCGGAAAAACTTGACAGCTTTTTCTTTTGGTTGACAAGTTAACTCATCAATGGCAGGGAAAGAGTTAAGAGGAGCTCAGAGGCAAAACTAATGCTTCTGATGTTATAGTTTGGTTTGTTTTTGCCTGTACATATCCCTTTTGTTTTCCCAGTCATCTCCCTTTGGACTCCTATAATCCTCACACCTGATCATCGTCTGTTGTCATCAAGGCAACAAGGAAGAATTTATGAATGGCCAGTTGCGGGATTAAGCGAATTTGAAGCTAGAGTATTTGATGAACGTATAATATGTGCCAAGAGCATTCTTTTAATATCATTCTCTCATTTTTGACTAAGGTGCCATTTAGAAACTTTTGCAGCTGAGCTTCTCAAATATTTTCTTTTAAACACAGATTCACCATGCTCAGTTGCTCAGTGCGTCATTAAGGTTCTGTTTTAGCCCTGCCCAAATAATCCTCAACACAGAAATGTGGACAAACTGTTTAATGGTGTAACTCCACAATTCAGTGCTACATAGTTCAGTCTTTGTAATGTTTCAGTAATACATTTCTTACATTTTATAATGTGTTAGAAACAATTTTCTGAAATGACTTCATACAGACTTTACATTTTCCTTTTCGCCCCCCCCCCCCTTTTCCTCTCTCTCCTCTTGTTGATCAACCTTTACTTTGTTACTTTCCACATTGTATCTCTCTTTTCCTTCTTTTCATGTTGTTTTATTGCTTGTCTAAGTTTTATTAGTCTATTATCTTCTTGTTTGTCATCTTGATATTTCTCCTCTGTTTTTCTTTTATGTTGTTCTCATCGTACGCTCTTCTTAAATACGCCATCCAAGATGGCGCCGTTGTGTTTGGCAGGCCGTCAGTCTTTGAGACCTTTCTCTAGTTTATTTGTTTTATCGTGCTTTGTGACATTTTTTAGCCCTGGGATTTTCTACACTAGCTTTGCTTTAAGTAATAGTGTATTACCTTTATTAGCGTATGATCGGCAAACTTTATTGAATATCAGATACCTGCTCGATGAAAAATCTCATACGCAGTTCGGCGCATGGAGTACTCCTCCGCCACTATTGGCGTCTGTACCTTGGCATCTGCGCCGCGAGTCTTGTCTGCCGGTTGGAAGAAAACGGCAGAGGGGAAGAGGAAAGAGAGGCGGTTTTGCAGTTAAAATCAAGCTTGCCCTGACGAAAAACAGGGATCACCACACCTTACTGAGTCAATATATGGGCGAAATGGAGCGTTGCATCTTTATTAGACAATGCTCATTGGAACCATCATATGCGTGGAATACACAGACTTTTCTAAATTTGGCGAGACTACAGCAAGTATACCGTCCGCCTCGCCTGCACTGCGGTGGTGTGAGATTGGGAAACATTAGACCATTGACACGGGTATTGCAAACTAGCAACCCGAGCATGGATAAATTGAAGATTGCCTTGATCAACGCGAGGTCAGTGGGAAACAAGACTTTTTTATTAAATGATTTTTTTAATATGTGTGGTTTGGATTTTATGTTTATTACGGAGACATGGATCACAGGTGGAGAAATGACCAAATCAGAGGTTGGTTCGGTGGTCTTTGTTTCTACAATCTTTCTGCCTGGATATTCGACACATTCGAGGATCAGAAAATGTGGTCGCTGATGCGTTGTCACGCGCTCCCGATGCATGTTAATATATAGAATCCTATGTATTCTTTTTTGTGTTCTTAGGAGCTGTCCTTGGTCCTGAGCATGTATGTACTATATGGTGATCGTTAACTGAGTTTTGCTTTGTTACAGGGATCTTGTGGGAATCCCTGTCTTATGGGGAGGGATGTGACAACCTCTGCTGTTGGGTTTGGGAATTGCTGCTGGGCCTCTTTGCTGTTTGGAATCCTTCTTGCCACTGATTACTTAAATTGGCAGTCAATTGGAAACACCTGTGCTTGTGCTTACACTCCTTTAAAAGATCAACCACTGAACCAGAGAGGCCTGGATTTTGGATTGGAGAGACTTTTGTTTTTGTTTGTTTGCTTTGGGGTTTCTTTTGGATTCCCTTATTTAAATTTTATCATTTCACTTTTGTTACTTATTCTCCTATTTCTTTGTACTTAAATAAATATTACTTTGAGTTGATAAAATTGGTTTTCATGTGTCCCTTGTGTTTGTGCTTCCCTTGAGTCAAGGGTTGTAACAGCTTTCTCTGACCTTTTACCATAGGAATGCAAGTTTTATAACACCTCACGTTTAACTGGGCAAGGAGGAGGATTGGCCGCTATTTTAAAGAGAAGTTTAGTTGCAGACAAATAGTGACTGAAGTTTACGGGTCGTTTGAACTGCAATTATTGGTATTAGATCTAAACACTCCCATGGCAATAGCAGTCATATATAGACCACCAAAACATAACAAGGAGTTTCTAAATGACTTTGGCGATTTTATGGGAGGTGTGCTATCTAAATTTGATTGACTGCTTATCCTGGGTGATTTTAATATTCACGTTTGTTGTATGGAAAATTCTCTGGCAAAAGACTTTATAAGTTTAATTGACTCTTTGGGCCTTAATCAAGCTGTCAATCAACCAACTCATATACATGGTCATACATTGGACTTGGTTTTATCATACAGTTTTACTATTGAGGACATAGAAGTAAGTGACTATATTCTCTCGGAACACAAACCTGTCCTGTTTTCTATTCCTGTTTTTGGTCATGTTAATAACCCAGTGAAACAACATAAGTATGTTCGTAGGTTTTCACAATGTTCAATGAGGTTTAATATGTCTGACAGTGTTCTCCAGGACATGGGAGTGGAGGAACACTTGCAACTATTACACTTAAAATGTAAGGATGTGTTGGATGCAGTGGCTCCTTTGCAAAGTAAATGCTGCAAAAATAGGTCTGAATCTTGGTTGAATGATGAGACACTACGTTGTAGACAAGCATGCTGGCAGGCCAAAAGAAAATGGAAAAATGATAAACTCCAAATATCTTATGAAATTTTTAAGGACTCATTAAAAACATTCCAAAGAACTGTAAAATCGGCTAAATCTAGATATTTGGTAGAGATTATTGAGAAAAATTCCAACAACCCAAAAACTCTTTTTCATATTATAAATTCTGTAGCAAACCCTGTCGTTAAGACAAAGCTAGCTCCATCCTCAATTTTATGTGAGAATTTTCTTGAGACAATTAGGGCTGATTTTGTACTCACAACTTATAAAACACCAGGAACTGTACAACACTCTGCAGGTCTCAAACAATTTGATATGATTTCACTTCAGGGGTTACAGGAAGTTGTGAGTAAGTTGAAGCCCACTAGCTCAGTTGGTGATATGGTCCCGGCATGGTTTTTTAAAATAATTTTTAAGGTGGTTGGTCATAGTGTGTTGCAAATTATAAATAAAAGCCTTGAGAGTGGGGTTTTCCAGACATGTTAAAACAGGCTATTGTGCAGCCCTTATTAAAAAACCTAACTTGGATACGACTGTCTTGGCTAACTTTAGGCCAGTCTCACATCTGTCATTTCTATCTAAAATTATTGAAAAGTTAGTCTTTCACCAACTTTAAAGCTACCTAGAGGAAAATAAGATTAGTGAGATCTACCAGTCCGGTTTTAAAAAACATCATTCAACTGAGACGGCCTTAGTTAAAGTTTTGAATGATCTATTGATGACTGTTGATGCTGGAAACTCTGCAGTGTTAATTTTATTAGATTTAACTGCTGCATTTGACACAATAGATCATTCAGTATTGCTCTCACATTTGAGGGATGATGTGGGAGTTCAGGGGAAGGCTTTGAATTGGTTTACATCCTACCATAATGGTAGAAGCATGACCGTACATATTGGGAGCTGTTCATCTAGGACAGCACCAATTATGTGTGGTGTGCCTCAAGGATCAATTCTAGCCCCAACCTTATTTTCGCTTTACATGATTCCTGTGGGCAAGATATTTAAGAAACACAACATTACCTTTCACTGCTATGCTGATGATTTACAAATATACTTGCCATTGTCACATAATAATGGGTTAGAGCCTCTTATGGCCTGTCTTACAGAATTGAAAACATGGTTGACCTCAAATTTCTTGCACTTAAATGAAAATAAAACAGAGGTTATAGTCTTTGGTACTGGGGGAACCAGGGGTACAGTACAGCCTGACTTCGGATCCTTGTCTCCTTATATTAGAACGTGCGTCCGTAATTTAGGCGTATACTTTGATAGCTCCCTTAAGCTTGACAAACAGATAAATTCGTTGGTGAAGTCCAGCTTTTTTCACTTGCGCAACTTGGCAAAGATGAAATCATGTCTGACGTTTAAAGGCCTTGAAATCGCAGTTCATTCCCTGATTATGTCAAGGCTTGATTATTGTAATTCATTATATCAAGGTATCAGTCAGACATCTATTTCGCGTTTGCAAAAAGTAAAAAATTCAGCTGCCAGACTCTTAACGGGTACGAAGAAACGGGAGCATATTACACCCACACTGATCTCTTTACACTGGCTTCCAGTCTATTACAGAATTGATTTTAAAATTATTTTATTGGTGTATAAATCCTTGCATGGACTGACACCGGCCTATATTTCTGAGCTTTTAGTTGAACATCAGCCCTGACGTACTTTGAGATCAACATATAAGAACCTACTAAAAATACAGAGGACACATTTAAACCAAAAAGGAGATCGTGTTTTTGCCGTTGCAGCACCAAAATTATGGAACGGTTTGCCTAACAATATTCGAGACGCACCAACAGTGCAGGCTTTTAAAACAAAATTAAAAACACATTTGTTTTCTTTAACTTTTAATATGTGACACCAAATTTTTACGTGCTTTTTATTATTTTTAAGAGTTGCAATTTTTTTAAGATAAGTATATGTATTATATGTTCTTTTAGTATGGGTTTTTAATGTGTTGTATTTTTAGTATTATTGTTGTATTATATTATTGCATTACGTTATGTTTTCCAATTAGTTGTTTACTGTGAAGCACATTGGTCAACTTGTGTTGTTTTAAATGGTGCTATATAAATAAATTGCCATTGCCATTCTCAAATGCTTTTCATTTGTGTTTCTAAACATTTTTTTCTCCTTTTATCTTTAAATAACTAGATTAAAGAATAAACTTAGATTCAAAACGTGATTGATCTTTATAAGTAATGCTTCACCAGAATCTGTTTTGTCTGCTTTCCTCAGTCAAAATAATGTTAACTGCACAACTTTTGGACAGGTTTACAAAAAGATTATAATTAGTGATAGAGAAAATCTTTAACATGACTTTCCTTTAATGGTGTATGAGTGAAACTTACCCACACTGCTAACATCATAACTTGTATTAGCATTATAGAGTACAGCTTCAACGTCAGTGTCATTGGGTATAGAGAAGAATAATACATCCATCTCTGTGATGATTGATCCTTTCCTACAACAAGAAAGAGAAGACTAATGGGCTCATGTTTTTCAATGAACTGTGTGATGAATCCTGTCGTTTGCAGTGAAAAATGCTTTACTCTAATGCAAAAATAATATTTACTGTAGAAATAACTTTGAATTACACATAAATATTGTTGTTGAAAAATAAAAAACTTACGTGAACCGAATAATTATCAGTCTAAGGAAATACTTAAATGTACTCCTCAAGACTTCCTCAAACTGTAGAAAAAGCAAAACACATTCAGTTTCAACTGTGAACTGTACCACAGAAACACTTTATAATAAACGAATTTACTGAAATATAAACTGACAGATTTTTTACAGTATGTTATAACTCCGGTTTCACAGACAAGGCTTAAGGTTTGTCCTAGACTAAGACACATGTTGGAGCTGTCTCATCTGAAAATAACTTGAACTGACAGATCTTAAAATATGCCAGTGTCTTTGATTTGTCTCAAGATACACACCAGTAACATCTTTATCTTAGCCTGACTACGTCAGACTTTGTTATTCCGCTAAATTTCATTACGATTCTGTACTCAGTCTGAGATACTTCCAATTCTAACCGTTTTCCCCCGGCTTCAAGACCGACGGCCCAATCAACGAACAGAGGGCAGGCGGAGAGCAGTGACGTAGACGCTTAGTGCCGAATGTACGGTTGTAGTTTGTAGTGGACATGGAGGCACAGAAAGCTATTTGCTCTGTTGTGGAGAACCGGCACTTGCCAACTTAAGCCCGAACTAGAAGAGTGTTTATTAAACATTTTGAATAGAGATTATGTTGTTGCCCTACTCCCGACAGGTTTTGGGAAAAGTTTAATTTATCAACTATTACCGATCGCCAGCGAGAAACTGTGTGCAGCACAGCTTGACGTGCACAACGATCGAGAAATCATGGAATTTCATTGTTCACAGTTAATGGTGGAGGACGCGTTGGCAAACATCTCTGGTGACGTTCCTGATTAAACAGAAAATAAGGTAGGAAGATTTAATTTACATGTGGTTATGGCTGTCTGGTGGAAGAGTTTGAGAGGAGAGAGGGGAGTTCCTCCACTTAGACGTGAGTGGAAAGACACCGTAAGGATAGTGTTTAACTAGCTCTGGCCCGATTTACTTTATATACTGCAAAATATAACTGCAAAAGTCGTTCATAGCCATGTTAACTCCAGTATTTCGCTCGATGGGTTTGTTTTTACATCATACGTGTGTTTTACAGCAGAAATTTGATGCAGCTGAGCCGGCGGAAAACGATTGTCAATTATGCCCAGCCAGACTCTGTCTATGAAGCGAGGCAAAATAGCAGAGGATTGTATTACCAGGCTATCTTTATCTAAGACAGGTTTATAAAAGATGTTTAAATGCTTTAATTTAACTAACAACTAGTCATGGCTTTAGCTCAACCTTGTTTGTAAAACCAGGCCATAAAACAAAAAGTTCAATAGTAACAATGTCTAAATTATAATGTACATTCCGGTTCTCATTGCTTTACTGTTTACTGTATTTTATATTATTTTGTATTAAACTCTGTGTTTCTTCTTTAAAACTGTTTTAAGTGTTTGTGTAGAACTGTACCTCTTTTATCATTCTTTCTTCCCGACTTTTATAAGCATCAGAAGATCGGTCTGACAGTTCAGAGATAAAAGATTCTTGTGTAGTCATTTTGATACGGACTTTGTATGGTTTTGGTGTGGGTGCCGGTGCTTTTGTTGTGGTTGTTGGTGCAGCTGTTGTGGTTGTTGGTGCAGCTTTAGTGGTTGTTGATGCAGCTGTCGTGGTTGTTGGTGCAGCTGTCGTGGTTGTTGGTGCAGCTGTCGTGGTTGTTGGTGCAGCTGTCGTGGTTGTTGGTGCAGCTGTAGTGGTTGTTGGTGCAGCTGTCGTGGTTGTTGGTGCAGCTGTCGTGGTTGTTGGTGCAGCTGTCGTGGTTGTTGGTGCAGCTGTCGTGGTTGTTGGTCGAACTGTTGTGGTTGTTGGTGCAGCTGTCGTGGTTGTTGGTGCAGCTGTCGTGGTTGTTGGTGCAGCTGTCGTGGATGTTGGTCGAACTGTTGTGGTTGTTGGTGCAGCTGTCGTGGTTGTTGGTGCAGCTGTCGTGGTTGTTGGTGCAGCTGTCGTGGTTGTTGGTGCAGCTGTCGTGGTTGTTGGTGCAGCTGGCGTGGTTGTTGGTGCAGCTGGCGTGGATGTTGGTCGAACTGTTGTGGTTGTTGGTGCAGCTGTCGTGGTTGTTGGTGCAGCTGTCGTGGTTGTTGGTGCAGCTGTCGTGGATGTTGGTCGAACTGTTGTGGTTGTTGGTGCAGCTGTCGTGGTTGTTGGTGCAACTGTCGTGGTTGTTGGTGCAGCTGTCGTGGTTGTTGGTGCAGCTGTCGTGGTTGTTGATGCAGCTGTCGTGGTTGTTGGTGCAGCTGTCGTGGTTGTTGGTGCAGCTGTTGTGGTTGTTGGTGCAGCAGTTGTGGTTGTTGGTGCAACTGTCGTGGTTGTTGGTGCAACTGTCGTGGTTGTTGGTGCTTGTGTTGTTGTTGTTGGTGCAACTGTCGTGGTTGTTGGTGCAGCTGTCGTGGTTGGTGGTGCAGCTGTTGTGGTTGTTGGTCGAACTGTTGTGGTTGTTGGTGCAGCTGTCGTGGTTGTTGGTGCAGCTGTTGTGGTTGTTGGTGCAGCTGTCGTGGTTGTTGGTCGATTTGTTGTGGTTGTTGGTGCAGCTGTCGTGGTTGTTGGTGCAGCTGTTGTGGTTGTTGGTGCAACTGTCGTGGTTGTTGGTGCTTGTGTTGTTGTTGTTGGTGCAACTGTCGTGGTTGTTGGTGCAGCTGTCGTGGTTGGTGGTGCAGCTGTCGTGGTTGTTGGTCGAACTGTTGTGGTTGTTGGTGCAGCTGTCGTGGTTGTTGGTGCAGCTGTCGTGGTTGTTGGTGCAGCTGTCGTGGTTGTTGGTGCAACTGTCGTGGTTGTTGGTGCAGCTGTCGTGGTTGTTGGTGCAGCTGTCGTGGTTGTTGGTGCAGCTGTCGTGGTTGTTGGTCGAACTGTTGTGGTTGTTGGTGCAGCTGTCGTGGTTGTTGGTGCAGCTGTCGTGGTTGTTGGTGCAGCTGTCGTGGTTGTTGGTGGAGCTGTCTTGGTTGTTGGTGCAGCTGTCGTGGTTGTTGGTGCAGCTGTCGTGGTTGTTGGTTCAGCTGTCGTGGTTGTTGGTGCAGCTGTCGTGGTTGTTGGTGCAGCAGTTGTGGTTGTTGGTGCAACTGTCGTGGTTGTTGGTGCTTGTGTTCTTGTTGTTGGTGCAACTGTCGTGGTTGTTGTTGCAGCTGTCGTGGTTGTTGGTGCAGCTGTCGTGGTTGTTATTGCAGCTGTCGTGGTTGTTGGTGCAGCTGTCGTGGTTGTTGGTGCAGCTGTCGTGGTTGTTGGTGCAGCTGTAGTGGTTGTTGGTGCAGCTGTCGTGGTTGTTGGTGCAGCTGTCGTGGTTGTTGGTGCAGCTGTCGTGGTTGTTGGTGCAGCTGTCGTGGTTGTTATTGCAGCTGTCGTGGTTGTTGGTGCAGCTGTCGTGGTTGTTGGTGCAGCTGTCGTGGTTGTTGGTGCAGCTGTCGTGGTTGTTGGTGCAGCTGTCGTGGTTGTTGGTGCAGCTGTCGTGTTTGTTGGTGCAAATGTCGTGGTTGTTGGAGCAGCTGTCGTGGTTGTTGGTGCAGCTGTCGTGGTTGTTGGTGCAGCTGTCGTGGTTGTTGGTGCAGCTGTCGTGGTTGTTGGTGCAGCTGTCGTGGTTGTTGGTGCAGCTGTCGTGGTTGTTGGGGCAAATGTCGTGGTTGTTGGAGCAGCTGTCGTGGTTGTTGGAGCAGCTGTCGTGGTTGTTGGTGCAGCTGTCGTGGTTGTTGGTGCAGCTGTCGTGGTTGTTGGTGCAGCTGTCGTGGTTGTTATTGCAGCTGTCGTGGTTGTTGGTGCAGCTGTCGTGGTTGTTGGTGCAGCTGTCGTGGTTGTTGGTGCAGCTGTCGTGGTTGTTGGTGCAGCTGTCGTGGTTGTTGGTGCAGCTGTCGTGGTTGTTGGTGCAGCTGTCGTGGATGTTGGTGCAGCTGTCGTGGATGTTGGTGCAGCTGTCGTGGATGTTGGTGCAGCTGTCGTGGTTGTTGGTCGATTTGTTGTGGTTGTTGGTGCAGCTGTCGTGGTTGTTGGTGCAGCTGTCGTGGTTGTTGGTGCAGCTGTCGTGGTTGTTATTGCAGCTGTCGTGGTTGTTGGTGCAGCTGTCGTGGTTGTTAGTGCAGCTGTCGTGGTTGTTGGTGCAGCTGTCGTGGTTGTTGGTGCAGCTGTCGTGGTTGTTGGTGCAGCTGTCGTTGTTGTTGGTGCAGCTGTCGTGGTTGTTGGTGCAGCTGTCGTGGTTGTTGGTGCAGCTGTCGTGGTTGTTGGTGCAAATGTCGTGGTTGTTGGAGCAGCTGTCGTGGTTGTTGGTGCAGCTGTCGTGGTTGTTGGTGCAGCTGTCGTGGTTGTTGGTGCAGCTGTCGTGGTTGTTGGTGCAGCTGTCGTGGTTGTTGGTAGATTTGTTGTGGTTGTTGGTGCAGCTGTCGTGGTTGTTGGTGCAGCTGTCGTGGTTGTTGGTGCAGCAGTTGTGGTTGTTGGTGCAGCTGTCGTGGTTGTTGGTGCAGCTGTCGTGGTTGTTGGTGCAGCTGTCGTGGTTGTTGGTGCAGCAGTTGTGGTTGTTGGTGCAGCTGTCGTGGTTGTTGGTGCAGCTGTCGTGGTTGTTGGTGCAGCTGTTGTGGTTGTTGGTGCAGCTGTCGTGGTTGTTGGTCGATTTGTTGTGGTTGTTGGTGCAGCTGTCGTGGTTGTTGGTGCAGCTGTTGTGGTTGTTGGTGCAGCAGTTGTGGTTGTTGGTGCAGCTGTCGTGGTTGTTGGTGCAGCTGTTGTGGTTGTTGGTGCAGCTGTCGTGGTTGTTGGTGCAGCAGTTGTGGTTGTTGGTGCAGCTGTCGTGGTTGTTGGTGCAGCTGTCGTGGTTGTTGGTGCAGCTGTCGTGGTTGTTGGTGCAGCAGTTGTGGTTGTTGGTGCAGCTGTCGTGGTTGTTGGTGCAGCTGTCGTGGTTGTTGGTGCAGCTGTCGTGGTTGTTGGTGCAGCAGTTGTGGTTGTTGGTGCAGCTGTCGTGGTTGTTGGTGCAGCTGTCGTGGTTGTTGGTGCAGCTGTTGTGGTTGTTGGTGCAGCTGTCGTGGTTGTTGGTCGATTTGTTGTGGTTGTTGGTGCAGCTGTCGTGGTTGTTGGTGCAGCTGTTGTGGTTGTTGGTGCAGCAGTTGTGGTTGTTGGTGCAGCTGTCGTGGTTGTTGGTGCAGCTGTTGTGGTTGTTGGTGCAGCTGTCGTGGTTGTTGGTGCAGCAGTTTTGGTTGTTGGTGCAGCTGTCGTGGTTGTTGGTGCAGCTGTCGTGGTTGTTGGTGCAGCTGTCGTGGTTGTTGGTGCAGCAGTTGTGGTTGTTGGTGCAGCTGTCGTGGTTGTTGGTGCAGCTGTCGTGGTTGTTGGTGCAGCTGTTGTGGTTGTTGGTGCAGCTGTCGTGGTTGTTGGTCGATTTGTTGTGGTTGTTGGTGCAGCTGTCGTGGTTGTTGGTGCAGCTGTTGTGGTTGTTGGTGCAGCAGTTGTGGTTGTTGGTGCAGCTGTCGTGGTTGTTGGTGCAGCTGTTGTGGTTGTTGGTGCAGCTGTCGTGGTTGTTGGTGCAAATGTCGTGGTTGTTGGAGCAGCTGTCGTGGTTGTTGGTGCAGCTGTCGTGGTTGTTGCTGCAGCTGTCGTGGTTGTTGGTGCAGCTGTCGTGGTTGTTGGTGCAGCTGTCGTGGTTGTTGGTAGATTTGTTGTGGTTGTTGGTGCAGCTGTCGTGGTTGTTGGTGCAGCTGTCGTGGTTGTTGGTGCAGCAGTTGTGGTTGTTGGTGCAGCTGTCGTGGTTGTTGGTGCAGCTGTCGTGGTTGTTGGTGCAGCTGTCGTGGTTGTTGGTGCAGCTATCGTGGTTGTTGGTGCAGCTGTCGTGGTTGTTGGTGCAGCTGTTGTGGTTGTTGGTGCAGCTGTCGTGGTTGTTGGTCGATTTGTTGTGGTTGTTGGTGCAGCTGTCGTGGTTGTTGATGCAGCTGTTGTGGTTGTTGGTGCAGCAGTTGTGGTTGTTGGTGCAGCTGTCGTGGTTGTTGGTGCAGCTGTTGTGGTTGTTGGTGCAGCAGTTGTGGTTGTTGGTGCAGCTGTCGTGGTTGTTGGTGCAGCTGTCGTGGTTGTTGGTGCAGCAGTTGTGGTTGTTGGTGCAGCTGTCGTGGTTGTTGGTGCAGCTGTCGTGGTTGTTGGTGCAGCTGTTGTGGTTGTTGGTGCAACTGTCATGGTTGTTGGTGCAACTGTTGTGGTTGTTGGTGCTTGTGTTGTTGTTGTTGGTGCTTGTGTTGTTGTTGTTGGTGCAACTGTCGTGGTTGTTGGTGCAGCTGTCGTGGTTGTTGGTGCAGCTGTCGTGGTTGTTGGTGCAGCTGTCGTGGTTGTTGGTGCAGCTGTTGTGGTTGTTGGTGCAACTGTCGTGGTTGTTGGTGCAACTGTTGTGGTTGTTGGTGCTTGTGTTGTTGTTGTTGGTGCAACTGTCGTGGTTGAAGTGGTAGTTTGGCTTGTTGTTATTGCTGTGTACCCAAATGTAGCTGTAGTTGTTAACCAACATTATATGTAAAAATATATTGTGAATGACATTAGAGAAATATAAAATTCCAGAAATGAACTGACCTGCTAACAGAAACACTGTAATAAACACTCCTCCCCGCAGCATCTTCATAATCTTCTAAAACACATAAGATAAAAAATCTAATACCAATGGTATCTTAACATTACACACTTCAAATACGTCATGTTGCATTGCAATAATTGTTGTGTCATTAATAGCCTAAAACAATACATTAGTATATTTTAATATGACAACACAATCAGACTTTGTAAAACTTATTGTTTGCTCTTAAGGCAAAATATTAAATGCACTGTTCATAAGTCACTCTGGAAAAAAGTATTTACTAAATTAATAACTGTAATCATTAAAGGTGTCATAGAATTTAAAACTGTATTTATCTGGGCAAAGATGAATAAAAAGAGTTGTGTTTATGGAAATTACATATCGAGAGCCTCAAACACGATTGTTTCCTCCTTCTTATGTAAACCTTGTGCATGTAATATACCGCTGGAAAACAGACCAATCTAAACATAACGCCAACTGTGTTATGTTGCAGTTCTGTAGATTTCAGAGAACAATATAACATAATTTCAATGCATTATTTGGCACCTTTAAGTAAAATTTAATTATTCATAATATTAATATAAGTTACTAAAACAGTAAATACTTACATCTGTTGTATAAGGGTGCAACACATCTGGAGACATTTTTTAACAAAAGTGAGGAAACAGATTACCTTAACATTTCTAAGTAAAGCTTTGTGTATATATTCAGTTCCCTTATTCACCTTTGGTATTTAGTATGTAGCATTCTGATATTACAGTGGTTTAAATATTCTTTTCATATTAATCTAAACTCAGTAGCCCATAATGACAAAGTGAAAACAGAATTTTAGAAATGTCTGTAAATTTATACAAAAACCCTGAAATATCAAATTTACATACGTATTCAAACCCTTTACCCGTTACTTAGTTAAAGCACCTTTGTCTGCAATTACAGCCTCAAGTTTTATTTGGGGTATGACAAACTTTGCACACATGGATTGGAAGATTTTCTGCCATTTTTCTTTTCAAATCCTCTCAAGCCCGGTCAGGTTGGATGAGAACTGTTGGTGAACAGTCATTTTCATTTCTCTCCAGTGATGCTTGATAGGGTTCATGTCAGGACTCCACTCCACTTTTAGAAACACACTCCCCTAAGCATTTTCCCTTTGAGGAAACCCTGACGGCAGGTTGAACTGCGTTACACTTTTTGAAGTGGACAAGGTAAATTTATTTGGACAGACCCTTGTTCCCTCCAAAATGCACCTCGACTGTAATGTCACAACAGCAACACGTCTGGTATGTGTAGTTTTTATCTAATTGATCTTGCAGTACTTTGATGTCATAAACCAAACAGTCTTCACAGCACCGCATGAAATCAAACATCTGCGCTCCTTGCATTTAACCCTAAGAGCCCTAAGGTCATTTTTACAATGTATTGTCCGTCTGGTTCTATTTTCTTAAAAAGCTTGTAAAACATCAACCCTGTTGTGCACAGACAATCTACAAACATCTTTTTTTTTCAGGACAAGTTGGACTGTCAGAATGTTTGTGTTGTATTGATGTCACATGAATGTAAAATAAGTTATGGGACCATAAAGACAAATAAAAAAATAAAACGGAAATTGAATCACTTATATATTTATTGTAATCACACACAAAAGAATAAAAGCTAAGCATTTTTCCTCTGTAAAACAGTTGTCTCATGTCTTTGGAGTCCTGGAGAAATGAACATTATAAATTATACAGATCAAAAACGATTTAAATTTTTACAAAAAAGTCCAGGCGTTTTCATGACATTTATTGATGCCAAGCCTTAAGCCACATGCATGATGACGCACACATGCGTGATGACGCACACATGCGTGATGACGCACACAAACAGAAAGCATCAGTGGACATTGTAGCATTGAGCTAGCGGCAAACCCGACAGAAAATTTGATAAATTATGGCCATCAAGTGGATAAATCTAGGATGTAAGAGTTTGGATGCATTGCTGAACAACTCCGAAAAGAGGGACAAGTTTCAGGCTGGATAGAAAACCTTCTGTAAAAGCTAGAAAGACACCAAATATATCCCCATGATGGCTAACTCCTCAGCTATTAGCAGAAAAAAACGGAAAGAAGCTAGGTTTTACGGTTATTAAATTATTTAAATATGAATCAGAGGTGCCGTTTTCAATCATCGATGATTGATTAGGTTTCTGAGGGTTAAATGACTCCAAGTGATCAAGGGAATCGTGTGTTTCATTTAAACCAATTTCAAGTGTTCCTTCAGTAATGGCCACTCATACAACGTCAGCAATGACACTCAGTCATCCAGACTAAGAGACTAGAGACTAAGTTTGTGAGAGAAGGGTATACAAATTTGGAGTAGAACACAGCATAAGAGATTCAACTCCGGTGTTGTCTTTGCTGTGTGCTTAGTCATGGTCATCTCAGAAGGTCATGAGGGCTGTGAAACAGATTTTCAATGAGGATATCTCTGGAATTTGCTCTATTTAGCTTTCCCTCAACCCTGACCAGTCTCCCAGTCCGTGTCGCTGAAAAACACATGTACAGTATGATGCTGCCTTCACCATGCTTGACTGTTGATATGTTACCGGGCCGGTGATGGGCTGTGTTGGTTTACTATAGACATAACAGGATTCATCAGACCAGAGAGTCTTTTTCCCCACAGGCGAAGGGCCTATTACGTGTTTTTGTGAAAACTCAAAGTGGGCTTTCATGTGTTTTGCACAGTGGAGGGCTGCCATGATGGTTGTCCTTCTGAAACGTTGTCCCATGTCTAGACTGCTCTTTTATAGAGAGATGTGTGTGCCTTTTCAGTAATTTCCAATCATTTACCATAGGTGAACTCCAAGTGCAAAAAGATGTAGAAGCATCTCAGTAATGATCAGGAGAAATTGGAGGCAGCAGAGCTAAATGTGCATTGTTTTAAAGCATGGGAATACTTATGTACATGTGATATCTTAATACCTTTACAGTCATTTCTAAAATTCTGATTAATGAGAATAAATGAATTTAAACGATTGTTATATCAGACTGCAACAAAGCAAGGGGGTCTAAATACTTTCTGAATGCATATTGTATAACGTGTTTTCAATAAACTGAGTCTCAAAATCTTACATTTGTATTGTGCAGATTTCAGTTCACTTAGCTTGACATTTATGGAGACTGTGCATAAATTGTTAAGTTATCTTATTTGGTATTGTACTGGATAATGATACTATTGCACACGATTTCATGACTGACTCTATACCAAATCACTGAATGAAAAACACACCAAACTGCTTTTTTTCATGCATTCTCATTATTGTGGAGAAAAATGCAATAGGTTAAACAGGGTCCATTTATCCTAAAGCAAACTCTAAAGACTTAGAGCCGGAGTCATCATAAAAAAGTTTTTGAGACAAAATATTTTTTCAACAGTTTTTTATTATATAACATGATATTTGTGACCCCCTCGATATATTATTGAACCAAAATAAATGTAAAAAAAACTACGCTTTCTATAATTATGAAGAGTAAATATTACTAAAGTAAACCAGACTCACTTAATCATTATTATTAATGTGAAACTCCACATTACCACACTGATCCTTGGGCAGTAAATGGTCAAAATTTCAATTTTTGACTACACAATGCATGTCATAGATAACGCAACCAAAAACAATTATACAAATATTATGATTTTGACAACCATGAAGTTATCCTAACCTTAAAATGTTATTTATACAAGTTTTTTTGTTGTTGTTCTTTTTAGAATTTTTGAAATTTTAATTCTGTTCATTTGACAGCAACTTTAAGGAAAAAAATTATAACAAAATTGAGAACAAGTATAGGTCCAAATTATTTAAAAACCTCTCCTACTCCATAGCACCAAGGATTGGGAAGTTCTAAAAGCATGCGCATATACAACAAAAAGCCATTGGAAAAGTACATCTTCCAAGCAACGAGTTCAATTTAATTACAGCATCTAACAGAGCAAACCAGAAATATATGTATTGATAAGCCATTAACATTGCTGACATCTTTACATTTAACAATCACATTTTTCCTTACAGAAGAAAATTTACAATTGATCTTTTTTTTTTTACTTGAATTATCATGAAGTATGAAAAGAAATAATGAAACATTAGCTTGTAAACTTACCTGTTCTCTGTGTTTAAGTCCCTTTTTTCAGATGCTGCGCAGGCTTTGCTGGGCATGTTAAGTCCCAAAACTTTAAGTTATGCACTGCTCACATTCAGCTTTATTTATCAGGTCTGTTTAGGAGTCATGTGACATGTCACCTATTTCATGCTTTGTGTTCAGAGCTCATGAAAAGCCCCAAAATTATTATTGGATCATCAGCTTGACAAGTGGTATGGTAACATACCAATGTTTGACTTGATGAACATGCAGTTTAGAAGGAACACACTTAACTTGATTGACTACCCTACACAATACAGCCTAATTTTTTATGCAAAGTAAAAACCAATGAAATGGGTTGTAACTATCCATGGATTTGTACATTATATTTTACATTTTGATGTCTTGATGAAAATGAGAAAAGCCTGTTTTTTTATGTGCATATACTGTATATTTGCTAAAGAACAAATTTGTAAAGGAATAACATTTATGCAGCATTTGATTGATTGGTTATGAATTTACGCAACAGTGTGTATGAAAGTATTTCGACTTTCTGTAGAAATGATTTGATTTTGAACCTTATCTGAGTCCTGTCATATACGCATGATCACACTTTACCATCAAGCGTGTGATTTTGACAGCATGTTCCTATAATAGCCGTGTTATCTTTTCAATATGTTATTGTTTTTCTGTGGTTTGACTTGTTAGACAAGTAGGTGCTCTATAGTTAGGCCAATGTAAAATCTTTCCCTTATATTATGTACTTACCTACATTACAATCATCTCTGTTCTAGAAAAGTTAGTGACGTAAATATTGTCAGCCAGTCGGTATGGATTTAGTTTTTTATAAAAATTCCACAATACATTGAAATAAGAAAAGATCTGATGTTGACATACTGACTGTAAATGCTGTGAAACAGAACAATAATTATTCAAATAAAATATGGCGGTAGAGCTGACAATTCTTTAATAAAATTAATTGTGAAAGTTTAAGATAAAACATTTTTATAAATTGAATCTATTATTGAAAACATTTCATTTTGTTTGTTTGAACTGCTTAGTTACGTGTGATCCGATTGATGTTTCTCGCTCTTTCTCCTCCCATCTGTTTACGGTACATTTCTGTTTCTATATAAATGATTCTTAAAATATCTCTATATAAGACAATGTTGCATGGGCTGATGGGTCTTGCAAGGGACCTGGGGTTGTGTGTGGGAATGATCTGAAAACCTGTTTGAATACAGACATAACGCATACACGCTGAAGCAGAAGCATGTCATTTTTAACCCAAGTTTAATTGGGTGTGGAAAGTAGGGTTAGGTAAATGCAAGTTAACATCCGGTTAACATCGCGGCTTTTCCACAATCCAAAACAGATGTTTTTGTTTTGACTGGTTTGTAAGTTTGAAAATTTAGGAATGTATTTCTGTTTTGCAACCCCCATTTGCCTCGAGGGAACATTCAGCATTCCTGAGCTCAGTGAGGTGATGATGGTGATTTCATGACGTTCATCAGCAGAAGTTCTACGTACTCTTCAGCTGATTATTAGTCACATGATTAAGAAAAGGATTCAAGTTATTACCAGTGGCGGCTCGTGACTGCTCATCCAAGGGGCACAAATTCAAAATAAGTGTTCGGAGTGTCATATGACATAAGTGTCATATGTGTTGCTTGGGTTTTCAAAATATGTGTTTTCAAAATACGCATCTCTTTATCATAACCGGTTTTGACGCGTGTGCAGCAGGCACTTATTTTGACAAAACACGTGATGCACGTGGTTTACATGACGCTACAAACACATATTTTGAAAACTCAAACAACACGACACTCCGAAAACTTATTTTGAATTTGCGCCCCTCGGATGAGCAGTCACGAGCCGCCACTGGTAATAACTTGAATACTTTTCTTAATCAGCATGCACTTATTTTGACAAGACATGTGATGCACATAGGATCTCTCAAAGCGCAGAACACATATTTTAAAAACGGAACCACACATGCCGGGCTACATGTTGTGATGGACTTTGCATCAAGCGCCCTCGAAAAAGAAGTCATCGGCCGCCACTGATGATTACTGTTAATACTGTTATTGAACCCTTTCACTTAGAAATCTGCAAACTAATTTTGATTCATTGTTTAAATGTCAATGCTAGGGTTGCAAAGGGGCGGAAGGTTTTCTGTAATTTTTTCCAATACAATTCCGCATAATTTCCATGGGTACATGATCTGGGGAATTTTGGAAAAATTTTCTTGTTTGAGATTAGTTCAGAGGACATATTATTTTAAGTCTACATAAATCTGTGTTTAAAACATTAAATGAATGGTTATTTTCAAATTCAGTCAACTATCAGCTAGTGTTGACTGAACTAATTAAGAAAAATCAGGTAAATATGTGGACTTATGACAGCTATTGTGACGACAAGATATGTAAAGTAGGAGGCAAATGCAGGATAAAGTAACAGTTTATTGAAACACTGAAACAGATAATATGATAAGCAGTCCAAAGACAGACAAAGGCTACGGTGGCAGATCCCGGTGCTCGTGGGTGAATATTGTGTGACGGAGATGAACCGGATACACAAACAGGCAGAAATCCACACGAAGACGAGACGACTGGAACACACGAAGACAGAGCGGCTTGAACAGGCTTGTAGTGAAATCATCTGGCAGTGAGAGGAGAGAACTGGTGAGTATATATGCAGACTGGGTAACCACCGCCAGCTGTGACCTCATTTATAAAGCGTGCGTACGCACAGATTTGATCGTAAAGTGTGCGTAGGCGAAAATCCACGGCAAAGTCCATATTTATAAAAACCGTCTTTGACGTGGAAAAGTGCTTAGCGCCACGTCAGGGTCTGAGCAGACGTACGCACTGTTGCTTGTCTGATTGCTGCAGGTTTTTGGAAATATAAGCCATTCTTGCTGTTTGAAATTGGGTTTAAACATTGACAAGCGCTTTTTATATGTCTGACATTAATTACGCATCGTTTCAAGGCGGAGATCTGAAACTGCTCGGCTGCGCGCACAAGTTCAAGTTCATTTCTGATTTATAGATTTGAAAGGGGTACACGCGTTTTCTGCGCGTACGTTCGGTTTATGAATCACACGTACACATTTTTGTTAAATGATCGTAAGATCAAATTTAGGATGGTTTTTACGCAGCATTTTATAAATGAGGCCCCTGGAGCGAAGCAATCACGCACACTTGCACTCACTCAGTTAATCAGTGACCAGACACGCACACACTCATGCTTCAGTCACACAGACAAACAAAACACAGAAAGTCACGATAGACTTATCCTACAGTGACAGTACGCCCTCCCCCAAGGACGTCACCTGACATTCTCGGGTACCTTGACCTGTTGATGGAATTCATCAATAAGGGAGTGATCCAATATGTCCCGGGCAGGAACCCAACTTCTCTCCTCCGGACCGTAACCTTCCCAATCCACCAAGTACTGAAATCCCCGTCCCCTCCGTCTAGAGTCCAGAATACGGTTGATCGAATAAGTAGGTTCCCCATCTATGAGACGAGGCGGGTGGGGGCGGGACAGGTGGATTAAGACGAGATCTAAATACGGGTTTAATCTTGAAAATGTCAAAAACTGGATGAATTCGTCTGTACACAAGGTGTAGGTTAAGGCGGACTGTTACTGGATTAATGATTTTAGCAACAGAGAACAGGCCAATGAATTTGGGAGTCAACTTATTCAAGACGGAACGCATCGGAATATTCAGAGTAGAAAGCCACACTTTTTGACCCACGACGTAAACGGGAGGCTTCGACCGGTGGCGATCAGCTTAAGCCTTGGTGCGCTGTCTCGCTTGGAGTATAGCCTCACGTGCTCTACTCCAAGTGCGACGGCACCTCTGGACAAAAGCGTGTGCTGAGGGGACCGCGACCTCGGATTCCAGACTTGGAAATAAAGGTGGTTGGAGACCACGTCTGTTGGGAGGCCATGTAACCGGAATACGTGGTCCACGATAGCGACCGCTGTCTCCTTGGCTGAAGGGAATTTGGGCAAGGGAATAAAATGAGCCGCCTTCGAGAATCGGTCCACTACGGTTAAAATCACCGTATTGCCCTGGGAGGGTGGGAGGGCGGTAATAAAATCGAGCGAAATATGGGACCAGGGTCTCGAAGGGACAGGCAGCGGTCTAAGTAACCCGTCGGGAGGACGATTAGACGACTTACCCACAGCACAAACCGAACAAGCCAACACAAAATTGTGCGTGTCGCGAGCCATCCCTGGCCACCAAAATCGTTGCTTAACCAAAAATTTGGTCCGACCCCTGGATGGCAAGCTATACTGGAATTATGACTCCATTTAAGTACCTCTGATCTCAGTCCCTCTGACACAAATAACCGGTTCGGTGGGCAACGGGCCGGGGGCGTTACCCCTTCTAAGGCTTTGGTTACCTTCGATTCGATCTCCCATGAGAGCGCGGAGATGAATAGAGTCTCTGGTAAAATGGGCTTGGGAGTGGAAACACGATCGGAACGCTCAAAAATACGGGATAAAGCATCAGGTTTAGACTCTTGCGAGACTCTGGAGATGGCCAATCCACCACAGCCTTAACTTTCTCCGGATCCATACGGACACCCTCAGTCGAAATGATGTGCCCTAAAAAGGAAACAGACTGTGCATGAAATTCGCATTTCTCTGCCTTGATAAAAAGCCCATTCTCTAGCAACCTGAGAAGCACTCGTCGTACGTATTGCACATGTTCCTGGAGAGATGTAGAAAAAATCAGTATGTCATCCAGGTAGACATACAGAAACTGATCAACCATGTCTCGCAACACGTCATTAACGAGTGCTTGGAAAACCGCTGGCGAGTTAGATAATCCGAAAGGCATCACGCAGTACTCAAAATGGCCTCTAGGGGTGTTAAATGCAGTTTTCCATTCATCCCCCTTCCTTATGCGGACCAAATTATAAGCATTACGTAAATCCAATTTTGTGAAGACGGATGCTCTTTGCAACCTCTCGAAAGCTGAATACATTAACTCTTTCACCGCCAACGTTTTAAAAAAAAAGTTGCCAGCCAGCGCCAGCGTTTTTCATGATTTTCACCAAAGTTTAATGCCTTCCAGAAAATGTTCTTCTTTAAATATATAAACATACAATATACCAAATGAAAGAACAGACCCTCTGCTTTCAAAAAAAAAAAAAAACGTTTCATCCTACTGTAACCCTGATGTATAAATTTGTTATTTTCTTTATTTACTGAGGGTGAATGTGTTATAAAATGTTTTATTTTCTATGTATTTTGAAACTGAATTTTGTTTAAAATGTATTGTTTTTGTTTACTTTGCTATATTATAGTTTGGTTGATTTGTACATGAGAAAAACGTGTCTAACATCAGTTTGGGTTGTCATTTGATGTTCATTGGACAAAAAAGTGATTGACATGTTTTTGAGCCAATCAGATTGTCGGAAGGGAGGGTTTTTGTTTGGGAGATGCTGAGAGAAAGTTGGAGAGATAAGAGAGCAGAGACGATAGAAAGTGACCGAGAGGAAAGACGTGATATATAGTGATTTGTTTGAGTGTTTAAAACGTGAATCTTGCTGTAAACAGAAGTATTGCTCGTATTTCTACATTGAGGAGGTGGATCGTTTTACTTCGTACTGTTTCAAGTAAGTTTGCAGTCTCTGCATGTTTGGCTCGGTCAGAGTTGAACGCGGTGCACGTCGGCATAACTTACGGTATTATTGTGACTGAAACTGCTGTTGTTATCTGCTTTAACCGAGCGGATTTTCATGACAATTACGCGGACCTTCGTTTCTCGGGATCGGGATGTCAGTGGGCATCGTCTGGTAACTTTATGAGCATCTGGTGCTTAAACAGCCATTGAACCTGTTGCACACTGAGACATCGGCACGCACGTGACACTGAGGACCATTTCAATGTGATGAACGTGAATGTGTTTCAACGCACACTAGCTTCCAGATTGAGGTAAACGACCAAAAAGTCTTTTTGTTTGCTCTTCAGAGCGAAGGGGCCAGTTTTGTTTTCCCGGCCACTACGCACTCAAGCTCCGTATCAGGCCTGCAACGGGGTGGGATGTGTTTACTGTGTATGTGTGTGCGCGTGCACGTGTGAAAGAGATTCAAGTGCACTAATAACAAGGTGACCGGTCTTTTCCTTTTCTTTAATTCTAATGTGTTTTGGATACGTTTAAAGATGTAAAGAGTTATTTGGGCTTACAGAAAGTTAAACGAGTTACACGTTCATTTGTAAAGTATAACTTTGAGTAACTGAAGCTTTAAACTGTCTGTTTGGTGTTTATGTGGATAACTTTTGTGACTTAAATCCACTACGGTGATTTAAGATTGATAATCCTGCAGTGATACAGTGAAAAAGTGTTTAGTTGCAGTTAAAAGAAAGACAATCACACAGAATTTTGTTTGATTTATTTTATTTGTTTATTTACATTTCATTTACATTGTCAGATTTTGATATTGATTCATATTTCATTCCATTTCATATTTAATTTCAAGTAAAAAAACTATTCATTTCAAAAGACATTCAATACAGTATATCTGTGTTTAAACGTTGATTTGTGAGTGTGTGTGTTTTTGCAGTTTTGAAGTAAATCACTGGAGGACTAATTAATTAGTAGAAGACAGGATTAAAAGATCATTTAGTATTAAAAGAACCCAGGTCCTTATCGTAAACTCTGGTCTTGTGTAAAGGGGCGGAGGATAGGGGCTACATAATGGAGGCTCCGCTGGGATTTCCTGTCTTCTAAACTAAAGGTAAAAGCAAAATGTCAGAGAACGATCATTCAAAAGAACTTCGCAGCTGGTGCGCAAATGAGAAAATTGATCCCCAACATGCTATTTTACTTGTCGGTGTGCCATCTGACACTGATGTTGCGTTTATCGAAGACACGGTGCAAACTGTTAAAGTCTTTGGTCGAGTGCGGGCTCGCGCAACGAAAGAAGGCACAGTTCCTGGGACATTTTTAGTATTGTGTGAGTGCAGAGAGAAAATCTGCCCCACCCAGGTGCCATCTGAGGTGTTGCCATCCTCTGGGGACACCTGGAAAATTGTTGTGGTAAAAGATGAGGATCCTAATGTGAATGCTTTTTCTGACAAATTATCTCAGTTCTTAAGTAGGGAGGGCAAAAGCATCACTGACCTTCAGAGTCTGATTAACCCCTTGGCTTCAAATGTTACATCACCTGAGACAATTATTCGTGCCATTGGGGAATTGTTGGAGAAAACTAAGCCTACTAGCGATGGTCAAGCCTACCGTCGCTTGCGTATATTTTCAGGTATCGAGCCTACCCCAGTAGGTGAAGAGAATAGTGAGAATTGGCTTGAGCAAGCTAGATTGATGATTTTTGAGACAGACTGCTCCACCAAGGAGAAGCGCAAACGCATTGTGGAGAGCCTTAAAGGGCCAGCCTTAGAGGTGATCAAAGCGGTAAGAGTCAACAACCCAGATGCTACAGCACTTGAGTATATTGAGGCTTTAGAGAGTGCTTTTAGTACCTCCGAGTCAGGTGAGGACTTATATTTTGCTTTCCGTTTGCTTCGACAAGAGCCTGGAGAGGCCTTGTCTGATTTTCTCCGTAGACAAGAAAAATCGCTAACATTAGTGATTAAAAGGGGAGGGTTAATGCCTCAGAGAGCTGATCGAGCCCGAGTAGAACAGTTGTTAAGGGGTGCGATTGAATCAGATCTGATGCTTTTGAAATTGCGGCTGCATGAACGGAAAGAAAACCCCCCCACATTTCTTAAACTTCTTAATGAGATTCGAGAAGAGGAAGAAAATGAAGCGGCTAGACGTAAGCTGGGTGCCAGTGTGAAAGATAAGACAGTAAAAGACAGAGTGAAAGGCTCACTGTCAAATCGAGACAATGTGAAAGTAGATGCTAAAGAGTTACGACTCCAACTGGGCAGCACTGGTCTGTCACGGCCCTCCGAAAGGGATGAGGTTAAAAGCAAATCTGATGTGAGGCCCTCAGATAACCCGCTTAATGCAGAAGTGCTAGCACTAAAAGCTCAAGTAGAACAACTACAGAAACAATTGTCTGTGCTTAGTGTGGGGGCGAGTAGCCCGAGTGCTCAAGAGTTTCCGGTGAGCCGTGGTTCATTTGCTCCGTCAAGATCGGCAGGTAAAAACAGTGATGGCTTTTTCTGTTACAATTGTGGTGGAGATGGCCACATTGCCAACAGATGTGAGCATGCCACAAATTCTGCTTTAGTCATTCAGAAACTTTTACAAGTACTTCGCAAATCCAAAGAAAGAAAACCCTCTTCAGCACCGAAAGATACTGATGTAGAGAAGAGTAATTGTTTTTCCAAGAAAAGCCTAGTTGAGGTTCCTGAGCCTAGTCTTCTACCAGCTGGTCTAGTAGGGCCATCATCCACAGTTGAGGTCAAGGTTAATGGACAGCCTTGTTCGGCTTTGTTAGACAGCGGGTCACAGGTGACCATTGTCTTTGAGAAATGGTACTTAAGTCACCTACCCCAAGTACCATTAAATCACCTTGATGGGTTGGCTATCTGGGGTTTGAGCTCATCCAGCTACCCTTACAGGGGTATATTGTCGTGGATGTGGAATTCCCACAGGCGCTAATGGGCTCATCTGAGTTGATTTCGGTACTTGCATTGGTGTGTCCAGATCCAGTAGGGCCTAAGCAAACGCCGTTGATTATTGGTACCAATGCCAGCTTTTTCCAGAGATTAGCTGACATTTGTACTGGTAGCACAGGGCCCAAGACCTCTCATGTTATGCGGATACAGCCTCAGTGGGTAACAGACAGGTTAGTCCCTACAAGTAACCTTGCTGCTCTTGAAGAAAAGCCTGTCGGTGAGGTGAAGTGGGTGGGAGATAGCCCTCTTACACTCCCTCCTCAGACCGAGAAATGTGTAGTTGGCCGCATCGACTGTCAGTCTCCCCTGGAGAAAGATATTTATCTGGTAGAGGGTCCTGAAGAGGATGTCCTTCCTGCTGGAGTCTTAGTTCCTCCTGTAGTGGTTCCCTTTTCAGCCATGGAGACAAGCCAAGTCAGAGTTTTGGTACGCAATGACACATTTAAGGAAAAGTCTATACCTAACGGGACAGTGCTAGGCAGAGTTTATGCTACAGACACAGTAAGAGACGCGCGTGAGGCACCAAAAGACCATCAACTACTTGATCCAGAAGCGTTTGATTTTGGTAACTCCCCTGTGTTTTTGTATTTTCGCTATCCGAGGTTGATGTGGGATTAGCACAAGGGGTCAAACATCATATAAGGCTGAGGGACGACACCCCTTTCCGTGAGCGCTCACGTCGTATCGCCCCTGCGGATGTTGAAGACGTTCGTCGGCATTTAAAAAATTTGATGACTGCCGGAATCATTAAAGAGTCGCGGAGCCCATATGCATCTCCCATCGTCATTGCTCGAAAAAAGAATGGTGATGTGAGGATGTGTGTGGACTACCGCACTTTAAATAGTCGTACGATACCTGACCAGTATACGACCCCCAGGATAGATGACGCATTGGACTGCCTAGCTGGTAGCCAATGGTTTTCTGTCCTGGACCTCCGGAGCGGATATTATCAGATAGAGATGGCCGAGGAGGATAAAGAGAAAACCGCGTTCATCTGCCCTTTGGGGTTTTTCCAATTCGAACGCATGCCCCAAGGGATCACTGGGGCCCCAGCTACTTTCCAACGGCTGATGGAAAGGGCCGTTGGGGACATGCACCTCCTCGAAGCCATCGTCTATCTTGATGATATCATTGTCTTTGGACGAACATTAGAGCAGCATGAAGAGCGTCTGCTCAAAGTTCTCGATCGGTTGGAAGAGTGCGGTCTTAAAGTCTCTATTGACAAATGTCAATTTTGCCAGCCTGAGGTCAAATATGTTGGCCATATGGTGTCAGCAGAGGGTATTGCGGCTGACCCTGCAAAAATTGAGGCAGTAGCAAAATGGAAGCAGCCGTATGACTTGAAATCACTGCGGTCTTTTCTCGGCTTTTGCGGTTACTACCGCCGGTTCATAAAAGGTTACTCTTCCGTAGTGCGACCACTCACTGACCTAACTAAAGGGTTTCCACCCACTGGTAAGGGAAAAACAAAACCTAAGACCGCCAGCATTCAGGGGTACTTTAAAGAGTCGGAGCCGTTTGGAGACCGCTGGACTCCTGAATGTACAGAAGCATTTAGCGAAATTATTTACCGACTGACACACGCGCCAGTTTTGGCCTTTGCAGATCCATCCAAGCCATACGTCTTGCATGTGGATGCAAGTATGAATGGTCTTGGGGCGGTTCTTAATCAAGAAAACCCGGACGGGTTGCGCCCCGTTGCATACGCCAGTCGTAAGTTGAGTGAGACAGAACAGCGTTACACCATCCATCAGCTTGAATTCCTTGCCCTTAAATGGGCTGTTGTCGATAAATTTCATGATTATTTGTATGGGGCAAGGTTTACTGTCCGTACAGACAACAATCCTCTCACTTACGTACTGAGCAGTGCTAAACTGAACGCCACTGGACATCGATGGTTGGCCGCTCTCGCCACATATGAGTTTACCATTCAGTATAAGCCAGGTCGCATTAACACTGATGCATATTTATTGTCTCGCAATCCACATGATGACACGACTCCCATTAAGTGGGCTGAGATCTCCCCTTCTGGTGTTAAAGCGGTATGCAAACTTGCCCAAGTTGATGTCCCTTCCAGTACTCCTTACAGGTTAGCCGATCAGTTAGGAGTCCCTCCTGATGGCCTCCCTGCAGCATTCGTTTGTCCTGTGCAGTTAGGTGGTGAGGCCTTAGAACTTTTATCTATGGTTGACTTAAAGGAGGCTCAGAATAACGACTCTGTAATTGGTGTTGTAAAGAGGGAACTAGAGACAGGTAATGTACTGCCTACGGTGAAAGGCACTAACCCAGCTGTTACTCTACTTCAGCGGCAGAAACAAAAATTGCGTCTTTTGGATGATGTTTTGTATCGAGTAACGCAGACAGATAAGGGTGAAGAATGTACACAGTTAGTCTTGCCTGAAGAATATCGCCTGACAGTTCTAAGGTCTCTTCATGATGAGTCCGGTCATTTAGGTATTGACAAGACCCTTGAATTGATAAAGGACAGGTTTTACTGGCCGAAAATGGGTAGTGAGATTGAGTCCTATGTGAAAAACTGTGGTAGATACATTACCCGTAAGACTATCCCACAGAAAGCTGCCCTGTTGAATCAGTTAACCAGTAGTGGCCCCCTTGATTTAGTCTGTATAGACTTTTTATCCATAGAGCCTGACAGCAAGGGATTTGCAAATGTGTTGGTAATTACTGACCATTATACTCGTTACGCTCAGGCATATCCCACTCGTGATCAAAAAGCAACAACAGTGGCAAAGGTCCTGTTTGAGAATTTTTTCGTCCACTATGGTCTGCCTGCACGGGTACACTCTGACCAGGGGCGAGATTTTGAGTGTCAACTGATTCAAGAGTTTCTCAGAATGCTAGGCATACGAAAGTCTAGGACCACGCCTTACCATCCCCAGGGTGACCCACAGCCAGAGCGTTTCAACAGGACGCTTTTGTCAATGTTGGGCACTCTGGAGTCAGCAAAGAGACAAAGGTGGAGCCAATATGTTAGCTCATTGGTACACGCGTACAATTGCACTTTCAATGAGGCAACGGGTTACTCGCCCTATTTTTTGTTGTTTGGGCGAGAGGCTCGTTTGCCCATTGATGTTTGTTTTGGACTTTTTCCCTATGGGAAGGAAAATACCACTCACACACAGTATGTTCAAAAGTTGAAGGCTGATCTTCAGGAGGCCTATGAACTAGCTTCCGCTGCAGCTTTGAGAAACCACCAGAAAAACAAAACTTACTATGACCGTAGAGTCCGGCATCAGGTCTTAGCTAAAGGAGACAGAGTGTTGGTTAAAAATTTGGGACTCAAAGGGAAACACAAACTTCAAGATAGGTGGAGTTCCGTTCCACACGTTGTAGTGGAGCAATTGCCTAATTTGCCAGTATATCGTGTGAAACCCGAGGATGGGTTTGGGCGAGAAAGAACGTTGCACAGAGATCATTTGCTTCCGATCGGAGAGTTTGTTCGGTTTGGCAATTCTGTTGAGAAAGAAAAAGTCTCTCGTAAACCTGTGACAAGGGCTGAGCGAGCAGTGAGAGAATCCAGAAAAGCATCAAAAACAGAGACTGCTAAGTTACCTCATGTATCTGTAGATCTTTCAGCCAGCTTATCCAGTTCTGAGGATGAAATGTATTATGGTGATTCAGAAATTTGCCAAGAGATACTGGATTCCTTCAGAAAAGAGCCTAAAACTGGTGATAGCAATCCGGTAGAGTTAGTGGAAGATAACATGTCTGTTAGTGAGCAGAGTGATGTAGAAGAACCACCTGTTGTAACTGATGAACTGGTGGGGAACAATGCTGAGTCTGTTGTGTCTGAAGCAGTGGAGTCGGAGTCTGAAGGGGGAGACCATCCTGTTTCATATGATTCTGATAAAGCTGAAGAGAGTGGGCATACTTACAGACTCCGACGCAAAGTTGAACCTGTCATTCGACTCAGTTATGATGAGCCAGGAGTACCTACAAATCGACCTATTACTTTAGTACATCGTGGGCTTGTCATTCGGATAAGTTACGAAACCCGGCATGTTGATTCCTTTCATACACGTTGTAAATGTGTACCTGTCCCCTCTTGATATGTATGAGCATATGTTTTAAGTTTGGTCTTATGGGGGCATGAAGACCATTTGAAGGGGGAGAATGTAACCCTGATGTATAAATTTGTTATTTTCTTTATTTACTGAGGGTGAATGTATTATAAAATGTTTTATTTTCTATGTATTTTGAAACTGAATTTTGTTTAAAATGTATTGTTTTTGTTTACTTTGCTATATTATAGTTTGGTTGATTTGTACATGAGAAAAACGTGTCTAACATCAGTTTGGGTTGTCATTTGATGTTCATTGGACAAAAAAGTGATTGACATGTTTTTGAGCCAATCAGATTGTCGGAAGGGAGGGTTTTTGTTTGGGAGATGCTGAGAGAAAGTTGGAGAGATAAGAGAGCAGAGACGATAGAAAGTGACCGAGAGGAAAGACGTGATATATAGTGATTTGTTTGAGTGTTTAAAACGTGAATCTTGCTGTAAACAGAAGTACTGCTCGTATTTCTACATTGAGGAGGTGGATCGTTTTACTTCGTACTGTTTCAAGTAAGTTTGCAGTCTCTGCATGTTTGGCTCGGTCAGAGTTGAACGCGGTGCACGTCGGCATAACTTATGGTATTATTGTGACTGAAACTGCTGTTGTTATCTGCTTTAACCGAGCGGATTTTCATGACAATTACGCGGACCTTCGTTTCTCGGGATCGGGATGTCAGTGGGCATCGTCTGGTAACTTTATGAGCATCTGGTGCTTAAACAGCCATTGAACCTGTTGCACACTGAGACATCGGCACGCACGTGACACTGAGGACCATTTCAATGTGATGAACGTGAATGTGTTTCAACGCACACTAGCTTCCAGATTGAGGTAAACGACCAAAAAGTCTTTTTGTTTGCTCTTCAGAGCGAAGGGGCCAGTTTTGTTTTCCCGGCCACTACGCACTCAAGCTCCGTATCAGGCCTGCAACGGGGTGGGATGTGTTTACTGTGTATGTGTGTGCGCGTGCACGTGTGAAAGAGATTCAAGTGCACTAATAACAAGGTGACCGGTCTTTTCCTTTTCTTTAATTCTAATGTGTTTTGGATACGTTTAAAGATGTAAAGAGTTATTTGGGCTTACAGAAAGTTAAACGAGTTACACGTTCATTTGTAAAGTATAACTTTGAGTAACTGAAGCTTTAAACTGTCTGTTTGGTGTTTATGTGGATAACTTTTGTGACTTAAATCCACTACGGTGATTTAAGATTGATAATCCTGCAGTGATACAGTGAAAAAGTGTTTAGTTGCAGTTAAAAGAAAGACAATCACACAGAATTTTGTTTGATTTATTTTATTTGTTTATTTACATTTCATTTACATTGTCAGATTTTGATATTGATTCATATTTCATTCCATTTCATATTTAATTTCAAGTAAAAAAACTATTCATTTCAAAAGACATTCAATACAGTATATCTGTGTTTAAACGTTGATTTGTGAGTGTGTGTGTTTTTGCAGTTTTGAAGTGAATCACTGGAGGACTAATTAATTAGTAGAAGACAGGATTAAAAGATCATTTAGTATTAAAAGAACCCAGGTCCTTATCGTAAACTCTGGTCTTGTGTAAAGGGGCGGAGGATAGGGGCTACACTACCTTTAGTGGTTCTTTTGCAATCAGCTTTTGAATATGGGTAGGTTTTTGCAAAAACACCATATTTTGAGCAAAAAGCAGAGATAATTCAATTTTTGTGACGGACTTTTCATAGAGATCCCATTCAGAGCGATCTTTAAAACAGACACGGACATGCAGCCGCTTGCCATAGGGCAATACTTCCGGGTTTAAAAAGTTGCGGTTTAAAAACCACCTGGTGGATAATAGCGGTATTGCGGAAAGACGGAAAATCTCGTCATTGGCGGGGAAGCGTTTTCTCTTGGCGGGGAAAGAGTTAACAGCAAAGGATATGTATTCTTTACCGTAATGTTATTCAACCCCCGGTAATCAATGCAAGGTCGCAAGGATCCATCCTTCTTACCAACAAAAAATAACCCCGCCCCCGCTGGAGAAGAGGAAGGACGAATGAACCCCGGTGCTAGAGAATCAGAAAAATATTTCTCCATGGCCTCCATCTCAGGAACAGAAAGAGAGTAAAGTTTGCCTTTAGGCGGAGACGTACCTGCCAGTAAATCTATGGCAGTGTCATAGGGACGGTGTGGAGGTAGAGAAGCGGCCCTGGATTTACTGAACACTCCCTTCAAGTCGTGGTACTCCGCAGGCACATTAGTTAAGTCTATCGTCTCCTCCTGAAACACAGACCCAAAGACAGGTATACATGCAGAGACAAGACAAGACATAATATTACTGTTTTTGGTCACAAAATGTAATTGTAAGAGTTGTTCATGCGTGAATGTATGTGCTTAACTCATTCACCGCCTGCCTTTTTGAGAAAAGTTAACAAAAGTTTCACAAAATTCCTTGCAGGAAAAATTATCTTCTATAAATATATAAACATACAAATTATATCCAAATATAGAACACACCTTCTGCTTTCAAACAAACAATAAACAAACAAACAAACAAAATGGGGAAAAAACGTTTCATTATATATTTACTTTTTCCACTTAATTTAACCACTGAAATATGGATATTTCTCTTCAAAAATACAACATTTTGAGCAAAAAGCTTAAAAAATTGCGTTTTTGTAAAGGAATTTATGTTAGAGATCAGACTCAGAATGACTCAGAAAGGCAGTTAAAATAAATCATTAAATCTTTTTAACTTCCGTTTTTGATAAATTCGGTTTATCTAGTGGATAAAAGCGGTATTACACTTTCACTTTGAAATTCGTCCAGAAAGGCATATTTATTAGTTAAATATTAACTCATAATTGACGAGATAACTCGTCAATGGCGGTGAATGAGTTAAAGTTCAAATATGCGGTCGGTTAATAATGATAGCGTCTATTTAAAAATGTGCTCGGACACTTTCGGACGGAGATGAGCTCCAGAAGACAGGCGCTCAAGCGCTCACACCCCGCCCAGCGCAGCCTCGCCTCAGCAAGCCCAACAGAAATCGACTGCTGGCTCTGATATCTCTGTGGCGTTTAAACGTGATTTAATTCATTTTAATTTCTCATACTTAATAATGAAAGGGTTATGTTTAAAATCATATTTTAGAATTGCACTTAATTGATATCGCTGTTGAGTGATGTTTCGTATCATTTACATTTGTTAACTGGGCTGCCTGCGAATTTCAACTTCAGAGCTGAAGGAGCGGGTGGAGAAATAGTCCCAATATCATAACAATCTTAAATAAAACTTCTAAATATACCCGTGTGTGTACCCATGTGCGCGCGCATGCGCGTGACCCGCTCACGTGTGTGTGTGTGTGTGTGTGTGTGTGTGTGTGTGTGTGTGTGTGTGTGCGTGCGTGTGTGTGTGTGTGTGTGTGTGTGTGTGTATGTTTGTGCACGTGTGTTTTGAATTTAAAATGTCTTACCTCGGAAGGATCTGGATCTCAGGTCATTTCATCTGAGATCAATCCGCACGTAACAGCCGGAATCACTCACTGTTTCCCACAACGACACGAGTCATCAGCGTTTCCTCAAGTTCACGTCAGGTAAGTGGTTGTAAATAAATGTTAATTTTACAATATATTAATATCAGGGGCGTTGCTAGACATAAAGCTCTATTGGGGCACAGGCCCCCCATGTTTTTTTTTGTGATGATTTTTTTTTCTTTTCTTGAAAGCCTGCAGTGTGCAAAATACAAATTTCTTTGCTTAACCCACTATTTCAACATTGCAACATGTACTGGGAAAGACAAACATGTATTTAAAAATATTTAAGTATCATCTTCATCTACTTAACATTATTAACATGTTTGGAGGCATAAAATGTTTGGAAATAATGACAGCAGAGAATTTTTTTTTTTGTACATTTGCATTTTACATAACAATGATTAATAACTTATTTTTTATTTTTAAGTATATTTTTCATTTTATGACTGCTACTAAAAAAATCTATCTTAGTTACTGCTTACTCTTTACGTAATGTCCCAGAGCTAGTGAACTAAATAATAATTTCATATCTAAAAATACAGAACAGAAGGCCTATAACACAGTTTTTGTATTTAAACAATGCAATTGACAGGTTTTCCTGAGATTTTTTCTCTAATGTTTGATACCTGACAGGGTGAAGATGTAGTTTTTCTTACCTCCCTTAAACTCATCTCTCATTTTTGCTTCCCTTTCCCTGCTTTGCACAAAACATTTCTGATGTCCATCACATGCGCCAATAGTGATCGGGTGAAAATAAGATCATTATTATTTAGAAACTTACTTTAGTCTTGTCATGTTTTTATAAACCAACTCAATTGCATGGCGTCACCTGTACTTTGTATGCGGCTGCACATGGCAAAACAGACGCGCACGGACATGAAGTGGTGTGTGGACACGGACATGAATTGGTGCGTGCACGCATTAGTGTGACTGCTGTGTCGCTTTTTCAAACGTGAATTGCGTAGCTACATTGCATATAGATGTGTTTTGCCGTGATTATCTTTGTAAAGAAAAACACTAGTTAACTGCTAAAATTTAAACTTGAGATTTACACAGGGGCACAAAAGATTTACACTGGGGCACGTGCCCCAGTAAAAGGGGTCTAGCGACGCCCCTGATTAATATATTTGGCAAAGACGCAAATACTCAACGTTTTTGTAAAGATATAAGTTATATAAAGGTGTGTTATGTTACTGTATGTTATGTTATGTTGGGCCCTATCTTGCACCCAGCGCAATTGACTTTGTCAGTGACGCATGTATCATTCATATTTTGCACCGGCGAACAGCAGGTTTTTCCCTCCACAGACGCACGTCGGCAAACTAGGGAATGAACTTGCGCTCCCTGGGCGGTTCAGCGCAAAAAAGGAGGCGTGTTCCGGCGCAAACCATCCCTGATGCTATTTTGCAGTTTCAAAAAACAATTGTGCCACTGACCAGAAATTTTTTTTTTAAAGTCAGTGGCGCGTTGCGCGTTGTTTATTATGCTATTTTAAGGGCGCATGCTTGACCATATGTATAGCGTGTTCAACACGCATACACTTTGCATCTAATCTACACAGATGCAACAGTTATTTTTGCAAATCATAAATTGTTACACTTAAAAATATTAATACACGAGATAAGGGGAATCATAGTGGTGAGCATTGTGGTGATAGTTTTTATTTATTGTGTGGTTGCGTTAAAAAATTTGCATGCAAATAACGATTAAAATATTTTCATAAGTTTTTTGTGTGGCTGTATTACGTTTATTTTATGTAAATAATAATTAAAATGTTTTCATAAGAAACCTTAAAGCAACACCAAAGAGTTTTTTTTACCTTAAAATAACGTTTCCAAAAAAGTTTCAGTGGGTTATCCACTCAAAACAGGGTGACTGGCACTTTCACATTCGCTTTGCAGCCCTCTATCGGCCAAAACCGCACTAAAGAAGTTTCCAACCGTCGGGTAGTGGTCCTGTAGTTCGAGTGAAAACTACAAAAACTTGCTTTACGGCAGACCTACAATCCAATCAGAGCCAGCTATGCTGCAGTATTTACGGCAGTGCTAATGAACAATTACGCGTCTAACCTGTAGGGGGAGCAAAGAGCAATAACTCTTTAGTGTTGCTTTAATGTATATGAACTTGATTTGTAAGAGTACTTTGGGGTTGGACCTTCCTTGCGTTTCTTGGGTCCGATTTCAAAGCCCCCAAACCCTTTCAGCGGTGAGGGTGGACGCAGCGATGTCCTCTGCTGGCGTCAGGTCCTGAGGCAGATCCACCTCCCGTTACACGGCGTGCCCGATTTATGCTGGCAAGCTTGGGATTCCCCTGTACAAGGACGTCGGTCTCCTCGGCTGTGAACCGCTCCTGGTGTGCGCCTGGTAAATCCGTCATAATAATAGCAACCCGCCATGGAACTTGCGCCCTTGCGTTTAAAGGGAATGTTGGCTAGCGTTCTGATTGGTTTATTTGACGTTACGCCCAAACCACACCGATGAATAATGAACCTACTTCAGACCAACCCCTTATTGATTTGCGTGCGGCGCAAGAGTTATTTCTCACGCCGGGAAAATAGCAACAGCGCCCAAGATCCGCCCACAAACTCACTTGCGCGTTGCGCTTCGCACTTGCGTTTCAGACCATTAAAATAGGGCCCGTTATGTTATGTGTCCGAGTTAAAGTGGAGCTATTTCAGTTAAGATAGCCTGGATATAGGGTTGGTTTACCGGACAGGGTTTAGGGTCTTAATTATAATTTGGACATTTTTACAAACAAATCTTATAAAATGCAATACTGGCATGCATTTTGAGACAAAACAATAGCACTCATATGTTAAGAGATGTCAGTATTTTAGTCAGTGATAAGCCCTGTCTGAGAAAATCGCCCAATAGTGTTTAATTCAATTACGTGTGATGTCTGAGGGAAATTTGGCAATTTTAGGGAATAAAGTCTTTCACCGTCAAGCTTTATTATATTTAACATGTATTTATTTATGTATGTGTGTGTGTGTGTGTATTTATATTCCTCTGTTTATCAAACCAGAGCGGTGATGATGTGGAGAGAGGCAGCCCAGAGGGATACATGGTGAAAGAAGTTCTCCCAAATGACCCTGCAGATGTTCTGACTGACTTTGGAGTGCTTTTGGAGTGTTTTATGCCTTCTATTTAGAGAAGACTTAATTCTGTATGTTCAGTCTGTATGATAAGTGAATAAAGCTTTTGTTTTTATGTGACTGAAGTTAATTATTTTGTTAACACCAGTATAAATTATTTGATAAATAATTTTTAAAAGTTTATTAAAAAAATTCCAAATAATAAATATTAATTGAAGTAACACATAAAACATTGAGTAAATACTTAAATTTTAATTGACAGAGTCTTTGCTGTAAGTTTTTAAAGATTCAACTGATTAAAAAATTTTAGTTGAATAAACTATAAAGCTAGTTGAGCAAACATACTTTTTTATATTTGAGTCAAGTTTGGGCCAACTAACAAACAACAATCCAGGTAACACTTTGGAGACAGAAATTTAGTGAACGTAAAATTTCTGTGGAACTAGTTACTAAAAAATAATTCATTGAGCCAACAATTTATTTTTTACAGTGTGGAGCTTTAATGATCGTTTCACACTTGTAATTTAGAAGCAGGGTTGTCCCTGAAAATAACCCAGGGTTATGAAACCCTGCTCCGAAGCAGGGTTAGCATCACTTTGCAGGGTTAACCCCGCATTGTGGTGGCAAACGCATGCAGTGTGAAACAAAGTAGGGTTATAATGATATGACTCAATGCTTAGCAACGGACAGCCAATCAGAAACTAAAGTGCACATACCTCATATCACAATCTGTGTACTGAAAACACCTGAATCAGAGTAAAAATGACATCCAAGGAGACTTAAAACTTACCAAGAGAGATATACTTTGTGACCTTTTTTGTCACTGATGCAAAAGTGCGACACAAGCGGTTATTTAAAGCGGCGGCGTGCCAATTTAATTCAGTCAGTTTGACATTGCTTTTTATCCAATCATGACTGTTGACACTACAAATATGCAAATAAAAATGTTATCCCAGGGTTTAGGAATGCACAGTGTGAAACGTCAGCTTACCCACGGTTATCTCTTAACCTCTCCTTAAACAAATAACAAACAATTATTTGTGTGAAACAAATAACCCAGGATTCTGTTAACCTGGGCTTCAGAATAATCCAGGGTTAACTTTTTTCAGTCTTAAAAGGCCTACTGGGGTGGAAGTACACTTTTGAACCTCAAATGTGGTACATATTAGGACCTTTTGTACTGTGCCAATGAGAACTTTTGTATCTTTTTGTTGTAGAAGCATTTCATGGCCCTGAATTTTATGCAATAATGGTGGCCTGAAACAGCAGCGAATGATTAATTGTGATGATTCTGATCACTGGTACGTCAGGCTTGTTTGTAAAAAACACAATCCTTTCTGACTATACAGGTTTATCAACACTTTCAGCTGTGATTGGGATGCTGGATGATGTTGAGTCTTTAAGATATGTTGGTATTGAGGATATGATATTGTCTATGGTGGTAGATTGTCCTGATTGTATATTGTTGAGCACTGTTGAACTTTTCGAGGAGGACATCCCAGAAGTCAAGCTACTGGGTGCTTGAGTCAGCGTTGTGGTCACAGGTTTAGGGGACGGGTCACTCATTTCTCATGGTTGTGAGAACATACAGTGAAGATCTAGCAATTAAAGAGGTGTCAGTAGATGTCTGATATTCTTGAGTGCTGGCAGATGCGTCTAGCCAGTGTTAATTTCGTTGACTAAATATTTTCGTCATTAATTTCGTCACAGATATATTTTTGCGGACGAAAACGAAACAAAAACTAAAAAAGAAGTCACTGATGGAGACTAAAACTATAACTAAATTGATTGACATTATTGTTGTTAGATCTGGACTCCACACCACAGAAAAAAAAAGAACGATCCAGCCCCGGACACCAGATCACGTCAGAAAATATAAGTTTACTTTGTTAAAGTATCTGTCAGATACAAGGCTGATCAATCGTTGCTGGAGAGCATAAACAGAGTCGTGAGACGGAGGTTTAGATTGGACTTCCAGCCTGCACGACCAAACCCCTACAGATGATTCAGAACGCAGCAGCAAGAGTGGTCTTCAATGAGCCAAAGAGGGCGCACGTAACTCCTCTCTTTGTCAAGTTACACTGGCTTCCTATAGCAGCCCGCATCAAATTTAAGGCTCTGCTCCTGGGGCCTCATTTATCAAACGTGCGTACGCACAGAAGTGTGCGTAAAGTGTGCGTAGGAACAGTTTTACGCAAAGTGTGGAATTTATCAAAGCACACCTCTGAGTATGCGTACGCAGAGCATCTAGTGGTAGAATAGCGATATTACACAGGACCCTGTTCCAGTGAGTAAAGAAGTGTCTATTTTTTATCCACAAGCAGGTGTTAAAAATGATTAATGTCAGTATGGAACAGCAAATAAGTATAATGATTTATTTGTGATATGTATCTGTATCTGGAAAAGCTCTACATGTGATTTGTATGAAGTCTCCAACAAATGCTTGACACAGTGCAATGGCTTATCTTGCGTTATTGGAAGACTTGGCAAATAATCCATTCCGCCGGTAGCGCGTTTTCAAAGATCGCGCCAATGATGCTGATTATATATGCTGCTGTCCAAGGTGGAAAGTTGTCTGTCCTCCTCCAGTTGCACTCGTTTCACGTCGGTGTGCTGTGACGCGTTTTTTTGCTGATAATTTAATGTCAAACCACTTTTTTATTTCTGGAAGTGTTCTCTCCTCATATTCAACGGAATTAAACTCACTGGTAACATCCCATGCAGATTTGTTTTCTTTTGTTAGTCATTCCTCCCGCACTAAGTAAACCAAACAGGATCTGTTATTAGGATTTAACCTCATCCACCAGTAACTCAATTTCTGTGTCTGTAAAATTCCTCTTTTTCGCTCTCTTTGTTATTATTGCGATGAGGGAAAAAGCAAAACCACGTGACATATAACGGGAGGTGTTGTCACCATATATGGTTCATTGGAGGCGTTTCGGAATGCAAATGACTATGAACGGGCACGAGCATTGTGCTTAAGAACAAGTGAGATTTATCATCAAGGATTACTTACTGATGTTCGTACGAACACCGTCCGCACGTTTGATAAATCCCGATTTTTTTGTACTTAGGCACATTCTAAATTTCATTCGTAGGTACAAAAATAGAACATTTTCTACGCAATGTTGATAAATGAGGCCCCTGGCCTTTAAAACCACCACTGGGTCAGCACCCCCTTACCTTCGCTTGCTTATAGAGCCTTATGTACCCTCTCGATCACTGCGCTCTGCCACCGAGCGACGGCTTGTGTTACCATCTCAAAAAGGGAAGAAAACACTAACGCGTACCTTCTCAGAAACTGTCCCAAACTGTGGAATGATCTGCCGGTCGTGACACGATCAGCTGACACTGTAGCTGTCTTTAAGACTCGGCTAAAAACCCATCTCTTCCACCTAATTACAGATTTACTATCTTTCTTTAGTTACCCTTCTCTTTATCTCTTTCTCTATTTACCTTCCTCTTTATCTAAAAAAAAATTACTAACAAACCCTTGGCTATGTATATTGTGTTGGACTTGATGAGACTATTTCCAGTGCACTTATGTATTGCTGTTCTTATGTTGCCATAATTGCTTCTATTGTTTACCTCACTTGTAAGTCGCTTTGGACAAAAGCGTCTGCTAAATGACTAAATGTAAATGTAAATGTAGATGATAAAAATAGAACAGAGTTTTATTGATGGACAGCAGTTTCAGTTGCATATGCCTCAATGTTCAAACCTCGTCTACCCCAGGAATACAGCATGCACTGTTATATTACAATTGCTCAGCTGCATCATCCCTTAGACCTTGGGCTTCCATAAACATTCTCTTTATCTATCTTGTTTACACACAGACAGAACAGTTCTATGAAACTTAACCATCAAGAGACATATAAAATATAGAAATACAATGAATGAATGAATGAATGATATAATAACATATAGAAATATAATAATGAATGAATAAAGAAATGAATAATGAATAAAAACAAAAATGAATAAATGAATTAATAAACAATAATGTAATAATAGAAATGATAATAATGACATTGATAATGATAAAATAATATTAAACAATCAAATACAATAATTAAATGTATAAAACGAATGATTATAAAATGATTATGATGATTATGTAAATAAATGATTAAAGATAAAAAACACAATAATAAAAACATTCTGCATGTGAGGATCTAAGGTAGGATCCTTCATTGTCAACGAGTAAAGGACAAGACGAAAATAGACTGTGACGAAAATCCAGTCAGCAGACGGGAGAGATGTGAGGAATGAACAAAAGAACCAATCAGCAAAAACGGAACAGGTTAGACTGCATGAGAAGAGAACCAATCACAGCCTGACTTAATGAGACGTGAGGGAAGGTATTCAATCCCGGGCGGGAAGATGGCATTCGAAGAGACGATGTTTAGAAGAGCTACAAAATGTCCACAGCTGGGAGAAAAAGAAGGGAAGACTTGTGGGCACAAAACAAAGTATAAAGCATGCGGAAGGGTCATTCGTGGCAAGAACACAACCAATTTGAAAAGGCATTTACAGACGAGCCACCCAGACATTTTCTCAAAGGTAAATTCACAGTGATATGCTTTTGTTTTTGAGCTAAACAAAATTTAATTTACCAATTGTTGTAGCATTACATATTATGAACTGAAAAGTCCTGTAAAATAGCCCCTTCTTCAAGTTAGATGAGAGCACAATACGAATACGTAAAATTATGCTACATACATTTGATTAATGCTAATGTTTGGTATATTCCGTAATGTTCTACTTGATGACAATATAAAAAATATTTCTATATTAGTTATGTGAAACGTGACTGTTCACATCCTATCATTATACATACTAATCTAGCAATGCTGTGGTATTTAAACATACAATATTGTTAGAAAAAGGAATACCTTATAAAATCGTGTTACATTTTTTTATCCACCTAGCTGCCAACATATTAAATATTTAATTTTTTCACTCTTTTATTTGCGTTTAGTGCTTTAATATTTACTTGCGCAAATAAAGTGATTGCAATGAATAAATAATATAAACCTATTTAAACTCTTTTCCTTTTTAATTTCACAGTTACAGAAGTCTCCTGATGAAGGCGGTGCACCAAGCACAAAAAAGGCAAAAGTATCCAATCAAAATATTGCAGAAGCACTGTTACGTACTACAAAGTACAAAAGCACTGCCAGAGAACAGCAAGTAAAAGAGGAGGCTATAGCAAAATAGATTGGGAGAACAGGGTTACCACTCACTACAGTAGAAGATGAGGACTTTATTCTCATGATAGAAACATTTGATAAAAAGCTGACAGTGCCAAAGAAAACAAAGATAAGCAATCTGATTGAAAAACACTATGAGGAAGAAATGACAAAGTTTAAAGCAGCACGATGTAGTTACCATGTAAAAATGACTTACAGCTCCCCCATGTGGTTGAAAAGCGCTACAGTGCCTGGTATCAGACACTATTCTGCAGGCAGGGGGATGGGCGGGGCGGTGTGCTCTACCCTCCACCGCCACTTTCAGAGTGTGCTTGTAGAAGCTAGGAGGCTGCTCAGGTTGCAGCAACAGTACAATTTGTCCAGTTTAAAGTTGTTCTATCACTGAAATAATTTTAGAGACATTATTAAAAGGTAGAAAAACTACATAGTGTTACTTTAAGAAACGACTGTGTGGTGCTCGTAAAGTGTCATTTGGAATGTGAAGTGAAGTGAGTATTTGCCAATGTATGGTAACCCATACTTGGAATGTGACCTCTGCATTTAACACATCCAGTGAATAGTGAACACACGCACTGCAAGTTAGGGTTAGGGTTAGTCTCAGTTTGTGATGGGGCAGCTTATGATGTCTCAGTTTTTGATGGGGCAGCTGATGATGTCTCAGTTTTTGATGGGGCAGCTGATGATGTCTCAGTTTCTGATGGGGCAGCTGATGATGTCTCAGTTTTTGATGGGGCAGCTGATGATGTCTCAGTTTGTGATGGGGCATTTGATGATGTCTCAGTTTGTGATGGGGCAGCTGATGATGTCTCAGTTTGTGATGAGGCAGCTGATGATGTCTCAGTTCGTGATGGGGCAGCTGAAGATGTCTCAGTTCGTTATGGGGCAGCTGATGATGTCTCAGTTTGTGATGGGGCAGCTGATGTCGTCTCAGTTTGTGATGGGGCAGCTGATGTCGTCTCAGTTTGTGATGGGGCAGCTGATGATGTCTCAGTTTGTGATGGGGCAGCTGATGATGTCTCAGTTCGTGATGGGGCAGCTGAAGATGTCTCAGTTCGTTATGGGGCAGCTGATGATGTCTCAGTTTGTGATGGGGCAGCTGATGTCGTCTCAGTTTGTGATGGGGCAGCTGATGTCGTCTCAGTTTGTGATGGGGCAGCTGATGATGTCTCAGTTTGTGATGGGGCAGCTGATGATGTCTCAGTTTGTGATGGGGCAGCTGATGAATTCTTTGTTTGTGATGGGGAAGCTGATGATGTCTCAGTTCGTGATGGGACAGCTGAAGATGTCTCAGTTCGTGATGGGGCAGCTGATGATGTCTCAGTTCGTGATGGGGCAGCTGATGATGTCTCAGTTTGTGATGGGGCAGCTGATGATGTCTCAGTTTGTGATGGGGCAGCTGATGATGTCTCAGTTCGTGATGGGGCAGCTGATGATGTCTCAGTTTGTGATGGGGTAGTTAATATTGTTTTATTTTGTGAAGGGTTAATTGATGATGTTTCAGTTTGTGGTGGGGCAGCTGATGACATCACAGTGACACTTCTGTTGGTTCCAGCATCTTGTTTAGTAGATGTTGTAGAATATTCTGTGGTTCTTAGTGTGTCTAATGCTCCACTGGTTGTCTCAGAGATATTACTAACTGAGACTTGATTTTGATTTGATGGTGTTTGAACAGTCAAAAGCGAAGGCTCTGAGGTCACAGCTGATGTTAAAAACTGTTGAGAGCTTGAGGGAGAAGCAGTCTGGCAGTAGAAAATAACAAATAAAAGATTGCTGCAAAATAAAACACAGAAACTATGAAGAAACAATTAAGTCAAGTTGAGCTCATTATTGTTCTTAAAGCCATGATTGGATCTTAAAACAGTCCTTAAAGTGTGATCTTAAATAAAATAAAAATGGTCTAAAATTACTTTTGCTAATAAATGATATAAAGTGTGCCTATGTATGAATTAATTTACAAAACTAAAATGTTTCTTTTTCTTTTGCTTATAGCTGCAATCCATAACGTTTTTGTTAAAAATCAGCAAATCTAAACAATCTGCTATTAAGTAAATAAAACCTAAACTGTCTTTGAACTTTACCATGAATTACAACCATAAGCTTATAATAATGATTTACACTGTCAGCTGTCAGGAAATGTCAGTTTGACTTCATTTTACTTCAACCTACATAAAAAGATTGGTAACACTTTAGTATGGGGAACACTTATTGATTATTAATTATGACTTTTGCCTTAGTAAACTCCCAATTTACTGCTAATTAATAGCTAATAAGGTAGTTGTTGTAGACGTTAGGTTTAGGTATTGGATTGGGTTAATGGATGTAAAATATGGTCATGCAGAACAAGGCATTAATATGCCCTTTATAAGCACTAATAAACCGCTAATATGTAAGCTAATAAGACACTAGTTAAAAGTGAGAAATTAAGATTTGTTAAGGATCTTCTGTACCGACTACAGGATCGTGCTGACTGTTCCAGATCGCTAGAATTCTCTTTGTGCTTCCCGGAGATCAACATTTTCACAGCACTGAACCTGACTCTTTTCCCATTGTAGCACAGAAAAGCCTGAAATGTGGCTGATGGGCCACCACTGGACTGCTCATATAACCACACAGAACGTAAATATAACACAACCAAATCTTTCATGAAACCATGGCATTGGTCTATTCTATTAGTAACTATTTACCATAGACGCTTCTAAATGTTGCAAAACTAATTTCTTTATTAGATAATTCTTTGATTATTTGGGTTTATAGAAATAAGGTTTTCATCTTATAAGAAACAGAAAACATTTTGCCATAAATTCAACTTCAGTTTTCTATTCTTTGCATTTTAGATTCTATTCTTTAGTATTTTAGTATCATTTAGTAGTGTTTTAGTTTTCTTGTTTATCTTTTGTTAATAAATTCCATTTTATTACCACTGCGTCTTCCTTATGTTGAAAATAGACACTTTTACTGTTTGTACACAATGATGACGTGGCAGAGTATGCGCATGCATTTTGGCAACGGAAGTATGGCAAGAATCAGCAGAGAAGCAACACAGACAGAGAAAGTTATTATAAAAAATGACTTTATCAACTTTTTCAACACAGCTTTAGACTTTAGCAGATGGCCAAATATAAAGTGGCCAGATACATATATACGTATATTAGTATATTATATTAGCAGTGCTGGGCAGTAGCTTCACTATAAGTAGCGAAGCTAGTAGTTTAACTACATTTTTCAGTAGCTTGGTGGTAGCTTAGATGCTTTCTAAATCAAATAGCTTTTCAGTAGCTAAGCTCTTTTTTTGACCAAGGAGTGAGCTTCCACACAAGCTACAATTTTCCAAACATTTCTGAAGTCGTCCTGAATTTGAGAATAAGCGCGTCATTTTGAATCGACACAGGACGTCGTTTGTTCCATATTTTTCAAGTTGTGCAGCCTTCATTCATACAAAACATTACCACTCGCATTCTGTGAAGACTCGTGCTCTACCTCTGATTGGGTTATGTCACCAAGCCAAGCTAATATAAAAACATGTAATAAATATTACAATTGAAACTATTAATATAGTGTGCTTTGGCAGGCACCTCACAGACTCTGTGCAGGCTACCTGCTGCCCGTGGGCACCACGTTTGGAGACCCCTGTGTTAAGATATGTCAGGGCCAGGGGTTTTTAAATTAAGGCAGCTCAAAGATGCATTTTATTCTGGGATAAGACCTGTCCAGCAAACCGCCCCATAATGTGAAGTACCTAGGCCTACTTATGCTTGTATAGCCTATAATTACCAAAATGATAAATTGAAACTGAATAAATAATAACATAATAAAACTGGTTAAAAATAAAAAAGTAGCTTGGATGTAGCAAGCTACTATTGATGTAGCTTAGCTTGCTACATTTCCCAGGGGGGTAGCTTCAGTGTAGTGAAGCTTCATTTAATGTTTTTCACCCCGGGGAGGCAGCCTTTTTGGGCTTTACTTAGCTTCCTCTTCTATACGTTGCTTTAGTAATACGTGCACTTATAATATTGAGTCATAGCCGCAGCAAATTTAACTGCTCATGCTATCATGTATTTTGTTGTGCTATCTGTTGTTTTTCTGTGCTTTTCACTGTTTCTATTTATGTAAAGCTGCTTTGAAACATTTGACTTTTGTGAAAAGCGCTATATAAATAAAATTGAATTGAATTGATTTAAAGTAACTGGTAGCTTAGCTCACTACATTTTCCAAGTAGCTTGCCCAGCACTGTATATTAGTGCAACCAAAGGCAACAACCAGACATTTTGATGCTGGGAAACCGTTTTAATAAACTTTCTGAGTTGCTAACATGTTAGAACCACTGGGGAACAACACCACTTCCATTGCCAAAATGCGTGCGCAGGCTATTTGATCATGTGAGCTGTAAAGGGGTCTATACAGTTAGAGGGTTCTACAAGCTGGTCCGAATCTCACAAAATCCTTCAGATAAATTAGAGGACCCACTCTCTATAATTGACATGTTTTCTTATTTGTTGAATTATTTATTTCGATTATTCTTATTGTTAAAGTGAAATTCTTTATCTGGTGCTCTGAAGAAGAGGAGGAGGTGTCATGATCCTGCCTGTCTGTCATAGTTATTCATGGTCATGTGGCAGGATCGTGGCGGTACCCATGTTTTGTGTTGTAGCACATGGCCTTTTGTGTAGTGTGCTGCAGTGTCTTGTCTCTGGCCCCGCCCCCTTGTTTCCTTGTTAGTTATTCATTATTGGTTAACTCCCCGCACCTGAACTTCCCTCGTTATCTTGTTTAGTTTTCCCTATTTAAGGCCCCAGTGTTTCTTGTCCTGTGCTGAATCGTTTTGTATCTTTTGGATGTTTGGTGTCTTTGACATAGTCAATTCAAGTCAAGTCTGTCCTGTGAAGTTTGGTCTTAGTGTGTCCTCAGTCTTAGTCTTGTGAATGTTTTGTCTTTTGCCCCCACGTGGGCTCTTTTGTTAATAAACCCTTTTGAGTTCACATTCCCTGCACTTGGGTCCCGTTCCTCTCCGTGAGTCATGACAGGAGGGAGGGGTCATCTGACACACAAACGCACACACACACTTGAGGTGCAAACTTAAGTGCCCTCTGTATGACATACTAACCAATGGTTGCCCATGTAAAATCACTAAATTAATTTGTGCCCATTTCAAAATCACTACAGAGACTACTGACATTAGCTGATCCTAAGAACTAGGTTAATACATGTATAAAGTTTGGAATGGATTATTGTTAAAGGAACACGCCCACATTTTGGGAATTTAGCTTATTCACCGTATCCCCCAGAGTTAGATAAGTCCATACATACCTCTCTCATCTCCGTGCGTGCTGTAACTCTGTCTGACGCAGCCCCCGCTAGCTTAGCTGAGCACAAAGACTGGAAATGCATGGCTCCAGCTAGTATACTGCTCCCAATAAGTGACAAAATAACGCGATCATTTTCCTATTTATGTGTTGTGATTTGTATAGTCAAACCGTGTACAAATAACAAGGTGATATGAGACACAGCGATCTTTTAACAGTATACATACTGAGAACTATATTCTCTGAAGACGAAGCACTGCCGCATGGGCGGAGTGATTTGCACAACTCTGACCGAACTCTCTGCTCCTCACCAGGGGCTTCTCGTGTGCTGCGAGCAGATCACTCCGCCCATGCGGCAGTGCTTCGTCTGCAGAGAATATAGTTCTCAGTAGGGATGTCCCGATCAGGTTTTTTTGCCCTCGAGTCTGAGTCCGAGTCATCTGATTTTGAGTATCTGCCGATACCGAGTCCCGATCCGATACTTTTATAATACATTAAAAAAAAGAATAAAGAAGAGCGAAAAAACAGAACCAGTCCAGGATGTTCCTTATGTCATGCCGCACGCATTGCTGTTTCTGTGTGGAGTCAAAAGAGTCTAACTCTGTGCCAGCGCATAACTACAGATGTGTTAAAAAATAATGAATATATACTATATATGTTCAGGGGTTAAATTGGGGTTTGTTTTGTGGGGAGGCTCTGTTGGGAGGGAGGGTTCGAGGGGTAACATGTTTAATCCTGATGACAGCAAAGCCACTGGGTGTGTTTCAATGACATTTTGTATCTCTGATAGGATTTTATAAGTTTCAGTTTTAAAGCTGTGCCACATGTTGACCCAAACTTTAAAACCTGAATTTTAAATTATGCAAATCTATGAGTCTGACACCCTATATGCATTTGGTGCACATGTCATTATGCACAATTGATCAAACTTTGAATGAAGTTATAAGACTTAACCTCCTTGACTCATTCTAGGCATAAGATAGGCTACCCAAAAAGACTCAATTAACAAGAAAAACAACATACTGATTCAGAAATATATCTTATAAATTAGCCATAGAGATTCCCTAAGCTGGTTAGCAGTTAGTTATAAAATACCTATAGTTAGGTCGTGATTCATTTGTATAATCAAAATACATTATTTTATTAAACTATACAATCAGTTGTATACAGTTATCTAGTTAACATTTTGTAATGAGATGAGTGACATGGCTATACATACTTTAATACTTTGTTTCTAGACTTATATTAAGTTTTTTCGACATGGGCACCATTCTTACCTCTCTTTCTCTCTCTCTCTCTCTCTCTCTCTCATCTCTACAGTAATGTCAAATGATCCTGCGCGAATGCGCGTTCTTGAGGTTCTAAGTGAGACGCGGAACTGCGTCTGAGCACATGTTGACAATAACGATCAACGCGTCGTTTAAATGAGCGGTAAAAACGCGGTTTTGTCGTGGGTTCCTTGCACGCACGAGTGTGAAGCCTATGAATGAAAGCACGTCAATAGGCTTGTTCGACTCCATGCGGCGCCACAACAATCGACAGCCGGGTGACGTCAAACTACCCCGAGAGTGATCCGCGAAATCATACGGAGGAGTTTGCTTTTAAATCGTTCTCGCGGAACTTTGACATCATGCAGCACCACAAGAACCGGCAGCCGGATGAAGTCGAACAAGCCTATTCTCTTCAGTTCACACGCACCAGCGCAGCGCGTACACTGGCGCGGAGCAGAGCGAGAACTTAATGGATTTTAAACCCTGCATATGTATCCGAGTCCTGATCGGGAGGTAACGTCCGATTCCGATCGAGTCTGAAACCACGTGATCGGGGCCGATTTCCGATCACGTGATCGGATCGGGACATCCCTAGTTCTCAGTATGTATACTGTTAAAAGATCGCTGTGTCTCATATCACCTTGTTATTTGTACACGGTTTGACTATACAAATCACAACACATAAATAGGAAAATGATCGCGTTATTTTGTCACTTATTGGGAGCAGTATACTAGCTGGAGCCATGCATTTCCAGTCTTTGTGCTAAGCTAAGCTAGCGGGGGCTGCGTCAGACAGAGTTACAGCACGCACGGAGATGAGAGAGGTATGTATGGACTTATCTAACTCTGGGGGATACGGTGAATAAGCTAAATTCCAAAAATGTGGGCGTGTTCCTTTAAAATAAGAAATTAATTTTAACAGCTTCATGTTACTTCATATACTTCATTCTTAAACTACATTTAAACACTGCCACACTTTGTTGCTCTTTTCTCTCAGATGGGGTAGGTCCTAACACCCCTTTGAATTTGGCCTGCAATGTTTTGACCATAAATTTAATATTTTGATAGTATAATCTGATCTGAGGGGGACATTAAGTCAAATCAATGTGAGACTTGCCGTCACTTTTGGCCCATACTGTAGATTTGAATGGCATAACTTAACCCAAAAGAGCAAAACCATAGTATTACATCTCATGTTTATCCTCAGTGTTTCAACAGATGTCCTGACTGTGTCCTGTTAGAGTAGAGTTGAATATAGTTAGTTAAAAACAGTTGTTCCTATCTCTCAAACTATTTATAAATGAAGGGTTCTTTACTCTCTAGATAAATCATTTCTCTTCTGTCTAGCGCTCGTAAAGCGCAATAGTGACTATGCCGGGGAAATAGTAGTGACTTTTCTAAATATGGCAAATAATCTAATATAACTGACATGCAAAGTTTTTCTCTTAAAACAAATTACAATGAAAAACACAACACAACATAATACAGTCAGTGTCATTCTTCAGCATAAGATTAAAGCGACACCGAATCAGAGCACACCTGTCAGTCACAAGATCTGCTTGTGATTGGAAAACACTCTTGTAGACATGGAAGAAATATGTGCCTGGCTGTTTGTGATATCAATTACAGCTGAATGATTTTTCTGAATGACGCTGGATGAACAGGGACTCGTATGTGACTATCACAAACCGTTCTTCATCACTCAGGACATGCATATACCGGATCATTTGATCTTCATTTCCTTTATCTTGTGGAGTATGTATGCAAACATACAGTATGCTTTGTAAAATAGCAGTACAGAATAAAAAAACGAAATGCTTGTTAATTGATTCCTCCTGCTAATCTAAAATGATTAACATCTTTCAGATTCCATTATCCATGTAAACGAGCACAACTGTACATACATACAGTGGTGTGGAAAAGTATTGGCCCCCATGTTTTTTCATATTTGTCACACTTTAATGTTTCAGCTCACCAAACCACTATAAATATTAGTCAAGGATAACACAAGTAAACGCAACATGCAGTTTGTAAATGAAGGTTTTATTATGAAGGAAAAACAAAATCTAAACCCACATGGCCCTTTGTAAAAAAGTGTTTGCCCCCTAAACCTGATAACTGGTTGGGCTGCCCTTAGCAGCAACAACTGCATTCAAGTGTTTGCGATAACTACAAAAAGTGACAGCGCTGTGGAGGAATTTTGGTCCACTTATCTTTACAGAATTGTTGTAATTCAGCCACATTGGATGGTTTGAAAGCATGAACCGCCTTTTTAAGGTCATGCCACAGGATTTAGGTCAGGACTTTTTGACTAGGCCACTCCAAAGTCTTCATTTTGTTTTTCTTCAGCCATTCAGCAGTGGACTTACTGAATTTTTCAATTCAATTCAATTTTATTTATATAGCGCTTTTCACAAAAGTCAATTGTTTCAAAGCAGCTTTACATAAATAGAAGCAGTGAAAAGCAAAGAAAAACGACAGATAGCACAACAAAATTCAAAATAAATTTGCTGCGGCTATGACTCAATATTATAAGTGCACGTATTACTAAAGCAACGTCTAGAAGAGGAAGCTAGGTAAAGCCCAAAAAGGCTGCCTCCCCGGGGTGAAAAACCCCCTAGGAGAAAAAAAAACCCCGGGCTTTTATCCGAGGAAATATAAGCCCTAGGAGGGAAAAACCCTTGGGAGAACGGATAAGGAGATTTAGCGGAGATTAAGCGGTTCTGCCGGTGATCGTTGGTCAGGCATCAGCTGGGCATCACGTTGAAGGACGGCCAGTAGATCAGAGGTGTGCCGACTTTCACATCTACCGGGACTGGGTCTGTTTGTCTCGTTGTCCTCGGGTCGAGGACGAGACAGGGAGAGAAAAACAAAATCGTATTAGCGTAGCGGCCGTTCATATGTATTGAAGTGTCACACAGTGATGTGGTTTAACTCAGCTTAGTTCCAGACAGACTAACTATTGCGGCATAATTATATTATCCACAGTTGAGGATTTAGCAAATTGGGGGCCCAATGTGAGGGTATATATGGTAAATAAGGGTCAACTTCCGATCTTTAAGAGAAAATGAAACCTGACGACCCGTTTGACTAAGGCCTAAAGCCCCACTGTTGTCGTTAATGCAGGTTCAGTGGCAAACGGGTATGTATGGCATACTATTCACAAGACACACGAAAGCGCGAAAAAAGCAACCCGACCATACATACCAACCCGTTTGACTAAGGCTAGATGCCCCACTGTCGTCGTTAATGCAGGTTCAGTGGCATATGGGTCTGTATGGCATACTATTCATAAGACTTACGATAGCGCCAAAATCGCAACCCCACCATACGTGCCAACCCGTTTGACTAAGGCTGGAGGCCCCACTGTCGTCTTTAATGCAGGTTCAGTGGCAAACGGGTATGTATGGCATACTATTCACAAGACACATGAAAGTGCAAAAAACGCAACCCGACCATACATACCAACCCGTTTGACTAAGGCTGAAGGCCCCACTGTCGTCGTTAATGCAGGTTCAGTGGCAAACGGGTCTGTATGGCATACTATTCCTAAGACTTACGATAGCGCCAAAATCGCAACCCGACCATACATACCAACCCGTTTGACTAAGGCTGGAGGCCCCACTGTCGTCGTTAATGCAGGTTCAGTGGCAAACGGGTATGTATGGCATACTATTCACAAGACACACGAAAGCGTGAAAAACGCAACCCGACCATACATACCAACCCGTTTGACTAAGGCTGGAGGCCCCACTGTCGTCGTTAATGCAGGTTCAGTGGCAAACGGGCCTGTATGGCATACTATTCCTAAGACTTATGATAGCGCCAAAATCGCAACCCCACCATACGTGCCAACCCGTTTGACTAAGGCTGGAGGCCCCACTGTCGTCGTTAATGCAGGTTCAGTGGCAAACGGGTATGTATGGCATACTATTCACAAGACACACGAAAGCGCGAAAAACGCAACCCGACCATACATACCAACCCGTTTGACTAAGGCTGGAGACCCCACTGTCGTCGTTAATGCAGGTTCAGTGGCAAACGGGTATGTATGGCATACTATTCACAAGACACACGAAAGCGCAAAAAATGCAACCCGACCATACATACCAACCCGTTTGACTAAGGCTGGAGGCCCGACTGTCGTCGTTAATGCAGGTTCAGTGGCAAACGGGTATGTATGGCATACTATTCACAAGACACATGAAAGCGCAAAAAACGCAACCCGACCATACATACCAACCCGTTTGACTAAGGCTGGAGGCCCCACTGTCGTTGTTAATGCAGGTTCAGTGGCAAACGGGTATGTATGGCATACTATTCACAAGATACACGAATGCGCGAAAAACGCAACCTGACCATACATACCAACCCGTTTGACTAAGGCTGGAGGCCCCACTGTCGTCGTTAATGCAGGTTTAGTGGCAAACGGGTCTGTATGGCATACTATTCCTAAGACTTACGATAGCGCCAAAATCGCAACCCCACCATACGTGCCAACCCGTTTGACTAAGGCTGGAGGCCCCACTGTCATCGTTAATGCAGGTTCAGTGGCAAACGGGTATGTATGGCATACTATTCACAAGACACACGAAAGCGCGAAAAACGCAACCCGACCATACATACCAACCCGTTTGACTAAGGCTGGAGGCCCCACTGTCGTCGTTAATGCAGGTTCAGTGGCAAACGGGTATGTATGGCATACTATTCACAAGACACATGAAAGCGCAAAAAACGCAACCCGACCATACATACCAACCCGTTTGACTAAGGCCGGAAGCCCCACTGTCGTTGTTAATGCAGGTTCAGTGGCAAACGGGTATGTATGGCATACTATTCACAAGATACACGAATGCGCGAAAAACGCAACCCGACCATACATACCAACCCGTTTGACTAAGGCTGGAGGCCCCACTGTCGTCGTTAATGCAGGTTCAGTGGCAAACGGGTCTGTATGGCATAGTATTCACAAGACTTACGATAGCGCCAAAATCGCAACCCGACCATACGTGCCAACCCGTTTGACTAAGGCTGGAGGCCCCACTGTCGTCGTTAATGCAGGTTCAGTGGCAAACGGGTCGGTATGGCATACTATTCACAGACACACGAAAGCACCAAAATCGCAACCCAACCATACGTGCCAAACCGTTTGACTAAGGCCGGAAGCCCCACTGTCGTCGTTAATGCAGGTTCAGTGGCAAACGGTGGCAAACTATTTAATGCAATTCATTTTAAGTGTTCATGCAGAAAAGGTTTTTATTTATTTATTTGGTTGGTCTGTGTTATGACCGTGAGTGCTTTGTTCCGTGAAAATAACTATTGCGAGTTAAGAACCTTTACTAGACAAATTATGCGAATGCTTTGTTGAAGAGAAAAGTTTTAAGTCTAGATTTAAAATGATCGACTGTGTCTGATTCTCGGACATCGGTTGGTAAATCATTCCAGAGCTTAGGGGCTAAGTAGGAAAAGGATCTTCCACTTTTAGACACTTTTGATAGTCTAGGGATAATCAATAGACCAGAATTTTGCGACCGTAGTGTGCGTGATGGATTGTATTCTGATAGTAATTCTCTAAGATATGAGGGTGCTAAGCCATTTAAAGCTTTGTAGGTGATTAGTGATATTTTAAATTGGATGCGATATTTAACTGGTAGCCAGTGTAAAGATGCCAGAATTGGGCTTATGTGGTCATACTTCTTAGATCGAGTAAGTACCCTTGCAGAAGCGTTTTGAACTAGCTGAAGCTTGTTGACCTGATTTGAATGGCATCCCCCGAGTAGCGAGTTACAATAGTCTATTCTAGAGGTCATAAAAGCATGAATAAGCTTCTCTGCGTCAGATGTAGACAGTATATGGCGTATTTTTGAGATATTTCTAAGATGGAAGAATGCTGTGCGGCAGACGTTGGCGATATGACTATCAAAGGATAAGTTGCTGTCGAACATCACACCTAAGTTCCTAACCGTGGAAGATGGCACCACAGTACAGCCATCTATGTGCAATTTGTAATCTGACATATTATGTTTGTAGCGATTTGGTTCAATAATAAGTACCTCTGTCTTATTGGAGTTGAGCTTAAGAAAGTTATGTGCCATCCAGTCACTAACATCGCTAATGCAGTCTTTTAGCTTAGAAAACGTGTGTGTTTCGCTGGGATGTGAGGAGATGTAAAGCTGGGTATCATCCGCATAGCAGTGAAAACTTATGTTATGTTTCCTGATAATGTCTCCTAGGGGTAACATGTATAACAAGAACAGGATAGGACCTAAAACTGATCCCTGCGGTACACCGTATTTAACCAGGGAGTGATATGACTCTTCCTCATTTACATAAACAAAGTGATAGCGATTGGTTAGATATTACCTAAACCAGGCTAGCGCCTGACCACTGATACCAACATAGTTTTCTAGTCTATTGAGTAAGATTGTGTGATCTATTGTGTCAAAGGCTGCACTAAGGTCTAGTAATATAAGAATTGAGATTTCACCACGATCGGATGTTAATAGGAGGTCATTTGTAACTCTAAGCAACGCTGTCTCTGTGCTATGGTGGGGCCTGAATCCTGATTGGAACTTTTCATATGTACTATTATTTGTCAAGAATGTGCGTAACTGGCTTGCCACTACCTTTTCTAATATTTTCGAAAGAAAATGGAGATTTGAGATTGGTCTAAAGTTATTAAGTTCTCCTTGGTCAAGCTGTGGTTTTTTACTCAGCGGTTTAATAACTGCTAGTTTGAAAGCTGTTGGAACGTATCCTATTTCTAGCGATGAGTTAAAGATATTTAGTACCGGGGTTGACACTACAGGGAATACCTCTTTAAGTAGTTTTGTGGGAACGGGGTCTAATATACAGGACAATGATTTGGATGATGTGACTAGTTAGAGAGCTCATCTATTGTAGTAGGTTTGGTAACACTTTATTTCGATAGTCCACTTTAGACATTTTACTAATTATAAGTAACTTTGCAACTACATATCAACTACCAATCTTTAGAGAATTAGTAGACTGTCTGCTTAATATCTACCAACACTTTATTGTGATGATATCTCAACAGACATTCAACTGACTATAAGTATCTTTTCAGGTGCATGTCAACTTATTCCACTAACCCAAACCTCTTCCCTAACCAGAACCCTTACAGCAGGGGTCTCAAACTCAAATTGGCTTGGGGCCATTTCCTGTGATGGACATTTAATAGGAGGGCCGCAGAGCTATTTTAAGGTTAAAAGCAGTGTTTTTTATCTTTTAAATATACATTATTTTATATAAGTAAATCATTTCTTAACCTTCTCTTTAATAACTAAGGCCTATTAAAACCTTGCACTAAACTAACAAATAACATTTCTGTATACATTCATAAACTAAATTACCATCAGTAAGTGTTTGTGTTTTGATTTATTTTGGATTGTTTACAGTCATAGTATTGACTTTATTATGTTCCGTTTTTGTTATTCCACAGTTTTAATGAATTTGCTATTATATGTGGAAAAATATGAATAAGTGAAAGTGATCCTAAAACTTTTGAATGGGTAGTCAATGTTACATAAGCTAGTTAAACAGAAAAAAATATAATACTGCTAGGTGTAATTGCATAGCAAGCTACATAATAATATATTAGACTTTATTAATATATAGCAGTATACATACTTTTATCCTCTGTATGTTTCTCCTCATCTTTCCTCTTTTAACCTGGGCACTTTGATGGCAATTTTTCTTATCTGTAGTTTATATGTTGCATTACATCTACGGCTCTGCCTCATATTATGTGGTGTCTCCGTTAGAAGCTGTGACTTGTTGATGTGAGCCCCACCGCAGCTCTTCTCTGAGTAACAGCTGATATTCACCCGGAAGTAACAAATCTTCTCAGGACAAACACTACAAAGTCCTGACCAGATTAACTGATCGCATGGTGACAATGATATGATTGACGCGAGGTTCAGATGAGGAATTAAAGTCCGATCACGCATTCCGTTATCCTCGCAATCACGGAGTGCGCGAGGCTCAAGGCTGCGTAGCAACGGGTGATGTGCCCCACGCCACGGAACGCAACTTCCGCTCCCGAGCAGTAAGAAACACCTTGACTCGTTTTAACGTGCGTTGTTAGACGCGAAATGTGAACGAACCCTTAAACGTTTTATTTAAAATGAAATGTATATGAAACAAAGTGAATAAAAATCTTTCTGCGGGCCAAATTATGTTATATTGTTGAAAGGTGCAAATGGCCCGCGGGCCGGGAGTTTGAGACCACTGCCTTACAGTCTACTAATACTCTAATGACAGTTAGTTGACGTATAGTTGCAAATTATTGAAAGGTAGTTGGCATGTAGTTGCAAAGTTATTTATAGTTAGTAGAATGTCTAAAGTGGACTATCAAAATAAAGTGTAACCGTAGGTTTAAATGAATCAAGATGTTCGTATGGTAGTCTAGTGTTAAGTGAACTTATGGGTAGAGTGGTGGCTGCCTGGGTAGCTACGATGTTTTCCCTAATAGCCAAAATTTTGTTAGAAAAGAAGTTCATGAAGTCGTTACTATTGTGTTGAAGTTTACTATTGGTTTCTGTTTGTTCTTTATTTCTAGTCAGTTTCGCAACTGTGCTAAAGAGGAAACGAGGGTTATTATGATTCTCATTTATAAGCTTGCTAAGATATGTAGATCTGGCGGTTTTAATAGCCTGTCTGTAGTGTTTAACACTCTGTTTCCATGCTGCGCGCCATACTTCTAACTTTGTGCTTCTATAATTTCTTTCCATTTTTCTAGCTGCCTTTTTAAGGGCTGCGGTGTGATGGTCATACCATGGAGCTGGCGGTTTTTCTTGAAATCTCTTTTTTCGAATGGGAGCAACGGCATCCAATGTGTTAGAACAGACATTGTTTAGGTTTTCTATTTCAATATCTAGATCGTCACAGTTATCTGCTACATGTTTCATTTGGGACAGGTCTGGAAGAGTGCTAATAAAGCTATCTTTAGTGGTGGAAATTATTGTTCTGGCTAGTCGGTAGCATGTTGTAGATTGAGTGATCCTATCTAGAAGTACAGTGTATGACACAAGGTAATGGTCAGAAACTGCATCACTCTGAGGTGATATTTCGACGTCATTAATATTGAGTCCGAGTGACAGAATTAAGTCTAATGTGTGCTTACGAGTATGCGTTGGCCCTGTCACGTTTTGTCTAATATTGAGAGAATTTACAACATCTATAAACGCACGTCCTGCGTCTTTTGGGTTATCCACATGGACATTAAAATCACCAACAATAAGAGCTTTATCTACAGTGACTACAAGCTCAGATAGGAAATCTGCTATTTCTTTAAGGAAATCTGCATGGTGGCCCGGTGGTCTATAGATTGTCGCTAAGGCAAAAGAAAGCTGTTTGTGGTTACGATCAGTTATTTCCATATTTAACAACATTAGTTCAAATGATTTAAATTTTTGCTCAGATTTTTGGTTTACTTTAAAAATTGTGTTGTATATTGTAGCTACACCACCCCCTCTCCCCTTTAATCGAGGTTCGTGTTTATAATAATAGTCTTGTGGGGTGGATTCATTTAAACTAATGTAGTCGTCTGCTTTAAGCCAGGTTTCTGTTAAACAGAGTGCATCTTAGTTTTGGTCTGTAATTATTTCATTGACAATAGGTTCTTTGTGCATGTAAACCTCTCTATGCTAACAGCAGAAGCTAAACTATACATGTGGCAAGTAGTACATGTTCGATAACAAGCGGAGTCTTACCGCTTTCATGCTGGGCGATGGCGTCTTCATTTACCCGAACGCGGTCCTCGGAGCTGCATCGCGTGGGGTGTTCGGTTGTGACACGCCTCGGTTGCCTGCGAACGTCTGGGGCCAGGGTGATGTGGGGCTTGCTGAATCTGCGAAGGCCGGGCAGCGGTTCCTCCACAGCTTCCCGATCGCTTTCATGTTGGGCGATGGCGTCTCCATTCAGTCGTTCACGGTCCGTGAAGCTGCATCGCGTGGAATGCTCGTTTGTTGCGCGCCTCGTTCGCTTGTGGACGTCGGAAGGCAGGGTGAAGTGGGCGCTGTACCTTGCGTTGGATCTGCTAAAACCGGGTAACAACTCCTCCACAGCTTCCCGCTCAGGTGAGGACAGGTCAGAAAAGCATATATCAGATGAATCCGCCATTAGATTGGAAAATGCTAGCTTCAGCCTCCACCGTTTGTGGATGCTAGCGGGCTATATGCTAACACTGGGTGTTTATTAGTGATAAATAGTTTCACGTGGTAGTACTGCTCAATAATCGTCACGGTAAATCACTGAATCACTGTCCTGTTGCAGAACTCAAGTTACCTTCAGCTTGAGGTCACAAACAGATGGCCGGACATTGTCCTTCAAGATTTTAGGTGGACAGCAGAATTCATGGTTCCATTTATAATGGCAAGAGTTGCAGGTCCTGAAGCAGCAAAGCAGCCCCAGACCATCACACTACTACCACCACATTTTAATCTTGGTATGATGGTTCTTTTTCTAAAATGCTGTGTTACTTTTACACCAAATGAATGGGACACACACCTTTTAAAAAGTTCAACATTTGTCTCGTCAGTCCACAAAGTATTTTCCCAAAAGTCTTGGGGATCATCAAGATGTTTGGCAAAACTGAGAAGAGTCTTTGTTATTTTTGCTCGATAACGCTTTTTGTCTTGGATCTCTGCCATGCAGGCCATTCTTGCCCAGTCTCTTTCTTATGGTGGAGTCATGAACACTGACCTTAACTGAGGAAAGTGAGGCCTGCAGCTCTTTGGATGTTGTTATGTGGTCTTTTGTGACCTCTTGGATGAGTCGTTGCTGCTTTTGGGGTAATTTTGGTTGGCCGGCCACTCCATGGAAGGTTCTGCACTGTTCCATGTTTTTGCCATTTGTGGATAATGGCTACCACTGTGGTTCGTTGGAGTCCCATAGCTGTAGAAATGGCTTTTTAACTAGTGATGTTCCATTTGAAGCAAGGCTTCAGAGCTTGTGTCAAGCAAAAGTGGGCGTGCCAGATAAAGCCTAGTTTCGAAGCTTGTGTTGTTAATGTAGAAATCACGTGACCAATGACAAACAAAGCTTCACACACATGTTGTCTAAGCTTTATTTGTACACATAATATTAATATTCATCTGAATTTCATCAGCTCCTTGATTCATTGGAGGAGCTTTTTCCAGAAGCAACTGCTACATGTTTTATTATCCAAAAGATGGCGCTGTTTTCGACACCCTCGTTGAGGCTTCGAATCATGGTTCGAAACAGTAAGGGAAGTATCGGTGCTTCATTCAAAGCTTCATTTTCCCATCACTATGTCACAAGCCAGGGGCTGGCTGCTAGTGGTTAAGCCACGCCCCTTCTCAATTCCCACCTCGAGGAGGTCCCCAAAACCAACCCAATGACCAAACAACAACGAGGAACAGGTAAGTATAAAAAATATTCTTTATTTGTTTAAATATTTAAAAGGTACTGGGAATTGGGGAAAGGGGAATTAAAAACTAATGTCCGGATCTGCCCTCCAAGGGGCCACGAGCAAGTGAGTGACAGGGGGGTGGGGGTTGCGTCGGGGAACGGGCTCCCGCCTCTGGTTCCCTCTGCCCGTGGCGCGCTCCTCTTCCTTCCTGGAGGCAGAATAGATCAAAATCAGTGTTGGTATAGACTTTTTCTTATCCGTGTACCTGTAGCTAGCTCGAGGCGATTCACCGCCTATCTCACACAGCTCCTTGCTTGTCGACTCCCTCTCCTTCCCTGTTCTCTCTTTCTCCACAGACTACAGCCGGGACACGAGGACACGGTGGATCGACCTCAAAGGGTTCTCTCACCTCTTCACCGACTGCGGCTTTTGGTAAGTATGGGTTTCCTTCCTTGCCCGTTCCTTTAACACTCACACGGGTTCTCTCTACTCCTCCACAGATGACTGCTGGGACACAAAGGCACTGTGAATCGGTTTCCAATGGTTTCTCTCACCTCGTCGCTGACTACAGCTCCTGGTACGATGGGCTTTCCTGAACGGCTTGATATCTCAGCGGTCACGCTGACTCTCTCTCTCTCCACAGAGGACTGCTGGGACATAAAGGCACAATGAATCGGTTTCCAATGGTTCTCTCACCTCTGCGCTGACTACAGCTTTGGGTAGGTATGGCTCTCTTCACAGTTCGGTATCTCAGCGTTCACGCTGACTCTCTCTCTCTCTCTCCACAGATGACTGCTGGGACACAAAGGCACAATGAATCGGTTTCCAATGGTTCTCTCACCTCTGCGCTGACTACAGCTTTGGGTAGGTATGGCTCTCTTCACAGTTCGGTATCTCAGCGTTCACGCTGGCTCTCTCTCTCTCCACAGATGTCTGCTGACTACCGCTTCGAGGTAGGTATGGCTCTCTGCACAGCTCTCGCAACACACTCCTCTTCCCTGTTGATTTGGCAGTTTTAACAGGTCATATATTACTTAACAGGGTGGCGGACTTACGATAGCTGGCTACGCGATGCGTCAGCTGGACAGTGGTTTCCTATGTGACGCCGGGGGCCAAACCCCTCTCGGCGAGCTCGTTGGTCTACAGAGGGGCGAGAACGTCACGCCGGCACACCGGGTCGAGCGCTGCCCTTTCCTCGAGACCCGTTGGTCAATCGAAAACTGGACCGGGGCGCCCTTTCGTCGAGACCTCGGGGCGGCGGATCTCCTTCGCCTCAAGCTCTGTGATGATAAAAGGACACAGGTAAGGTAGCAATATTATAGGTAATACTCACACACCGTCAATAGCACAGTTCTTCACCGCCACTCCTAAACTCAAGTCCGCCGAGCGTTTGGCTGGGAAAATACTTCGAGACGCCACTCCGTGATTTTAAGACTGAAACACACTCACAGCATATTCATGTACAGGTCTTACTCTAGGACCGTTCTTCCTCTTCGTCGTCTCAGGAACGAGTGACTGGAGGTGGGGGTACGTCAGACAAGACAACAGCAATACCACGGCAATACACAGCATTACACAGCACCACTTCAAGTGAAAATTTCTACATCCAAGACTCACCCACCACGCTCAGTGCACACAATAGACGCCCGTCTTCCTTCACCTCACTCTGGACGAAGAATATGGAGATGGTTACTTGGCCTAGTGTTTATTTTCGTCACTGGAGCGGTTTCAGCACAAAGACCCTTTGGCTCACCCACCGCGCTGGTTCAGGGGTAGGGCCACCCACTCTCTTTCGAAAACACTCAAAGAGATATACAGGTCAAATACATGCACAACACTTCCATAAGGAGACTCCGTTACTCACAACTGCTGTACTTTCTTCGTCCCACGTTCCCCAAGATTGATCTCACACTGCTAGGACTCCAGATGCATAGACAGGGTGGTTTTCAGCCACCAACACCACTTTTCCACAAACGTATACTCACAATGGTGCGTCTTTCCTTCCTTCGTTTCTTTCATCCAAGGTCAGTATTCGTTTAATTCTTCTACCTATAAGGTCTTCGGTATCTTCATCAATGTAAGTCTATAATCCAAACGAGAGAGAGAGCAAATACAGCAATCCAAAATAGCGTACCCGGTGAGCCCAACTCAACCCTACGATACACACCACCAACAGGAATAATAAGCACACCAACTGTGGTTTAAACTGCTCTAAAATACTCTCCTGAGTGTTGCCATCGTCCAATCACCCGGCGCTCCTCTTAATGACTCTCAGCTGTATGTAATTTGGCTGATTACAGCGTTCGCGACGCTACCGGATATCCGGTGTTTTCTCTTACCGGTCCGGGCGGAAACATCCGGGCGGAACCAAACTTTCCCAATTTTTGGTTCCGCCTAAAAGATCGTCACTCCTGTGACAACTATTTTCAACCTTTTCTAGACTGATAGATAGATGAACAGGGACTCAGGATAGAGAACAGGATAGAGAAAGCTGTGGGCATTCGTGGCACTGTTCTTCATTGGTTCTGCTCTTACCTTACAAATAGATGGTTAAATGCTTGCATAGGTCCGTACTCCTCTTCTGTTATACCGCTTAACTCTGGAGTTCCTCAAGGATCAATCCTTGGACCAGTTTTGTTTACTTTATATATGCTTCCACTTGCCTCTATTTTGCATTTTCATTTATATGCTGATGACACACAGCTCTGTTTCCCTTTAAAACATAATGACTGGAACAGCCTACAACTGCTTTTGGTGTGCCTGAAAGAACTCAAACTGTGGCTCTCTAACAATTTTAATTTAAATAAAACCAAAATAATCATATTCGGACCTACGGAAAACTGTGTTGTAGATGTTGACTGTGGGTCTCTTACTCCGCATGAAACTCTCTGCGCTAGAAACTTGGGTGTCCTTTTTGACCACAACCTTAAATTTGACAAACAGATTAATGCTGTGGTAAAATCCATCTTTTTTCACCTCTGTCAGCTTTCCAAAGTAAAATAATTTTTATCTTAAAGTGATTTTCAAACTCTGATCCATGCAGTTGTTACATCACGTCTAAACTACTGCAACTCTCTTTATTATGGTGTCTCCCAATCATCTATCCATCGACTACAATTGGTTCAAAATTCAGCGACCAGACATTTCACTAAGACACGCAAACATGAGTCCATTACTCCCATCTTATCAGCCTTACACTGGCTTCCCGTCAAATTTAGAGTTGATTTAAAAATTGTACTTTATGTTTATAAAATAATCTGGCCCCTGAGTACAGGGCCGGATTATCCAATGGGCATTATGGGCACATGCCCAGGGGCCCACGCGCAGTCAGGGCCCAAGCGACGGGGGAAAATAAAATGTAAAATCTAATTGTTAATTATTTAGATTAATTATTTAAGCGCAAATATCCCGCGCTGAATCGAGCGGACTGTGGGTGGCAGTCGTCTTCATAGTTTAAGTTCGGAATGAGTGAGAAAAGCAGCAGTGCACATCAGTTGATTAATCAGACAATCCATTACTTTTCTTCATTTATCCTGAATATGTGAATGTCCTGTAAATGACGCGAATCACTGCTGCTCTGACAGCCTGGTAAAGTAATCATTTGTATAAGAAATCATTTGTACTGTGTCTGTGTCGAACGGAGCCGTCCGCGCTTGTCCGTGGTTTGGAAGCTGCGCGGGAACGCGCGCGCGACAAAGACAGACGGGGAAAGTTTGTCGTATTTGCCCAGATTGCCCTTCCTCCTCTGCATCTGTGCGCAACAGTGAAACACACATCGCCAACAGACAGACAGGTAGGCAGGAGCTCTTCACACAGGTCGTATTCCAGCTGTGTTTTTCTTGACTTGTGGGGAAGTCAGTGGTGATCAAATGACTTAACTACCAGTACCTCAGTTTTACAGCTCATTATCCAAAAGACAATAAGTTGTCTTGCTAACATGACTCATAATACGTTTTCTAAAGTGTAGATAAGCTAGTAACAGGTTTTAGTTTAAAGTTCAATACTTTTTGAAACTTTGTTTCAGTTGCTTTATTTTTTATTTTGTCAATCTATCTGTATTTTTCCGCCACTTTTTTGCAGCATTTTTCCTGTGAAATTAACAATATAGCAGCAACCCTCATTTTTTAGTTTAGTGTATAGATGTGTTATTTTAACACCAAAAGAATTTAAAAAATGTACTACCACGTGCAAAATAAACAAACACATTATTAATGAAACTGTACCCTCTCCTTGGCGCAGCATTTATTCTAAATATATTTGAAACTAGTAGAACAGAAAACATGCACATTGTTGGCAGTATCATTTGCTGTCTTCTGTTCTTGTGATAAACACTTTGTGTGAACTGATTATTTTGTATTTTGTTGAAATCTGTTGAGTATGAAACAGTTGGGTGTGTGTGAAGGAATTAAAATAAGGAAGTCAATATATTTAATCTTTTGTTTAAAAAATAATTAGTCCTAAGAGAAATGCCCTTTTGTCACTTGAGCATCTGCCCCCTGTGCAGGACTCTGTGCAGGTCCCTGCCTGCAACAAAAATATCTACATGTATTGATATTGTCCTACAGGTAGTGATCACCGGCTGTAATGTGTCAGTGTAAATCCTGTAAAAGTAGAGGTGTTTCTAACAGGCGCGGAGCTGTGGGCGGGCTACTCTGTATAGTTAAATACTACTCTGTATAGTTAAATATGGATATTGCTTTATGTGGTGTATTTTATCTATAACATGTTATAAAACAGTAAAATTATAAGTAAGCCTGATAACTATTAAAAAGTTAAGTATGTTGGTCACGTGTTTTCATTGGTCAATCAACATCAACGTAGCAATATTACAATCTGGCGCGAACCACCGCTGCTACAGTTCGCTGTTATGTTATCTTGATTTTTCTTTAGTATGGCAAAACAAGTTACTATCACTAATTTTTTTTAAAAACCTCGTGTTGAGCACAATAATTGTTTGAATGACCAGTCTGCGGAATCGGATTGTAATGAAGCAACCGCTGGGCCTGAGAATGGAGCGGAGATTAACTCCGAGTCCGAACCAACGACCTCCACGGAAGCTAACCGGCAAGCAGAGCCTATGCACACTCCCTTGGCTAATCGACGATCATTGCTAAACTTAATTGCACCATCGGATCTGTCAGCTCTGGGGGAACCTGCTACCCAACCTCATCTACAGGCATTCCCGAGTACCGTAATTGATGGGAAATATCGAAGCTTCAACGCCAAGTGGTATGAAAGGTTTAACTGGATTGAATATAGCCAGTCGAAAGACTTGATTTTTTGTAAAGCCTGTAGACATTTTCCCGAACAGCACACTGAGGCGGCTTTTACTAAATAGGGTTTCAAAAATTGGAAACGTATCGGCCAGGTCTGTGAAAAGCATCAGGCTAGCAAGCTACATGCTTCTGCACTTGTAAAATTACTCTCCTACAAACAAAGTCACGCGCACCAAGGCAGCGGTACTGTTTTAAATCAGATGCACGGAGATTCCATTTCGTTCATTGAACGTAATCGACAGCATGTCAAAGTTGTGCTTGATGTTGTCATGCAGTGTGCCAAAATGGAGATACCCCTGCGAGGGCACCGGGAAACACAGGACGCATTAAACAAGGGGAATTTTTTGGAGCTTTTCGAGTTTATATCGAAGTATGATCCAGAAATTAAAAAAAACCTTGTTGAACTGCCACGAAATGCTACACTCATGTCACACCACATTCAGGACGAGCTGCTTCAGGCTGCGGCTTCACTTCTACTTAGGAAGATAAAAACGGAGATGCAAGAACAGCCCACATATTTTGCCATCTTAGCAGACGAGTTTAAAGATGTGTCGAAACGCGAGCTAGTTGCTGTCTGTGTTCGATTTATCCATAGTGGGACAATCAAAGAACGAGCGCTGGGCTTTGTCAAAACAGCTGACCTGTCTGCTCAAGGAATATCACAGAGGATCCTTGACATCCTAGAACCACTTGGTTTGGATACTTCTCTCTGTGTTGGGTTCTGTTTTGATGGGGCATCCGTCATGTCTGGGCACAGAGGAGGCGTTCAATCTATCTTGAAAGAGACATTTCCCAAAGCTGTGTATGTTCACTGTAATTCCCACAGACTGAATTTAGTGCTTTGTGCGGCTGCGGAATCATCTGGACACGTCAGTACTTTTTTCACTGTCATCAACCAGATACACAACTTCTTCACTGGGGCCCAGAGGCACGCTCGGTTTCTGGAGCTTCAGAAGGAAATGCATCCAGAACGCCCATGCAAGGAACTGGAAAGGTCATGTGAAACCAGGTGGAGCTCTAAATCAGGATCTGTTCATAAAGTCTTAGAAATGCTAGACGTGTTACTTGAGACTCTTGCTGAGTATTCGGAGACAAGCGGACAGACAAAACTAGATGCAGATAACCTATTACAACAAATGCAAACAAAAAAGTTCATTTTCATGCTTGTTGTGTTTTGCAAATTGTTTCAGTGCAGTGATTTTGCCACAAAGGGGCTGCAAAGTCCAGCAATCTGCGTGACAGACTGCATCTCCTTAATTGAAACATTGAAAGCCACCCTTGCCACTTTTCGAGATGATACAGATGGTGACTTTGACAAAGTGCTCAGATTGACGGAGGAGTTGATGGATAAATACGAGATAACGTGCCTGGATGTGGTAATGTCTCGTCAGCGAAAGATGCCTGCAAAGTTTAGTCAATCTATTGTCACCACAACATTGGGAAAAACATCCACTATCAAGAATAATGTTGATCTGAGGGCACTCTGGAACTGTATTCTGGATAACCAGATGGCTGAATTGAACAGCCGATTTAAAGAAGACACCTACGGAATAATGCGAGCTTCAGCTGCCCTCATTCCAGGATCCACCGCTTTTGGCACACAAGAACTGCTAAAATCTCCATGCAACTTGTATGGGATAACAATCTCCGATGTGGAATTTGCCTTTTTTACCCAATTCATCAAGAGCAAAGCTGACAAAGACAAAATGCCCTCACTAATTGAATTGTTGGATGCCTGCGCTGCTGATATTTTCCCCGGGATGAATTGTCTGTTAAGGGCCATCATCACACTACCAATGACGTCCTGCAGTGTTGAAAGACTTTTCTCCGCTAGGCACAGGATCAACACTCGCTTGAGAGCATCAATGGTGACTGAACGCTTGAACAATTTGACCCTGTTGTCTTTCGAAAGAGAACTGACAGAAACACTGGATTATGACGAGATCATAAGCATCTTTAACTCAAAACCCAGGCGACTTCGCCTTGTGTAGCAGAGTAAGGTAGGCAATGGTTTTCTTTACATGTAGGCAGTGGCCTGACAGCAGAATGAGACTATGAATAAGTACTTTGAGCCTCTAAGCTCAAACAATGTTGCTTTTTTAAGGAAGCTAAACATTCTGTTATGTACATGAGGGTTGACCTCAGCTCAGCCTCTTGTTCAGGACCTAAATATTCGTTCAGTTAACATTTTATTAATTTAAATGTTCACCGAATAGTGTGTTATGTTGTGGTTGTTTTTTTTTTGTTGTTTTGCTAGAGCTACGTGCTCTCTAATTGATATTCTCTATGCACACAATGTATCACAATGTTGCCTTTTTGTGAATTATATGTTCCTGGCTCGGTATAGCCATAGCCTATGTTATAGGCTTATGTATTTAGCTCAGTTTTGACAGCAGATGCAATAAATGTAAACTACAAAATAAGTAGGTTAATAAACTATTTTCTACCATTATAAAGCAGTTTGAATGTTGCGTTAATAGAAAGAAAACATCTGGTCCGATCACAGTGATGTTGTTTGGTATTCCAGCTCTTTAATTCAGCACTGCAAGTTACGCCACGTTTATTACTACCACTTTATACAATATAGCCTATTGCTTTTAAGCCACAAATAGCCTGTCACAAATTTCTATACTGTGTAATTTAGACATTAATTTAATAAAAATCATTAAAAGCACAAAGACGTAGGCCGCGGAAATATATAGTGAGTTTACTTCAATCCACACCCGACGTTCTTGGTTTGCTTCTTATTTATTAAATCGAGGCAATTGTTTGGTTAAACATTGAATAAAATTAAGATACAATTTATACAAAACGAAATTTACTTTAAAGAAAGTCTTTCTACAAAACTAACGTATTAATTATTCAAAATCATGTCGGACACACATGTCATATTGCGCCTCTTACTCATGTCGTTCTGTGTTCGCTTTTCATAACTAAAATAGATTTAAAAAAAGTTTAAATAAATAAAATGATAATATTATATTTTTAAAATATCCCACACCTGTCCTAATGCAATTTCAACTATTTCTGAAGTGATTATTTTATAAAGAACACCGCTTTTCACATAACACAGTGAAACAGCCCCTGCACGAGTGATTAATATTATATAAAATATATATTATAATTAATATATATTAAATATAACTTAACTAAAGGTATACCATTTCTAGGCCTGTTTCCCGAACCTTAGGAAATCAGCTTAAGATAGGCCTACATTCTTACGTGCAACCTTACCAGGTGCTGTCCGTGGCGATGGTGCTGAATTGGTTGTGTTAATTTGTATTTTCTGTCACTGTGTGCAGGCTCCTTTTTGTATATGACAGTGTAAACAACAGCCCAATAACCTTTTTATTAAAAAGGCCAAATTAATGTCACGTTGCATTATTTAAAGCAGTATCAAAAATGTCAAAAAGTTCGGGTGCGTGTGTGTATGCGCTTTAAATGAGTGTTCTCACCAATACGCTTGTGATTCGTTAAGTTTTCACAAATTTTATAGACTTGTTATCTTGTTTCTTATTCAAAAGTGATGTACAGCACATATATACAAAAAGGTACAGTGTAAGAACGACGTATCGTTAAGAAGATTTCGAGAAACCTAGCCGGATTCGGGACTACTTTGATTTTGGGACACCTATAGATTCAGGCCCGCCCCGACTTAATCCATGCCCACCCATCTGTCACGTTCTGCATCCGCCACTGGTTTCTAACAAAAAGAACCATATATATATATAGTTTGATTGTGTGCGTGGGGGGGCCTACAAGAAATTGTGCCCGGGTTCTTAATCCGGGCCTGCCTGAGTATATAACCAGATTACTTTCCCGTCAAGAAACTTAAGATCGTGTGATAAATGTCTACTTGTTGAACCGAGATTGGGCCTTTGCAGTTGTGGGACCCAAATTATGGAATAGCCTACCCTTAAATATTTATATCGCCGCATTCAAGTCATACTTGAAAACATATTTATTTTCTTAAAGGGACACTTCACCCATTTGCATTAAGTTTTGAATAGTTAGAACCCCAGTCATGTTTTTGAATGGTCATGCATCACTTCCTCAGTTGCCGCTGAGACAGGAGAAATACAGATTTCAGTGTTGCACTTCCTTCTTTCAATGATGTAAAAATCATAATTTTGCATCATTGAAAGAAGGAAGTCTAATATCTTTGTTGAGGGGGTGAGACTACAAACACCCCTTTTCTCTGTCAAATAGGCACCAAATTCGAAATTTATGTTACATTTAGACTACAAATATGACAAACTTTCAATAATGATTAATGTTTCTACGGGTGAAATGCTCCTTTAAAGGAATAGTCTACTCATTTTCAATATTAAACTATGTTAATACCTTAACTAAGAAGAGTTGATACACCTCTATCATCGGTGTGTGAGCACGTAAGCGCTGGAGCGCGCTGCGACACTTCGATAGCATTTAGCTTAGCCCCATTCATTCAATGGTACCACTCAGAGATAAAGTTAGAAGTGACCAAACACATCAACGTTTTTCCTATTTAAGACGAGTAGTTATACGAGCAAGTTTGGTGGTACAAAATAAAACGTAGCGCTTTTCTAAAAACGTAGCGCTTACGTGCACGCACACAGATGATAGAGGGATGTATGAACTCTTCTTAGTTAAGGTAATAACATATTTTAATATTGAAAATGAGTAGACTATTCCTTTAAGCTTTAAACACTTCCTGACTTTTATTTTTACTTTTAATGAACCATTGTCTTGTCAAGTTGTTTTTATGTTTGTTTCATGTTTTTATGATATGTTTTTATTTTGATTAATTGCTTTATTTTGATGTACAGCACTTTGAATATTTTAAATATGCTCTATAAATAAAGATTGATTGATTGATAGAGGTCCTATTTATGTAATGTCTTTATTGAGAACAGGTGTGGCAGTAATCAGGTCTGGGTGTGGCTCGAGAAACTAAACTCAGGTGTGATAAACCACACTTTTAGGTGTGTTCGACTTCATGCGGCGCTGCGCAGACCGATCGGCGGCTGACTTGAAGCAGTGCATTCCGGTTAGTATTTTTGTCCGACTTCAGCTGGCGCTGCAGGCACGTGACTGTGTCATATGGTTTTTAAGTACCGCGAGAGCGGTTCGAGATCAGCCGCCTGAGTTAGCCAGCGCAGTTCCCGAAGAGGAGCTGCACGGGCTGTAATGACGACACAGCTGTTTCAAGATTGGTCGGATTCACCACATGACAACAATCACGTGTGTTTCGTGTGTATTTTCACGCCCTCAGTTCCACAAATGCTCACAAATCTGTATTTTTATAACAGTTAAAGCTCTTTTCATGTAGTCGCGATGTTATATTGTGTCATCTTCATCAAAATAAAATGGATACAAAAACGTAGACCCCACTACATTGGTATTTAAATAATTTATGCTTCTGTTAAACTTTATTCTTGTAAAAACAGATGCTGTAAGCCTCTTCAGTTCCACTCATGCTCATACACAGACATTCAAAACAGTATAATTCACTTTTTATGTAGTTTACATCTTACAAATCATGTTGAATGCGATTAAGCAAGCAAACGGCACGTGATCAGCCATGCCTGACGTAAATGCAGCAAACTACGGGAACCACAGCGCGTCCGACTTCACGTCTCCGTTTTCAGCTCCTCCCCGCCTGCACGCGGCTAATCTCGCCGATCGGTTACATCCAGCCACAGCCGATGTCGAACACACCTATTAACTGGGGGGGCAAGCACTTTTTCACTCAAGGCCATGTGAGTTTGAGGATTTAGTTTTTCCTTATTAATAAAATGCTTCATTTAAATGAAGACTAATATTTACATTTGTTTGATGGTCTGAAACATTAAAGTGTGACAAATATGCAGAAACACAAGAAATCTGGAGGGGGCCAACACTTTTTCAAACCACTGTATATATTCAATACTATTTGTTCAAAAGTCATATGATATTTATTCATTGATTCATTTGTGAAGTATGGTTGGAAAATGCACATGCAGTATAAGAAGCATTTATACAAAAGGTTAAGCTCTATTGTAGACATAGACACAAGTCTCTTCAACCATGACTATATTAACAAAAACATTTCATGCTAACTTGCAAGAACATTGTACACACACACACACACACACACACACACACACACACACACACACACAGAGAGGGAGAAACTGATAAAGAGGTTTGTACTAACAAGGCTATTGACCAATCAGCATCCAGGAATGAAACTATTCAATAAAATGCATTCAGAGCAAACGTTGCTCATTTCTGACACCAGCATAATAGCATCGACCTGTTATTTACAGAAGAGTTCCTCATACTTCTGGGTGTGATAAGCCATCTGACAATTTACAGCATATCTTCTGCAATCTTCACATTATCAATAAATATTCATATTATTCACATTTGTATGTTATTGATGGTAAACTTTGATAAACAATAATTCGGTCATCAGGAAAAGGACAAAAAATGAAATAAAGTACATATCACAATCTCAAAATAGGACATTGTACTCACGGCATTAGTGTAATACTGGAATGGGTTGATGAGAGCGTTGGAAATGATTCAAACCTGCAGAATGAAAATCCTGAGGATGAAATACTAGAGATCTGTATTTATGTCTATCTTTCCATTCATGAAAATATAATTCACACAAGTCATAAAAATGACCTTCAGTTTGACATGTTTTGATTTTTTGATTTTAAGGCACAGACTCTGAAGCGAGAGAAACCAGGAGAAGAACCTGTTAGGTGAGAAAATTCTTGTTGTGATACCTACCATGCAAATAACTCATGAGCTTCTCATTTGTTTATATTATTGCAACACAATTGTTCTATAATAAAACATAAGGTAGGAATATATAAAAGTCATTCCAGTTTGCAGATGCTCTTGAGAACATGAAATTATTTTGAAGATGTAGAGGCCTTTTTCTTACTGGTTCTTAAGTTTTAAGTTCTGTCCTCTAAACTTTGGAGTTAAAAATTAAAGATTGATCTAGACAAAGATATACTTAAAAAAAATGTTTCCATTTGCTTTTTTAGATGTTGAGATTTTATGCCAACGCCTTTTTTTGGCGCTTTGCATCAAGTGTGCATATTACTGTTGCTGTTTTTAGAACAACTATTTTCATGCTTATAATCTGTTTTAATTAACATAGCCTATATAAGCTAATTAACATAAACTAGTAATTCTATCCGTTACACACCCATATGTTTTGTAACACAATATGACAAAAAAAATGATGTTTATGCATCTGAGAAACAAGTTGATTGTGATGAGACAGAAACGCCCTAAAGGCTAAACTGGTCCAGTAACAAGTCTAATGTATATTAAAGCTTCTCACCCTGCAACAGCTTTAAGAAATCTCATTTATGCTGTAATCTGCTATAGTTGTCCTCTTCATTTCATTTTAGAACCCTGTTAGGGATAAAAAAAGAATCATTTAAGAGTAAAGCTGTTTTCTCCAGTTCACTGTTTCAATCATCTGGTGTTATTTTTACTTTACTGAAGCTACTGATGTGTGACACCTTTTATTCACCTTATAAATAATGATAATAATTATAATACAAGCTATACAATAATTAATAAAATAATATTAATAATGCAAGCATTTGGTTTAGCTACATTTCTTGCCCCAGTCTTATTTAAGGCAGATGGTAAGTTTCTAGAAAAGATGTATTGTTGTTGCTTGGCATTTGTTAAACGTTATAATGTTATCAGTGTGTTTGTAACAGCTCAAGTGTACAGTATTCCTGTGAAAACAGACTAAAGTCTCAAATAAAGAGCATCACAGTTGGATTTCGAGCATTCATTTTACTATGATTTCAATCGCTGACCTGGCATTACTCAGTCAATTTTAAACATGTCAAGTTGATATTTTACAGATTATTCTTTACATGATGTAGAATGATTTTATATTAAAACAGTAACAAAAAAGAGAAGGATCCGCACACCAAACAGCTCCCTTTCATAAATTTATTAGGAGTGACGTTTTGGGTCTCTACAACCCTTCCTCAGACTCCTTCTCTTTTTTGTTACTTATTCATTGATTTGATCCTGAACCCGCATTTAACTTGGATGTGCGTGATTCTATCGTTTTACCCTATATTAAAACAGTAAACCACAAACAAATCAAATGGGAGTCAAAATGAAAACATTTTCCCCCATTTTGCGTCCTCCCCACTTCTCAAATCAAAGTTACACGCTTGACCATAACTAAGATATGATGATCTTTAAACTGATCTTTAAACTAAATCTTTAAGCAGCCCACTTTGAATATAATTTAAAGGGTTTTTTAAGAGAATATTTGACACAGATTTACTCGAGACGATTGATAATTTATGCTTCCATAAACTCCCAGAATCAACACGAATGTGTTGTTTTTAACACATTCGTTCTAAGAGTGCATGTTCAGCACCAATGCCACAAAAACGCAAACATATCAGAATGTGAGAAAAATAAAAACAAATCCTAACATCTGATTCCAGATGTTGGTCTAACATCAAAAACAAGGCTCATTCTAGAGATTTATATAAAAGCTGCTAAATATTTAACTGATGTGAGGTCAGTAGGATGTGATTTTACCTTTACAAATTCACCTGAGCTGATAATCATTGGTTGGTAAACCTTTTTACAATAAAGTTGTATTTGTTAACATTAGGAAATGCATTAGCTAGCATGAACCAAAAATGAGCAATATAGTTTAGCATTTATTAATTTCTGTTATTGCTGGTTAATAACAATAGAATTGTTCGTGTCAACTCATTGTACATTAACTGATGCTAACAAAAAGAACCTTATTGTGGTGATGGCGCAGTGGATAAGACACACGCCTTTGGTGTGAGAGACCGGGGTTAGAATCCACTGTGACACACCATTGTGTCCCTGAGCAAGACACTTAACCTCATAGTTGCTCCAGAGGGGTGCGACCTCTGACATATATAGCAATTGTAAGTTGCTTTGGATAAAAGCGAATAAATGTAAATGTATTGTAAAGTGTAACCAGTTTGTTTTACTCTAGAAAGGGCAGTTTTGGAGAGACACTGACATCGGTGCATATCCGCTGTTGTGACAACATGTCCCCTCTACATTAAAGCTTAAAAATAATGAATCATTTTAAAAACAATTTGAGCAACAACATTTATTAATAAAATAAATGTAACCGGACAAAATCTAAAATCTGCATTAAAATGAAATTTTTGTATTTTGTAAAGCTTATTTCAATCTATATGACAGTAAGCCATTGTAAAGATTTCATTAGTAACGTGAGAACGAGCTAAATAAATACATTAAAGAATTAGGTTACAGGGTGTGTTTGGTCAAATATAGCATGACTATGAGGTTTGATCTGCATCCAGGAAATCAACATTCAGATAATATCTTTCATACCAAACCCTCACCGGCAGAAAGGCATTTTTGTTCAGAAGTGAACTCGTTTCATTCTCAGACAAAGAGAGCACATTTACTTCTTTCACAACAAACATACTTCGTTTTTTAGGTGTCACTTCAGTCATCTTAAGGAAATTTATATTCATTAGATCAATGTATTTACAGCACAGGTTTAAGTTTCAATGTTACTACAGTTCTTCTGTAAAGGATTTTGTTTATACAAATGTGGTGTGTGGGTGTGCGTCTGTGTGTTACGTTCACTTTACAATGGTTAAATAATAGGGGATTAAATGACAATTAAGAAAGGCCAGGGTTCATTTTTTTTTTTTTTGACTGGGTATAAAGTATTATAATCTGTTCAAACATCGTTTGAGAGAGAGAGCGAGAGAGAGAGAGATCATTATAAAGCCCTGAAATACAAAGAATCAAGTAAAGAAACAAATCCTCCTGAGGTTTCATTAACATCTACTGATCCTCATCATCACACTGATGATCTTAACCACAATAATAATACTGATCAATTTATTTAAGTTAACCAAACTAAATTAAATCACTCAAACACAACAACAAAGTAAAATGCTATTTTATTTGACCCCGAAGAGAGATTACAGACTATCTGTAGACGGTGACCGATAAAAAACAAGTATTATAATCTAGCCTCTATAGTGGACACAAGCTCACTATAGAGACGGACAGACACAGAAAAACATCACTGCAACAGGAGGAGATGTTGTGAACCAAAACCAAATCCAGACACAGCTGCACTTTCAGTACACGCACAAACGGACAATCTCCTACCAAAAAAATAAACTTCTGTACGATTAAAAATGAAGGAATTTATTACTCTGTCATAATTTTCTATCCTGTACCATCTGCACTTCTGTGCTCGTTGACTTTTGGCAGATGGGTTTATCCAGTACAGTGGGGGTTAAAGGTCAGTTTGAATGTATTATGTTAGGTTTAGTCACATGATCAAAGGATAGAGGATAAAGGACAATGTTTTACTGAGCTCTGGTCTGTTTGCTTTTGCTTCTTCTTCTTCTTGCTCATCTTTCTTCGGGCTGCTCTCTTTGAGCTCTGGGGTTCAGGCCATTGGGTCAAGCTTCCAGTTCTCAATGATATCTCTCTTTCTTCTAAACGTTCTCTGTTCTCTATACTATCAGGTCATATCTCACATACATTGAAAACAGTTCATTGTATTATTTACCATTTCATGAATTTATACTGTAACCATTTTAATTGTAACTTTAAGTCAGTACTTTTATTAAACTTTTTCATTCATAAATCTGTTGTTTAGTTTTGATTCAATGGTAATACTTAAACGCTACCTATTGCAATACAATCTACTCATACTCTAGCAATGCTCTCTGACATATTGTGTCTGAAATCTGGGAACGATTGCAGTTTTGTTTTTCTTCTGAAACCTGAGATCCCTTACACCCATGGTTCTTAACGTTATTCCTCGAGGCCCACTGCTCTGCACATTTTGTATGTCTCAGTTCAGTTCATTGAGATCTCTTCTAATGAGCTGATGATTTGAATCAGGTGTGTTAAATAAGGGAGACATACAAAATGTGCAGAGCAGTGGGCCTCCAGGAATAACGTTAAGAACCACTGCCCTACACTGCATAAACAAGACATTTAAACGTCTATCAAACAATAAGTGTTAAGAGAACACAAGGACTGCTGTGTCTGCATGAGAAAATCAATTATACGTAGATTCTTTATGTAAATTACTGCTTTATTCTTTTATTTAACTTTGTTCTTACTCTTTTGATTTATTTCCATAACTTACAGTTTTACTTTTAATTCTGCACTATATACTTTTTGTTTTTTATTTTCATTTGCACTTTCATTTTTATGCAGCCCAGCTGCAAATGCTTTAGCAATACAAATACAGTACAGTTTATGCCAATAAAGCACACATCAATTGAAAAATTGAGAAAGAGAGATAGAGAGAGACAATAAGTTGACAATAAGTCAGTGGTTGCGTGTGCCTCCCTTGTGTACGGTGCATCCTTTCATTGCCCCCCAAAGAAAATCTATGACATAAAATATTTTAAAATCTTAAAATTTGAATTAAACAAAACACATTTAATTACACAATTACGTGCTGTTGGTTTGTAACTATATTTTTCTGAGGCTTAATTACACAGAATTTATAATAAATTAATGTATTTTATAAAATGTCATTAAACTGGGGCCCTCCTGGGACCATTTAAAGGCCCTCAAGAGAAAAATGGCCCCAAGTTTGAGAAGCACTGCAATAAAGGACCTGAAGTGGCCCAAACATTCAGCTGTCTATCATTTTAGTTGTTCAGTCTTGCGTCTGTCTGAAGAGGTGATGTTTTACCGACATCATTTAAATGTCATCTACACAGTATTTATGATGGTTAGTTAGGAAAGCCCTGAAGCTCTTCTCATGCACATATTATTATAATGAGCACCTGTCAGGTGTGCGTGTGTGTGTGTGTGTGCGTAAGTGCGTGGATGTGTGACGTCACAGCGGTTGGGTGTCGCTCATATGCATGCGCATTATGCCTGATGCTTTTCAAACCGAAAGTTGTTTTTGACAGGGCGAAACTCTGGCAACGCCTTCAATCTCCGATGCTTGACGTTTGACATTTTACGCAATGAATGTTTTGTGTGTTTGGAATGTTGTTCATTCCTGTCTGAGGGTGAGCAGTTTCCAAAAACAAATGATATTCTTTGCATAACAGTGTATAATGACACACTTGTAGACACTTAAGTGAGCCTTTTGGCTATGGTGTAAGTAGCACTTACTGGGTACATTTGTCCTGAAGAGAAACATTTAGTGAAGTTTTTGGTGACATCAGTAAACTATTTCATGTATTGTTACTGGAAACTCATTTAGTTGTTATTCGTTTAAATTTCTGCCCGCATGCCTCGACACCCAACTGGCATTTGATTTCTTTTTGTCAAATCTTGGACTTTAAAGTAAAGTTTTTTTTTTATTAGGGGGGCAGTGGTTCATGTAGGTCGTCTACAAATCGTAAGGTTGATGGTTTAATCCCTGGCTCCACCTGACCAAGTGTTGAGGTGTCCTTGATCAAGACTGGATGGCGCCTTGCATGACTGACACCGCTGTCGGTGTATGAATGGGTGAATGTGAGGCAACTTGTAAAGCACTTTGGATGGCTATTGGTCTATGAAAGCGCTGTATAAATGCAGGCCATTTTTCCATTGTAACAAACAGAGGGTTTGTGTCAACGCCTGCTAGATACATTTAGTTTAAACACAAATAATTCAATCAAATTCTGTCTATATACTACAGGTGGATATTGTTTATATATCTGCCTATAAAAGATAGATATCCACACATTCATCCATCCATCATCTTTCATCTAACCATCCGTCTATTATGCATCAATGCATAGAAATACATTATTTTAAAAGGCAAAAAATTATTTCCCCTGCTATTGTATTAGCAGTTATCATTTTGATGAATACTATTTATATTGTTTTCATTTCATTATCATTGCATAACTTCTGTGTGACAACTAACCCCGCTGCTGTGTAAAAATGTTTTCAATCCCAGCTATCGGTTACTAGGAGATACTGACATGTTTGTTATGTTTTCGGTAACAAACACCCAACTCAGAAATAATAAAATACATAAGATGAAGAAATTTACTTCCAAAACACTCTTTGTTCAATATCTTAACAAAAACACATCAAACATTTTCACAAATTCCCCGTAAATCTTCTGACAGTCAGTGAAAAAGCCCAGAAGCACAGGTTGCTCAGCCCTGTAGAAATATGTCAAGTAGCCGTGTTACACTTAACCCTGTGTTAGTTTGTGCCCCGCTCACCTCTAGTCTGAACTTGTCTAGTGTTACACTGCACCTTTGTAGGACAATTAGCCTACGGATGATAATAATTGTGTGTATACAGTATTATAACAGTGTATACGATAAATCATCTACTGTATTAAATTACCCAATAAATGACAGTGAAATCAAACTCTTCCTTGTATTGAATAAGAGAATTATTTGTTGTATTACATCTCATAATGATTAAAGAGAAGCTGCTGCTGCACACACCCTGTTGTGTAATTGGCCGAGAGCGTACATGAGAAGAGCTCGTGAACGCTGTGTGCATGGGGAATGGGTTCATGGGTGTGCATTACTGGAATGCTTCACTGCGGTGCTAAAAACAGTCGGGTTAATACCTGATTAACATGTTCAACAGGAGGCGTGTAAATAACTTCCGCTGATAAAAAGATCAGAGAGAGGAAATTTTTCAGGGTCACAGTTTGACGACATAAAACAGGTTGGGTCTATAACATGCAGATTTTTGGATCTGCTGAACCGTGAGAACATAAAAACAAAGCTACATTTGATAGATTCTTACATTTTATTAGTATTGTTGTTAATATTATTACTATTATTATTACTTAATTGTTACTTAATTATTGTTATTATATTAAGTCAGTTTTTATTGTTATGAATATTATTAAGACAAACAAAGGATGTTTTTAATTCTCATTTTTAATTGTAAACAGACATTGTTAACAGCACAAAATCACATTCTCCAAACACATTGAACGTAGAAGTGTGCTGATGTGACATGGTTTGCATGTGTACCTTCTGAAACAAAAATGAATGATTAGAGATTTAATAATAATATTCTGAATTAAAATCATGGTAGGTGATTTTGTCCGGAAACATTTTTTGTTATACTGATTGAAAATCTCTTCACATCCTAGTCTAAATATAGGGAATAATTAACAACAGGCCATTGAATTATTTGAACATAATTCAAAATATTTAAAAAACAATGCTCCGGTTTGTGTCGTGCCGCATTACCAACTTGTGTGTGCATTATTTTGAATAATTCAACAGCCCATCATCCATTATTTCTTATACAAACATCATCTTCTGTGGAAGGCACATTCACCCAATCATGGCTTTTCATATGTAATACTTGGCTGTCAAATTTAGATTTGCATCTCTGTGCACCCCACTCATACATACAAGCTTCCTGAATTAAGAAAAAGTCAAAAGAAAAGTGTTCATGTGTTTTGGCATGGCTGGGATTTGATGATTTCAAAGCTAACTTGCTATGGCTAAAGCCTCTCAAATTTCACAAATATATTCAAAGCTGATCCATGAAGCCCAGTCCAGTTAACCTGCTGTTACAAACCCAAGACAAGTCGCACAAGCCTTCGCTTTAACCTAAAGTTTATATATAGAAAGTTTATGTGTGCCCTGTGTCATGTGACACATCAAATATAAACACACCCAAACTCCAATCTTCAATTATTTTACACTGACCATGAAAAATGTTCATCTTTACTAACAGACTTGAATGTTTTGACCAATCTCAGTATGTCCTTGTCAAACCAGGTTCATCAAATTATTTATTATTGACCTGTGTGAGAATAAAGACCAAGGTGATGTTTGGCTTCATTGACATTGTGCTAGATTCTTTGTTAAAGGTCATGGGTTGGCCTTACCATATCTTTATTAAATACAATCAAAGCTAAACTGGTTTATCTACACAGAAGAATCTCACTCACTTCTATAAAGGGTTGTTTGGAGGATTTCATGTATTGTGTAAAAGCTTAAGGCATTGAATGAGAGTTGACGATCTCTTTATTTGTTCATGTTCATAAGTGGAAAGAATAGATTATAATTGCTGTGTTGGGAAACCACAGGTTAATCATCTCTTTCAATTCTCTATTAAATCCTTCACAGATTCAGGTCATGACACACAGATGATTTTACAAGAACTCTTTACAGAAAACATTTCAAGGTTTTCACATTTATCCCTTTACTGCTTATAAAACTGAAAAATTCTTTACATCTTCTGTGATGCTTTTAATTATATTTTGGCTGATTTGCTGAAATAAATGATTTATTTATTTATTATGTCCGTCATTAGTCACGCTGGTGCAACAGACAAATAATGGCTCGATTCACTTTTTGACATCACCTGTCCGCTTTAAATAATTACTTTCAAATTCATCCAGCTGTTAGTTGAGTTGATCTGGACCTTCTGTAATTCATAGATAGGAAGAACTCAGAATCATATTCACACAATGAATCATTATTGTAATGATGAGCTGACAGGTCTATCAAGTATGATCTATAGCGACCTCTAGTGGAACACCACTGCTATTTCACAGAGGACACACACACACACACACACACACACACACTCACACACACACACACACACACACACACACACACACACACACACACACACACACACACACACACACACACACACACACACACACACTCACACACTCACACACACACACACACACACACACACACACACACACACACACCACTCACACACTCACACACACACACACACACACACACACACACACTCACACTCACACACACACACACACACACACACACACACTCACACACTCACACACACACACACACACTCACACACACACACACACACTCACACACACACACACACACACACACACACACACACACAAAATGCTTTCAATATAGAGTATATGGAACAAGCATAAGTCGCTTCAGATTAAATTACATGTCAAAGCATAAGTGTACTGTAAATGTGATAGTTGTAGTTTGGGTGGCTCACGTATTTTTCTACACCAAACGAACCCATCAAGGGCCGTAAAAACTGAAATCATCAACAGCCTAACAATCACAGTAAATCATATCTTCATGAAGATGCAGAAATTCTTGTATGCACTAGCTCAAAAAAATTACTTAATAAAACCTTAGTGAAACACTCACACTTAACCACTATGATAAACCCCCAAAAACTTACAACCATTCAAGAAAACTTCTGAATTTCAACATTACAGAATAACAAACAATAACAGGTCCTCATAACTTTCATCTTGCTTAAAAACACACAGTTTAGTCCTTTATTTAACATTTACTGTCTACATTTCATGTCATGAGAGCAAAGCATGCTGGGAACTCACTCCTCTTCATAGCTTCAGTTTAGTCGATGAAAGGATTAATGTTGTCTTAACACAAATGGATTAAGTAGACTGAGCAAGCAGTTACTGAGTTAAGTATCTTCAAAAAGAAAAGATTAAGTTATGTCAAAGAGTTACCTCAGTATTATGCATTGCAATTGTGTTTAAACAAAAAAACTGCTTAAGCAAAACCAACAACCTTTAAGAATCATTTTTTGAGTGTGAGGGTTGGGCAGGGCTGCATATATGTGTGTGTTTACTTTTGTGTATAGTAATTATGTATAAATATTTATGTATATATAAATACTTAATATATACATATTTTTTTCTTAGAATTATACATGCATGTGTGTGTATTTATATATACATAATTATTATACACAGTACACACAAACACACACACACATGTATACAGTGCTGTGCAAATGTGTTAGGCCACGATCACCAGCTTTGTTGTTTTAGCAAAGTTTTAATGTCCATCCATATTTGTTTTTCACTCTTTTTAAAGATACAAACAGAAAATCCAGGAAATATGTACACAAAATTAAAAACTAAACAATTTTCAGAAGTAAAGGCTTCTTCAGGCATCAGTCAGTATTAAGTGTTGACCTCTCTCGGCACTGAACACATCTTGAGCTGTTTTGAGGAGACTGAAGTCCTGAAGTCATTTGATTAGAATTAGAAATGAGGATTTAATTTCATTTAGGTTTAAGAGATCCTGCAGTTTCCTGCTATTGCTCAAGTGGAAGTGGAGTTTACCCTAAATACTTGACACTTCAGCTTATACTGTTGTTAATACTACATACACATTTCCTGTATTTTCTGGTTATTCTAATAAAGAGACTGAGAAATACTTATATATGATCACTATACCATTGCAAAAACAACATCTAATGGTAGCATGGTGGCCTAAGACTTTTGCACAGTACTGTGTGTGTGTATATATTTAAGCAATATCGCTCGAGTAGGAGTGTGATATATCTCTGTATCATCACGGCTGTGATTAGGCCAGAGGCACGAGGCCGGAGGCAATCACAGCCGTGATGATATAGAGCTATATCACACGACTCCGAGAGTGATATTGCTTTTATTCAACAGTTCAACGGCACACGTTTGAAAAAAAACTACAAAACAACAACAGAGTTATTTTAAAAGCCTCTTTGTTTGGGAACTACTTTCTTCTGCCACGGATTTGAGGGCGGCCAGAATGACAGGTAAAACTTTCGGCTGCTTTGAATCTCATAATAACTCAATGGACGGAAAAGCCGTTTCTTTATATTAACGTTTCTTGGTCACAAAGTGTAGATTTAAGATTAGTTCAGTCGAGAATATATATTTATTATATTTAAATCTGCAGTCGATTAGTAAAGATAGCGCCTGTTTGAACGTTTGCTTAGTAAGATTCGGTACGTATGAGAACCAGAGCATGAGCGGACGTCAGTATTCACTCGCCCCGCTGACCACCGCCCTCTCTGGGCTACATCTCTGACAGGGATTCCCTGGCTCTCATGTTGGCCTGATGGTCAAAAATTAGATCAAATCAGCAGTATTTGGTGTCATGATCAAACTATTACTTGTTTTCTTATTCATATGTAGTGTCTTTTGTTTGTTATTGTTTTGGCGTGAGGTAAATATATATATATATATATATACATACATACATACACACATACCACTCTCAGTACGTCATTGTCATACAAGCATGATCCAAATCATTGATTTTGTTTTTTATCATTGACCTGTGTGAGATAAAAAAGACATAGTTGATGTTTGGCTTCATTGACATTGTGTTAAATGTCTTTTCTTTTCATTGTTAAAGTTCATGGGTTGGTCCTTACTGTAAATTCATTAATTATAATCAAAGCTAAACTGGTTTTGTAAAGCAGAAGTATTACACTCAGTTCTATAAATGGTTGTTTGGAGATTCTCATGTATTGTGTTTTAAAGCTCATTGAATGAGAGTTGACAGTCTCTTTGTCTCTGTGTGTTTGTGAAGAGCTCGCAAAGGCATTCAAATAGAAAGCTGACGGGAATCCATAGGTAAAGCATCTCATTCAATTCTCTATTACGTGCTTTACAGATTCAGTTCATGATATACGACTGATTTGACAAGAATTCTTTACAAACACTTTAATCCTTTACTCTTTATTTAAGTGATGAGATTTGTGATGTCTGTATGTATACAGCTGCCACTCTGGTTTTGAAGTTAATCATCATTTCTAGATGTATTGTGATCATTTCAGTCCAGTGTCTGTTGAGTTTCAACAAAAGCAAACCTCGGGAGTGACATAAAGTCACCCAACTGCAATGTAAAAGACTGAGAGCATGACAAGACCTAGAAAGAGGTGACTAAAATATGTTTGTTTTTTTACCTAAATTTGTTTTCCTAAAAAACATGTAAAAACATCAGTATTGTGTTGTTGAGAAATGAATTTGAACTTGTTTTCTCTGAGTCTGCGGTATTCAAGATCCGAAAACACAGCTTTTTATTTCAATTTTCTGTTTTTTTATTTAAAATTTGGCAGAAATGTGGTCAGTAGTTAACAGAATGAAACAATAATGATAAATTTACTTAAAATCAAGAGAACAAGGGTCCTTTTGAATTAAAACGATGACTTATTTTTTTCTTCAGCTGTATGTCTTGATCGTGACAGAACTCTTAACTTGTGAAAACTTGAGCTTGATTTAGTTTCTGATGTCACTCTGATGTCTGCTTTAAACCTGAAACTAATAGTTAAAGTCTTCATTCATATGGATAACCCATAATCATCAAGGTGTTTTCTGTTTGCTAGACTCTATCTCCCTCTAGTGGAACAACACTGATATCTGTAAGGTGGTGGAGGCACAGCAGGTTTCTATAATATTACATCAAAGAAAAGGGAACCAGATGAAGGTATGTGTTTGTAATATTTTAAAGTCTTGTTAGTATTGCCAAACAAAGCAGTGTAATATTTTCAAAATAAGATTTCCAAATACAAGATTTACAAATCAAATTGTTTTGTTTGCCCTTCATAATAAGTCATTTCATTAATGAATCATTTATGTCATTAAATAAAGTAAACCACATTTATGCACTTTAATCTATTTCTCTTTTAGTTTGTTCAGGTTTGGTTAATGGGTACATTGTTTAACTCTTACTGTATTAATATTATACATTTATATTTAAGTTCATTTATTAAATTAATTTCATAATAAGTAATGTATTGTTCTTTATTGGTAAATTAATTATTTTAACATATGAATCACTTAAGTACGTATAAGAGCAATACTCTCATGTATTCTGTACAATACCATTTCCTATTCATAATTTCCTATTCATAATTTCCTGTTTTCTATTATTTCTTCCTTATATTTCTACATGTTTGTTCTAAAACTATTATGTTTTGATACAAATGAATATGCATAGGGCCGTTTATATATTAATAACACTTTAAACAATGTGTGTATGTGTTATATTTATATATTTATTAAGTATGTATACATAATAATTTTAGAACAAACAGTAGGGATTAAAATGAAGAAGACATAGGCAATAAAATATAAAGTCAAAAGAATTGATAGAAAACTGAACAATTATGAAATATTGAATAACTGATGATATAATTGAATTTTCAGTATAACCCATTCAAATCTTTAATCTTTCTAAATAAATTATAAAGCTATAATGATGAAAATGCTATAAGAAACACATAGAGGGAAGAGACAGATCACCGGACATCTTCTCTAATTATTAATAGATTTATAGATGATATTATCACTCCAGTTTAAGGGCTTATTGCAACCACAAACACCTACGTTTATCTTTAAATTGTGTCGAGGGAATTTTATATAAAATGAAGGCCATCTTTTTTTTTGTCATTCCTATCCTGACACTCGACAGCACAAGAAGACATTTTCTAGTGAGTTATCTTGCTCATTTCACTCGGGTAAAATTCATTTCCACTGTTTTTCTCAAACAAACCACATTGCCCGTGCAGCTTGCAGTGACGTAACTGTGACGTACTGGCTAAAGGTCTATACAGCTGTAAGCAAGATATGTGGTTAGTTAACAACTAACTAGGTTAAGCAGAAACAATGACCGATGCATTTGAAAGAGTATAGCCTTAGCATTTAGCTAAATAAAAATCAAGTAATTTTACTAGCATGCCAAAGTCAACTTGAATCATATAAAATGCATTTTATTTTGTCCAGTTGTGGCCAGTGAAAATGCTAAAGTGGCAAGTCATTTTCTATATTAGCCACTGTTGCTCGTAAGCAAAAACGTTCATCCCTTACGAAAATTAATCATAGTTTTACTACAGTTAACTATTATACTGTACTTACTACAAAATGACCATGGTTTTGACAACTTTGGTTTTCAAAAACCATAGTTAAACCATGGTTAGTGTAGCAATCAATACACCAAAAAACCATGGTTACTACTGTACACTTTTACAACAATAAAACCATGGTTAATTTTCATAAGGGAAGCCCTGACTGAAATCAATACATTGATGAGCAAACTGGCCCACATATTAACTGTTATTATTTATGATGATAGTTTTTTTAAGTATTGATAAAACTATGGTTAAACTCTGATAAAACCTTGGTTGTGGTAAACCATGTTGGATTTTTTGTAAAGGAGCTCTCTGCATAATAACACAATAATTGGCAACCACTCCTGCTGGTCTCAGATCAGTGTGCGCTCATACGGTATTAGGAGGCGGCTGATGTCGTTTGTAGGCGCGAGCTTTTAATTTCTCGGAACCTGCGCCGGTGACGTCATCACGCCCTGCATGGTGCGGTGTCCCACGGGACGAACGCGAGCTCCCCGTGGTGTGTGATATTTAAGGCAGCGGTAGCTTCGTCGGTATAGCAGAAGCGTGACTGTATGGAGGGAACGGCGGACTCTGACGCGCCCGTTAAGGCGAGACCACCGGCGGACCGGGCGGCAGCTCTCGCCCGTTTACTGCACCGCGACTGCACGCGTCTGCTCGAGCTATACGTGAGTAAACGCGACGATGACATCATTGTTACTGCCAATCACGCATGCAGACATAATGACTAACTTCTTGATATATTTAACGATACTAACGTTTCATTTCGCTGCTGACGGTGAATGGCAGATTCAACTAGTTAAGAGTGGACTGCTGGTGTGGTGATCTGTCAAGTCTGTCCACATGACAAGTGCCCCCGGGATTAAAACAGGCCAATAACCAGCTTGACCATGCTTAAATCCCAACTGCAGCACTGTTGACTGGTTTAAGTTGTTTATATTTAGCAGGTTTAAGTGTTAATTTATGTATTTATGTTGGGATGTTGTTTGCTGTGGTTGTTTAATGGTTTCAGCAGCTCACATCATATTTACTCAGTTTATTTGATGAAGTGATGTTGCTAACTGCTGATGTTGAAGATATTTTGCTGTCTCGATCGGGTCTCTCTTTAGATGTTGATTTTAACAGCTCACCACAGAAACCCAGAGGATCATTCATGATGCAGGACTAGTTACCTGCTGTTAAACAGCTATGGACTAAACCAAATCATTAACCATGAGTAATTGTAGTTGGTGTAAAAGCATAATTTAGCAAATTCACATAATTATAATACAATTAAATACAGAAATGCACAAACATCTGTTCTGAACACTGCCGGTTTACCGGTCTGCACTAACTACCTTTCACCATTTTGCAAATAAACCAACATGGAGGTCTAAAGTGTATTTCTTCGTGCCATGTTGAGTTTTGCTCGTGGCTTTAGAAAATCACTTAATCTGTCTTGATTACTATGGATGCTCCGATCAGGATTTTTGCAGCCAATAGAAGTGGGGATTTTTTTATCGTTATAATCGGCCGATAATAATGCCCGATACTGATTCTTCAAGCTAATATGTGCGCTCTTTGATGACTGTAACTGTTAACTATTTTTCTAGATAAAGTTATACCACAGATGTTGTCTTTGTTATATTATTTAATCAGGTATATTATTATTTTATTAGAGAATCAAATAAATAAGTACAATAAATGTTTCTTCTACAAAGAGCAATTAATTATGCCTTAAAGGGACACTCCACTTGAAAATAAGCTCATTTTCCAGCTCCCCTAGAATTAAACATTTGATTTTTACCATTTTGGAATTCATTCAGTCAATCTCCGGGTTTGGCGGTACCACTTTTAGCATATCTTAGCATAATTCATGTAATCTGATTAGCTATTAGCATCATGCTAAAAAATAACAAAAGAGTTTCAATATTTTTCCAATTTAAAACTTGAGTCTTCTGTAGTTACATCGTGTACTAAGACCGACGGAAAATGTAATTAAAAGTTGCGATTTTCTAGGCAGATCCCTGCTGAAAAAAACAGCATCAAACCAGCATGGGAATTATGCTGGTCTATGCTGGTTTAGCTAGTGGTCACAGCATACCAGCACCAAAACACAACATATGCTGGTATGACCAGCATGGGATGCTGGTGCTAATGCTGGTTTAGCTGGTGCTAATGCTGGTTTAGCTGGTGCTAATGCTGGTGCTGATGCTGGTTTGATCCTGGTTTAGCTGGTGTTCACTAGCAAACCAGCATCAAAACACAACATATGCTGGTCTTGCTGGTATGCTGTTTTTTTCAGCAGGGATATAGCAAGGTAGGAACTATACTAGGGATGCACCATAATTTCCATGTGATTGTCATGCTCAATTCGTCAGTAAAGTCGGTTCCTTGATTAGTAGAAAAATCACCATCAGCTGCTATTCAGATTGAGCTACATTTATTATACAAAGCCGTAGTACACTGACAATCAGGGCAATTTTGCATTAATTATTACAGACATATCGCCTGCGATATGTATGCGATATGGCCCAGCTTGTCAGTGAACTACGGCTTTGTGTAGTTAATGCTGCTCCATCTGAAAACAGGTGATGGCGATTTACTACTTATCAAGGAACCGGCTTTAATGACGAGATGCACATGATATCGCATGCAAATTATTGGGCTATACTATACCCTAAACTATATTCTCATTCTGGTGTAATTATCAAGGACTTTGCTGTAACATGGCTGTAGCAGGCGTAGTGATATTATGCACTGCCCAAAAATAGTCCCTTTAAGGTTACTTTCAATAGCAGGGGACTATTTTCAGGTGATGCATATCATTACACCTGCTGCTGCCGTAAAATGGTTGCAAAGTCCTTGATTATTTCTGAAAATAAAACACTTCAGTCTTCAGTGTATGAATTAAATATACACACATTCATATAAAGTACAACAGTTCCTTAGTGAAGAGTAGAGAGTGATTTTAATTATGTTACTGTAGCTTTAAGACGTGAGAGAGATCGCTCTGTGTACTCGTGCTGAATGTCAGGCTGTGTCTGTGCATCAGGTGTACACGCCGTGGACAAGAGTTTGCCACTGAACCTGCATTAACGACGACAGTGGGGCTTTCGGCCTTAGTCAAACGGTTTGGCACGTATGGTCGGGTTGCGATTTTGGTGCTTTCGTGTGTCTTGTGAATAGTATGCCATACAGACCCGTTTGCCACTGAACCTGCATTAACGACGACAGTGGGGCCTCCAGCCTTAGTCAAACGGGTTGGCACGTATGGTCGGGTTGCAATTTTGGCGCTATCGTAAGTCTTATGAATAGTTTGCCATACAGACCCGTTTGCCACTGAACCTGCATTAACGACGACAGTGGGGCCTCCAGCCTTAGTCAAACGGGTTGGCACGTATGGTCGGGTTGCGATTTTGGCGCTATCGTAAGTCTTATGAATAGTATGCCATACAGACCCGTTTGCCACTGAACCTGCATTAACGACGACAGTGGGGCTTCCGGCCTTAGTCAAACGGGTTAACACGTATGGTCGGGTTGCGATGTTTTTGGCGTCTTCTCCTGGTCCTGTAAATGGTATACAATATAGACCCGTTTGCCACTGAACCTGCATTAACGACGACAGTGGGGCTTTAGGCCTTAGTCAAACGGGTCGTCAGGTTTCATTTTCTCTTAAAGATCGGAAGGTGACCCTTATTTACCATATATACCCTCGCATTGGGCCTAGGGATGGGCACGAGTACTCGATTGCTCGAGTACTCGAACGTGGCATTGATGATCGATCACGAAAACGATGATCATGTGGGTTTATTTATTTATTTATTGTGGATGTGGCGGCATTTGGATGTCTGGTTAGCATTACAAGCACATGTGGTAGTAAAGACTGGGTCTGGAGATGCGTGTTTGACGTCGTGTCAAGCTACGCAGACCGACGTATGACATCAGTAACATTACCATGCGTGATTCAAATACAAACAGATAAATCCGCGCGACCGCACCGCAGAAACCCGCCGATCCGCGCAATGCGCGGCAGCCCGCCGATCCCATGAAGCCAGCCACAACTCACATCACTGAGGCACTATGGTTTATTAAAGGATGTCGTGATTTTCGGAAATACAGTCAGTCAGGTGCAAAATGTACAGCGCCGTCAAAAGTTCAATGGATTATCATCTCATATTTAAACATCAAATGTCAAGAGATACCAAAGAGCCATACGAGCATTACCATTACATCTTGACTGAGGTAAGAGGACGACACGACACAGCTAAACGCTAAAATGATAGCAAAACACTTAAAGCTGCTTAATGTTATGAAGCTTGAGCTTTGACTGGAAGTGTTTAAAAGTGCGCTGTTTTGATGCACATCCACAAAGGGAGTTAAACTTTCTTTTTTTAGATAACTTAGTTGAAACCTTAGTTAAAGTCTTGCATTTTATGCAGATAGATGCACGTTGTACATTTATGTTGTATAAAGGCTTAATATTATGCAGAGTGCGTCAAATAGAAAGGGCTTCGGTTTGTGTTTTTTAACCCTTTAGTTTCACTTCATCACGCAGCTTTTCCTGTTAGAGGTTTCTGTTAAAAACATTTGATTAATTAGGAATCTAGTATGTGTTCATTGTTCTGTCATAGTTTCTTCAAAATTAAGTTTTATTTGAGTGTTTTAATCAAAATATTTTCACTTTCACCATGACGTGTACGCCCCGCCCCTTTGATTGCCCCGCTCCCAGTTAATCGAGTACTCGTTCTTCAGACCTATGGATTAATCGAAATGAAAAAATGACATAAATGCACATCCCTAATTGGGCCCCCAATTTGCTAAATCTTATGAATAGTATGCCATACAGACCCGTTTGCCACTGAACCTGCATTAACGACGACAGTGGGGCCTCCAGCCTTAGTCAAACGGGTTGGTATGTATGGTCGGGTTGCGTTTTTCGCGCTTTCGTGTGTCTTGTGAATAGTATGCCATACATACCCGTTTGCCACTGAACCTGCATTAACGACGACAGTGGGGCCTCCAGCCTTAGTCAAACGGGTTGGCACGTATGGTCGGGTTGCAATTTTGGCGCTATCGTAAGTCTTATGAATAGTTTGCCATACAGACCCGTTTGCCACTGAACCTGCATTAACGACGACAGTGGGGCCTCCAGCCTTAGTCAAACGGGTTGGCACGTATGGTCGGGTTGCGATTTTGGCGCTATCGTAAGTCTTATGAATAGTATGCCATACAGACCCGTTTGCCACTGAACCTGCATTAACGACGACAGTGGGGCTTCCGGCCTTAGTCAAACGGGTTAACACGTATGGTCGGGTTGCGATGTTTTTGGCGTCTTCTCCTGGTCCTGTAAATGGTATACAATATAGACCCGTTTGCCACTGAACCTGCATTAACGACGACAGTGGGGCTTTAGGCCTTAGTCAAACGGGTCGTCAGGTTTCATTTTCTCTTAAAGATCGGAAGGTGACCCTTATTTACCATATATACCCTCGCATTGGGCCCCCAATTTGCTAAATCTTATGAATAGTATGCCATACAGACCCGTTTGCCACTGAACCTGCATTAACGACGACAGTGGGGCCTCCAGCCTTAGTCAAACGGGTTGGTATGTATGGTCGGGTTGCGTTTTTCGCGCTTTCGTGTGTCTTGTGAATAGTATGCCATACATACCCGTTTGCCACTGAACCTGCATTAACGACGACAGTGGGGCCTCCAGCCTTAGTCAAACGGGTTGGCACGTATGGTCGGGTTGCAATTTTGGCGCTATCGTAAGTCTTATGAATAGTTTGCCATACAGACCCGTTTGCCACTGAACCTGCATTAACGACGACAGTGGGGCCTCCAGCCTTAGTCAAACGGGTTGGCACGTATGGTCGGGTTGCGATTTTGGCGCTATCGTAAGTCTTATGAATAGTATGCCATACAGACCCGTTTGCCACTGAACCTGCATTAACGACGACAGTGGGGCTTCCGGCCTTAGTCAAACGGGTTAACACGTATGGTCGGGTTGCGATGTTTTTGGCGTCTTCTCCTGGTCCTGTAAATGGTATACAATATAGACCCGTTTGCCACTGAACCTGCATTAACGACGACAGTGGGGCTTTAGGCCTTAGTCAAACGGGTCGTCAGGTTTCATTTTCTCTTAAAGATCGGAAGGTGACCCTTATTTACCATATATACCCTCGCATTGGGCCCCCAATTTGCTAAATCTTATGAATAGTATGCCATACAGACCCGTTTGCCACTGAACCTGCATTAACGACGACAGTGGGGCCTCCAGCCTTAGTCAAACGGGTTGGTATGTATGGTCGGGTTGCGTTTTTCGCGCTTTCGTGTGTCTTGTGAATAGTATGCCATACAGACCCGTTTGCCACTGAACCTGCATTAACGACGACAGTGGGGCCTCCAGCCTTAGTCAAACGGGTTGGCACGGGTTGCGATTTTGGCGCTATCGTGTGTCTTATGAATAGTATGCCATACAGACCCGTTTGCCACTGAACCTGCATTAACGACGACAGTGGGGCTTCCGGCCTTAGTCAAACGGGTTAACACGTATGGTCGGGTTGCGATGTTTTTGGCGTCTTCTCCTGGTCCTGTAAATGGTATACAATATAGACCCGTTTGCCACTGAACCTGCATTAACGACGACAGTGGGGCTTTAGGCCTTAGTCAAACGGGTCGTCAGGTTTCATTTTCTCTTAAAGATCGGAAGGTGACCCTTATTTACCATATATACCCTCACATTGGGCCCCTAATTTGCTAAATCCTCAACTGTGGATAACATAATTATGCCGCAATATTTAGTCTGTCTGGAACTAAGCTGAGTTAAACCACATCACTGTGTGACACTTCAATACATATGAACGGCTGCTACGCTAATACGATTTTGTTTTTCTCTCCCTGTCTCGTCCTCGACAAACAGACCCAGTCCCGGTAGATGTGAAAGTCGGCACACCTCTGATCTACTGGCCGTCCTTCAACGTTATGCCCAGCTGATACCTGACCAACGATCACCGGCAGAACCGCTTAATCTCCGCTAAATCTCCATTTCCGTTCTCCCAAGGGTTTTTCCCTCCTAGGACTTATTTTTCCTCGGATAAAAGCCCGGGTTTTTTTTTTCTCCTAGGGGGTTTTTCACCCCGGGGAGGCAGCCTTTTTGGGCTTTACCTAGCTTCCTCTTCTATACGTTGCTTTAGTAATACGTGCAATTATAATATTGAGTCATAGCCGCAGCAAATTTAACTGCTCATGCTATCATGTATTCTGTTGTGCTATCTGTCGTTTTCTGTGCTTTTCACTGCTTCTATTTATGTAAAGCTGCTTTGAAACAATTGACTTTTGTGAAAAGCGCTATATAAATAAAATTGAATTGAATTGAATTGAAAAAAGAGCAGCTGCGAGTAAAATGAAAAAGTTTAAACTAAAACTGTAAAATGCATGCAAATAATAAACTTTCTGCATAAGGATGCAATGTCTGCTATAGATATTTATGTGTTGTATACGCTGTTTGATGGGAATGTGAAGACGTGTCACACTGCATGTTACGACTGGGGCGCGCCCACATCGAAAATACACAGATCTCGGTAAAAGTAGAGAGAGAAATCCAACTCTGCAGGTCACACATGATCAACGGGTTATACAAATGCTCGCACTGTTTAGAAATGGTCTTCAATTGTGTCAAGATCCCTCATAACATCATCAGCAAATTTAGTGAGTACCGATCGAGTCATTTAATGCCATGATCGACCGGAGCATCCTCATCAGTTACATTCACGTTACATTTATTATAGATGTTTTTTTCTAAAATAACTTACAGTGCATTATGAGCTGTAGGCCTTCATTTAATCGGTCTTACCGGAATGCCCTATCAGTTGAGCTACATCAACTTAAAGTGAAAGTTCACACAAACTATCACCCAATCTGTCATCATTTACTCATTCTCGTGTTGTTTCAGACCTGGGGATATGTCTTTTTTCTGATGAACACAACGTGAGATATTTAAGAAATGTTTGTAACTAGAATTTTATAAATGGAGTGGTCAAGGTTACTTTAGGGGCTCCATAGTCCGTTAAAGAAAACGTTGTGTAACCCTGTATCAAAAACACATGAATGAATCTTATGATTGCTGATTACTTCACATTAACCCACAGTATATAAATATCCCTGAATGCATTACTGGCACAGATGGAAACATAATGTAAGGCTGAATTTAAATCTTTTCTATTTCTCACATCACATCTGTTAATAAAGTAATATATATATCATGTTAACTGCAGTATTTGGTAAGAGTTGATCAGAAAACCTACATGATAAACCTTAAAGTTACTTTAACCTCCTAAGACCTGAATGTCCACATATGAGGATTTTTTTGTTGTTTGGTCCATAATACTTAATTCTGTGTAACTGGAACCTGTTGTACCCATACATGGACAAATTCACATGCTTTACATTTTATAGAAAAATATTTGGTTATTATATTTATTGGTTCTTCCTAACCCCCGAAATAGCTGGTAGAAATCTGAAATAAAGACAAAAGGATTTTTGGCAAAAAAGTAATTTATTATAAAGTAAAAATGGATGAATCTTTTTTACAAAGTTACAGAAGTTAGTCGATCAGAAGCAGTGAGTGATTTTCTTTTCTTTTGATATTTATAATACATTTTAATGACAGAGACCTCAACAGGTCCGCTAATCTACTGTTTATTTGACATACCTTTAAGACGAAATGCAGCAAAATGTTAACATTGGTTTAAGACATACAGTAACTGAAGACCGCTATTTTGACATACAGAATGAGTCCGGTGAGTCATATGAGATCTGTTAAAACCAAAAAGACACAAACATTTCAAGCTCTGTGCAGGCGCTGTTAGTGGGTGTGAAGTGCGATAAGTGTCATGTTTTCAAGTTCAAGGCGCCATTGCAGTCCAACACAGTGAATCTAATAATTAGGGACTTTAAGCAACAGCTAGGAATGGAACGGCGACGGAAGCAACCATAAACAGGCCAGCGCAACGCAACATTAATTCATGTATTGAGATATACAAAAAAAATCATTTAAAAAAACAAGAGAAGGATTGCTTTTGGCATTAAATGACAATCTTTTGTCATAAGAGGAGTTTTTACTATTGTATGATGTAAATAAGTCTAAAAACCTAGATTTAAGCAATACTTGAAAACGTTGAATACTTAAAAATTGTTAAAATAAGCTTAAATTTAAAACATTTTAGAGGGGACAGAGAATGAAAAACCATTGTTACCTTGTCTTTGTTGAATAATGGAAGTCTACCCACATTCACAAACATACAAAAAGTGCTAAACATGCTAAACATCTCAGTCTCATAGTAATTCCTCTTTTAGAAATGTCAGCCAGAAAACAGCCCAATCTGAAAAACTGATGCTTATGACATCACAGGCATCTCACTGCCCCTCCACTTTAAAATAATTGGCTAAATTTTTTGAGTGGCAGCAAAGTCAGCCAATCAGTAATGAGATTGCAAGTTAAGCCAGTAGGGGGAGCCAAATAGGTGCAAAACCATTTGTTTAAAATCCCCCACCCTAATAAAGCTATCTGAGAGAGGTTTTTAGGAAGCTTCTTAGGCATTACAGACCCAAACAAAAAAAAATTTGTCTACATGTCACATCACAGAACAAGGATAAATACTCCGTTCAATCATTCTGTCACCTTTAACACATATTATATAAAAGACTTGTGGTACAATCATAAACTGATTCAATTACAATGTCATATGCCATAAAACATAACATTTATTTACATATAACTCTCTAGAAATGTGACCAATAGTCTTACTTTTGATATCGTCTGACTATCCAGGGCCCAGGTCAGGAAACAGACAGATCGGCTTACCCATCAGTCTGTTAGCTGCCTTGACATGTCAAGATCACACATATCCCAGCACATAGAACCTTTTTTACCAGAGTACCAACACAACTCGACTGTGTCTGTTCCTCGAACAAATAAATAGAGGACACAGTTTACCTCGTCTCGTACAAATCTTATTAACATAAAATTAGAACACAATACATTAACAGATGAAACTCAAATGTTAAAATTCGGCCTTCTTAACATTAGATCGCTTACCACAGGGCTCCAGACTGCCACCAAATGGGGGCATTTTGCCACCAAAATTTGAGATTGTGCCACTGAATTTTACATCCAGTTGCACATGTGCGACCAGTAAATTTGATCATTTTTTGTGATGTGACACTGAATTTGAAACAGCACATTGTACTTTCTGCATCTATCATCAAAGTATTTATTAGAAATACAGTGGAAATTTGTAGAAATGTGATTATTTGGTTAGCATTTTGATTTACGGTGTGTGCCCCTAAATTTTTTGGTTGCGCCCCAAAAATTTTCAGTTGGGGGCCACTGTGCTCCTAGTAAAAAAAGTTAGTCTGGAGCGCTGTACCAATAAAGAACCTATTATCAATGAAATAATTACTGACCAAAACTTAGATGCACTCTGTTTGACAGAGACCTGGCTTAAAGCAGACGATTACATCAGTTTAAACGAATCCAACCCAGAAGACTATTATTATAAGCACGTTCCTCGTCTAAAAGGGAGAGGGGGTGGTGTAGCTACAATATACAACAAAATGTTCAAAGTAAACCATAAATCAGAACTAAAATTTAATTTGTTTGAAATTATACTGTTAAACATGGAAATAACTGATCGTAACAACAAACAGCTTTCGTTCATTTTAGCTACCATATATAGGCCTCCGGGCCACCACACAGATTATCTAAAAGAAATAGCAGACTTCCTATCTGAGCTTACAGTCACGGTCACTGTAGATAAAGCTCTTATCGTTGGTGATTTTAATATCCATGTGGATAACTCAAAAGATGCATTAGGACGTGCGTTTCTATCTAGAAGTATTGTGTATGACACAAGGCAATGGTCTGAAACGGCATCGCTCTGGGGTGATATTTCGATGTTATTAATATTGAGTCCGAGTGACAGAATTAAGTCTTATGTATGCTTGTGCTTAAGTCTTATGTATCTGAACAACGCTTGCTCTAGCACGATGGATGCCGTTGCTCCCATTCGAAAAAAGAGAATCAAAGAAAACGACAGCTCCATGGTATGACCATCATACTGCAGCCCTTAAAAAAGTAGCTAGAAAAATGGAAAGAAACTACCGAAGCACAAAGTTAGAGGTATGGCGTTCAGCGTGGAAAGAGAGTGTTCAACACTACAGACAGGCTATTAAAACCGCCAGATCTACCTATCTCCGTACGCTTATTAAAGAAAATCATAACAACCCTCGTTTCCTCTTTAGCACAGTTGCGAAACTGACTAGAAACAAAGAACAAACAGAAACCAATAGTAAACTCCAACACAATAGTAAAGACTTCATGAACTTCTTTACTAACAAAATTATGTTTATTAGGGAAAACATAGAAACTACGCAAGCAGCCACCACTCTACCCAATAGTACATTTACCACTAGATTATCATACGAACATCTTGAGTCATTTAATCCTACTACAATAGAAGAGCTCTCTAAATTAGTAACGTCATCTAAATCATCGTCCTGTATATTAGACCCCGTTCCCACAAAATTACTAAAGAGGAATTTCATGTTGTGTCCGACACGGTACTAAATACCTTTAACTCATCGCTAGAATTAGGATACGTTCCAACAGCTTTCAAACTAGCAGTTATTAGACCGCTTATTAAAAAACCAAACCTTGACCGGGGAGATCTTAATAACTTTAGACCAATCTCAAATCTCCCTTTTCTTTCTAAAATATTAGAAAAGGTAGTGGCAAGCCAGTTACGCACATTCTTGACAAATAATAGTACATATGAAAAGTTCCAATCAGGATTCAGGCCCCACCATAGCACAGAAACAGCGCTGCTTAAAGTTACAAATGACCTCCTATTAACTTCCGATTGGGTGAAATCTCAATCCTTATATTACTAGATTTTAGTGCAGCCTTTGACACAATAGATCACACAATCTTACTCAATAGACTAGAAAACTATGTTGGCATCAGTGGTCAGGCTTTAGCCTGGTTTAGATCATATCTAACCAATCGCTATCACTTTTTTTATGTAAATGAGGAAGAGTCCTATCACTCCCCCGTTAAATATGGCGTACCTCAGGGATCAGTTCTAGGCCCTATCCTATTCTCGTTATATATGTTACCGTCTTTCGGATGAGACGTTAAACCGAGGTCCTGACTCTGTGGTCATTAAAAATCCCAGGATGTCATTTGTAAAAGAGTAGGGGTGTGCCCCGGCATCCTGGCCAAACTTGCCCATTGGCCTACTAATCATCCCTCATATTAATTGGCTATATCACTCAGTCTCCTCTCCACTAATAAGCTGGTGTGTGGTGAGCGTTCTGGCGCAATATGGCTGCCGTCGCATCATCCAGGTGGATGCTGCACATTGGTGGTGGTTGAGGAGATTCCCCCGTTCATATGTAAAGCGCTTTGAGTACTGAGAAAAGCGCTATATAAATGTAAGGAATTATTATTATTACCTCTAGGAGACATTATCAGGAAACATAACATAAGTTTTCACTGCTATGCGGATGATACCCAGCTTTACATCTCGTCACATCCTAGCGAAACCCACCAGTTTGCTAAGCTAACAGACTGCATTAGTGATATTAGGGACTGGATGGCACATAACTTTCTTATGCTAAACTCCAATAAGACTGAGATCATTATTATTGAACCAAATCGCTCCAAACATAATATGTCAGATTCAGGGGCGAAAATCTCATCTAAATGTTGGGGGGGACAATAAACATAAAATTTTTCAAGAACAATTTTTGAAGGGGACACCAATAATACAGGCAAAATTGTACTTGCAAGGAAATGGGTACAGATAGAAAACGTTTCTCTTTCTCTATGAACGGACGCAAATTTAATTTTAATACATATGAATGCAGAGGTGAAAAGAGTAATACAATTTTCTACTTAAGTAATAGTAAAGTTACTTTAATAATATGTTACTTAAGTAAAAGTAAAGTTACTTTAATAATATTTTACTTAAGTAAAAGTAAAGTTACTGGTCTAAAAATCTACTCAAGTAAAAAGTCATTTTAATTTTAAGAGTTACTTTTTTACAGCGGGGAGAGGTTTCTAGTATAGTTCACAAAGGAAGGATATATACATCTCAAACTATGTTTTTAATTGTAAACATCTCTACAATTAAAGTGCAATAACAAATGTTAATAAAATAAAAAGCTTTTTATAACTAAGAAACATTTATGGAATTATTTAATGATTTTTACAGGTGAGTTATGCACTTTTGAAGCAAAAATAATATGAGGTCAGCAGCTAGTAAATACAATCATTATATGAAGGTTGTAATTGATGTATTGCTGGTAACATACATTGTTATTAAACTATATACATAAATGAACATATAATGAGATGAGTGCCATGGCTATACACTATACATCCTTTACACGTTTATTAGCTCCCAGACCTGTGTACCTGATGTCTTTCAATCTATCTCTCTCGCGCTCTCTCTCTCTCTGCAATGTCTAATGATCTGCGCATTCTCGAGGACGTTCTCAAGTTGTTTGACTTGACGCGAAGCTGCTAGACCTCGGAAGATAATGCGCATGTATTAAAAATGCATCGTGCGAATTAGCGGTTAAACACGGTCGGCAATTCTCAAACTCCGTACTCAAGAGCATGAACCCTACCTGAATGAAACAATCGCTTTGCGTCAATGGCCAGGGGTTTCTTTCGTAAGAATTGAATTGAGGGTCTGCATTAGCCTGCGCCTGTCTCGTCCCTCTCCATGGTTCTTTTTGCGCGTTCCCCCGCCCATCAATCAATCATCCGACCGTGGCGCGTCTTTATCACCTTACTTTTTTATTTATTTTTACTCAGTAACGGATATGATTTAACATGTAGCGAAGTAACCAACAATACTTTAAACATACTTAAGTAAAAGTAAAGTACAGATTTTAAAAACTACTCAAAGTAAAAGTACACAAAAAACTCAGTTACAGCAAGGTGAGTAAATGTAATTTGTTACTTTCAGCTCTGCCTCACCTCTGCATGAATGCATAAAAATGTTTTCTTGATCGTTTATCTGCTTCTGTTCTCAGAAAACGAAATATGTTCATGTTTATATGTCAAAATAGTCCAGTTTTAAAACATATGAGGATAAACTGATAAGTGATGGGAAACGTTGTATTGTATATAGCTTATTAACGCGTCGGCTCCGTACACTTCTCTACCACCGGAATGTGTGGTGGTGAGGTAAAAGGGGCGTGGGCAGTGGACCAAACCACTGTGAGGCAAGGGAGGGGGAATCCAAATATTTAAAACGTTTTTTTGTTGTTGCTCCGTTTGCATTTGTATTGTTTCACTTCTTACACAACTAGTTTAAGTATTATAAATCATTAAATTATTTTCAATACACATATTCTAATGATAATTTAGGGGGGACAACCCTCAGATAGGGGGGGTCCTGTCCCCCCCGACCCCCCCGGGATTTCCGCCCATGGTCAGATTACAAGTTGCCCATAGATGGCTGCACGGTGGTGCCATCTTCCACGGTTAAGAATTTAGGCGTAATGTTTGACAGCAATCTATCTTTCGATAGTCATATCTGCAACGTCTGCCGCACAGCATTCTTCCATCTTAGAAATATCTCAAAAATACGCCATATGCTGTCTGCATCAAATGCAGAAAAGCTTATTCATGCTTTTATGACCTCTAGAATAGACTATTGTAACACGTTACTCGGGGGATGCCATGCAAATCAGGTAAACAAGCTTCAGCTGGTTCAAAACGCCGCCGCAAGAGTGCTTACTCGATCTAAGAAGTATGACCACATTACTCCAATTCTGGCATCTTTACACTGGCTACCAGTTAAATATCGCATACAATTTAAAATATTACTAATCACCTACAAAGCCTTAAATGGCCTAGCGCCCTCGTATATTAAAGAACTACTATCAGAATACAATCCACCACGTAAACTGCGATCACAAAATTCTGGTCACTTAATTATGCCTAGAATATAAAAAGTGTCTAAAGGTGGTAGATCCTTTTCCTACTTAGCCCCTAAGCTCTGGAATGATTTACCAAATAATGTTCGAGTATCAGACACAGTCGAGCAATTTAAATCTAAACTTAAGACATTCTTCTTTATCAAAGCATTCACATAGAATGTCCAGTAAATGTACTTTTCCCGCAGTAATTATTTTTGTCTAGAGCAAAGCACTCACATACCTCATATGGGTAATTTACTCTTTACTCTCCGCAATAGTTAGCCTGTCTGGAACCGAGCTGAATTAAACCAATAATGTATGACACTTGCATTACATGCGAACGGCCCCTACGCTAATAGAATTCTGTTTTTGTCTCCCTGTCTTGTCCTCGACCCCGAGGACAATGAGACAAACAGACCCAGTTCCTGTTGCTGTGAAGGTCATCGCACCACTGATCTACTGGCTGTCCTTCAACGTGATGCCCAGCCGATGCGCGACCAACGACCACCGGCTGAACCAGTTAATCCGCTTACCCGATTCCTATCCCTACCGTGTCTATATATATATATATATATATATATATAAATATTAATTTCTCCCTAGGGTTTTTTGTCCTTCTAGTATTTTTTCCCATTGGGTTTTTTCCTAGGGGGTTTTTTAGTCCCAGGGAGAGTCAGCCAACTTTGGCTTAACTTAGCACTTTACTGTATACGTTACATTATTAATACGCTCGCTTACACGGTTTATCCTTAGCCGCTATATTCTACTTCTTATACTATGTATTGATTTTCAGTGTTCTACTCTACATCTACTCATGTAAAGCTGCTTTGCAACAATTGACAATTTTGAAAAGCGCTATATAAATAAAATTGAATTGAAAAAAAAAATCTCTCACTTTGTAACGACTACGGCAAGTCGGCTGTTCTCCCGTAGTAGACCATTACAGTAGAACGTCGCAAAGTAGAAGTTAAGTTGCCGTTCCACCAGAGGCTGTTGCTTAAAGTCCCTATTATATAGTATAAAGATTACTTCAGGAATAAAAACACACAGGTTTTTTTTACTGTGCAAACAGAAAAAGAAAGGCTAATATAGGCTATGTATCAGGGGTTGCCATCCTGTTGTGAGCAAGGGCTACAACAATGGATAAAACAATCTGGAGGGCTACTTTTTTGATATAGTCTACTCTAAACCTTTTTGTTTTACTTGTTGATTATATTTTAATTACTATAAATAAATATCAAAAATGAGGCTATTAACAGAATGTGCTTTGGTGGGCAACTTTAGCAATAATAAATAATAAACACCTTTACAACCTACGATGAAATTATGTCGTATTTGTAACGCACATTAATATTCTCTTAAAGAGCACCTATTTTATCGCTAAAAACAATGTTATTTTGTGTATTTGGTATAGTACAATGTGTTTGGCTAACAGGAGTTAATTTACAGGCTGTGAGTCAAAGTGGGAGGAATTATGATAATGTCGATCTATACTACATCACCAATCACAGGAAGTCAACTGTTGCCTACAATCCGTGTGTTTGTTGTAGTCCAAGAAAAGAGATTTACGCTGAAGACGATAACTCGCACCATTGTTTATTTTGGGGTTTGTTCCTTTTGCATATATCGTTAACATGTACTAATACACACTTACACACCAAAGGAAATGTAGAACCGTGAATCGGACAATAGATGCTCTTTAATAATTGTTTTAACAGTGCTGCGCCACCATACGGTAAATTAAACATGTTGTTTAACAGAGAGTGAATTATTGGAGAGAGAAAAATAGAGCATTAAATTTGTGTTGGCCAGGCAGATGTGAGGGGGTCCAGTACCCAAACCGTTCAGAAGCCCCATTGAACTCCATAGTACTTTTTTTCTCCTACAATAGAAGTGAATGGGGAACCTGAACGTTTTGGTTGCAAACATTTCTCAAAATATCTTCCATCATGTTCATCAGAACAAAGACATTCATTCAGGTTTGTAACAACATGAGAGTAAGTGATGACTTTTGGGTGAACTATCACTTTAATTAATCTGCTTCTATTAAGTGAATTTGCACCAAAAAACTTTAAACAATTTGGGAAGGTTTTTATTTGTTTTTGTGATACCCTGTCCATGCACAGTTGTGCAGTGTTCATCTGTGCTGTCCGTGACCCCTTCAGCAAAGACCTGTGACGCATTTTAGGCAGTCCTCCCTGCAATTTATCTTTAATTTGAATGCATTTATGGGTCTGAATCATTAAATTGATTCAGTGGGACCTTCCTTAATTACAGGTGGGAACAGAGGGATGACATCAGACATTAAGAGTAATGTGAAGTGGGCGCTCCACATGACTAATCTTTCCCTAAACGCTGAACTTTTCCAGTAATAACTAATTACAACCTTTGTCTCCTTCTCAGAAAGAGCGAGAGAACTTTCTATCTCATCATGTCCCGGGTGAGAAGCGTCTGGTTACTCTCGGCCTTTGCCCCGAGGACCTGACCACAGCCGAGCAGGTGGGCCATGTCCACTCCGCCCTGAGGAGATGCGTGGAGCTTCTGGAGTGCCTGATCAGCCGGGAGGTGGAGGAAATGGGTGAAGAACTGGAAGGCGAGTACGAAACTCTTCGGAAGGCCGTGAAGGACCGACTCGGCCATCTCGTCCACAGTACCGGAGCTCTGCTTGATAATGGAGAAGGTGGCTGTCCGCCTTCATCGGAAATAAAGTGTTCAGAGGTACTGTGACTGTCTGCGTGACCTGCAGCCAAACACCACAAGCATGCATTTGCCACAGGTTATATAAAGGCTTTAGGAGGAGTCGTTTAATGTTCAACATGCAAAATTGACCAGGTGATCTTTTAAAGAACCGGTTCATGAAACACAGAAAATCCTCCATTATTTACTTACCTGCATTTGTTTACAAACCCATTTCATCTAGGCGTTTACACATTGAATCAGACACATTGCTCGCCTCTCTCTCTCTCTCTCTGTATTTCCTTTGCCACATTGTTTTGGTTCACTGCAGCTGACACAGAGATAAACATCAAACCTTTGGCAAGCATGCAGCACTAAATCCTAAATCCCTTTTCCAGTAAGCAACCGGCCTCTCCAAAAGCAGTTGCATTGAGGCTACAGTAAAACTGTACAAATCCTTTCAGTGATTAACTTACAGTAAACTAAAAGATCATAATTTTTATTATGCTATTAACTCTTTCCCTGCCAGCATTTTGTCTGACCCCCCAGTCAATTACAATTTGACTTTACAATTTGAATTACAATTACAAAGGAATGAATGGGTCTAGGCTAAATGCTAACACATTCACAACACGCTGTACAGTGCACGCATTGAAAAAAGATAGATATGTATTAATTCGTCTAAGTTGAGGTAATAACATAGTTTAATATGGCAAAAGGGTAGACTATTCCTTTAAAGCCCTGTTTTCAGATTGTTTATGATGAAACAGAACGGTTTTGACTGAAATTTCGACATATGCGGCTGCCCCCAGAATTTTCGGGTGTTTGTTTTTCACCTCACACCTCTACAATGGGTTTAATGGTGCACTGGAACAATCCTTCCTAAAATGCATTAAACTTTCGTTTACAAAGACGTGAAACTCACCGAGTGGTCAGGGGTGTTCACTGATATGCTCACACAAAAATCGCTGCAAACTATGCTTTCCAACAGGTGTTTAACATTCGTTGTTAACTTGTAGACCTATTTTTCCAAACGCCTCACACCCGTACATTCTTCCGCTTAGAGCTTGAATAATAAACACTCCAGCCCAGGTGGTGGCGCTAATCCGCCATTGCCAATTGTAAGAATAGAAACAAAGTTCCCGGCGCGGAGTAATACCGTACCTCACAGCACATCTAATACAAGTCAATGGAGTTGGTAAAAACTACGATAAAACCTGTTGGAATGCGTCTTTTGCAGCGATTTTTGTGTGATCATACCAGTGAACACCCCTGACCACTCGGTGAGTTTCACGTCTTTGTAAACGAAAGTTTAATTGTTACTGTGCACCTATAAAGCCATTATAGAGGTGGGAGGTGATACAAGAAACACCCGAAAATTCTCGGGCCAGCATCATATGTCCAAATTTCAGTCGAAACCGTTTAATTTCATCATAAACAATCTGAAAACAGGGCTTTAAGTGTAAAATACCGAACAAACAAAAAACGTTTCATCCTATCTTTATTTGTTCTCTTTTTATCCCCTCTCAAATATGGGTAGGTTTCTTCAAAAATACAACATTTTGTGATAATTGCATTTTTTTTGTGAAGGAATTTTGTTAGAGATCAGATTCAAAGCGATAATCAAAACATACACAGAGTTTTTACTGTTTTTGGATCAGTTAAGTGGATGCTTTAATGTTTTATAAGGTGGATAATAGCAGAAATATGGATTGCTGTTATAACTCATCATTGGCAGGGAAGTGTTTTCTCTTAATTGATGAGATAACTCGTCAGATAACTGAAGAGATAAGTCATCAATGGCAGTGAAAGCGTTAAACCATGTCATCAGAGATTTCTGTTCAAAGATTCATTCATTGATATGAATCCATCAAATTAATCAATTCACTACACATATGAAACTTCTCAGCACTACATGAGAAGAGACTTTCTTTAGACACGAGCAGTATTCCCCAATATACTCTACACACATAGATCTACAGTGACCTACACTCATATTGACACCCTTGGTAAATTTAAGCAAAGAAGACTGTGAAAAAAGGTCTTTATTATTTAACCTTTTGATCTTTTTCTCAAAACATTAACAAAAAAACTTATTAAAAAACAAACTATTGCAAACACAACACAGTTTTGTCAGTTAATCTTTGTTAAATATATTTGGGCCACAATGATTGGCGCCCTTTAAGTTAATACTTTGCGCTAAATAAATAACAGCTCTGAGAGTCTTCTGATATATTGACTGATGATGAGGTTAGCGAGAGATCTGAGATCATTCCTCCATACAGAATCTCTTCAGGTCTCTCGTTTTCGGTTCAATTATAACCACTGCTGAGTTACTGTCACACTAATAAAAGATGCAGTGTAGTAACTTTATTAACCACTTTTAGATAGTCACTCCACAAGAGATGTGATGTAAACAAATGAAGGTGTTGTTGAAATGAACGTTCCTGTGGATACAAACAAGCTGTTCTTGGATCTGGGTGAGGTGGTGTTAAGTAGCTTTATTTTAGTGCTCTCTAACACCCAAAACTGACCACAGCGTGGGTGTGTAAATGTTTGTATTTTTATCTAGAAGCTCCTCTGAATAAACACTGCTGATGTTTTTATTTGGCTTGGCAGCTACACATTTAGTGTTTATCACGACCTGTCAGTCTGTGTGTACACATGAAGAGTAATGTGCGTTGCTACTAAACAACTTAACCACTGTTTCATCCTCTGAAGATTCAAGCAGTGATGTTGATGTCAATAGTTTATATAAAATCTTCAGCATTCCATTGGCAGTGCAAAAGGTCATAGGTTACACACACACAATTCACTGTAGGTCACTACAGGTAAAAGCATCAGCCATGTAAATGATGTTTTTGTGTATATAAATGTTTAGGTAAATTATGGAAAGGTTTCACAGCGGATCATCACCAGTGTTCAACATCAAGTCTTATCTAACTAAGCATGCAGCACAATTTCATGTCCAAGTCCAGGTCTTCTTGGTTATTTCTAGATTGGACTACTGCAGCGCTCTGCTGATCTTTCTGCATGTTTCCATTAAAACCACTTTAAGTTCAAGTCAAATGATATTGAAAGCCATGAAGAAAATGAAGTTTTGACAGCAGATTGGAAAGTTGGCAACGTTTGGGCGGATCTGATGTAGGCTGTATGCCTATTCCATAACTTGGGACCGATGACCACAAAAGCACGATCACACCTGTTTTTAAAGGTTTACTCCACTTTCTTAAAAACAATCCTGATAATTTACTCTCCCCCATGTCATCCATGTGTGCGTTTTACATATGTAACCTCTGACCCTTCCATATGATTATGTAATATGTAAGGTTGCGTACTCGCGGTTGTGTATTGCAAGATGAGAAGTTTGTGAAAATGTTGATTATTTCTCTAGTTAAGACCCTTATGCTTTGGTTGGGATCGTTGTGTTTACGCTTTTGTGAGGCACTATCTTGCAGTGTTGCCAGGTACTTGTCTTTTTTTATACTCGTATACCGTTTTGTTGCTTAACCGTTTATGGCTTTTAGCTCATGAAGCGATCAAGTTTTTGGTGTTAAGTGTGAAGGTGCCGGACCCAATATTTTGATGTTTGAGGTAAAGCATTTGGATATCTTCGTTTATTATTGGATGTTTTCGCCGTTTTTTTTGTGCAAGATCTGGCAACATTAGTCAGCAAACGCATTCTGTCATTTACTGCACCGCGCATACAGAAGACTTTTTCCCTTCTAGTTATTTTTTTTTTTTTCAGAAGAGAGACCTGTTATGTCCATGATGCATGTTTAAACACTTTATTAACTACTAGTTGTTCAGTTCGGTTATGTACACAGAGTTTCTGTAAATGCGGTTGTCTGACTACCTGCATTTTTATTCGGTTGTAGAAAGCGGTTGTCATTCCTGTTAATTACTGAACTGTGTGTGTACAGAACCGGATTAAGCATTAAAAGGTGAAGTGACAACCGAATTAATATGCAGTATGTACGGCCATAGAGTCCTTTGAAGCTCAATTGAAACTGTAAACTGTCGAGGTCCAAATCCTGGAATGTTTTCCTCCAAAAACGCTGTACGGTGGCAACATGTTAAATATTTATGATAAGAAATCCTGATGTGTGGGGGGAACCCCGAGGACAAACGTGCGCACGCTCTTGAGATTATCACTTGAAACGAAACCATATCCAATCAGAAAGCGAGATGATGGAAGACGTAAGCAGTCATGGCGCAGCACAAAGTGAAGTCGATGTGGACAGCAGAGATGGACCATGTTCCCGCTGTCTCCATGACTTTACCCAAACCCTTTTCTTTTTTCCTTTAATTTTCTGTGATAATCATTCCAAAAACTATCATTGAAATTTCTTTCTGCATATCGTCTGTCATGCTTATTCTGAAGTCTTGTGAGATTTCCTGTGTTCACAGTCGAGGCTCTGGTTGAAAATCTGTTTGTGTGTGGGGTGTGCTGTCTTTGACACATCATGGCACACCACAGACTATAGGAGCAAAATGGTTAAATCTAGGATTTTTCATCCTCATGTTTGTGGTCTATCACATTTTGAAAATCTTATAAGATGTAAAAAATCTTTTGTTGTGTACCCAGCATAACTGTAAGTGTGTACAGCATTACTCCGCTTTTGTAAGTCACGTTGAATAAAGGATCTGCTAAATGCCTGTATGTTACAAGCTTGAAATGCTTGCAGATACAGTTTCTGTGACCATATCAACAGATCAGCGTTCCCATTACACTGAATCGAGTCTGTTTTAGCTGTGCTGAACTGAAACTGAATTAAATGTAACTGAATATGAGTGGTTTTAATTGAATTTAGGATGAAATTACGGTTTAGTGAGTTCATATGAAATGAAGAAGTTGGAATAGTAGACAACGCTCAATATATTCTCTAATTCCTCTTTGAAAGAGTTAAAACTACTCATCGGTCATTAGTTTATTTCATGTTTGTAGACATCAGTGTTTATTGATGCTCTCACTTCTCTTATTTACAGGGTGAGGATGAAGTCGAAGGCTCGCGTAGTTTCGCCTTTAAACTCTGGGCCTATCGAGTTTTGCTGGAGCTCATCCACTGGACAGATTCGGCTTCTCGGGCTCTTCACTTGTTCCACACTGAAATCCAAGGACAACAGCAAGAGCAGATACTGTAGAAACTCCACACATGACACCTTTACACCTGGACTGAACTGACTCTGAATCAGTTCAGTGTGGGATGAGGATTCCTGCAGAAAACACTCACCCTAGATGTGATAACCCTAAAAATAATGACCAGAATCATGCATGCACTTATATTTAAAATAAATGAAAACATTTAGAAAAACTTCACCTTAGGACAGAAAGGCTTTGAGGAATTCATTAGTGCAGTGTTTCTTAAACTGGGAGTCATGAGATGGTGCCAATGGGGCCCCAGTTTCAGAAAAGATTTAGGCTATAACCAACAGCACTACAGTGTATAATTAAATATGTTTTTACACAACAAACTTCAGTATTTGATGAAACAGGTCGCATCACTTCAGGTTTGTGTGCTTCATTAATATAGAAATGTTTTAGATGCATCCGAAGAAGATACCAAAAATAAACACAGCCAGTAACACAAATACTGATTGATTATTCAAGTATAAAATATCAATCCTCTTTGACATTTGAATACTAAAACGAAATAAATGCAACAAATTAAAAACACAGAACTCGGTTAGTTAAACACTCATAACCGGCGCAACATCATCAATGTCTCTGAACAGATTCACATCCACTTTTAGGGTAAAACAAACCACCATACAGTATCAGATCGGGTCGAGGAAGTGGATTAAACTTTTATCGTGCCAAAGAGTTGCTGTGTGGTTTACTCTTCACAGACAGACTAAACATTATTGAACAATATTATCTCAATAATAATGAATTGCATGACATCTCAAGTTTAATTAGAAAGCAGGACACTAGCAACCTTAAACAAACCTTTTTAAATATTTTAAAAGCTGTGTTTGATTTCAATTTTGAGTTTTAATAGGTACTGTGATTATTGGCTTAGGATTTGATACGTCTAGGGCTTCTACCTATCCTTGAATTGAATGAGTTAAGCATTTTGTTAATTTGATATTTATATTTTATTCATTTTTCTTTTTCTCAGTTTCGAAATAAATAAAATCGTACAGTTTAAGTTATGTAAGCTTCCCACAACCTATCATGACAATCGTGTTATTTTAGATAAATAACTGCTGGTCTGGGTTATGTCTGTTATCAACTAACCCAGGCTGTCTGCCATCATCATCCATATCTTACTGAAAATCATAAATTACGTATGATGTTTTTGAAAGCTAAACCAGGCTAGTTGTATGGCTGAACAGAAAAGTACATGAAGTACTCTAAATATAAAGACATCATATAAAGATGTCTACTTTCAAATATAAAGTAAAATCCTTGATTGGCTCAGCTGTTGACTCGATGAGGTACAGTACGAGTAAATGTCCAGGTAAAACGCCTCTGGCCAATGGGTTGGGTTGTTAACTTATACCAGTTATCATGTTTGCAGTTTGCAATGTCACCACTAGATGCCAGTAAAGACCCATACTGTTCCTTTAACAAACCTTTCATAGATGTACACATGTGAATCAAAATAGTTCTGAACTGAGGCCTTGTTTATACCTGATATTAAGATGAGATGCCAAGTTGCCCCTCCCAGCGTATAGTGTATTGATCAAGTTGTGTTGTGTGTATTGTGTTTTAACCTGTTAAACTCACCATGAACATATTCATTTATGCATTATTAACTCCATTCCACCATTTATGACTAATATTCAATCTTCTGGTAGCATTTGATGGGTTTGCATAAGGCTGGCACACACTGAAGTTTATGTTGTTTAACTAAATCTCATCCTTTACCCCTACTTTCACAAAGTCTTGTATTTATAAGCTTATGAGAAAACAAGAGTGATGTACGGCCCTATTATCACCCATACCTTAAAGGGTCATGAAACCCAACATTTTGTGGGGAATATTAACAGATATATACACTCTTAAAATGGCTGGGTTATTTTTGACCCATAATGGGTAAATATTGGACAGAACACCAATACTGGGTTAAAAATTACCCCGTGCTGGGTTTCAATTTAACCCAGCACGTGTTCTGTCCAATATTTACCCATTATGGGTCAAAAATTACCTAACCATTTTTAGAGTGTATATATGTTACCCAGTGCTTTAAACAGAAATAGCGGTCAAATATATATTAGCCTACAATGTGTAAATTCTGCACTTTTGAGACCATTTTGTTCTTCCGGTTTCAAAAGTTAAGTTGAATCCACGTCATATGTGATGTATATTCTAGTGATTCAAGTGTTTGTTAGCTGCACTCTTTTAGCTTGGTATTAAACAGATACATAAGGGGTTTCCACAATTATTGGCTAAAACTCAAGAACATGTATGTTAGTAAAGAAATAAAGAGCTGAAGTAAACTTAACACTCTTTACTGTAGTAAATGTAGCAAACTGCCTGTGATTTTACTGTGAATTACTCTAACTGCAGATAGATAAAGGCATTACTGAAGAAGGAAAATAATTTGATGGTTTTCTAGAAGAAACAAAACCTTGATCATTTATTATTTTTCATTGCAATATGTTTTATGTAAATGTAACAGTGTGATATATTACTACCAGCAGCTACTGATAGCTAAATATTTAAATGCTGTGAAATGTTTAGTTTTATTTAAAGGTGTCTGCACTGATGTTTAATCTTAATGCAAATGTTACACATTTATATTTATAGACGTGTGTTGTTGGAATCATCTGTGACGCATGCACACTAACTGTACACTAATATATACACCCAAACTGTAGTATATGGCTGATATCTTATCATGTATGTGCTTCAATCAATCAATAAATTATAAGAATGAAATTTGATGTGTGATTATTCTCTGAGATGCCTATGTGTGTGTTGTGTATTACATTATTAAAATTATATATATAGCACTTCCATTAAATATATTTAAGAAGGATATGAGTTTGACGTCTCTTCAGCAAGTCATCCATACTTGAAACAAACAATGAAAATAAATCCTTAATCTTTTCTTTCATTTAACCCCTTAACTGAGTTTACTTTAGTATTTAGTATGTTAATTTTAATCTATCACAACAACAAGAGTAGCCTATGTAGCAAACCGTTGACACCTAGTGGCCATTGTTGGTAAAACCTCTGAAAGTGTAATAAACCTGATTTTTGGGGGGATCATTTTATATATATATATATATATAATTAATATAGACTTTGTTGCATTATTTTTATTAATTACAATAAATGTAAACTGCTTTAAAAAAATTTATTTAACATTTTTACCTCCAGACACATCTTCATGAAAAACTTAAAAATGTCTTTAAAACAAGACCAAAATAATGCCAGAGTTAAATTAATTTGAAGGTGCACATCACCTTTTCACCCACCACACTAAAAAAAATGCTGCGCCAAGTTCTCTTCATGACAGGTTAATATTCTGTTATTTATAAGTTTGCAAGTTTGTAGATCAACTTGTGTAAAAAAAACTTGTTATAAAGTAACTTGTGATCAGTAATAATGTGTTTCCGTGGTTACATGATTAAATAATAAAACTAAACGATATTATGATGGGTGAGCATCTTGTGTTGTTGGAGCCCATCTCATCATCCAGTCCACAGGCCAGCTGAGGCTGCTGCGCATGCGCGTCATGCTGCGCACCGGAGCAGCGCTAATGGCGGAGAGCGTGCGGTCGCCGTTCGACTACCGGGAGCCCCCGACCCTCGACAGCGACGGGGATGGCAGCAAGCCGCCGCCACAGCGTGGGTCAGTATCTGTCGCTCGCGCGGAACGGACGCTCGCGGCCCGAATCTCCCGCTTTGTTTTGGAGGGATTGATCGGTTAGCACGCATGCTAACGGTTAGCCAGTCCGGTTCTGTTGTGTTCTCGTGCACACGCCTTGATGAGGAAAAACGGTGACCGTCAGACGGCGCTTGTCATGCGCTCTGCGCTCGTTTATTGTGGTTAATTGTTTGTTTACCTGTAACTTACGTGTAAACGCCAGAAGACTACAGTGCGAGCCTCTAGTTAACGCGCGTGCACTGCTAGTACCGTTGTGTGCGCGCGCCAGCCAATTTTCATTACAGATTTTCACCATGGTAACCACAGCTAACGCGGTGATCCAGCCATAACTATCGTTATTACATGTTACAATAAGTAATAAATTACCGAATTGTTGTTGGTTTTTTATTAACAGTTAAATAATCGTGCGACAATTCATCAAAACACAACACACAACATTACAATCATTTCATATTTGACCTGTTTTGTTGCATGTGTTAAGTGTTTTTTTTACTACACTAGAGACTTATTTACAGCAGTAAGTGATGGTATATGAGTGACAAGTGTTGTATATTGTATCTGTAGTTTTTGTTATAATTGTGTGTGTTTGTTGTGTGTCATAGGCGTGTGTGTGGCAGGAAGAGGAAGGGGACCCCGGTGAAGGTGTGTGAGCGTGCAGCATATGTGTCAGAAGATGAAGAGGAGAGTCTGTCTGAACACAGCTACAGCCCAGGTACACACACACACAAATATCATTTATATGATGCAGATGCAGTGTTTCCCACACAGTTTATTTGTAGGCAGCACAAAACCAAAATCCACCATCACAAATAGATTTGTGCACTCCCTCTCACACAACAGTTCCTGTTTACACACCTGTGGCATCGGTTTCTGCGCTCTGATGTGACTCTAGCTGTGTCTCATTTGAGTATGCATACGCCATAAGGTTGTCTCATTTCAGAAAAGCAAACAGGATACTCCCAATGCGACCTTCTTTCAAGAGAATTCGGAGGATGCATAAGCAGTGGCGGCTCGTGACTTCTTTTGCCGAGGAGGCCGAACGCACATTTTTACATGACGAGCCACACACACGACGCACCGAACACATATTTTGCTTTTTGAGGCACCGGCCGCCACTGAGCATTAGAGATGTATTATTTGTTGCTGCAAATAACCCACAATTCCTTGCAGCGACTCGAACAACATAATTTTACAATGTCATTCTACACACATGCAGCTGTTAGGGGTGTTCATCGGAAAGTTCATTGTGATCCTATACAATATATTTTTCTTCGCCAGCAATGCGATTTTTGCTGATACATCAAATGCTTCTTCAATGCAATTACGATTTGTTAATTTGCTGATATTTTACATTACGTGTCTAATCAAGCAATTACATTTTTACTTACAAATGCAACCAAAATATATAACATGAACATTTATTAAACTATTAAAAAATGCAAAATCTCTGTACATTAGTACATTTACAATAACAAACTAACTAAACATTTCGCTTGCTGACACTAGCAAATGAAAATAAACAAAAAATGCACACTTTGATGAAAATGCATAGATGAATTTACATCAAGGAGGATGTAAAGAGTGTCAAAATAAAGGTACCTCATATTGATTTTTTATTAGTGGCATCCATGCATCGGATTGTTAGGGAAAAAATGGATGTATCGATCCATATCCATGTATTGCTACACCCCTCCTGTTAATACTAGTGAAGATGTGCTGTTTAATTCAAATATTTTTAAGTAGTTTTATCGTAGTTCATAAGATACATTTATATTACCGTACACAAATATATGAGGCATCTTTTTCTATATCAAGTCATATAAAACTATAAAAAATGTTTAGAATACTAATGAAGTATTCCGATCTTCACACAAATATTTAATAGATCGTTGAAGCTATGTGAAGTTCCCTTATGCTTCAAAAGCTCCACCATCATCCCAGTCCCCAAGAAATCCCCCATTACTGGATTGAATGACTATAGACCAGTGGCCTTGACTTCAGTCGTCATGAAGTCCTTTGAATGCCTGGTGCTGACCCACCTCAAGAACATCACAGGTCATCAGCTGGACCCCATGCAGTTTGCCTACAGGGCAAACAGGTCAGTAGATGATGCAGTGAACATGGGACTTCACTACATCCTGCAACACCTCGACCAGCCAGGGACCTACGTCAGGATCCTGTTTGTGGACTTCAGCTCGGCGTTCAACACCATCATACCTGGAATACTCAATGCAAAACTCTCTCAGCTTACTGTATCTCCTGCAATTTGTCAGTGGATTACTAGCTTTTTGACCAATCGAAGTCAACATGTGCGGCTGAGAGGCGTCACATCTGGATCACGGACAACCAGCACTGGTGCACCACAGGGGTGTGTCCTTTCCCCACTGCTCTTCTCACTCTACACAAACAACTGTACCTCTATAGACCCAACTGTCAAACTTATAAAATTTGCAGATGACACCACTATCATTGGGCTCATCAAGGATGGCGATGAAACCGCATATCGTCAAGAGGTTGGTAAGTTGGTGCTCTGGTGCAGTCAACACAACCTAGAGCTAAACACTGTGAAGACTCTGGAGATGGTGGTGGACTTTAGGAGGCACCCCACAGCGCTATCCCCCCTCACAATATCCAACATCCCAGTGACAAACGTGGACTCATTTAAGTTCCTGGGCTCCATCATCTCCCAGGATCTGAAGTGGGAGTCCAACACCAACGCCATCCTTAAAAAGGCTCAGCAAAGGATGTACTTTCTACGACAGTTGCGGAAGTGTGGCCTACCACAAGAACTGCTGGCCATCTTCTACACTGCTGCAGTTGAATCCATCCTCTGCACATCCATCACCGTCTGGTTTGGGGCAGCCACAAAACAGGAAAAACACAGATTACAACGCATAATTAGGACTGCGGAAAAAATCATTGGTGTCTCTCTGCCCTCAATACAGGACTTATACACTTGTCGGACCAGGAAGCGGGCAGAGAACATCATCAAAGACTGCACGCACCCCGCATACACCCTCTTTAACCTCCTCCCTTCTGGCAGGCGCTACAGATCCCTGCGCACCAAAACAACCAGACATAAGAACAGCTTCTTTCCCTCTGCCATAACTGTACTGAACTGCAGCTAATTGGCGTCAGCCGCTCTATGTCCATTCACCACAGTACATACTTATAATCCTATATACATCTTGCACTCATTACATACACACATATTTACTGTATATTTGTATATCTCATTTGTAGAATATGTTAATAGGGTGACATGTGCCTATATGTATATTGTTGTCTATTTTGTACAGTTTGTGTCTTATCATTATTGTCATGTATATTGTTCTGGTATATTGGGTGTTCTACTATCGTATTATACGTCTAAATGTTAAAGTATAGAGAGTATTTACAATCTACCGGAAACAAATTCCTTGTATATGTAAGTATACTTGGCCAAATAAACTGATTCTGAAGTAATGTAAGTTTGTCTTTAAATAATAATGAACACCAAATTAAATGATGATAACATGTCATTTGTAGCACTTTTACAGACAGTATAAAGTAATACTGTACATGTACAGTATAGTGATATTATTATTTCATTATATATTTAATTAGATCAGTATTGGCTCATTACCTCAAGTCTCTGGTAAAAACAGGTAAACTTAATATCTCTCTAATAAATATCTGTTGTATGTACGCCGCAGCTTCTCAAACATTGCATATATTAAAACAACGTATAAACACATTTTATTTTCAGATTACTCCAAATGTAGAAATCATTTCCTATATTCAACTAATGTGACAGCGCAAGGATGTTAACGTTTTGGCATAGCAATGTGATACTTCCTGTTCGTATGTCCTACGAATGATGTTAAGTTTAACTCTAGTTTGAGGACCCTTCGTATACCTCATCTTGTTACCTCTGGAGGACGTGAAGGATGCAGCCCTCTGAAACGAGACACAGCTTATGAAGCAACATAAATAAAAGGCTTTTGTAGACCAAACTTAAATTTCACATGGAGTCAATAACAACAGAGTCGCTCTAGAGCAGATTATTTCTGATAACAAGCAAAATAAATAACCAGGTGATTATCTTAGTTCACATCGTAGCTGAAGCGCATCAACCATGACACTGAACTAACGTTACTGTGTAAAATTGATCTAAACAATGTTAACAACAGATCTTAAATTCTTGCCGGGCCACACAGCAGTGATCCATGCTCACCATATTCCCTCGTCTTTTGAAAACCGAAACATTTCGTAGTTAGTTTAGTCGCTAACCAGACCGATAAACAAGCACAGACTGGAAATTAATGAAACCGTCTATACGCCTTATTTAGTCCACGGCCAAACCGAGCTGTGAGGGATGGACGTCTAGAGCTTTAAATCTGTTTTATATCGTTCAGCCATCAAAACACAGAAAATACAGCGTTTGACAAATTTATACAGGACAAAGAAGCTCAGAAATCATGGATTGTTAAAATGAGAAGGGACGTATGACCTCATTATGAGATGAGAATAACACATTCATTGTGTATTTAATATCTGTTTTGATATTAGCCTGTTGGCTAATGGCTCATTTTTCATGTTGTAAGCATGTTTACTCATATACCAATACAGTATTTTATGACAGCAACTAAGTGTATATCTCCAGTTTGTTTGGCACATAAGAGTTTGTGTCATGTATTGAACATGGACTTAAGAATGTGTGATTGACTTGATAACAAGCTGTTTATGTGATAGTTTGTTGTGTAAGTATTGTTAGAGGAAAAACCCAAAGTTGTGTCCAAATGTTATTTAGTTTACAAATCAATTCTGCTTCTGTTGATTCTGGTCTCATCCACCTGATGAATGTGCTGACACAGATAAACTGAAAGTCTGTGGGAAACATTGAGATTGTTTGATTGACTCAGTCGTACAGAATAAATGATATATGAATGTATGAATATATATTAAATCTGATGTCATTTCTTATTGACTCTTGTGTGTGTTTGTCAGGAGATGAGCAGTACACGGAGGGTGCCGAGGATACGCTCCCTCCACCGGGCAGCCCATACTATCTCACTGATCACACACAACTCTGGTAGGACAGACACACAAGACACTGTCATAGACTCACACACAGGCTGTGTTCACACGCACCGCCTAAAACCATAGAGATGGATGTAAATGCAATTGAGAAAACTTTAATTATGTAATTAACAAAAACAGCTGGCGTGTGTAGTGCTTCCCATTGTGCAGAGAAGAATAAACAATGTTGGTTTCATATTTAAAGTTTTAATCTGTAAAATGAATTAACTTAACATCAGTGTCAGCCACTGCATGTTTTACCAAAGCAGATATATCCAATACAAAAGTAATCCCCATGACTCCTGGTGACATATGGACATCTTGTAAAGCAAAATCATTGGTTTTTGGACAACTGTATTATGGTACCACGTGAACGCAGCCATAGAGTGTTGAGATGTTTAAAGCTCAAGTCTCTTATGATGAAAATATAAACCTATCTTTGAAATGTTTGTGTCTTCTGCAGCGTGCCTGAGCTCGATGAGGAGGGTTCGAGTGGAGTCCGAGGTCCTGTGCTGTTTCATCCGCCACCCAACTGCAGGATTCGAGAGGTGCACTGTGGCAGTCAGGTGCGGCTTGTCGTCATAGCGATTCGAGATATCGCCAAAGGCGAGGAGATCACGGTGGACTACAGCCTGACCGACTGGGGAGAAAATCCTATGGTAATAATGAGCTGCGTACACCAGCATCATCTGTTAACATTTACTGGAGATGGAATGATTCATTTACTTGTGATTTGTTTTTTAAACCACAGGGTTTCCATACTTCTGTGTCCCCACGTGGGTTTGAATGTGGATTCAACCCAGAAAACAACATCAAGAAGGTTTGTACATAAAGAAATTCTAACGCAGCCTACTCTACATCTGACAGGAATGTTAACACGTTTATTAAATCTCTTTAGGAGGAGGAGCCAGGCTCGCTTCCACTGTCTCTCACTGTTTCTGACTATCTCACTCCATCATGGTCTCTCTCGCCCTCCTCCTCGCCGCTCTCTCACTCTGAGGCCAGCGACTCCGACCGAGAGGAAGACGAAGAGGAGGAAGATGATGACGACGATGATGACGACGACGAAGAGGAGCTGGAGGACCTTAGGGGCCGTATGATGAGACGGCGCAAGAAACGGAAAACCTTAGTGACCGTCAAGAAGAAGACCACACCCAGGGCTCAACCCCACCCTCTGTCCTTCACTCCCCCCACCCCCTCGTCGTCCTCCCCCTTCCAGCAGTCTTTGACTACACCCACAACAAACATAAACAATAACATAAACATAAATATTGGGCACGGCGCTAGCGGCACCGTCTCCCATCGACAGCACTGCCCGTACTGCGGCCGTCACTTCCGATCGCTCGCCCGTCACCTCGAAAAACATCACGACCAGCAGCCCGAGGTACGAGCCGCCATGGAGCTGTCTCACCTCCAGACGCAAGCCCCAGCCACCACCTCTTTTTCTTCTCCCGCCCGACCCACGTCCACCTCTGGACCGTCCCTGTTTTCCCACCCGCAAGATTCCCTGTCTCCGGCATCTAAACCCGGAGCGGTCTCCTTCTCGCTCTCCCTGTCCCAGCCTCCTTCCTTGAACCCCTCTAAAAAGAACGCCACCGCCCTCTCGACGGCAACTAAAAAAGGCACGGTGAAGACGGTTGGCAAGACGCCGCCGGTCACACCTGCCAGGAGGGGACGCCCACCAAAGAAAGAAAAGGAAGAACAACAGAAGAAACGGGAAGAGGTGAAGCAAGTGCCAGAAGAAGCTCCTCCTACTCCAGGTAAGGAGGAAGAAGAAGAAGATGAAGATACGAGACATGATGGGCCTGCAGATGAGAAGATGAGTGCTGAGACAGTGAGGTTTGTTTGGTGTTAATTATGAAATGTTTTAGATGATAAACATGAGACTTGTGAGTTTTTGTGTGTTGATGTCAGATTCTCATGAGTCCTATAAAAGCTGCTGTTAATCAGAAACACTTCACACACACACATTGGGCCCTATTTTAACGATCTAAGCGCATTGTCTAAAGCGCACAGCGCAACTTCTAAATGGGCGTGTCCGAATCCACTTTTGCTAATTTAACGACGGGAAAAATGGTTTGTGCGCCGAGCGCATGGTCGAAAAGGGTAGGTCCTATTGTAATGGGAGTATTTTGGGCGTAACGTGCAGTAAACCAATGAGAGTCACAGCTCTCATCCCCTTTAAAAGCCAGTTGCACTGGCGCTATGTCTAATCCCTATTTAGATGACGGACTTTGTAAACTGAAAAACTAAGCGGAGGAAGAAGATCCCCAGTTTAAGATTAATGTTAAATAATTGTGTTGTTTTTCACTTGTATTTAAATTGTTATTTTTTTATTAAAACCTTTAAAACCCGTTTTCTTTTAGTCATGGAAGTAAAAAAGCAGGCTTGTAATTGCTTTTAATGTATGGCTATCCAATATCATCAAAAAATAATTTACAAGTATGTAAGATAAGGTTTGTACTCTAAAAATACTTTATACAACAAGGCGGCGCTAAACGTGAAAATTAGGGTGGAAACTAGCGAAAGACACTTGCGTTGCGCATTGCGCCGGGTGTAAGATAGAGCCCATTATCTTAACTCATTTAGTTGGTCTAATAAAGATTTTGTTAAAGGTTAGGGGCGGCACACAAAAGTTGAGATGTTTTTAACTTGGTGCAGAATGCAGATGCACCTGGAAAAAATAAGTGCATTGCACCACGTGTGCGTCGATTTCATTATGAGCGCGCATACCGCACACCTACATTTGGAATAACCAACTTGAGAGCGCAAAAGACTCTAAACTTCACTCATGGAGACATAAGTCTTGTAAGGATCAGTTCTCCTCTGACACATCACAACTATAAACCATAACCTTTCTGATTAGAAGAGGTAAACATTTAATAATGTTTAATAATATTGTGTTAAAGTGATTAAATTAGTGCTTTGGGGGATCATTCTTAAAATTAGCAAAATAATGTGTGCATTTCTCAGAACAATTTGATAAAAACTGGACAACATCATGGGTTTCATGCAAAAGCCTGTAACTTATTTAAAATCCTTAGTTCATCTCTCAAAAGTAAATGTTTACGTCAGTCCTATCAAAAAGTCCTTGTGTCATTGTTCATCAACAAGACAATCAAAATAACACAAGATTGGGTTCACAAGAATGAGATGAGATTTTCACACTTTAAGATGAATGGTTAACTGAAATCTCTTTATTTATTATACACATTATATCTGTACCTAATAATTATTTTGCTTATTGACAATGAAGTAATTTGATATTTTTTTGTAAAATAGATCCATAAAAACAATAGTAATATTTAATATTATATAATAAGACTGTCTTTATGACAGTCTACACATCTGACCTGAAGGATGCAATCTTTTGTTTGAGAAACGGCCAGCATTTCACCTCCACGAGAAATATGATGACATAATTAAAGTCGCGAGATATTTATAATCCCATGAGATCTCGTCACAGCCCTAATATTTTCTGATTTTACTTTCTGGCTACAGTTTTGCTAATGATGATTGTAAATAAATATGGCTGCACTTTTTCAATTTCTACTCATTCGTGTATGTCAAACATTGCATTGCAAGAGATTGGACAGAGTTCATTTTTACAACTTTACCTTTTCTGTAAAAAGTTAGACACATTGTGGTATTGAATAAATCAGATTTTACAGTAGAATACAAAAATAACAAAACTTCAAAATTTTAAACTTTAAAATTCAAATCTTAATCTTCTCCTGATGGATATCAAACAAATCCTTTAGATAATCTCTCACTGTCTTGTACAATCTAACACGTCAAACATTCACATTTACAAAAGTCTACAAAATAAAAAACAGATTTTGATAAAAAGGTTAACCATTTGTCATGATTTATGTGATGAACTCCTGTCTAAATGTTTTGATGTGTTAGATAATTCAACACAAACCAGTATAATGTATTTAGATGAAAATGACAAGCAATTGAAAATGTAGCAGAGAATTGATCATAATCATCAGCATGATCATAATAAAGTTTTTGCAATTTGTCCAAAACAATGAGAATTTGCTTATATGTTGTGTACAACTGACTTCATGATGTGGAGGTTGAACAAAGTCTTTAAAAATTAATTTCTGATCTGAGAAATGATCACTGAGAAAAACTTTAACCATTTTACTTCTGAAGTCAATGTGTTTCAAGCATGTTTAGATATTTTCTGAAAGAGTTTTCTTGTTGAATCTTGTTTTTCCACTGCAAATGATATTTTTTGCTTTATGATGTTAGAGAAAGCTGAACATCTGACATCTTGTCTGTCTGTGTATCTGTCTGTCTGTCTGTGTGTCTTTAGCTCTCAGCGGTCACACATGCCTCCTCTGCTGTCTTCGCTCTCCACACTGGTTGTGTATCTCCGACAACAGCAGCACTCATCTTTTCTGTCCTTGTCTCGCTCTGCGGGTTCGGCGGAGGCCTGGCGTCTGCTCTGTCACTCCAGTCTGGCGCTTCTGATTCTGTACAACCGTCATCGTGAGTGCGAGGTGGCCAAACTCACCATACAGGACTACCGCAACCGGTCCAGCCCCTCTCGCCTCTCTCCTCTGGAGTCGTCCCTTTCTCCTTTTGAACGTCACGTTCTCTGTCATCTCGCCCGGGTGGGCGTGTTGGGCAAACGCGGTCGCGTTCAGCCCCTCGTTCTTCCTCCTCATTCCGAGTCCTGTCTGGATCTTCTCCTGAAGACCTCCACTGAAGTGGGCGTCGATCCGGAAAGCCCGTACGTCTTTTCTCGGCCGTACCATTCCCCTGCCACGCCGCTCCGTGGAACGGACCTTCTCCGAGGTTTGGCGCGCACTAGCGGTGCTAAGAATCCCACCACGCTCACCGCACCGCGCTCTCGCCGGCAGGTGGCCATCTTCACTCAGCTCCTCTTGCTGGAGGAGGGCGAACGACCTGCGGGTGCGGCGGCCAAACGATTGGAAGATTTCCTCCAGAGAGAGTATCACGTGACTCAGAGCTGCGCTCGGATCGGTCAGGACCCGGGGCTGATGAGCCGGGTGGGACGGGTGGTGCTGTACGGAGAAAGAGATGGAGTGCTGTTCAGAGGAATGAGTCTTCAAAACATCTGTCTCGAACTGGACGGTAAGTCAATCAACAAATCAAACTTGGCTGTGACAGCAACACACACATTGTAAGTCCTTTATTTGTTTTTTATCATCAGTCTTTTCTGGTTTAGTGAGGTAACATCTGTTAACCAGTAGCATTCTCATCCATTCAGTCTGTTGCAGTCAGTTACTAAGAGTAGAGTTTAACTAAACTAATATGATGAACATGAGACAGATTGAGCACATGAAGGATCACATTGATGAAGAGTATGAAGATGAGTTCAGATGTTTGTTTAGCTCACAGCTGTCTTCTCTCACAGTGATGTCAGGGAACTCTGCCGACTCGTTCTCTGATGATTCTGATGCAGACGGTGATAAGAATAAAGACAAAGTTCAGGTGGGAAAGAAAAGAGCATCCAGCAGTCGAGGACCACGACCCAAAAAATCAGCACCGGCCACGCCCACCCCTACAGCTACACACAAGAGGAGGAGTTCTCAGGTCAAATCAGGTGAGTCGACATCACGAGTCAGGAAACGGCTTTATATCACATAACGCGCACCGTTTCTGTTAATCTCATGTTAATCTTGTATACCTATAGAGTAGTGTTTCATCCTTCATATGTCCAAAGAGTCTTTCGTGTTGTCAGATTTATAAAAGACAGAGCAGTCTTTCTGTTGTTTTTTTTTCTGATAAAAGTCAAACTCTTGAAGGCGTACGCTGGGCGGTACTAAAGCAGCCTTTGGATACTAATGCAACAAATAACTACGGCTTACAGTCGATTCAGATCCTAAGTTGGTAATTGATCAACAGGAACAACAGCAGCACATTTACAGCAGTACATCTCTGTACAGTATATCTGTAATATAAAAGGAACCAAAACTGCTAAAAAAGCTACAATATATAATTTTTTTGCTTTTGGTCCGGAGCAAATGAACCGAACTACAGATGTGAAAGATGTGTATGTCTTAGTTTACCTTTTTGTAATTTTTGTAAAAAAAATCTTGTTTTATAATTTTTTAAAATATTTGTACATAGAAAGGGTAAGGAAAGGAACTAGAAAGGGTATACATTTATCCATACATACTCATAACATATTAACACATACACATACATACATCACATACATACATCCAACAAAAAACAAACACACAGTCAATAGTTTACATTGAAGTTATGGTCATACAAATTGTGAAACCAACAAGGTCAGAGGTCTATAATGGAAGCCCAGATTTTCCTAAAAACATCAACCCTGCCTCTTAAGGAGTAAGTAAATTGTTCAAGTCGTAATGTATCATACAAGAGAAGTTTGAACAGATGAAATGTTGGAGGTCTATGTTGATTCCAGTTAAGCAATACATATTTTTTGCTATATAAGAGATAGTTTACCTTTTTTGTTCAAAAATAGTACAAAAATAGTAAATAATACTGTGGCATGAAAAGTGTAGTATAGTTTATTTATTTAAATATATATATTTAAAAGAATGAAATGTATTATTCTGTATAATATATTATAATGTAGAATTCATATTCATATATAATTATCTTTTTGAATTATACTTACATTTTTATGTATTTTAATTTGTTTAAACTGTTTAATTTAGTAGTAGTGCTATTACTTGACAATAGATTTTAATAGTTTAGTTTAGTAAATAATAGTCTTTTTTCATTCTGATGTTTAACAGACAGACTTTTATTTTGACATTTTGCCAGATAGACGGCAGATTTCTAGAGCCTTTATCGAAATAAACTTGTTAAATAAACTCTTAGATAAAAACTCATTTACTGAGGAGACACGCAGCACGAGCAGATAACACTTTTTAAAAAGCATAATTTAATCCATATCACGACTTATGCCTGAATTTTGCTGCGGACATGTGAGTAGGTTTTAAATACATGAACTCAATGAAGTGAGGAAACAAGATTTTAAGAGCAAAACAAAGTGAAATAGTGCCAATCCATTGAACTTCTTTCACTCATACACACAAGAACGAAGAAGCGGATCTTGACTCGCGCACATGCTGTGTTGTGTTGTGCTGTGCATGTGTGATAAAGGGTGTGTCAGTAATAAAGTTCCAACAAAACAAATCCTTTAAAGGGGACAGAGAATGAAAAAACATTTTTACCTTGTCTTTGTTGAATAATGGTAGTCTACCCGCATTCACAAACATACAAAAAGTGCTAAACATCTCAGTCTCATAGAAATTCCTCTTTTAGAAATGTCAGCCAGAAAACAGCCCAATCTGAAAAACTGATGCTTATGACATCACACTCATCTAAATGCATTTTCTGAGTGGCAGCAAAGTCAGCCAATCAGTAATGAGATTGCAAGTTAAGCCAGTAGGGGGAGCCAAATAGGTGCAAAACCACTTGTTTAAAACCCCCCACCCTAATAGAGCTATCTGAGAGAGGTTTTTAAGAAGCTTCTAAGGCATTACAGACACAAAAAAACATTTTTTTGTCTACATGTCACATCACAGAACAAGGATAAATACCCCGTTCAGTCATTCTATGTCACCTTTAAAGCCTAATAATTTGCCTCAATTATTTTTTTGTATTCAATTACTTGAGTTACTTGAGGAATCGTTACAGCCCTATGTTGTGTATTTCAATCCTTAATACAGTTGTGTTCACACACTCTTACTCCAGTGATTCTATAACCAAACTCACACACATACATTTTTGTGATTCACAACTTCATATCCGTGTTAATGTTGACTTTGAGGACCCCTGTAATAAATGAAAGCTGGGTTTGAGATGTGTTTTATTTCCTAATAGAGAGAGGTACATGATGTTGTTGTTTGATTCTGGTGAGTACCGTGTGTTTATTTGATGATTTGTTTGGTGTCCGTCAGGTAAGCGTGGGGTCCTGAAGCGGCCGTGGTCTGAAGCCGAACGCGTTGCCGTGGAGACTCACCTGAAGCAGAACATCGTGGATCTGCGTGTACCTGCGAAAGCTGACTGTGAGCGCTGTCTGCAGCTCTGTCCTCTGCTGGTCAGTAACCAGCGCGACTGGAGGGCCATTAAATTTTACTGTCATAACCGGATTCAGTTATTAAAGAAACAGGGCCGCAGAGAAGGAAACATCACCGCCGTCTGTTAACACAACACTCGCTTACACTTACACAAACTATTCACCTCACTGAAGATCATTCACATCTATCAACATCCCATAAACAACGTTCTCATGAAGTTATTATTGACTGAAATCCTTCATTTGCATGTTATTCATTATATTTTCACATTACAACACGAGACAGACTCTGTTTGTGTCAGGTGAGATATTTCTTTAATCTGTCACGTTTCATTGATGATCACTTCACACATTCCTGTATCTGTTATCTGTTTACTTTAACAGCAAACTCATGACACAACATTATTTTACTGTAGTTAAGTTAATGTTCAGTATTAAAACACACATCAGTCAAGTTATTACAGCGCTGTTTCTCATTCATCTGACTGTTGATCTGCTGTGATGGATGTTAATGGTTTTGTACTCTGGCAGTATTTGGGACCAGGTCTCATTTCAGAGAGACAATGATGGACTGAATCCCTTCATCTGTGATCTGACCGACACGATCTTGTGTAAACAACATTTCTGGCTCATATTTCACATGGATATTTCTCATATAGTACACTGCAAAAATGACTTTCTTTCTTAGGTTATTTTGCTCATTAAGAAAATCTTGTTTTTTTTTTTTTCTACTGAAAACAAGAGAAAAATACTCAGTAAGAAACTCATTTTTTGCAGTGTATAACAAGCATTATAATAAGTGCTATGAGCCAGATATAATCCTGACCTCATGAGATATTTATCTGTCTGCTCTCTTCTTCTTTTAATATTTCTTGTATTATTGTCATAGGATTCATTTGTTGTAATGATGTGAAAGCAGGCCGAGGATGTTGAGGATAAACTCAATGTCTGGAGACGAGAGGTTCAGCGTAAAGTCAGTGAGTTTTGTTATTTTATTCAGATTTGTGCCAACAATACAAGATGATCTTCTTATTGTAGTTTTTGTATAAACTAATGATGGACAGAAGAGTTATATTCCCTCATCTTTACACTTCTTTAAGGTCTGTTCGGTGTACATTGATGTATTGTAATGATGTTAGGCTTTAGAAATGATTATGATGTGATGATGTACATTCTGTAAATATTGACTTCTATAAAATTACCACATTTTAACTTTTCTTTCTTAAATATCGCTGTAAAGGTCTATCAGATTTTAGAAAGATGATATCTTGAAGAATACAGGAATTCATGTGACATCATTTGCATTTCAGATTGTTGTCTTTTTATTAAATTACATCCATATGAAAGATCAGTCAGACTATCAGACATTAACTGTGAGGATTTGTCAAAAGATTTTATTCAGATGATTTTTTTAGATTATTTTTCTTGAAGAAAACTGCTCAAAGATATTTAGTTTATCTGAACACACTTTTAAGAGATTTCATCTGTGTGCTTCATATATGCTTTATTCAGTCTGCCGCCATCTTGATTTCAAACCGAGGCTGTGAGTGATGGATGTCCAGAGCTTTGAACCTATTGTTTTATATCAGGATGCTGCTCATTCAGCCATCAGAAATCAGGCATTGTTAAAATTAGAAGGATTTAGTTCATGTTAATGATATGATAAAAGTACAAACCCCAAAGTAAACAATGATGTGAGTTAGCATCTCCAACATAAATCTCTTTTCTTGGACCACAACAAACACACGGATTGTAGGCAACAGTTTACTTCCTGGGATTGGTGACCGACATTATCATAATTCCTCCTGCTTTGACTCACAGCCTGTAAGTTAACTCCTGTTAGTAACTGAATCTTTCAAACATGGTAAGGAGCGTCACATTTCCTGCTGACATCAGAGGTATTTAGGCCAATCACAACATACAGATTAGCTGGCCAATCAGGGACACAGAGTTTTTCAAATCCGTGAGTTTGAGGAAGACAGTGAAATCTGGAGCTACAAAAATGTACGTTATGTGGAAAATAATGTGTTTTTTTTTACCATAAACCACACAGACACATTGTATTATACCAAATACACAAAATAATCTTGTTATTTAGCACTGAAATAGGTGAATTTTAAAGCTCTGGACTTCATCACTCACAGCGTTGGTTTAAAAACAACATGTCGGTGGACTGAATAAAGTGTATATCCTCAAGACAGAGATCATTTGTCCTTTGAGTTAGACTTTGAATATCGTAGTACTGTATGCTAATCTAAACATGTGGGAGGTTTTCCAGACAGGATTTAAGTCTAGTCCCAGACTAAAATGAATGTATATGTTAAAGGTATAGCGGAAGATTTTCCCGAATTATTTAAAAGAACCGCCCCTCGATATTTTTTAAAAAATGCTCCCGAGAGGGAACGCCTGTTAAAAGCGTGCACGAGACAGAGAGAGAGAGCGTGCAGGAGCTCAGTTCTTCTCTTCGCTCTGTTTACAAGTTTCTGTCGGCATGTTTACCGTGTCTGTGCGGTTCGTGACTTGTGCCAGGGCTAGCATCGCAAATCATAGCTTACATCAACTTTTACTAGCAGTGATTTTAAATGGATTTCTCCAAATAGCATGACAAAATGTACCTTTCCAGTAGAAACTTTGCGTGGGAAGCCCAACCTGTCCTTTTAGCTCACGCCAGCGTGTGAAATAGTCTCCCATAAACATCCTGGTCTTGTTTCTTTATTTATAGTCCTTTCTCTTCTTGTCATACAATTCGTAGACACTTTTTCTCTTGCGACCCTCAGACATTTTGAAAAAAACACAGTGAGAACGCGACATTCAATGAATGGTTGAAACCGTAGCACAACACACATACACGTGAAAGTGCATATGTGCAGAAAGCGAACGTAGAGGCGAGCACGTGCGACGGTTATACGTCAACATATAATCAGAATGATTGACATCTGGGATGACCAATAATAGTGGTGATCCACCCGGAAAATGAAAATCTTCCGCTATACCTTTAATTGAAAAACATTTTATACAGATATACCTTAAAATATATTAGTGCCATTGTTTTGTGTCAAGATGCACAACAGTATTGTTTTTTTGTAAGGTTTGCTTGTAAAAACTACTTAAATCTCCTAGGCCTGGTTTCCCGGACAAGGATTATCTTAAACTAGGACTGGGCCTCAGTTTAGGAAATATAACTAGTTTGAACAAACATGCCTTAAAAACATTACCTGTGTGCATTTTGAGTCAAAACAAAAGGCACTGATGTATTTTAAGATATGTCAGTGCAAGTTGTTTTTAGTTTGGACAAGATCAAGGTAAATGTAATGTAGGTCATCATTTCTGTACAGTGAAAGATAAATGAAAGTGATATGAATGTTGGGTATGATAATCCTCAAGACAAGAGTGATCTCTCTCTACATTTAACACTTTTATTGAGTAGTGAAAACACACAAAGACTCCGTGTTCATTCACATTCACTGCTTTTTTGAAGGCAACTCAAACACCGGAAAACCAGACCTAGGAGATTTAAGTAGTTTTTAAAAGCAAACCTTACAAAAAACAATACTGTTGTGCATCTTTATTTACATTAAATTTGTGCTCCAGCCGCTTCCTTGCCTTCCATTTTATTTTTATTTTTAAACTTGACCAGGCTCCACCAATCACATTTCTGGTACACACGTGCATAGAATTGTGGGACAAAACGATGAAGGTATCTCAGAAGACAGGAAGGCCCTGTCCCAAATGGCACACTCCAGACTTGTGGACTTCATCAGAGTCCACACATTGATGACATCATGTAGTGCAGACCTTAGGGACAGACTTGACGGTCACACCGGAAATTGGAAAAGAAGCTGCCCATCAGTGTGAACTTTAACATATTTAATGGTGTGTATTCTTGATTTTTAAAACTCAGGTTTAATCTTAACCACAATGTTTGTACTTTCTGTCAAAGTGATATAGAGACAACTTTCTATCTTTTTTTTATTCATATTCACTCAAGTATTTTTTGCAAATACACTATATTGTCAAAAGTTTTGGGACACCTGCCTTTATATGCTTATGAACCTGAATGACATCCCATTCTTAATCCATAGGGTTTAATATTGAGTTGGCCCTGAACCCTTTGCAGCTATAACAGCTTTAACTCTTCTTAAAACTTCTATAAGGTTTAGGAGTGTGTTTATGGAAATTTTTGACCATTCTTCTAAAAGCACATTTGTAAGGTCAGACACTGATGTTGGACGAGAAGGCCTCGCTCGTAGTCTATGCTCTAATTCAGATTATCCCAGGCCTGAAAAGACTTCGGTCTGACCATCAACCTGAAGACAACCAACGGGGCCAAGACGTGGATATATCACCTGTCATCACCATCGACAATTACAAACTTGAAGTGGTCCACTAGTTCACCTACCTGGGCTCCACCATCAGCGACTACATGTCCTTAGATACCGAAATCAACAAACGCATCGGCAAGGCCACAACAACTCTAGGACAGCTGACCACTCAAAGAAAGATGGCAGTAATGTCATCCCTCCTGTATGAGAGTGAATCCTGGACAATATATGCCAAACAAGAGCAGAAGCTGAATAGTTACCACATGCGTTGTCTCCACCACATTCTTGGCATCAGCTGGAATGACAAAGTGCCCAACTCCCAGGTTCTTGCCCGCATCAGCCTCCCCACCATGTACACGCTGCTCAGACAACACAAACTGTGCTGGCTTGGTCACATGCGCCGTATGAAAGACAGGTGGATTCCAAAGGACATTCTCTATGGTGAACGCACACACAGCAAAAGACCTCAAAGTCGCCTCCAGTTGACATATAAAGATGTCTTCGAGCACGATATGAAAGCCCTGGGCATTAATATAGAGACCTGGGAGGACATCAGTCAGCTCAGGACACAGTTAAACACAGGAGAGGGAAAGATCTTAAAGCAAGCAGATGAGAGGAGAACTAGTCAAAAGACACGTGCACAAGGACATCCAATCACGACAAACTACATCTGCACTTTGTGCCACCGAGACTGTCACTCTCGTATTGGTCTCATCAGCCACTGAAGATGCTGCCTCAGATGCAGTACAACAAACGGGTTCACACCAGCCGCGTTTGAGGCTTTAAATTTGCGTCTACCGCGTCTAGTTTGCCGCCTGAAGATTTTGGGTTACTCGCTTAATTACTCGCTGTGTCCCAATTCAAAGGCTGCGACCTTCTAAAGACGTATTTTAAGACCGATTGCGTCACAGCAGCGCGACTTGAGGCCAGTAAGGCCGTCCCAATTCAAAGGATGCTTAGAATGAAGCCTCAATATGCGTCCTCATTTCTCCGCGCTGTTAAGGATAGAACGAATGGATCCTTAAAGGATAATTCCGGTATTTAAAGTCTCATTTCTGGTTTGTTTTGGATGAACTACAGTGATGGACACAGAAATTTTGACAATGGGTCGTGTCTTGAGTTTTTGACTCGTTTAGAAGCGTCTCTTGACTGCTTCAGAATGGAAGTCAATGAGCATGCACAAACATGTCATTAAAACAACACTTAACGTTCATTTTCAAAACTGTACTACTCACTGAGTGGTTTGTGGTGTTCGTTGATGATTAAAAACAAGTTGTGTAGCGAAATACAGTTTCTGTCGTGTTTTATTTGGCATTTTGTAAAATTCCATTGACTTCTCTTGGAAGACTGATTGCTCGCTGATAGAAAAGGGTCTGTTTACATGTGGTTGTAGTTTTTTTGCTCGGTTTCTCTCAGAAGAAATTTTTCCCATATTTGATGGCTCAGTGACCAGCTTTAGGTTTGAAGTTGAGCTCGATTGTGACTGTCTATACGCTAGACACCGAGCGTACTTGTATGGCAAAGTGGTTGTCGCCATCAAGTGGTCGGGAGTGTGCTAACGCTTCAGACTCAAATATACAACAGAAGTATATACGCGGTTGTGAGGTATCTGAAAAAATAGTTCCACTATAGCAAATAACACGGATTTAAATCACATTGCGCCAATATATTTGTTTTTAATCATCAACGAACACCACGAACCACTCGTGAGTAGCACAGTTTTGAAAATGAACGTTAAGTGTTGTTTTAATGACATGTTTGTGCATGGTCATTGACTTCCATTCTGAAGCAGTCAAGAGACGCTTTTAAACGAGTCAAAAACTCAAGACATGACCCATTGTCAAAATGTCAGTGTCCATCACTGTAGTTCATCCAAAACAAACCAGAAATGAGACTCAAAGTGTTAAATACCGGAATTATCCTTTAACAGCCGAGGATATCCCAAGATTCATTGCGCGCCTGCAACGGCTGCATATAACGGCTGGCTATTTTAAAATAAACAATTAATACCTTTATTAAATAAAAGTGTATTTATCAGAAAACATTTTTCTTGTCACTGTTTAAGTATTATAGTTTGTGTTAATATTATTCTTTTTATGTTGCGTATGTTTCTAAGGTTGATTAATTTGATAAACTGTTGAATAGTTTAATCTACATCAACGTGTCATATTTTCTAAAATAAATTAATATTTTTCTGATTTCATATTTATGTTAAGTCAGAAACGTCTCCGCTAGCGGTGTCCCAATTCAAGGGCTGCAACCTTATGAGCATTCGACCTTAAAAGGTGAGCACTCTGTCTTTCAAGGTGGAAGCCTCAGAAGTTTGCCAAGAGAACTGAAATGAGACGGTCTAACATCAGAGGACCCAGGCTGCACGCGCACGCGGTAGGTTCGACTTTCCTAGCCTATCCTGAATAAAAAATAGGGCTAAAGGTGTTAAATAAACCTGCACCATAAAACAGTTCCTGTGATGAAGCATGATAAGGATATCCAAGAGAAACGAGTGTTTCTATTTTTATGGAGGAGAAATCCAGCAGGACTGTGATGCCCTGCAAAGAATAAACACAGAAAGAGAGAGAGGGGTATTGAAGCACTTTAATAAATGTGTCATTAAAATATTCTTAACAACTTCCACAACAACCTTTAGGTAACTATTTTATTTTCAGTTGATTCTTAGATGGGTTCAGGTTTAGTTTAGTAAATTAACTGAAAACATTCTGCTAATCAGAGGTGGACACTACTTGAGTATTTTGAGTAAATTTTCCAAGCATCTGTGCTTTATCAGAATGTTTGTCTTGGGAAAAAATGTACTTTACTAAAAATGTTAACTACATTCTAAAGCATAGAATCATACTGTTTATTCCTTTTATAAGCAATAAGGTACGAGAGGCTGTGCTGTATCGTGAATAAGTAACGGCTGAAGGGCGTTGTTAGGCACGACGCGAAGCGGAGTGCCTGCAACCCCTTCAGCCGTTACTTATTCACGATACAGCACTTGCCTCGAGTACCTTATTGCTTTTATAAAACGGTTACACAATATTAAAGTAAAAACAAATATTCATGCAACTTTCATGAAGTTAAATCAATAAAAGCATTCCTTCTGCTAGAAAAAATAGTCCCTGACTGCGAACAATAACATGAAAGCTCAAATAAAAACAACAAACTGCTCTCAGACTTTGTCTCATTATATGTTTATGTGTTGCTAAGGGTGTTGCAAAGGGCGCAGTGATATTAAATAGAACCGTTGGGTGAAGTGGTCATAGCAGTGTTTTATCATGAATAAAGCACACCTATTGACCAATCAGAATCAAGGATTGGAACTAACCGTTTTATAATGCATATTAAAATTGATTTAATACCTCATAACATAAAAATTGTGTACTTTTACTTTCTTGAGTAAAAGTACAAAAGACCATTTTACTTGAGTAAAAAAAACTAGATGTTTGTACTTAAATATTAAATATAAACCAAAAACTTGAAATTATGAAATGTAATGGAGTAAAAAATTTATTTTTAATGGAGGGTTTCCCAGACAGGGTTAAGATTAATCCAGGACTAGGCCTAGTTGGTTATATTAGAACATTTAAGTAGTTGTAACAAGCAAACTTTGAGCATCTTGAGACAAAACAATGGCACTGATATATTTTTAGATATGTAAGTGCAAGCTGTTTCCTGTCAGGATGGCTCAAGCATGGATTTTGGCTATAATGGAGACTGTATTTAAAGTCAAGTAATATCAGAGTTACATAGTTACTAACTTAACCTGCTGTATAATTACTGATTAAATTTTAGCTTGAACGCCGGAAATGCAAAGATGTGAGACAAAAGACACACCCGAAACTAAACCACTGATCTGAGACCACAAACAAATTGGAAAAGACAACTTGAACAACATCGTACTGAACATACAGAACGCCAGGTTTGACAGACACATCTTAAAATACATCAGTGTCATTGTTTTGATCCTAAGATGCACACCAGTAATGATGGCAGACAAACCTCCCCACCCCTGCAGTAAAACTACACATTCAAGAGTGGCCTTTTATTGTGTCCAGCCTAAGGCACGCCTGTGTAATAATCGTGCTCTCTAATCACCATCTTGACATGACACACCTGTAAAATAGATGGATTAACTCAGCAAAGGAGATGTGCTCACTAACACAGATTTCTGAACAGACAGAAACCGACCTTTTGTGTACATAGAAAACATCTTAGATCTTTGAGTTCAGCTGATGAAAAATGGGGCCAAAAACCAAAGTGTTGCGTTATAATTTTAGTAAGTGTAGAGTAAGATTTGAGTTTGTAATAGCAGGATGAGTTTTAACAGCTTGTGACAATATCAATCATTTGGTGAGGTCATGAGGTCATCCTTTTGTTTGTCTTTGTGACATCTAGTAGTAGCACATGTTTATGTCTCATCATCTATCATCTGTTTCAGGAGATCTCACATCCAGATGTTGAACACCAGACTTAAAGGCGGAGTCCACGATGTTTGAAAAACGCGTTGGAAAAGGAGACGGGCCGACTACCAAAACACACTTATAGCCAATCAAATCAAATCAAATGCCGGGTTGCGTATGTGTGGGGCGGGTCTATCAACAGAAGGTCCAGATTCTATTGGGGTAGGGGTGTGTTTGTTTGGGTGATTTCAAATATCAACATTGGCTTTCAAACATCGTGGACTCCGCCTTTAAATCTTCATCAGGTAACAACATCTGTAGAGACATCATGCAGTCATACATACAAAGATTCAATTCAGTTAAACCTCAGCCCTATTAGACAGATGAGATGATGTTTTAGTGAAGACACAAGAATACCAACCATAAACACAAACTATAATCCTGTGTGTTTCAAATCACTCTATCATCACAGTTTAAAAACTCATTATGTAAATAAAATCAAGTGTTTCATTTGAGGATGTTTGTGTTTAGTTTATTTCAGATGGTTTATTATAAGTTAATGATGGTTTACAGAAGATGATTAAGTGATGCAGGGCTTCCTTTATTAACACTGAACCCCAGACAGATTTCAGTAGTGATCTCATCAGACATCAGATTTAGTCTTCATGATTGTACAGATTTAATGTGTTTTTATCAAAATATCATATAAAACATCAATCACACTTTATCAAAACTTTACCAGGAACAGGATAGTTTAAAACATGCAAACTAACTCAAATTGCTAAACTAGATGAACACAATCATATTGAATATTTACACATTTGTCAGATGATCTAAGTGACTTGTGGTGCATTACAGGATATAAAATGTTCATTTGCTTGTCTGTTCCCTGCACTTCAATAAATGCTGTGTAAATATTAAACAGAAGACACTGCTGGATTAAAAATTACTCAATGCTGGGTTGTTGTTACTCAACCAAAGGTTATAATGACCCAGTATTCAGCACTGGTGTGTTCTGATCAATATAAACCAGTATAGGTTAAAAACAACTCGCCATTTATTTGAGTGTGGGTGTTAAAACTCGTGCACTAAACATTAAATGAAGTAAATAAAATATAGATGTTAAAGTAATGAGCATCATGAGGTTAGATACAATTATGATTTCATATGCAGATTATGACAATTAATAGTATGGTCTTTAGCAATGTAAAAAATATATATTTTTACTTTATAAAAAAAATGAATACAATATTGGTGAATTTCATTAAAAACATCCCAACATGACAAGGCTGAGAGTAAATAATAATAGTGTTTTTGGGTTAGGCCAGTGGTTCATAATTCCAGTCCTCGGCCCCCACTCCCAGATCATTTTAGATGTCTCCATATACAGAATAAAAACACCCGATTCACTTCATCAGCTTGTTAGTGTGTTCATTAAGGAGCCTGATGAGTGAAAACAGGTGTTTCATATCTAAAACATTCTGGGAGGAGGGCAGAGGACTGGAATTGAGAACCACTGGGTTAGGTTGATGTATAGGAGTTGTTATTCATTTCACCCATGAAGAAGACACAACAGCTATAAACACAAAGAGAATATTTGACTTATTACTAGACCAAAAAGAAATAAAATAACTAAACATTATTCACTGAACCACAGAATTTATAAACTATAAAACATAACACAAAATATCTATTTTGTATTGTACCTACAAACTCCAGGGGCCTCATTTATAAAAATGCAGTGTAAAATGCGTCCTACATTAAATCTTACAATCATTTCTTGAAAGCATGCATGCGTGATTCATAAAACAAACGTACGCATAGAAAAAGCGCTTGCGTCTCACTTTCAAACGTGAAATCTATAAATCACAAATGATCTTGAAATTGTGTGCAGCTGAACATTTGCAGATCTTTACCTTTAAATGATGCCTAATTAAAGTCATTGACATATAAAAGAGCACCTGTCAATGTTTAAACTCTGTAAGAATGGCTTATATTTCTAAGTTTTCCATGTCAAAGACAGTTTTTATAAATATGGACTTTGCCGTGGATTTTTGCGTATGCACACATTATGATCAAATTTCTGTGTACACATGCTTTATAAATGAGACCCCTGGAGATAAAAAGTCTGGAATTTGTACAGTGACTTTTCCATTTATTTAATAATCAGTTTACCCTTTTAACTTCAAAACAGCTTTAACACATTATTTTTATATCTTTATGCAGTGTTTTGTGAATCCAGTAAAGGAACAGTAGGATCAGATGCTTCTGCAGGTTCTGTAAGATCCAGAATTCTTAATGGACTATGATCACCTACACCTGGATTAAAGAGAGGAACGACTGATCCAGAGAACTTGGTGTTCATAGTAAGTAGATGTTTATACTCAGTGATGTCATAAAATGACAGCTGACCTTTATCATAATCTAACATTACACCCAGACGCTGAGGTTTTGGAGAAAATGAAAGTGTTACGGATGTATCAGTGCTGGTATGAACGCCATTCGGCCCATCTGAACACAAGAACCAGAACCCATTTGATGGAGTTAAAGCAGATTTATCTGCTGAACAAGAATTCCCCTGTTTCATCAAACCAATCAGCCAATAATCTTTAGTAGAGACGTTTTTTACTTTTAACTCAACCTCCCAGTAATGTTGTCCAGAGTTGAATGTTTGATCTCCACATACACACAGTTCATATGGGAATACTCCAGACTCTTTAGGCGGATAATGTCCAGAGTCTCTCACTGCTCTTAAATCTGCTGTAATCTTCAGATCTGGATGTGCAGTCTTAGGGTCAAGAGTGATCACATCTGTGAGATAAATTAACAGAAATATAAAGATTATTATTTTTATCATGAGATTATCTTTAAAAAATATAAACTGAGATGATTTCATACCTGCGTGTTTTCTCAGTTTCTTTATTACTTCATCATTACAAACTAAAATGAAGGGAGAAATATTAAAGTGGTTTAGAGACAGATAAATGATCTTCCTACTTGAGAAGGTTTGTAGTTTCATTGAAATGATTTTGATGATAAAATGAATTGAAGAGATTGTTTCTTACCCACGAGTGGAGTCATCTGTGTGTTTGCTGAAATAAGAAATCAACAGAACAAATTATTTTATAATGAACTGTGACCTAAAATCACAACATCTGTGTGTTTGATCCCAACTTTATTTACTGTACACTGTAAGAAATGTCTTTATAAATGACTGTATTACTGCAGCTGTTTGTTCAAAGGTAAATAATCATTAAACATTGACAAGTCTTTATCTTTACATGATAAATCTAATATAACAGACTCATGCAAAGCATTCTGGGAAACAAAATCTGAAGAAAAAATAAAAAAATGTTGATGAGGATTTCTGCTTCCCAAAATGCTTTGCGTGAAGCTGTTATTTTATAGTTTTACTCTGTAAAGATTAGGGATGTCAGCTTATGCAATTTCCCATATTCAATGATCATTTAAACTATCAATCAATCAATCAATCAATCAATCAATCAAATAAGCATTAACTGTAATAGTGCAATAAGCCTTTACTGCAGTGGCATATAGACAATGATATGAAAGTGATACGCCAGCTTCCTCACACAAATTATTTTCTTTTGTCTTGCTAGTGGGTTGTAAAATGAGTCAATGTAGTTGATGTTTTAATAAAATAAATTTAAAATGATCTCATAATGAAATGTAATGACTAATAGACACGGTGTATAACTCCATCTCACATCTGCTAACAATCACATGTAAGTCCATGACATGTCAGAATAAAGGTTTCATTATCATCAATTGTTATTTTTCTAGTTGTTTAACTGTAGGGGACCTGGAAAATGAGCATATTTTCAAAAAAGTGAGTGTCCCTTTAATGGTCTGACTAGTTCCTAAACTGAACTCTGGAACAAATATCTTGTTGAAAATAACAAATGTTTTGGTTTCCTAAAGACAAGTGGAGATGGTGATCATGGATTACCGTTATTTGATAGAAGGTTTGACAGCCAATCTGTAGTTAATATTGTATAGATTATAAAGTACACATTTTACACAGTAACGTTAGCTCAGTGTAGTTTTTTTATATACTTTAGCTATTGTTGTTTATTTAGCTTGTTATCAGAAATAAACTACTATAAAAAAACTACTATATTGATTCTTAGTGGAGTTCACCGAAAGTTACTTGTGTTCCATGACAGCCGTTTGTTTATGTTGTTACTGCTAAAACCGTCTATAATTTAATATATTGTAGTCCAAATTTATAATCACTCAGACACACACACACACACACACACACACACACACACACACACACACACACACACACACACACACGTACCTGCTGTAGGACCTCACAATATCTGATTCAGTGTGTTTATATGCGCTTGAACTAGTTTACCATACTGTCATACAAAGACAAAAGTCCTTAACTTACTAGAGCGGGGGGGGGACCCTGGGTCCTGGAGGGCCATTGTCCTGCAGAGTTTAGTTCCAACCCTTATTACACAAATACACCTGAAAAATTAAATTCATGTGTGTTTGATTAGGGTTGGAACTAAACTCTGCAGGACCTCCAGGACCCAGGGTTCCCACCCCTGCTCTAGAGCGTAGAACTGAGAAAAATTACTTTTTAGTTTAGATTTTTTTGTGATTTTTAGTTGTCAGGTATTTTTTTTGATAGTTATTGTTTGAAAGAACAAAACACCAACATTGACTCATGATACTTATCCACATGATAAAGGAGGTCTTGAATCTCCCAAAATTTCAATAACTCATTTTCAACCAAAAATAAATTTACTGTCTTTTGTCTTTGTGCGATATATTTGCTGCCCTACAATGAACATGAACCCGTTTGTGGATATAATAAATACAGAAATGTTTCAGAATATTAAACTGATGTTTGTGTGGATTTGACTCACTTTCTTCATCTGTTTTCTTTTTATCTGTTTTCTTTCCTGCACAGAAACACAATGTGAAGAGATGTTGAGCTGGACACATAGCAAACCTTTATAAAAGACCACTTCACATCTTTTAACTAGATATATCTCACCTGGTAGTTTCTCTCTGTATTTATAAAAGATGAACCCAAGACCCAACAGAGATAAAATCACTAAAGTGAGGATGAACAGCACCTTCCATGGACCTTCTGAAGGAGAACCTGCTGAGGTTAAAAATCATTTTATATTTCTCCACACAAACATCATGTGCTGCTTTTACTGATTTACTTGCAATAAAAGCTCTTACAACTTCACAAAGATTGTTTTATAATCGTAACACCATCTTTAATTTCTTCCTCAATATGAGTTAGGGGTTAGTACCTTAACTGTATCATTACTTGTAGTAGATAACATTGCTTAAATTATTTGTATAAATGCATCATCACTTCACTGGAATAAGAAAAAACAAGAAAGATCAGACTCAACTGGACAGGAACAACAAACACAAAGAGGAATGGCGTTTCTGGTAAATTTTTGGAATTCTGGAGATTATTTGGAAATGTATGAAAATTGATGTCATATATAAACTATATCATATACAAATATAAATCATTTTGTTTGGTCATCATAAGTAGATGTGTATGCAAGGTAATACATTTTAAAAATGTCATCTTGACTGATTTAATTGTAAGTGGAACTTTAATTGATTCTTTCATTAAGTAAAACAAAAGCATAATGAACATTATTATAGTAGTTATTATAATAGTGTTAGCTCAAATTTAGATATCTAATTTACTATCTGTATAATCACATTTTAGTATTTGTTAGTTAAACTATAATATCATAGATCAAATATATTTATTCAAGTTTTAGTGAGGCCAGACATTTTAAACTGAGTTGGTTCAAAAGGGTGGACCTCAATGTCTACCCTTTAATCATTTTACAATCTAGTGGTTTACATTACAGATTACATTACCTTTTTAGAGTCATGATGGAATAATCGGATCAACAAAAAATTTAAATAAGGAATATAAAATAAATCAAGAAATTATAAGCATATGGAAATAGCAAAGAATAAAAGTTACAAATAAAGTATTTAGGAATTGAATCAAATTAATATCACAGTCTTCTTCAGTGTTTCCCATACATTGATTTATTTGTGGTGGCCCACCACAGAATCAACACTGGCCCCCACAAATAGAATTTTCATGATTCCCATTTACATTTTTATTTCACAATTTAAAAAAGCTTAATTCGGCTTAAAATATAATTTTATATATAATACAGATCAAATACAGATACAGATCAAAGAGTAGAAGTGAAACATATTTCAGGTGCCAACACTAGATCAAACTCAAACACAACATGATGACGTCACGTATATGCTAATAAGCGGGTGACGTCATCACCACCACAGTCTCCTCAAAGTCCTGTGGGAAACACTGTTCTTCATTCTATAAATTCATCTTTTCAAAGTCACAGAAGTGATTTTCTTTGCGTCTTCTGTTGTTTGATTAACAAAATGACACAAACATAAGCAGATTTCTTGAGGGTCAGTTTAAGACCAGATAAGTTTCAATCCAGACACGCATCTTATTTCTTTCTGAACTGTTTGAATTCACTTTAAAACATAACTGGATGTTTTTATGAGATTACGTGTCAATTTTTTTAAAGCAACACCAAAGAGTTTTTTTTACCTTAAAATAACGTTTTCAAAAAAGTTTCAGTGGTTCATCCACTCTAAACAGGGTGAATGGCACTTTCACATTCGCTTTGCAGCCCTCTATTGGCCAAAACCGCACTAAAGAAGTTTCCAAACGTCGGGTAGTGGTCCTGTAGTCCGAGTGAATACTACAAAAACTTGCTTTACGGCAGACCTACAATCCAATCAGAGCCTGCTATGCCTCAGTATTTATGACAGTGGGTAATGGACAATTACGCTTCTAACCTGTAGGGGGAGCAAAGAGCAAAAACTCTTTGGTGTTGCTTTAACACGCATCTCCATGTGTGTGTCCTCTATATGCGTTTGTGCGCACAGTAAACAGCTCACTTAAACTCATCTTCTTGTGCTCAAATTGTTTAAAATGGATTGAATGATTGAATGTTTTAGAAACGCATGCAAATGATAAACGTACTATATTAATAGTTAATTATTTCTGAATGATGCGTATTTGAGTGATTCTTATTAAAGATATTATTATCATTTATGCGTGATTTCTTTAATTTTGTTTCTCTTCTGATTGGGTGGGCCAGCCGTCAATCTGAGGGGGAGAGTGCCACCCTGGCCCTTATGTATCCTCACCACTGGATGAAGTCCTTGAGCTCAAACACAGCAAATGTGGCTTCTGTGATAGTCGAGGCTAAAATGGAGGAGAATCCCTCAGTAAGTGATGTATGAAGGATTTGTTTATTTTCAGTGTGTGTGGTTTTAGACAGCTGTTTTTAAAATGATCTCACCTAAATGTTTTGTCAATCAGTGTATTTGTCTTTACAATGATATAATGTTGTTGCACACTGTAAAAGTTTTAAACACATTTGTGTAATTTATGTGAATACATGCAAAGATGGACATTTGACATTATTTTGTGCAATGATCTGTGCATGTTATGGTTGAATGCAAGTACATGCAGAGGGTGTGGCCTCAATGGCTCTTCAGTGTGCTGTGTGCAGGGGAGAAATTCAACTGAAATTGAATAAAATCTTCTTGTTTTAAACTAAATGCTGAGATTTTTTAAAAAATACATTTAAGTTCCCTGTTATAGGCAACTATGTATAATTTTTTTCAAATTCCCATTTTTTTCCATTAATTCTCGTTAATTGCCATGAAAAATTTTACAGCCTTGAAAGTTCCCTGAATTTTGCAACCCTAGATGGGTTGATTAACTCAATCATGATTTAACACAGGAGACAGGGCTGACAACATCCTCTCATGAGAAACTTGACAGAAGATCCTGACAGGATCATGAATGTCTGTTATAATATGACCAGTACTGTATCATTTAAGAGGGTTTAAATCAATATGTTTGTTATACTCAGTAATAGTCTACAGTGGCTTTGCAATGATAAAATGCGTTCATATAATTGATTAAATCTGTCCTCGTCTCTGAGGTTAAATGCAGCTTACTGTACATTCAATACCATTCTAGTAAACTCTTTTTCTCTGTTTTCTAACCTGAAGATGGGCTGATGGCCTGTATGTCAATTCCTCCTCTTCTCTCCTCTCTGCTGCTGAGCGACAGATGACAGAAGACCTGTTGAACGTCAGATGAAGAGATGAGGGTCCAGCTCTCGACAGAGAACGTCCCATCTGTCGCACGTCTATAAGAAGTTCCTCCGGTAGAGAGATTCGTTCTGTCCGACTTCCACAGGACACTCGGCTTTGGAAACCAACCGCTGGATCTGCAGCTGACTTTCAACTGTGTGTCATTGCTCGCAGGCTGTGGAAACAGAACCAGTGGGGATCCTACAGCTGGAAGATCACAGACAGATGTCAGAGACTTTCAGTAATCCAATGCAAGTATATCATTTAACAAATCTGCTTTTGCTTGTGAATGGACTGAAGTGGATCACTCAAAAGGTTCATGTAAAAACACAGTTTAGATCAACAGAATTTTGTAAATCTTGAAGTCTGTCGAGTTGAAATACTCCAGCTAGAAGACCATTACAGTAGTCAAGACAAAGGAGTTTATCAACCTCTCAGCCACTCAGGACGTAATGTGCTATATTTCTGAAGTTAAAAAAGGACGTCTTAACTGTATTCTGCACAAAACGCTAAAATGAAAGCGTGGAATTAAAGATGACACCAATATTTTATTTTTTTGGAGCTCCAAGGCAAAATCATCAAAAGATAAAGAAAACCATTAGACATCCAAATCTTGATCTCTGTGATACAGTTGGAAAGATGGAAAACTTTGTAAATGGTTATAAATCTGTTTATCATCAGCATAAAAATTATAATTAAGATCAAGAGATCTTAGTAGTTGACCAAGTGGATTAATATACATGTTAAAAAGTACCCAATATTGAACCATGTGGGACACCAGTATGTACAGAACCAACCTTGGACCTATAGCCACCCATAAAAACAAATTGACTGCAATCAGTAAGATAGGACCTAAACCAGTTAAAAACGATTTCTGACAAACTAAATACAGTTTAAAGATGATTAAGTATAACAACATATGATCAATAGTGTCGAAGACAGAACTATCAAAAGATTGAGAAGAGACAAGAAGCTATTACCAAGTCATTAGTGACTTTTACCAACCTAACCCTAACCAACACAGCCTCAGTGCTATGCAGCTTTCAAAACCTTGATTGATGGGGCTCAAATAAATAACTTTCAATTAAATGATTGTTCAGTTGAGCCCCAACCACATCCTAAGATTTAAGCCAAGAAGAAGATTTGAAATTGCATGATAATTGGTAAGAAGATAAATTTGAAGAATGTTCACATCCAATTTGTTTAATGGGAGTGACAGCAGCAGGGTAACTTTGTTCCAGTTATTTCAGTCTCTTCTGATCCGTGTAACCATATGGCAAATTAGCTTCATGTTGCTTCAGCCATTGTCTCAGTGTATATTGTCTATTGTGCAACATTCACATTGAAGCTTTCTTGCTTTGAAAGACATATACAGGAGTTTAAATTGCATGGAGCATGCTCAAATAAGTCCATTGCTGCCATAAGTATATTTTATTAAGCTATACATGCTAGCACAAAGTGTCACATAATACTGTGTTACCCTAACCCTAACTGTGTTAATATATAATAGTTGTGACATCATGAGAGGGCGTGTTCTAGAGGGCAGATACATTGCCCTCAGATGGCTGAAGCAAGATGGCCGTCTGTTAAAGACTAAAAATCCCAGACTGCCTGAGAGTACAGCTGCAGCTAATGAGACCAGCAGCAGTCCCTAATAGGGGGTGTGGGAAACTGTTGAGTGTGTGTTTGGCTTGGAGAAGGACATGTACCTTTGTGAATTAAAGAAGACTAAGTTACTTTATAGCTGAAGAGATTAAAGTTGTAAACCCTTTTGTTAATTATTAAACACACCTGCATATTGAAGAGACCGTTAAAGTGATGTTTTCTTGGAACTGACACAAGCTAAAAGATAATAAAACCCCTCACGCTGTCACATATGGTGGAGAATGCGGGCACTTGGATGACTGCAGATGTTCCAGAGTGATGTGGAGGACCTAACAAGCCTGTTTTCTAAGCTAAGTACACAGTCAATTGATGGTAAAATGGAAGAGTTACTGAAATCAATGATAGAGAGTAATAAAGTGCAGCAGCAAATTCAAGCTGGCTTGCTGGAGGAACAAAGGCGGGCCAATAACCTTAAAATGAAAGAACTAGAAATGAAGCAAGCCCAAGATGTTAGCAGAATACGGGCTAGTGACTTTATTCCTAAAATGGGAGAGTGTGACGATGTCGAAGCGTACTTGCATGCTTTTGAGACGACTGCCTTTAGAGAAAAATGGCCAAAAGATCAATGGGCAAAAATATTGGCACCGTTTTTGTCTGGAGAATCACAGAAGGCCTTCCTAGATTTAGACCCAACTTGGGCCAATAATTATGACTCCTTAAAGAAAGAAATGTTAAGTCGCAGTGGTCTTACAGAATTTGGGAGGGCCCAGAGGTACCATGCATGGTGCTTCAAGAAAGAACAGCCACCGTGTACACAGATGCACGAATTAATGCGTTTGGCTAAGAAATGGTAAGAGCCTGGTAGGCACTCAGCAACAGAAGTGGTCGATTCTTTGGTGATGGACAGATTTTTAAGAGCCCTACCCATTGAAGCTAAACGATTTGTTTGTCTGAATAACCCAAGTTCACCTCAAGAATTGATAGAAGAAGTTGAAAGATACCAAGCCAGTGCAGAAATGCTGAACTCACGGTCTCCAACCAGTGCACAGCCCCAACAAAGATGTATTTTCCCCAGTTCCAGGCCATACTCAAATGATCCAGCATGAGATCCATACTGTCCCGGGAAAAATCGTGCAGCAGCGGCCTTACAGAATCCCAGAGGCCAGACGAGAAGCCATTAAGGAAGAGGTGAGGGAAATGCTTAGGTTAGGGGTCATTGAGGAGTCACAGAGTGCATGGCCGAGCCCTATAGTGATGGTCCCCAAGCCCGATGGCACAATAAGGTTCTGCAACGACTTTAGGAAGTTAAATGAGATCTCAAAGTTTGATACATACCCTATGCCCCACATTGATGAATTGATTGACAGACTAGGGAAAGCCCGCTTCATTTCAACACTAGATCTAACAAAAGGCTACTGGCAAGTTCCCTTGTCTTCAGATTCCAAAGAGAAGACTGATTTTGCAACACCAGACGGACTATACCATTATACTCATTTACCCTTCGGTCTTCATGGGGCTCCAGCCACTTTTCAAAGGCTCATGAACCGTGTCCTTCAACCCCACCAGCAGTATGCGGCTGCTTATTTAGATGATGTGGTAATCCACAGCTCAGACTGGGAAAGCCATCTTGGAATGGTGCAGAAGGTACTGGATTCCCTCAGAGAGGCGGGCTTGACCGCAAACCCCAAAATATGTAAAATTGCCTATGGTGAAACTGAGTATCTGGGCTATACAATAGGCAGGGGTGTAGTACAACCTCAAGAAGCCAAAGTTGGAGCCATTCATAACTGGCCTAGGTCACAAACCAAAAGACAGGTAAAGTCCTTCCTTGGCCTAGCTAATTATTATAGGAGATTTGTGCCTAACTTTTCAAGTCTGGTTGCACCCATTACAGAGCTAACCACTAACAGACACTCCAGAATGGTAAAGTGGAGCAAAGAGGCAGAGGAGTCTTTCTCGCAGTTAAAGAGGATGTTGTGCTCCAGACCGATTTTGAAATCCCCAGACTTCACAAAAGAATTTCTGGTGCAGACTGATGCCTCTGAGGTGGGTCTAGGAGCAGTCTTTTCTCAAACCCATGAAGGCGAGGAACATCCTGTGCTCTACATCAGTAGGAAACTGGCAAAGCATGAGAGAAATTATGCCACAATTGAGAAAGAGTGCTTAGCTATTAAATGGGCACTAGAGGCACTCAAGTACTATCTATTGGGGAGGAAATTTGTATTAATGACAGACCATGCACCACCACAATGGATGGCCCGGAATAAGGAGAGCAATGGCAGAATAACTAAGTGGTTTTTAAGTCTGCAAGCCTTTAACTTCTCTGTTGTCCACAGGCCTGGACGATGCCATGGAAATGCTGATGCCCTCTCTCGCAAGGATGCCCTCTTCACAGTGGCCTGCCAACCAAGAGCCTCAGAGCAGTGGAGGGGGGTATGTGACATCATGAGAGGGCGTGTTCTAGAGGGCAGATACATTGCCCTCAGATGGCTGAAGCAAGATGGCCGTCTGTTAAAGACTACAAATCCCAGACTGCCTGAGAGTACAGCTGCAGCTAATGAGACCAGCAGCAGTCCCTAATAGGGGGTGTGGGAAACTGTTGAGTGTGTGTTTGGCTTGGAGAAGGACATGTACCTTTGTGAATTAAAGAAGACTAAGTTACTTTATAGCTGAAGAGATTTAAGTTGTAAACCCTTTTGTTAATTATTAAACACACCTGCATATTGAAGAGACCGTTGAAGTGATGTTTTCTTGGAACTGACACAAGCTAAAAGATCCTAAAACCCCTCACGCTGTCACATAGTGTTTAACTTCAAAGGTCTTGAGCAACCTCTAAATATTAATTCATATTGAAAAAATGTGCCTTATTTATTTATTCAAACATATTGGTGGGGTAAGAGCTTAAGAGCATGAACTTTTAAAAGTTGAAAAATAAGGACCACCCTAGACATGCTGCCTTCTGTGAACACCAATCATCACTATACCAAGGGGACGACTGTACAAATGAGACATTACTGTGCTTTAATGGGAACAAAGGTGTCTAAGTTGGCTGAAAGAACATGGTTAAATATTAAGCTTTTATCCTCGAGAGGAGCAGAAGACATAACATCTAAGAAAAAAACAATTAGCAAAAATAGCATGATCAATAAATTTAATACTGACTGTAAAGAAAACTGATTGTAATCGGTTTCTAGTTAGAAAGATGTCAACTTTATTCATTCAGATTTACACACTGAACTCATAACTCACCCATGATGTTGAGCGTTACAGCTTGACTGTCGTATGATTTATCTCCACTCACATAACAGTGAAATACACCTGCATCACCAATCCTGAGATCCTCCAACCTCAGCGAGACGTCTCCATCCTTTAGTCCATTAGACTGAACAGACCGCTGGGTCAGAGAGCTTCGGTTCCTGTACCGTTCCTCCTGGGTCTCCTGAACCTTTCCATCACGATAGAGGAGAACAGGAACTTTGAATCGTTCGGGCAGATACCAGCGAATTTCCAGAGCTTCTGTGTTTAATGGAGGAGAGGTCCAGCAGGGCAGAGTGACTGCAGATCCCAGCTGACCCACAATCGGACCAGGAGAAACCTCAAGATTGAATGAGTCACCTGAAAACAACAGAGAGTATGAAAGAGATTGAAACTCATATACTTCTTACAAGTAGAGAACTTGTTTCTCTATTAAACGCATTGAGAAAAGAAACAGAAAAACCACAGGTTCCCTTTATTTCTTACACAAGCCTGTCTACATTTACATCAGAACCACCAGCCATTGTTTTGTATATGAATTTTCCTTTCAGAAGACCCTTTTCTGTCTCCATTTCTGTTTGCTGCTGCATCATTTGTGACAAATTGATGAGCAAATTGGCAAAAGTGAGTTATTTATATTTTGAACAATGTTTGATTTGTTGGAATCTGACAAAACCTGACAGAACTACACCTGTTTGAAGTTAACGGAGTCAGCAAAGTTAACTTTCAGAAAAAAACAGTTAAAGATATCGTATTTTCACCGGTTTCTCGATTCGATTCGTTTATTATGTTAACGATTCGATTCTCTCTCACAATGTGTTGCATCCTTATTATTATATTATTATTATCCTGTTTTTAAAATTACTGTACATTGCTACATTTATATTAATGAATGCAAGAAGTCAGATACAGTATATAAACTCTTTTTATTTAATTTTCTGCTCCAAGAAGTATATTTCCTTGGCAAATTTAATTATACTACATATTGGCAAACAAGACAAATCTGTTCTTTAAACAGCAGACAACAGGAGCATTTAGAACTAAAAACATTAGGACTAAAAGCATAAAACTCTCAATTAGTGTTTTTAAGTACTTATAAACAGTACAGTGCAGTGTACTCTTTCATAAAATATTTAAATGTTGACAAATGTATCAACATTAAATTAAATTATAAACTAAAATAAACAAAAACAAAAAATTCTGCACATAATATTCCGTAAACTTGAAGCAGTGCTTAGCATTTAGGAATTTGTATTTTTTTCTGTAAGAACAGTAATTGATCTGCGTGTTTAAGTGTGCTTCTTTTAGCCGTGACACCATCTCCTGAAGTGGAGATAAGAAGCTCTACAGATACACTTGTGCCTGGGATACACAAGTACCGCTTTGACACCCGAGAAAGGAGAGTGAATGTGATGAGATGTGATGAGAGGCAGATATTTAGCTTTAAAGTATGTCTCCATTTCCTCTTCAGCCCTGGCATAGTGGGTCTTGGGTTCAACTGTACCTTCAGTGTCAGTGAAAGACTGTCCCAGCAAACTCACAAGCAGCGATGAGACCTTTCGTTTGGGAGCAGAGGGGCTGTCCCCCACAGGGTTCCTGTTCTCTCAGGAACATCACACACTTCTGTCCTCCTAGGAGTACACTCCTTATTTTATACATTTTACATGAAGCAACATGATGGAATCGATTGCCTCCAGGGATGAGATGCAGCCTCCTCAATCACTCCTCTGTATATATCCAGTCTTTACTGCTCTGTATAAAAGGCATTCCCTTAAACCGGGGATCCAGAGCAGAGGCTGTATGAAGGACCTTCTTCTCTGCCTCACTGTTGTACCTCTTCAGAAGATCTCTTTTAATTGCATTTTTGACCTCACGGATCAAGAGTGAGTCTCTAATGGTGTCTGACATTTTCTGGATGAGTTGTGCATTTAGAGGAGCAATGAGAGACACTGTTGGATTGCTCTCTTCAGACAGCAGTGTGGTCGCATCCTTCATTGGCTTTAATGCATTCACAGCATCCTCTGCATTTGTCACATCTGCGTCAGGTCCGACTCTCCTTTTCTGACTTCTGGAGACAGCATAGTGGCACAGATTGCTGTTTGTTGTTCCAAGAATCTATGGAGCATGTCAGATGCACTGTTCTACCTTGTTGCACCATCAGTAATCAGCTTACGATTGTTTAGTCCCAAACATTGCTGTTTGACTTTGAGGGAGTCGCTTGCTGTGGTGCTACAGTGGAAGAATAATGATATTCATCTTTCCCTGCCCAGAAGCCTGAAGAGCGTGGACCCTTTAAGCGCCCGCAGGCACACGAGATTTACCGTATGGGCGAAGCATTTGACATGCGAGAATTTTCTGACTTGAGCTGCAACGATCATATTCGACAAATTGTCTGTCACAAGCACTACATCTTTATCTGATAGCTGCCATTACACCACGACTTGAGAAGCATACATTTACTTAGATAAAACACGACGAAAGAAAGGATGCTATGTTTCGACCCGTTTTCCGTCAATTTCCAGGTATAGTAGACAAGTCGGGATCCTTTATCTTTAGGACCAGCAACTACCGCAAACAAAACGTCGAGGCCCATGAGAAAAGTCTGATAACGCTTCATCTGGTCAACTGAACTTAATGGCGAGACTTATGAATGAGGAGAATTTCCAGCGCATCGAGAGACATATCAACACAGCATATCACGTCCTCAAGAATGAACAGCCATTGTGTCATTCAAACGGTGTATTGACTTGCTTAAAACAATAAAAACAGAGTTTATGTGGGATCTCAGTACCACACAGATATTGCATGTCGGAGGTAAGAAATATTTGGTTTAACGTCTTTACTAATAGTTAACTCTTTCCCCACCAATGATGAGTTTAAGGCAATCTATATTTCCGCTATTATCCAATAGGTGACGCGCTTACCCAACTTATAAAACACTGGAGCATTCACTGATATAATCTGACCTCTAACAAGCATCCTTAAAACCCACCCATATTTGAGAGGTGATGAATAAAACTGAAGACGGAATGAAACTTTATTTTGTTTGAAAGCAGAGGGATCAGCATTAAACTTTTGTGAAAATCATAAAAAATGCGGGCGCTGGCTGGCAACTTAAAAAAAAAATCCACTGGCGTTAAAGAAGTCAGCTTAATGCTCCACTATTTGTTAAAATGGATAGAACTGCAAGGAAATATGTGCAGTATATATTTTCCATACTTCTGTTTGTTTCCATCACACAATGATTTTGACCCATTATAACATTTTGTAAATATTTATAATTCTAGATTGACAGACACTTTCTTTGAGGTTCTTTGGAAAGAGATGCTAACTGAGATTAAAGCAATCCACTTTATTAGCGTGCTGGCAGAAACAAAAACAACACTGTATAAAATGAAATAACACTGTTTTAGTAATATGGGTTAGTTAACGTTCTTGCAACAAGATTTCTTTTATGAATTATCTTTTGTGCAGTTTTTTTTATTGTTGAAATATCTGAGACCATAGCCCTGACAGGCTAATGATGAATACAATGTGTACAATTATATTTGACTTTTGAAATATTATTTTTAATATGTGACACAAAAATATTTTTTGGTGGGGCCAGTGAAAATTTTGGCAGGGCAAGTGAAAACCTGAACCACTGGCCCGAACAGGCCAGTATAATTTTTTTTTTTTTGCATTGAGCCCTGATACAGCATGTTTCTTGTCCAGTTCATGCTTACCAGCATGTTCATAAAGCCGAATGAGCACAGACATTGGCTTTTAAAATACTATGTGCGTTTTTTATTACTCTTGATTGTGTCTCACCACCCTCCGCCATTTTCTCTACCACCAACATACCTGTATGCGACGAATAGCGAAACGTCAGTAGGCTATAATCGATTATGGGCTTTTACTGCATCAATGCAGAATCCCATGCCCACTTCGCAATGCACTACACAATCGATTAATTGTGACACCCCTAACAGCCAATCAGATTTGAGAACCAGAAAGAACTGTTGTAAAATGTAGTATAGACCCTTTTACTGTTTGTACACGATGATGTAGCAATGTTTGCACGTTCATTTTGGCAACAGCAGTATGTTGAGAATCGGCAGCGTGTCAAGCTACGCGAGCGGATTAAGCAACACAGACAGAGAAAGTTATTTTAAAAAGTATGGTAATCAGCTACTAGATCCCTAACCCCTTGATGAAATATCGATAAGTGCAATCATAATCTCAACAACCAGACATTTTGATGAAGAAAAACCAGTTTGATCAACCAGACATTTTGATGTCCCCATGAGGAAACAAGCTTATAAATCAAACAGAATGATGTTTCTTCAAAATGTGAAGTAGGAGAAGGGTTTATGTGATGGTTGGGGTTAGGGAATGGGGCAGGTAAGGGGAATAGAATATACAGTTTGTATGGTATAAAATGCATTACGTCTATGGAATGTCCCCACAAAACATGGAAACCAGAATGTGTGTGTGTGTGTGTGTGTGTGTGTGTGTGTGTGTGTGTGTGTGTGTGTGTGTGTGTGTGTGTGTGTGTATACAGGCATACATGGTTTATTATCCATAGGCGCAATGCATTTTATACCGTCCAAACTGTTATATTCTATTCCCCTAACCTACCCCAATCCCTAACGCCAATGTCACAAAAACCTGTTGCCAGTCTTTAATCTATGAAAAACTACCATTTAGTATGTTTTTTAGTGTTTCAGTTTATGAGGACACTTCCTGTGTCCCCATAAACCATGGTAATAGCATAGTTAACATGTCATTATACACTATTCATGTCCCCGTAAACCAAATTTGCAAACCCACACACACACACACACACACACACACACACACACACACGACTGTGTGTTCATGTGCGTGTGTGTGAGAGAGAGATTTATGCGTTACTTTTCTTTCATGCGTTTGTGTGTGTACCTGGTAATCATCTATGAAGGCAAATCAGTTTCAAAACTTCAGAGCATGTACATTTTCATTTGAGAATTTAGGATTAGGTTGTACTTGTGCACTAATATTTATACGCATAGTCCCGATGTCAAAACTTGCAAAATCAAAATCTGAAGTTCAGTGTTGAGATTTGCACTCGTGGACAGTAATCACAAAATATGTGTAAACTATCACTGACAACAAAGATTTACTGTATAAACACACAAAAGTTTTCAGGTCCCCATAAGGAAACAAGCTTATAAATCAAACAGAATCAGGGTTTCCTGCAGCAGTTTGCAGTTCAGGCGGCCCGCCTGCTAAATGTGACATGGATGCATGTATTTGTCTGCCCTCTAGGGGACAGAAAAGTATTTGTTTGTGTTTAAGCAGATTCTGTACACCTGTGGGCCATCAAAAGTGCAATATAATGATTCCAGTTTTCACATTCCGGTGGCGGAGGTTAAGCGGCCATCCAGACACGGATTTTGCTCGTGTGTTTTTCCCCTTTTTGGTTCCTGACTAATTTTCTCCTACATTGAATTATTTTTGATATTTTTTGATATTATTTTATTCCCCTAATTGAACTGAGCCTTCGTGTTATCCCTCTTTATGTTATGGCAGTGGCTGTAACACCGCGTAAGATGGGAAACCCAACGCCTTAATGAGGTCGTCCAAAAAAATATTTGCTGCACAAAAGGCCGTGAAGTGCATCTCGGAGAATAGCGCGGACGTGCTTCACACTGCGAGCGTGCACACGTGCCACACGGCCGAAATGAGAGCCGTGATCTGTCACTGTCTGGAGGATAGCCAGTTGATAAAACACGTGTCCGTGAGAACTGTAAGTGGACTTATGTTTTGGGTTTATTTAAGCCTGTTATTGTATTAGTCTATAGTTCTTGTAAATTTAAAGTAAGTTAGCTGGTGATTTTGTTGTTTGAGCAACCTGCTATGGTTTCACGTGCCTGTTGATTAGGTATAATTGTTAAGCGCTCTTGCTCACTTTATTTATGTTCATTATTTACATGCTACAGTAGTTACACTCCTTTAAGATAATGTAGTTAATAGTGGGAAATAATCAGTTTTTACAATCTTCGCTATCTATCATCGTGCACCAGACGTTCAACATCTGCTTCAGTTTGTGTTTATTAACCCTTTAGTTTCACTTCATCATGCAGCTATTCCTGTTAAAGGTAAAAACATTTAATTCATTAATATTCTAGTATGTGTTCATTTGCTGTCAGAGTTTCTTCAAAATTAAGTTTTATTTGAGTGTATTAAATACAATTATACCATGGTCTCTTTAAATACTTGATTCTGATTGGCTGGAAGGTGTGCATCAAAACCGTTTAATGCACAGGTAGTTCCAGTCAGTTTGATTACAGTTAGAAATTAATGCGCTACTATAAACATTGGTAACCATAGTAACACAGTTACACTTGCAGAGAGAGCGAGAGAGAGAGAGCGAGCGAGCGAGAGAGAGAGAGAGACGTAAGTGCGTCTCTCTTTAAAGTGCGCCGGTTTTATTTCACACTTTACATAAATAAATAAATGACATGATTAGTTCAAATAAAGATTGCCTTGTCACTGTCAGTGTTGCCTGTCATTCATAAATTATTTTAATAAATCAATTAAAGAATCATTGAGTTAGCTATATGCTTAAGCAGAGGCGTATCCAGCATTGAAGGACATTCGGGGCTTAGCCCAGACCATATTAAATACAGGGATCACTCAAAGAGTGTATAAAGTGTATAATAAGAATATTAACGTGATCTGTAGCATATAAAAGTGTACTCACCTAATCGCGGCGGGTCACAGGAGTATTATTTCATAAGAACTTTTCTCTCAAGTAGATTTTTGCACGTGAGTTTTACTCAGACATGATGACCTGAATGAGCTGATGATGTCACATAACCACCAAAATTAGATTATTAAACTGCTGCGCCGAAGGAATAACGTTCAAGTGATGAATAAACCTACAATACTGTTTACCTACTGTATAACCATCTTATTTATGCACCATACAGAACGTCTAAAACTAAATATAAACGTATTGCTGCTGGAGACCTGCCATTGGCTGTTGTAATTGAATAAATAATGAGGTCAGTGTAAGAAAAGATTACAGGGGCTAATTTGAGGATGTTTTTATAAATATTATTTTGTTTCATGGTATTATGTTTTATATTATTACGTTTAATGTAATAATGCGTTAAATTATCTGATTTAAATATTAAAGATACCTTTTTCAAGTTACCGTTTTGTAGATCAGTGGTTCCATTCCGGTAGTTAAATAGTGCTTTCGTTAGCTCCTCCCCTACCTGTTGCATATTCAAAAGAGTGGCAGAAACTAGACCCCGAAGCCGCCGCCAGGCGCCGCCATTTGCGCCATTTAGAAGTTCAGCCGCCATCAGCCAATAATTTCCTAAGCCAAATTGAGCCGCCAGCTGATAAAGTTTGGCTGAGCCGGCTAGAATTATTTGCAATCAAATAATAATTCTATCAAATAAAGACATACACACACGAAATATATAAACAATACACGAGATCTATTTTCCGATTGGTTTCATAACAGCAGTCTTGTGCTCGCTCGTTGCTACAATACACCGGGTTGCAACCTGTGGAGGTCGCATATGCAGGCTGCATACGTCATCAAGCCTGGTTTATTTAAGTTAACTGAGCATTACATTCGCAAGCCATACGCATATTACAACAATTTACGATTAACTTATAATAAGAATAAACTTTATAATTGTTGATATTTTGAAATAAGACAGTGTTGATGACGTAGGCAGCGTAAAATGCGACCTCCGGAGGCTGCAGTCTTCGGATTGGGAAATTAAAATTGCTCGTTTTCTGTACATAAGAAGCGATGCATTAGTAACGTGCGCGTCACAACAATGCATTTCAAAAATAGACCGTGTTATTTTTAATTTTGACCAATGCGCGCGACCAGCATCCACACAGGAAAAAGCTGCGGGTAAAATAACGTTTGTATGTCTGTTTCAGGGTGCTGTATGCAGCATGTTCATTTTTACTTTAATTTTGTATTGGAACTGCAATTTGGAATCGGTGAAGTCAAATATAGACGCGTTTCTTATAAGAGCGTTTCGGGGAAGTCCGTGGCTGTATAACATTGACTAAAGTGGTCGCAATCAGGTCCGGTAGCGTCGCACACGCATAATTCTGCGAATGAGAGCACTAAGTAAAAGCAACAGAAAGTTCTTTCTATCGGTCTCCCATGCTGCTTGAACCCCAGAAGTAAAGAGACTTTTATAAAGCTTGCCAGTAAAATCCATATCACACCAGCAATGACAAGGTAAGCTAACGTTGCTATGGTTACAGTCCATATACATAATAGATTGCTAGGCTATTTATCTACAGTTTTATTACAAACAGCAACCAAAACTACAACGTAAAATTAGTGTAGACTTTTAAACATCAATGTTAAAAGTTTTTACCAACCTTTGTATGGGAACCTATATTCATTCATTCATTCAACCCAGTGCATGCCAGGTTTGTGCTGTGGCTCTGAATTAAAAGTGAATTAAAGAATAGAAATGAAAAGAGGTTGCGTGTTTTGCCATGTTATTAGTCTATAGGTAGCATTATAGTGGGCTCAAGCTCTATTGTTTTTGGTTATGTGATTGTGTACCATAATTTACCAGACTTTTACCAGATCATTTGTCTATGTTTATAATTCTGACAGTGATTGTTATTGTATTTTGCCATAAGTCTTCACTGTGCCTATTCAAAGCTCGAGGGCAAACACATAACTTCTAGATTTATGCAGCAATAAACTACATTTTAACATTTTATAATGCCTAGTCATACTTCTGTTATTTTGATTAAAGTAACTCAAAAGTAACGTAACTCATTACAGTTCAGAGACAGTAATATTGTAATGTGACTAATTACTTTCAAATTACAGTAATTTGTAATATATAATGTATTACACTTTGTAAGTAATTTTCCCAACACTGTTAATCAGTATAACGTAGACATCTGTAGACATGTGGCAGCTTCAGCCATTTGCAGCTATGAAAAGTTTTGCGGCTGCAGCAGCCATTTAGGTTTCGGCTGAGCCGGCTAGCCAGCCAATAACTTCATCAGCCAGCCATTATTCTCAAAACAAATGGCTTCGGGGTCTAGCAGAAACGGAGTAGCCCATAGGCTACCGACAGCAAAGAAACGTATTCTATAGGCTAGATTTTTTTAAGACCTAGCCCTATGTCTATTTCTGACAGACTGTATGCAGTAAAGCCAAAGCACAATGAAAAAATACAACATGATTTAAAAGGTTTACATAGGCCATTGTCCGGTTTCATATTTGTCAATCACCTTTTCAAAATACATTCGGGGCACAAGCCCCGGGAAAATTCCCTGGCTTAAGCAACGAGGGGATAGACAGCCACAGGTAACTCGCTCACGCATCTCTCTCTCTCTCTCTCTCTCTCTCTCTCTCTCTCTCTCTCTCTCTCTCTCTCTCTCTCTCTCTCTCTCTCTCTCTCTCTCTCTCTCTCTCTCTCTCTCCCTCGGGTCCTTTCAGTTCTCTCTGTCTCGCTCTTTTAATAATGAATTTAAATAAATGTGATAATTCATTAAAATAAAAGCAATACAATGGCACTACTTTATTTTAAGCGGACGGAGTGCGAGCCTTAACTTAAGAAAATGACCGTCATTTTTACCCGTCTGTTAAAACATTACACTGTAAACATTAATTACAGCTTTAACTTGGCAAATAACCAAGGTATAAGCGGGATAATCCACGGCTAGCCATGCATTAAAGGGTTTTAATGCACTTCGCAGAGGCAACCACCCTCCGCTACGCGTCGGGTGGTTCTTCGCCTCTACGTCGTGCATTAAAACCCTTTAATGCATGGCTAGCCGTGGATTATCCCTTACATATTTTACTTTTCACGCCCCGCCCCTTTGATTGCACGCCCCCTAGCCCCGCACAGCCACCCAACCCTACCACCTGAACTAACTAATTTTCTGCAGGAAACCCTGAGAATGATGTTTCTTGAAAATCTGAAGTAGGAGAAAGTTTTCTGTGATTGTTGGGATTTGGGGAAGGGAATAAAATACACAGTACAAGAATAAAAACCATTAACGTTACGTCTATGGAAAATCCCCACAAAATATGGAAATATGTGTGTATGTGTGCGTGCGCGTGTATTTGTTTTCTTACCTGCAGCATCTACTAATATCGTCTTCAGAATCATAAAGCACAACACACCTACAAGATATAAAACCACAGCGTCAGATTGCGAGGCGTGTAACAGTTACGTGATTTACGCACAGACTCGTCAGATTCATTCATCGTGTAAATATACTCACTAGTACAAATACAGAAATCTCCTCCAGATGACATCTTTAATCAAATAACACAGATTTATCGATAATCCGACTGAAATGACCGCGCAAATGTGTAAAATCCCCAACCCCTTTTACTTTCACTTTAAAATGGCCTTTCCGTTCTGTTCTTCTTCTTCTTCCGGTGTTTTATGGCGGTTTGGCAAACCAACGAAAAGGTGCATTACCGCCACCTACTGATCTGGAGTGTGGAGTGGGCATAGATTTGGAAGAAAGAAATACAAAAAAAAAAAAAAAAAATTATTTAAAACCTAAATTCTGTTTATTATTCCTATGTTTTTCAAATATTTAAATAATACTTCTTGAATTCTTGATTGCCTACCCTCTTTTCCTAACACTACTTTTAATGAAATATTTTCAACTCCCATACATCGTAATTCTTGTATTAACTGAAATCTCTCCCTTTCATATGCAGAACACTCATTAATAATATGAATTACTGTTTCTAATTCTCCACATTTGTCACATTCTCCCGATTCATGTTTACCTATTTTAAATAGACTATAGTTTAATGCTGTATGTCCAATTCTTAGTCTTGAGATAATGACATCCTTCTTTCTATTTCCATTCCACTTCCTCCCATTTCCAACCTTCTCCTGTATCTGAAAGAGATGTCTTCCTTTAGTTTCATTATTCCACATCTTTTGCCATTTCTTATTTACTTCAAACGAAATCACGCTCTTGAATTCTGTTTTACTCAAAGCTACCTTAATATCTATTTGTGTATGATCTAAAGCTTTCTTTGCTAGCAAATCTACTATTTCATTACCATCCACACCCACATGAGCAGGCACCCAAAGGAAATGTACCTCCATCCTTAACTGCCTGATTCTAAACAGACTTTGTAATATTTCAAATATTAAATCTTGCCTTGATTCTGATTTTCCACTTTTTAGACTAGTAAGAGCAGCCATTGAGTCACTACATATCACAGTTCTTTCTGGTTGGACTTCTTCAATCCACTGTAGAGCTATTATAATAGCTAAAAGTTCGGTAGTAAAAACTGACACTTGATCTGATAGTCTTTTTGCAATGTTTGTCTTAAAAGCAGGAATATATACTGCTGCTGCCGTTCTTTCAGACTCTGGATCCTTAGAGCCATCAGTGAATACCTGTAGTACAGCATAGTACTCTTGTGTAATATACTGTTGAACTACCAGATCAGTTGGTAAGCTCATCTCCAAATTTTCCAATATTTTGTGAATTTGTAAATCTATTGAAGGCATTTGAAACAGCCAAGGGGGAATTGCTGGTATAGCCACAGAAGGAGCTATTACATGATCTTTCAACTCCAAATTGTTTATCTCTTTCCTTACTACCCAACCGAAGCTAGTTATTTCTTTATATTCTCCGTTCTGTTCTTCGTCTTCTCCTTATTATTATTGGCGGGCTGCTCGTCTTCTTAAAAGCGCATTACCGCCATCTACTGTTCTGGATGACTAATAATGCCTCTGAAATCATGTACACTGACAGTAGGTCCAAAATTAGATGAAGGCTGTGTTCAAATATCATTTCTATTTCTATGTAAAGCACTTTAAATTACCTCTGTGTATGAAACGTGCTATACAAATAAACTTGCCTTGCCTTACAACCAACATAAAATGTATTATCCATTATATTAACTTACAATTAAACATTTCTGCGAGATCTTGTGAGGTTTGGGCAAAAGTCTGACAATTTACCTCCTGAAATGATGCATGATGGGATACACTTAGCCTTGAATACCGCTTCAAAGCAGTATTCGAGATAGTATGGGCTAAGGGCTCTGCACTTTGCCAGTTTTAAGACATGGGACAGTCTTGCGCAATAACTGTACGTGCTCTCGACACAAGTGTGGGTATTTGAACGCAGCCAGTGCTCACTGGTTTTTGCATTGCATTGTGGAAATTTTTAGAGAACAAATGTTGCGGTTGAGACAACCCTTAAAATGGCCAATTCCCTGATCAGTGCCCAGACTACTGAACAAGATTGAGACACAGCCTTAGCCTTGAATACCGCTCCAAAGTGGAGACAGTGTGGGTTTAGTGTGGATTAAGAGCACTGCACTTTGCTTGTTTTAAGCCATGGGATAGTCTTGTGCACTTACTTCCAGTGCCGTGCGTGCACGTGCCCTCAAAACCGCAAGTGTTGGTATTGCAGCCTATAGTTGTGTCCCAATTCAAAGGTTGCAACCTTCAATTGGGACATATTCTGAAACCGTTTGCGTCACAGCAGCACGACTGAAGGCTGGTAAGGTTGTCCCAATTCGAAGGCTTCTTAAAATGAAGCCTCAGAATGCGTCCTTATTTCTGAATGAATGGATCCTCTAAGATTCATTGCATGCCTGTAACGGCTCAAAATAATGCACAGAAGCCACTGGCACACCGCACTTTATTTAGTGGCACTTTCGGTTTTCAGTGGCTTATACCACTAGATGCGTGTCCTCGAAGCCGTGTTTGAAGGCCAATGGCCCTGTCCCAAATGGCACACTTCATGTGGACTTTCAATCTCACAGGTTTAAATTGCGCGTGCTTGCTTAGTCTACGAGGCATAGGCTGTCCCATCTGTCATTTTACACCCCGAAGTGTGCTCATCAGCGCCTCCTTTTAACCCTTGATGCGGTCTTTGCACTGCAGCAGGCTTCGGGCACTTACCAACCCAGAATTCCTTGAGAAAAAGAGAAATCAGACCAATCAGACGATGGAAGAGAGGAGTTCACACTGATGGGCAACTTCTCTTCCTATTTCCGGCGTGACGCTCGAGTCTGTCCCAAAATACGACTCCGATGCACCCTCTTGGACTTGCGTCAAGTGTAGACTACCTAAGGTCTGCACTACATGATGTCATGAAATTGTGAACTCTAAGGAGGTCCACAAGTCCAGAGTGTGACATTTGGGACAGGGCCAATGACTTCCCAGGCCACAATGAAAGCTGTGTCCTCGAAGGCTCCTTCACATGCAGCCTACAAATGCGGCCTTCGTTTCCCCTGAAACCATAGATGGATCCTTCACAGCCTCAGCTATCCCAAGATTCAATGCACACGTGTAATGTCTGGGTATTTTAAAATAAACATTCAGAACTGTTGTTAATAAAAGTGTATATTTAGAAAATATAAGGTCATGTTTAACTATAAATGATGTTTTAGTGATGTGAATTAATATTATTGCTGCAATATTGTGCATGTCGTGTTTTGCTTTTGTATATTTCTATGGTTGGTAAATTTTATTAGGTAGTTTAATTGCATCAACGCATCATACATCATATTTTCTACAATACAAAAAAAATATCTTGTTCCATATTTATTTATTAAAGTCTAGGTCTTAGCTGTTGTGTCTCACTGACAGGCGTAGAGGGTGAGAACAGCAAGTGACGCAACTCTCTCCAGATCATCTCATTTCAGTTCACATCCTGGACTTCAGAGCCTGAAGCCTTTAAAGACCCAGACTCGCCTACAAAGTCCGTGTCTTTGGAAGGATCCAATTTGAAATGGGATGCACCCCCTATGTTGTTCCCGCATTGTGTGTATGCGCAGTGCCAAGGCTGCATGTGAAGGAGCCTTCAAATTGGGACAACCTTCATCGCATCCTGGTGATATCATTGGCCTTTAAATATGGCATTCGAAGGACACAGTGGCTGCGTCCGAAAACTTAGGAAGCTGACATGTTGCCTCACTGCCTCATGAGGCAATGACTTCGGAGGCATGAAGGCAGCTATGAGAAAAGCTTTCGGACACACTTCAAAGGCAGCTTGTTTGAAATATAAATAGAGAGTGTCACATATTTGAAAACTACAATACTAATTTCTCACTAGAAATGCAATTAAAAAGGTGTAAAAAGTGAAAATATTCATTTATTTACACTAAATTTGTTCTCCAGCCCCTTTCTTGACGGCCATTTTATTTTTTCAACCTCGCCCAGGCTCGACCGATCACATTCCCCATGCATGCACATGGAGTCAGGAGTCAGGAAGCAAACCTAACATTGGATTCAGACATGCCTTGATTGATGCCTCCCTGCCTTGGAATGCTGCCACAGAAGGCAACAATTAAGAGTTTTCGGACGCAGCCTGTGTAACGCGATATCCACTGAGAGGCGACGAGTGTAGACCCAAATGCAGTTTAATTAACAAAACAAAGTTACAAGAACAAACATAAAGCATGGCATGGCATGGCATGGCATGATAACAAAACCTCCAGCGAATACAAGTACATTTAACAAAGCTAGACAAAGGACAATGGGAAACACAAGGGCTTTATAGGGACAAGGAACCAATCAGAACCTGACACATCAGGGAAAGGTAAACAAGATACAACAATCACAATGAACACTTCAAAATAAAAAGCATGAAGATGAAACACAGAACTTTATAATAAAAGACTTAAACAAAGAACACAAACACAACTCTTACACACAACCCCTGAATTGGACCCAGGGCACCCAGGGTCCTTAAAGGGGTAACAATTAACATCATGAAAAACACAATAGTTACCACAAGCATTGCTTTGGTTCTTATTTTAAGACATTTGACAGCTCAGGTGTGTGTTTTACAGAAAAAATAATCAACACCAGTGAAACACTTATCAATCAATCAGAATAAAGGATTCAACAGACCCGTGGTAAAACCGTAATATATCTTAAACATATGTCAGTGTCAATATTTTGATCTTAAGATGCACACCAGTAATTGTTTTTCTAAGGCATTATAAAAGTGACTTAAATATCCTAATTAATCTAATGTAGATGTCACAAGGTGACGATCTTTTTGGGCGGAACCAAAAGTTGGGAAAGTTTGGTTCCGCCCGGATGTTTCCACCCAGACCTGGAAGAGGAAACATCGGACATCCGGTAGCATCGCGAGGGCTGTAATCAGCAAATCGAGCACAGCTGTGCGTTGTTAAGAGGAGCGCCGGGTGATTGGGAGACTGAAGCACGCGGAGGAGTATTTAAGAGCAGTTTAAATCACAGTTTGGGAGGAGGGGGTGGCTGTTTGGGTGGTGGCAGCACTGGACTGTGACTGGAGCACTGATGGCAGGAAATGACGGTAGCTCAGATAGTGATCCGGAAATGGAAGATGAATCGTGTGGCGGGAGTGTAGGGAATGAATGGTGGAAAATTGTGAATCGAAAAAGGAAGAAAACTAATAGTCGAGGATCAATGACGGATAGTAATGCAAAGTCCGATTCATTTTCGCGAACCGGCTCTTTTCGGACAGTTCGGTTCATTGAACCGGTTCAAAAACCGGTTCCTGACGTCATCAAGACATTACATTACTACGCATTTATTGTATCAATGAAACATTCAAATAAAGTTGTTTGTGTCAACACATTAAAACATTTAAATAAAAAGTTGTTTTTGTGAAGCTGATTTATTGCCTTGCATTCACAAGTTAGTAATGTTTGTGGTCACAGTTTAAATCGCGGATCATAAATAATAAATAAATAGTAAATGCCAGATATAATTGACCAGTTTTGACAAGCCTACAACTTGAATAAGTTTCCTAAAAGATGCACAATTGCGGATTTGTGTAATAATAAATAAACTTGTGTGTTAAACTCATTGGTCTTCCTTAAACAACTACAATGATTTGCATGCAAAATAAATCGTATCAAAACTAAAGCTTTCTAATAAAAGAAACATATCAAGAAACTAATAAAACAAAAAACTTCGCGTATCAGGCTCGTTCAAATCCTCGGTGATTCACACGCAGTGTCAGCAACTCATCCGTCAGAATCGTCGGCAATCCTCGCCTCGGCAATCATCGACAAACTTCGTCCGGGTCTTTACGAGTCCGACGTGCTATTTCGGCTGTGCGTCCTGCGTCATCAACCCGGAACCTATGCCCAAAACTAAAGTTCGATTCAGTTCGATTTGCGAACCGGCTCGACCGGTTACTTCCTGAGAACCGGTTCAAAAGAAAGACTCTCGGTGTCTTGCACATTGATGAAGACCAAAACTTGGGTTAGAGGAGTAATTACTGGAATTCCTACTGATGTAAATGCTGATAAACTTAAAAGTTGTATCAAAGGGGGAAAGGTAGTTGGAGCCAAACGGCTTCAATTCGTGAAAAATAAAGAAAGGATGGATAGTTTATCAGTAATGCTTCAGTTTGATGAGGAAAAAATGCCAGAAAGGGTAAAAATAGGATACGTAAGTTATCCAGTAAGACCATACGTGCCCCCTCCGCTTAGATGCTTCAAGTGCCAGAAGTATGGACATGTTAGTGCAGTTTGTAGAGGAAATCAACGTTGTGCGAGATGTGGGGGTGACCATGAATATGGTAAATGTGGCGAAGGAGTTAAGGCAAAATGCTGCAATTGCGGAGGTGAGCATAATGCTGGATTTGGAGGATGTGTTGTTCATAAACAGGCTGTGAAAATTCAAAATCTGCGAATATCTGAGGGGATAACATACGCTGAAGCAGCACAAAAAACAAAACAAAAGGAGCAGTCACCGAGAGAGGTAAAAATACAAGAACGGACTGAAAATACTCTCACGCAAAGTAAGGCAAATGAGGATAGGTTGGTGTTCGGGAAATTGGAATTTGTTTCATTTATGGCTGAAGTGGTAAATTGTTCTGCTCAAACAGAAAGCAGAACGGAGAGAATTAAAATCATAATAAGGGCAGCAGAGAGATACTTGGAAGTAGCAGGAGTCACATTGGAAATAATAAACGATATGCTAAAGACTCAAATAAGTTCTCAAACAGCATGTGGAAGTACATAACAATTGTTATGGTTTTAACGATTCTCCAATGGAATGCCAGAAGTATTATTGCTAATGGACCAGAATTTAAGAAGTTTATAGACCAATTAGATGAGAAACCAAATATAATCTGTCTACAAGAAACATGATTAAAACCTAATTTAAATTTTGTTCTGCAAGGGTATAATATTGTAAGGAAAGACAGGAAGGCAGGTAATGGAGGTGGAGTGGCAACTTTTATAAAAAATGGATTGGAATTTAGAGTTATTAATGAAACTGTAGAATTTGAATTGGTGGTTATAGAAATATTTGCAGAGAAGCATAACATTAGAATAATAAATTATTATAATCCTTGTGATAGATTAAGTAAAGATTTAGAAAAGGTTGTAGGGTCTGGGAATCATAAAATAATTTGGTGTGGAGATTTTAATGCACATAGCACTTTATGGGGAAGTAGCAAAGATAATCATAATGGGGAGGTTGTTGAAGAAATAATAGATAGTAATGGGTTAGTATGTCTTAATGATGGCAGGAAAACAAGAATAGATTTGGTACGTGGTAGTGGGTCAGCTATAGATTTGACATTGGTTTCAGAAGGTATAGCTAGTAAATGTGTATGGGATGTTTGGGAAGATAATAATATGGGAAGTGATCACTATATTATTGTATGTAAGGTAGGGATGAGTGTAATAGAGCATAATGTGAGTTTTGTTCCTAGATGGAGATTCAGTAAAGCAAATTGGGAAGCATATAAATATCTAAGTGAAGTAGAACTATCAACATTAGAAATAGATAAGATGGAAGACATAGATGAATGTAATGGAGAAATATGTAGAGTATTGTTTGATGTAACTGATAATATCATAGGAAAAAAGGGAAAATGCAAGAAAAGAAAGGCTGTCCCTTGGTGGACAGATCAGTGTAGTAATGCTATTCATAATAGGAATAAAGCTTTTAGGAAAATTAAAAAGTCAAAACTATTTGAAGATTTTATTAAATATAAGAAAGCACAAGCTGAAGTAAGAAGAACAGTACGTGGAGCTAAAAAGAAGTATTGGAGAGATTGGTGTACAACGATAGGAGAGGATATTGATGTAAGCGAAGTATGGGGATCAATTAGGAAAATGGGAGGAATATATAGAAGTCAAACGTTACCTGTTTTAAAAAATCAGGAAGGAAGAATAGCTGTGACAGATAATGAAAAAGCTGAAATGTTGGCTGAAGTTTTCGTGAAAGTCCATAGTGATAATAATGTATCAGAGGATATCAAAAAGAGTAGAAATCAAAGAATAAATAATTATCCAGATTTAATGATGAAAAGATGTCCTTCTGATGAAGCATTGGATGTAGATTTTACTATGTATGAACTAAAGATGGCACTAGGGGGAGTTAAACATTCATCGCCTGGAAAAGATGATATATGTTATGTTATGATACAACATCTTTCAGATAGGTCTTTAAAGATTATTCTTACTCTTTTTAATAAGATATGGAATGCAGGAAAGATTCCTTCCTCATGGAAGCATGGAATAGTTGTTCCTGTTGGCAAACCTGGAAAGAATAAATATAATCCTATTAATTATAGGCCAATTGCTTTAACCTCTAATTTATGCAAGTTGATGGAAAAAATGATAATACGTAGGCTAAATTATATATTGGAAATAAAAGGTCTGTTATCACCATATCAGAGTGGATTTAGGGCAGGACGGAATACCATGGACGCCGTTTTGAGTTTAGAAGCAGATGTTAGGAAAGCTCAGGCAAATAAAGAAGTTTTGATAGGGGTTTTATTTGATATTGAGAAAGCATATGATATGCTTTGGAAAGAAGGACTTTTAATTAAACTTAAATGCTTGGGAATTGGAGGAAAGATGTACAATTGGATTATGGATTTCCTTCTAGAAAGAACTATACAAGTTAGGATAGGAGTAGAATTTTCAGAGATATACAAGATTGATAATGGAACTCCGCAAGGGAGTGTATGTAGCCCAGTATTTTTTAATATAATGATTAATGATATTTTTAGTAACATTGAGAATGACATTGGAAGGGCATTATTTGCAGATGACGGGGCAATATGGAAAAGAGGACGTAATATTGCATGTGTGTGATAGAGTGAGTCACTCTGAAGGGGATAATACTGGTCTGACAGTTTCCTTTGACAGTGCTCCGGTCAGAGAGAAGGGCACGGAGAAATCATTCATCCAGAAACTTTATTATTGAAGTCTTAAGTACAGGCATTGATGTACGAATGAGTACATATGTAGTTACGTTGTAGGTGTGTGGGGATGTATGCATGTGTGTGTGTGGTTTTCATTTAGATTACGCACACAAGTGCAACCATCCCACAGAATGCAGAGTCGTGAATGAAGATGTGACGCGCTCGGAACGGAAATGATATTAACGCAATTTCAAAATAAAAGACTTTCTGACATAGCCGCCCCAAAATTTAGCAATAAATTTGAATCCCAGAGGAAAGTCTACTTAGTCAGCGTCCTCCCAGGCTGGCAACCGCACAAGACGCACGACTGGCCATAGGTAGGTCTGTCCCTTGACCTTAACTTCAGCTGCCCTGACTCGTCCATCCGAACCAGAACAAATCTTAACCACTCTTCCAATGGGCCACTGAGCTCTGGGTAGCTGCGAATCAACTACCATCACCACCTGGCCAACAGTCAGATTGTCTGTGTCCTTGTCACACTTCGACCGCTTCTGAAGGTCCGGAAGATGACGACGGATAAAGTTGGACCAAAAATGGTCCGCCAGGATCTGGCTGTGGCGCCATCTTCTTCGGCTGAGAAGGTCACTAGATGCATAGACAGCCTGTGGGAGTGATGCGTCGCGGCGTCCCATCAACAGCAGATTCGGCTTGCAGCTCTGCAGCTCCACCTCGGAAGTTGGTTCCTCTGTCAGACAGGATCTCAAATGGTTTGCCGCGGCGGGCGATGAAACGACGGAGAGCCATCAGGAAAGCATCAGTGTCTATGCTCTCCAGTAGGTCAAGATGCACACAGCTTGTGGTCATGCACTTGAAAATCAAACCCCACCGCTTCTCTGTACGCCGGCCCACCTTGACATTGTAGGGGCCGAAACAATCAACCCCAGTCGACCAGAAAGGTGGCTTGTATAGGCGGAGTCTGGCAGGGGGTAAGTCTGCCATCTGAGGGACTACTGGAGTAGCACGCCATTTCTGACATTCAACACAGCCGTGCTGATGACGCTTGATGGACTCTCTTCCCCTGAGGATCCAATATCTTCTCCTCATTTCGGAGAAAACCCGTTCGGGCCCAGGATGTAGCAGTTCACTGTCATACTTCTTAATGAGCAGCTTCGTGACATGAGATTTAGGATCGAGGATGATAGGATGTATCGTATCCGGGTCAAGATCTTCTGCTCTGCGTAGTCTGCCTCCCACTCTCATTAGGCCAACAGTTTCATCATACTCTGGAGTAAGCATGAGCAGGCGACTCTGTCTCGAGATTGGCTTACCAGTAGAAAGAGTTTCCACCTCTTCAGGGAAGGACTCCCTCTGGGCTTGTCTGAGGACATGTAGCTCTGCTGCTTGGACATCAGCGGCTGTCATAGTGGGGCTCTTCTGGTCATTAGCCGCCCCGTGAAGGCTCTCATGGGTAGCCTTAAGAAGACTGTCCCAGTCGTCTATATCAGACCTGAGTGTTGTGGTCGGAGAGCAGGTGATGGCTCCACAGAACATTATTCTCCGAAGTTCATCCTCGTCAGCTTCTTGAGCTTCTACTAACTGGAACACTGGCCAGGAGTCTGGATGTTGCCGAAGGAATGGTGGACCCTGGTTCCACCGGTTCGGCTGGCTGAGATCGAGCAAGGGTTTGCCGCGAGTAAGGTCATCGGCTGGATTGTCAGTGGTGCTAACATACCGCCAAGTTGAGTTCTCAGTAAGTTCTTGAATTTCAGAGACTCTAGTACCTACAAAGACCTTGTAGCGACACGAGTCCGAATTGAGCCACGTTAAGACTGTCATCGCATCGGTCCAAAGAGTGACTTGCTGGGAATGAAGTGACAGTTCTGTCATAATGACTTTAGCCATCTGAGCCCCGGCTAAAGCGGCACACAATTCGAGGCGTGGCATAGATAGTTGTTTGCGAGGGCTTACTCGTGACCGAGCCATCAGGAATGCAATGTGGACTTCACCTTGATTATCTTGGGTGCGGAGGTAAGCGACGGACCCGTAGGCTCTTTCAGAGGCGTCCCAAAAGATATGTGCCTCTCGTCTGGATGACCCAGAGTCTGCTACGGATGGGACATAGCATCGGGGTATTTCCACTTGTGGAAGATGAACTAGTTCCCTCTCCCATTGTGTCCAGATATCCAGCAGAGCCTCTGGTCTGATTGTTTCATCCCAGCCAACTCCCACTTTCCACAGGTCTTGGATCAGGATCTTCGCTCGTGTGGTAAATGGGATTAGATACCCTAGGGGATCATATTGTGTTGCCATTACTTTGTAGACATTCCTCAGAGTTGGCTGTGAATACTCTACTGGTCTGTGGCGGTACCCAAGGCGATCGGTAAGGCAGTTCCAGTGGAGGCCTAAGGCTGGCTCTTCGGGATCTTGTCTAGGCTGAGAGAGCCACAACTCAGTGCTTGCTGCTTTCGCTTCCGATGGAAGATGATCCACAACTGTGGGGATGTTACTCGCCCACTGCCTGATGTCGAAGCCTCCAGTTGAGAGCATTTTACGCATCCTGTCGATAAGGGTCTTGGCTTCATCAGCGTTGGTGACACTGGTCAAACAATTATCGACGTAGAAGGCAGTCTCCACAAGATGTAGGATGTCCTCATGACCACTGCTGTTATCCTTCACATGCCGCTGAAGGGCGTATGTGGCACAACAGGGACTGCACGTCGTCCCGAATGGCAGAACCTGCCACTCATACACTGTTGGTTCCTCCTCCTTCTTCATACCTCTCCAGAGAAAACGGAGAAGGGGCTTGTCTTCTGGTACCAGGCGAACCTGATGAAACATCGATTTGATGTCACCACTGATAGCCACACTGTGTTCTCGGAACCGGAGAAGTACACCGAGGAGAGTAGGACCTAAAGTCGGACCGGGCAACAGTTGGCTGTTAAGACTTTGACCGTTGTGCTGGTAAGAACAGTTGTAGACAATCCTCGCCTTTCCGTTGTGGTGAACAACGTGGTGCGGCAGATACCAGGACTCTGTGGAGCTGTCTACGGTGTCGGAAGGTAGAGGTTTGACATAGCCCAACTGTTCAAGCTTCTGTATTTCTTGACAGTAGGTGATGGCTAGAGCAGTGTCTTTAGCTAGACGGCGTTCTGTACTCCGTAGCTGTGGGAGCAATGTGTACTTTGGAGTCCAGAGTGTAAGGCTAGCTTTGCGCCTCAATAATGGAGTAGCATACCTTGTTACTCCATCCACTTCTACTTTGACGGTGCGCTGTTCCAGCAATTCTAGGGCCTGCTGATCTTCTTTGGAGCGGATCACAGTCCTAGTGTTGGCATAAGGGTTTATGTCAACTTCCCACAGCCGTTCAACATGCCGCTGCAGCTCTGAATTAGGGGACATGGTGAAGTAGCAGTGAGAGTGCTCATCAGTAAGGTTGAGGTTGGCTGGGCCTTGCAATGTCCAACCAAGGGCAGTACGCACAGCTACAGGACTCAAAACTTAAAAAGTAAGGAAACAGAAATTTTAGTAAGTAGTAGGAATACTGTATTGTCTGTTGGTGTGTCTGCTTGTCTTTTAGGATTTGTTTTGTATGTGTTTTATGGTGTTTATTTATCTGTATTTTTATCCGCCATTCTTTCATTGTTCTCAATGTTATTAGTACATGTATTGTTAGTCGTCTTCCATCTAAAGGACCACAATGGAAACAAGCCTTTGGGCTTTTTTGTGTTTTTATTCTTTTGAACTTGCTTGCTGTTCAATAAAATATTCAATCAATCAATCAATCAAACTCCCAGGAGGACCTGTTCTGACCGGTTGTTTGGGAAGCAGCAGATGTGGAAAGTCAGATCCTATCAGCAGAAGCGGCTGGACCTTTTCAACATTTGGCAGAGGAAGACCTTGCAGATGGGGGTATCTGCGCATGAGTGACTTGACAGGATATCTATGCTCAGACAAGCTTAGCTCACCAGCAGTGAAGGCATGAAAAATGTGGTACCTTTGTTTAGGAGAATGAGCTGGGGAGATATCGAAAGAGACAGATGCTCCTTGTAGATGGATCACTTCATGGCGGACAGTACGCAAAGGCAAATTTTCAGGCTCTTTAGTCAAATGGAGGTGCCGGACTGCTGAGGGAAGGATGAGGGTTCTTTCTGATCCGTCGTCTAGAATAGCGAAACCTTCCAGAGAATGCTCGGCATTGTACAGGCGCACCTTAACTAGCTTCAACATGACTCGTTGCGGACGACTAGGACGATCAACGTATATGGTGTCGGGAGCAGCACTGACCATTAACACTTTCTTAGCGTCTTGAGAACACACTTCGTGGAGCACGGTCAAATGTTGCTGTTTGCACACTTGGCAAGGTTTCTTGAGAGTACATGCCTCAGGTTTATGGGTCCTGCCACACCGCCAACAGCCTCTGTCTTTAATCCAGGCAGAAATCTCTGATGTAGTGAGCGTTTTGAATTTGGGACATAAGCTGAGGTAATGCTCACGGGTGTCACAGTATGGGCAGTAAGGCTTTACACTGGGTTTACCTTTAGATGACTTTGTGCTGTGAGCAGAATCTGGAGGGGCTACCTTAGCTTGGCTCTCAGTGTTGTAAAACACGTTAGATGAAGGACCCTGGGATTTCCTCTGACCCTTAACTGGCTTAGGCTGATCTTGGAACATCAGAGCTGCTCGAGACGAAATGCGCTTTGCTTGTGACTTTAACTGAAGCCAAACAGATAAGTCTTCAAGCATGTAGGTCTGATCAGTGCCAGTCCTCAGGATGCCTCGATTTATGCTGTATTCCACAAACGCGTCTCGATAGTTAATAGGCAGTTTGCTGAGCAGTCTATCGACGTGGGATCCGCATCGTAGTTCGTAGCCATTCTCACCCTCGAGGGAGCGGAGCATGCCAACTAGACTTTGTACTGATAGGGCAAAGTTGTCGAATGCTTCTGGATCTCCAGATCTGACTTGAGGTGAGTTTAAGATGGCACCTAGCTCGCTCTGCACAAGCTGGCGCGATTGCCCATACTTATCTTGGAGAGCTTGGAGGGCTGCAGTGTACGGTTTTGGATGGTACATGTAAGCTTGAGCTAGCTTGTAGGCGCTTGGCAGTTTCAAGTGATCGAGGAGGACTTGATATTTGAACTGTTCTGTAAGGTGAGCATGTGTATCGAGCAAATTGTCCAAAGCCATCTTAAGCAGTGCAAAGTCTGACTCTTTCCCTGAGGCGAAGTGAGGTAGAGTAGGTCTAGGAAGCCCATAAGAGGTGGCAACTAGGAGCTCCATAAGATCTGTATCCGGCGCTGCCCTGTGATCTGTAAGCGCTGTGTCCTGTCGTGAAGAAAGTGGCCTTGCGGGGTAAGGATCTGACAGCATTTTATCAGCTGCATCACGTGAAGTAACATCTCTCACAGCTGGTCTGGGAGCTGACTGTGAAGCCGGGTTGATGGTTACAGGAGGAGGATGCATTGTAATATATGTAGGCTGTGACTGGGCAATTACACTAGTAGTAGTATAAGCAGGCTGAACTGATGTAAGACTGGTCAAAACAGGTGGACTAATGACTACACTGGAGACTGATGGTAAAACATGATTAGATGGAGTAGAATGGAGCAGTCCATGTACACCTTGTGAGTGGAATAGGGAAGGCTTAAATTCTGATGAAGACCTTGGGTTGTACTCACATTCACTGAGGGGTTTGGAGGATCGGGAACTCTCAATTCCTTCGTCCTCTTTCATGAAAGACGTAATAAGAACTGCTTGCGCCAATTCTATCTCTTTCTCTTTCAGTCGCCGTTGCAACATCTGATGCCTGGTGATAGCCTCTTTACTCTTGTATGCCCTCTCTGCTTTCTCCTCCAGTCGACGTCTCTGCCGTTCTTGTTCTCTGAGGAGATCCTCCTTCTCATTGAGGGCTTCTCTGGCTTCTTTGTCTAGAAGAGTACACTGCTCATCCACTAGCGTCTGCTCCATAATCTGCTGCTGCACTTCTGCTAATTCCATACGCTTGACCTGCTCCTCCAATATGGCATTCTGTAACTCTGATAGACCGTCTGCAACGGACCTCTTGGTTGATGAAGCAACACTGGCTTGAGATCTCGGTCTGCTACGATGGCTACGATGAGAAGATGTCACGGATCGATTCGACTCAGCTCTCACAAATGGCAGTGAAAGTGGATCAGGGTTCGGGATGTTATGAGCTGAGGCTGCCGCTCCGAGTTCCTCAGCTTCAGTGGAAGGTATTGCTGTAACTCTTGGTTTGTACCCAACTTCAAAGTTTGCAAGTGATGCTGGTAAATGTATCTCCCGCTGGGGTCGAGAACGCACTGCTGGATCTGCAGATGGTTGTCCTGGCTCCATATTGTCTCCAGAAAGCTGTCAGATCCGGCTCGAAGGACCATGTGATAGAGTGAGTCACTCTGAAGGGGATAATACTGGTCTGACAGTTTCCTTTGACAGTGCTCCGGTCAGAGAGAAGGGCACGGAGAAATCATTCATCCAGAAACTTTATTATTGAAGTCTTAAGTACAGGCATTGATGTACGAATGAGTACATATGTAGTTACGTTGTAGGTGTGTGGGGATGTATGCATGTGTGTGTGTGGTTTTCATTTAGATTACGCACACGAGTGCAACCATCCCACAGAATGCAGAGTCGTGAATGAAGATGTGACGCGCTCGGAACGGAAATGATATTAACGCAATTTCAAAATAAAAGACTTTCTGACAATGTGTGTCCCATAAATTACAAAAATCTGTAGATAAAGTGGAGATATGGGCAAATAATTGGAGTTTTAGATTGTCTGTGGCCAAAACTCAGGTTATATGTTTTACCAAAGGGAAAAAAGTACCTGAAGTTAAGTTAAAGTTGTACAATCAGGAGCTGGAGCAAGTCCCGGCGGTTAAATATCTTGGTGTATGGATGGATTCTAGATTGACATTTGCAATTCATGCTAAAAAGCTGATTAATAAATGTAAAACAGGAGTAAATATTTTAAGATGTTTATCTGGAATAGAATGGGGAGCTTGTAGATTGTCTTTGAAAAGAATTTATTGTACATTGATCAGACCTAGTTTAGATTACGGAAGTATTGTTTTTGGATTTGCATCTGAAACTACTATGAAAAAGATTGAAACAATACAAAATCAAGCTTTAAGAATATGTTGTGGGGCGTTTAAAACATCTCTTCCATTGCAGCTTTACAGGTAGAGGTAGGGGAAGCTCCTTTACACCTTCGTAGGTATAAATTGAGAATGAACTATTGGGTTAATTTAAGAGGACATAAAGAGTCTCACCCAGTAAAGGGGGTAAATGTAGAGTGTTGGGAGCACGGAAATAAAAATATTAAAAGTTTTGGATGGACCGCTAATGGGGAAGCAGAAGTAGTGGGTATTGCTGACTGTAATGTTACTCCAACTGTGATCGTATCTAGAATCCCACCTTGGTTTTTTCCTATGCCGATTGTAGATTTGCAAATTCATACAAAAATGAAAAAGGAGGAAGATACCCCTAAGAACATAATTGGACAACAATATGTAGAGCAGAATTATTCGTCATGGTTACATATATACACTGATGGTTCGAAAGATCCTGTCTCTGGTAAAACTGCTGCTGCAGTATATATCCCGCAATTTAAAACCAGTATTAAAAAAAGAATATCAGATCATGTATCTGTGTACGCAACAGAATTAATTGCTATGGTGGTAGCCCTTCAGTGGGTAGAGGATGTAAAACCAAGCTTAGTAACAATTTGTTCTGATTCTTACGCAGCATTAATGAGTCTTACAAGTGGGCTTAAATCATCAAGACAAGACATTATATTTGAGATACTTGCTAGTTTGTTAAGAGTTAGTAATGTAAGCTTGATAACATTTTTGTGGGTTCCTGCTCATGTGGGAGTGGAGGGGAATGAAGTGGTTGATAAGCTAGCTAAGGAAGCTCTAAAACATTCAGAAATAGATGTCCAAATTACTTTGAGCAAAAACGAAGTTAAAGGGAAAATTAAAGAATTCATAAAAAACAAATGGCAAGAGGCATGGAATTGTGACAGCAAGGGTAGGTTTATGTATAACATTCAACAGCAAGTAGGAAAGGGAAGATATGTTGTCAGGAACAGAACAGAAGATACAGCTATTTCACGCATCCGAATGGGTCATACTAGATTGAATCATTCTCTGTTTAAAATCGGAAAGCATGAATCAGGGCAATGTACATATTGTAGTCAGCCAGAAACCATAGAACATGTATTAATAAAGTGTAAGAAATATGAGAATGTAAGATTAAAACTCATTAATGAAGTTAAAAATATGGGTGTTGAAGCATTCAATTTGATAAATAAATTGAAAGAACAAGAAAAACAAAGCAGTATTTATGGTTCTATAATAAAATATATTAAAGAAATAGGAGTATTTGATAGAATTTAACCTTTAATTTTTTTTCTTTCTTTTTTTTATGCGAATGTCATATGCCTACCAGTGCTTCACACTCCAGTCCAGTTGGTGGCGGTAAATGCACCATAAGTTGGTTTGCCATCCGCCATAAAAAGTCAATAGAAGAAGAAGAAGAAGAACAGTTGGGAGGATGGACACGAAAAGCGACTGACACGGGGAAAGCGCCTCTGCCTAAGGCAGAGAGATGCCACATACCTTTTGAAGAGCCCGTAGGCTCTGTTGATCCGGGCTGCGCGGGAAAGCGCGCGGAGAGAGGACAGGAGCCGCAAGAGGCGAAAGAAAGGCGAGTTGTAGATCTTTAAAGGAGCACCCCGAAGTGCTTAGTTCTGCAGTGGAAATACTGGAGTAATAGGAAACCCTACGGGTTGAAGAAACATCGGTCTAAGTGACACATTTAGAGGAACAAAGGAGGAAGGAAACGTCTCGTGTTTTGGAACGTAAACAAAGGCGGACTGCTGTGAGTATCAACTCCTGTATTAAAACGAAGTGGAAAACTAACCTGTGAATTTACTGAATACCTCCAGGAGGAGGAGGGCGGCCCTACCCCTGAACCAGCGTGGTAGGTGAGCCGCAGGAACGTTTCATCTAAGCAGCCACAGCAGCAGAATAAATATCCAGGCCGTATCACCATCGCCCCCATCCAACCCAAGCGAAGTGGAGGACGACGGGCGTCTCTTTGTGTACACCTGTAGTGTGGTGGGTGAGTCCTTGTATTTTGAAACCTTTTCACGTTGAAGTGGTGCTGTGTAATTGCTGTGGGTTGCTGTGCAAGTGCTGTGTGTCTTGTCAGACGTAACCCCGCATCATCCATTTCATTGAGGAAGAGACGGAGAGGCTAACGGTCCAAGGAAGAACCATCTATCATACGCTGTGTGCGGTTTTGAGTTGAAGTGACGGCGTGGGCCTCGGGAAGCCACCCCCGTCTGTATATCGGCAGATTTCGGAGTACGGCGGTGAAGATTCGGGAGCTGGCAGTGTGTGTGAGTAGTAATACGGGCCATTTGCATTGATACCTTACCTGTGTGTATGCCCTTGTTGCAGAGTTAGAGGCGAAGGAGTTCCGCCGCCCTGTGGTCTCTACGAAAGGGTGCCCCTGTCCGGTATTCGATCGCCCTAAGGGTAGCGAGGATAGGGCAGCGCTCGACCCGGCGAGACGGTGTGACATTTCGCCCCTCTGCTGACCAGCGAACTCTTCTGGGAAATCATCGCCTGTTTGACGTCCTGTGTATGCCAGCCGTCCTGCTGCCTGTAGAGAGAGAGAGAGCGAGAGTGAACGTTAGGAAAACGAACTGTGGAAAGTTATACCTACCAAGAGCTGTAAACAGCGGAGAGGTGAGAAGCACCCAAGTCCGAACTAATCGTGTCTTTGTGTCCCAGCTGCTGCCTGTGGAGGGAAAGAGAACAAGAGTGAACGTCAGGAGAACGAACTGTGGAAAATTACACTTACCAAGAGCTGTGAACAGCGGAGAGGGAAGAAGAGGAGGGCGCCACGGATAGCGGGGACAGGCAGGAGCCCGTTTCCCACGTCTCCCCCTTGGTCTCCAGCCCTTTGGACCCCCGTTGCCCCTTTTCCCTTCCTGCCACCTCCCTGTGACGTGGCCTGCCTGGAAGGCAGAGTCAGAGCTTAGTTTTAATTGCCCCTCCCCCATTCCCCAAGTTATTTTAAATATTTAAATAAAGATTGTTTTATTACTTACCTGTTCTCGTGTTGTCTGGTCATTGGGTTGGCTTTGGGGACCTCCTCGAGGTGGAAGTTGAGAAGGGGCGTGGCTCTAGCTAAACCTAGCCAGCCCCTTTGTGTGACATATAGTCCTGGCTTAAGCTAAGCCTCATCTGTGAAATTATCCAGTGTTAAAGTTTGATAATGTCAATATTTGTTGGCTAAGACAATGTTTTGTTATTTAAAATGTTTGACTGTTTATAGTTAAGGTGAGCGTTTGTAATAATAGGATGAGTTTTAACAGCTTGTGACAATATAAATCATTTAGTGAGGTCATGAGGTCGTCCTTTTATTTGTCTATGACATATTGCAGCACATGTTTATGTCTCATTATCTATCATCTGTTTCAGGAGATCTCACATCCAGATGTTGTCGAACACCAGACTTAAAGCCTCAGTCCTATTAGACAAATGAGATGTTGTTTCATTGAAGACACAATACCAACCATAAACACAAACTTAAGACATCTTATCAACCCTGTATGTGTCAAATCACACTATACAGTCTAAAAACTCATTTTCAGATAAATAAAATCAAGGGTTTCATTTGGGGATGTTTGAGTTTAGTTTATTTCAGATGGTTTATTATAAGTAAATGATTGTTTACAGAAGATGATTAAGTGATGCAGGGCTTCCTTTATTAACACTGAACCCCAGACAGATTTCAGTAGTGATCTCATCAGAAATCAGATTTAGTGTTCATGATTGTACAGATTTAATGTGTTTTTATCAAAATAATTAAACATCATTCACATTTCAAACACTATCAAAATTACTTTACACAGACAAACATACGGAAAAAAACAATTATTTCTTTTGTCAAAAATATGTTTTAAATCTATATACATTTTAGAAAGTAAAGCTTAATTAAATATATTTTGGAATTTGAAAATATATTTAATTTTAACCGTCATATATTAACATATATTTCAAAATGTATTTCAGGTGTAACAAATACATTTCTTATTTTACAACCCATATGGCAAAAATAAATTTTTCATGGACAAAATATAAAAGTTTGTACAAAATATAAAATTGTAAGTAAATTTTTGCAGTTGAAAATATATTTCTTTTCTTTTTTTATCTGTTACTGTATGTTTACAGGTTGTAACACACAAAGTCTTTCTTCCAATGCAATGTGAATATAAATTATTGAAAATATATTTATTTTTGTTAAATATTTCAAAATAGATTTCAGTACATACATTTTTGGCCATTATATAATTATGACAATTACTACTATGGTCTTTAGCAATGTAACATATACTGTATTTTTACATTATATAAAAAATGAATACAAAATTGGTGAGTATTAAAAACACATCCCAACATGACAGGGCTGAGGACAAATAATGATTGTGTTTTTGGGTTAAGGGTGATGTTTATGAGTTGTTATTTATTTCACAAATGAAGAAGATACAACAGCTATAAAGACAGAGAAGAGAACATTTAACAAAATAATCTTTGACTAGCATTATTACTGGACCACAAAGAAATAAAATAAGTCAACATTATTCACTAAATCACAGCATAGATTTTCACACTTATTTTGTATCGTACCTATAAACTCCACAAGATAAAAGTCTGGAATTTGTACAGCGACTTTTCCATTTATTTAATGATCAGTTAACCCTTTTAACTTCAAAACAACTTTAACACATTATTTTTGTTTATTATGTTTATGCAGTGTTTTGTGAATCCAGTAAAGGAACAGTAGGATCAGATGCTTCTGCAGGTTCTGTGAGATCCAGAATTTTTAATGAACTTACATCACCTACACCTGGATTAAAGAGAGGAACAACTGATCCAGAGAACTTGGTGTTCATAGTAAGTAGATGTTTATACTCAGTGATGTCATAAAATGACAGCTGACCTTTATCATAATCTAACATTACACCCAGACGCTGAGGTTTTGGAGAAAATGAAAGTGTTACGGATGTATCAGTGCTGGTATGAACGCCATTCGGCCCATCTGAACACAAGAACCAGAACCCATTTGATGGAGTTAAAGCAGATTTATCTGCTGAACAAGAATTCCCCTGTTTCATCAAACCAATCAGCCAATAATCTTTAGTAGAGACGTTTTTTACTTTTAACTCAACCTCCCAGTAATGTTGTCCAGAGTTGAATGTTTGATCTCCACATACACACAGTTCATATGGGAATACTCCAGACTCTTTAGGCGGATAATGTCCAGAGTCTCTCACTGCTCTTAAATCTGCTGTAATCTTCAGATCTGGATGTGCAGTCTTAGGGTCAAGAGTGATCACATCTGTGAGATAAATTAACAGAAATATAAAGATTATTATTTTTATCATGAGATTATCTTTAAAAAATATAAACTGAGATGATTTCATACCTGCGTGTTTTCTCAGTTTCTTTATTACTTCATCATTACAAACTAAAATGAAGGGAGAAATATTAAAGTGGTTTAGAGACAGATAAATGATCTTCCTACTTGAGAAGGTTTGTAGTTTCATTGAAATGATTTTGATGATAAAATGAATTGAAGAGATTGTTTCTTACCCACGAGTGGAGTCATCTGTGTGTTTGCTGAAATAAGAAATCAACAGAACAAATTATTTTATAATGAACTGTGACCTAAAATCACAACATCTGTGTGTTTGATCCTAAAATCATCAGGGGCTGGGATGGTAAAATACAAAGTTTAATGTTTTAATGTCTAAACAGCTCATTACTGACATAACAACAAAAAGTTGCTATCATTTAATATATTGTAGTCCAAATTCACACACACACACACACACACACACACACACACACACACACACACACACACACACACACACACACACACACACACACACACACACACACACACACACACACACACACACACACACACACACACACACATCAATAATTCACTTACTGCACATTGTCTTTGTAGGGCAGCATATCACACAATGAACATGAACCCGTTTGTGGATATAATAAATACAGAAATGTTTCAGAATATTAAACTGGTGTTAGTGTGGATTGACTCACTTTCTTCATCTGTTTTCTTTTTATCTGTTTTCTTTCCTGTACAGAAACACAATGTGAAGAGATGATGAGCTGGACACATAGCAAACCTTTATAAAAGACCACTTCACATCTGTTAACTAGATATATCTCACCTGGTAGTTTCTCTCTGTATTTATAAAAGATGAACCCAAGACCCAAGAGAGATAAAATAACTAAAGTGAGGATGAACAGCACCTTCCATAGACCTTCTGAGGGAGGACATGCTGAGATTAAAAATCATCTGGAGATTTAGATTTCTCCAAACAAACATCAGACAAACATTGTTTCATGATTGTAACACTAACTTTAAATGACAATTTTCTGACTCAATAGACCTTAACTGTAGGCTACTGTTACTTGTAGTTGATAACTGTAGCGATTCAGCGGGAGGAGGGGAATAAAGTTATTTGAAACACTATAAACCTCCGACTGTAATACTACGGGGATTCCCAAGGGAATCTTAGATTTTAGCTCAAAAGGGAATATTATGTATAACTAACTGTAATTAATTATACAAGTTTATCAGGTTTTACCTGGCGTAGCAGAATTAATAATAACAATTAATTAATATGTTCGTCCACCGAAGACATATATCCATAATCGTATATTAACGTCTAAGAAATGTTAATTTCATGGCCTTTTAAAATTAACCTTCTTACTGATATACAGTGCTACTCGCAGCGTGTAGCTGGATCAAAAGGCAGAAATAGTGACTTTAATTTCGTGAGCATTGGACACAGAAACAATTCAATTGTGAAAATGCAAAACCGGTTTATTAACTACAAAACGAAGTACACACAACGACTAACTAAACATACACATATACAATAACATAAAACATAGATGAGAAAGAAAAGACTGAAAAGCTAGAGAGAGAGTAAAAGATTGGCAAAAACACTATTGCTTAACATCTGCACAAACCATCGGAAAATCTCTAAGGATCGCCTTAATTTTCATAAGGGGTAAAGCTTAAACATCAGCGAGTAGAACAAGGTTAATACTTGCATTTGGCTCTTTATGATGTAGTACGACGTGTCTGGTGCGCGCGGGTGCGAGCAGAGAGAGAGAGAGAGAGATAATCCAGGTGTGCTCGTAAGTCCGTTTGGTTGTTCCGTATGGCGGAGTGTTCCGCGTAAATTGTCCGAACTCGAAGTGCAAAGTGCAAGCCAGGAAATTACTGTCCCGAAGAGTAGGACAGGGCTCAGAGAAAAGATGATGAATCCGAGGGACTCTGGGTGAGTCTCAGCGAGTTTCCAAACTGCGCTGACGGGTTACCTGAGTAACCGAGCGACTGAGCGCTCCTGGGTGATTGAGCGATTGAGCAACTGAGCAACGATGGCTTGGACGATAGGCCGTTTTGACCTTTCACGCGCCCAGCCCATTTTAGGTGAAATGACCAATGTGCGAAGTGTTCGATCGCGCGGGAAACAAGCCTTTGTTCTTTCAGACATCACATTTGCGTAAATGCCAAATGATAAAAGTTTGTTTCCATAACTCTTCAAATCGATATTAAATGACATTGATGCGGCTTATGGTAATATGATACATAGAAATGATTAGGAAATAAAGAGTGGATTAATTTGATACTAGACAAGACATGGGTTTAAGATCACGTTGAATAATAATTTCATACCTAAGATATGAACCATGCTACAGTGAACAAAATCTAACTAGAGTGTTAACACACAGTTACATCACACATACACGATCATGCAGTAAAGAGATATAAAATATATACACATTTAAACAGCTCATTGTGATCTTTAAATGTGGTTTCATCAGAGACATATAGTCCGTGCCCCCCCTGCTGTGTCTCTGGCGACTGTGGACTCTGGTGGAATTCCTTTGAACTTCCTTTGAAGACGGCATTTGTTTTAATTGTCGCCCACTTTACAGCCTTGATAGGTGATAGAGGAGACAGGGTTATCTAATTATCACAATTTTAGGGCTGTTGAAATCCAGATGCCAAATGGCCCCCATCTGACTCCGAGCCATTTGCTACATATCCCCCCTTCATGGCCACCAGGGTCTTGAGAGACTTTGGTGGGCGATGGTTCAATAGGCGATGGTTGGACAGGTCATTTGGTCTGGATGGCAGGTGTATCTTAATTTTCTGCAGCGCTTCTGCATGCCTGCAGAGGGGTGATTTCCTGCATCCCGCTGACTCTTCGGTACAGGATGAAAGCGAGGCCAAGAGTAAGGGCATATCCTACTCCTGTGGAGAGGCACAGTACCGTGTCAGCGGCGGTCCAGGCTCGGACAACAGGGAGGCTGTGCATAGCTGGCATCCGAGCAAGTGCCTGGAGGGCAGTGTCGATGGGCGTGACATCAATTAGTTGGGTCCCCCCTTCTGCAATCCTCATCTCCAGTTCAGGGTCTAAAGTGAAGTTGTGGTCCCTGAAGAAAGTTGAAATTTCCAGTTCGGTGTGGTACTCCTCACTGGGAAGGTGATAGAGTGCGAGTTCGTCGATGTGAAGAATCGCATCCTTTGGAACTTGAATCCACATCGTCTGGTTTGGTAGACTGATGCGGGTGGCTGTGTCGTGTTGGTCGTAGGTCAAAATGGCTGTGCTGGCTGGGGTGTTGACCAGCCATCGGTCACCTACGATTTCTGCTTGGGTGTTAGTGACCTCGGCTCGTGGTTTAGCTGAGGCAGGACAACGAGAGTCAATCTTCATGGGCCGCAGCCCACAGATGCCGTCAGTGTTGTCCCGAAGGAAAGGTTTGATGGGGCAGAGATAATGAATGTCTTTCGTGAGGCTGCACATGCGCAGGTTTGGTGCAAGGTACAGCTGTTCATTGCTGTCATGGTAAGCCACAACGTCGGGGGTGCGTATTCTGATGTGGGTGTTTCCCTGCCAGAAGCCAACATTGACAATGTCTTTGAGTCTGTAGATGTTGTGTGACTCAATGATTGGCAGGTTTATCAGAAAAGCAAGTTCGCCTTGTTCAGGGGCTATGCTTAAGGGAATTGCCCTACCTAGGGAGTAGGCCAGATGCGCCTGCAGAGTGTTTGTTGGCCCTGCAGTGGCAGAGGATAAAATGGTCTGTACCAGGCTTAGGGGTACCAGGTAGGGTGGAATTCTACCCATGGCTAGACTGTCCACAGAGGAGCTCACCTCGCGCAGCATGTCTGACATCAGAGCTGTGACCAGTTGAGAATAGGCATGATCCACCTGCAGTACTGAGAAAATCTGTTTCAAAGAGTTCACTGTTTGTTTCAGTGCGACACTGTGTGTGTTGAGAATTACGACAGTATCTTTTAAGGATTTTCCCATGGTTTGCAGTGATTTGCTTTGAGCTGTCAGTTGTTCTCTCAGTTGAGGTATTTCCTCCTGGATCTCATTCACATGTCGTCTCACCGTGGCTATGCTGACTGCATTGACACTGGTGACTCCAATGTTGAACAAAGTTCCGACTGCTGCGGCGGCTCCGAGTAGGGCTCCCAGGAACCGCTTGGGACGCTTGGTTTGTCCGCTGAGATCTGCTTGTGTGACAGTCATCTTCTGAAGTTGGTACAGCATGTGTGTGATGTCGGCCTCTGCGTGAAACATAGCGTTCTGCGCCCATCGTTCTCCTGCCCAACTGGTTTCTGGTGCTGATGCTGTGTAGTGTGCTCTGTAGACATCACGGGGGTTGAGTCGGACATAGACCTTTTGGCTATGTGTTCTGCAGTTTGTGATCAGGAGTCCAGGTTGCTCTTTTAGGACGATGCCTGAGGCTGGACCCGGCGACACGATTTCAGGTTGTGACCACCCCCCTTGTAGGCTGATGTACAGGACAGTGATCCACAGCAGCATCCTGGTGACAGAGAGAGAGAGAGAGAAAGAACAATAGGTGAGCGCTACAGGTCCTTGTTTGGTCAGGACAGCTCTCTTTCTTTTCATTAGCGGCTGTTCCCTAGGTGGCAGAGTTTTAGTGATGAGGCAGTGTGGTGGGAGTTTGGCCTGGTTAGTGCTAGTCCCCCCTTTACTGTCATGCCACAATGTTGAGTGTCTCTTGACTTGGTTCCGGTGGACCCCTCTGAAAATTGGTTCCTTCTGACTCCTGCCCATCTTGATTCGGTATGCGACGGGAGAGAGTTTGTCCACAATCTCATGAGGTCCTGCCCAGTGTGGCAGAAATTTCTTTGACAGCTGCTGGTGAGCTGTCTGAATTGGCGGGGCGAAACTGTAGTACCAGATCTTGGTTGTTTGAAAAGCGAAGGTCGTTCCCAGATGAAGTTCATCCCGATACTGGTGAGTGGTGTATGCTGTGGTCTGGGTGGTGTCATTGGGTGCTGGAAAGCATTCTACCAACTTTATGAATTGGCAGATGACCGTGAGAAAGTGTTCGTTGCCCCTCGTTGACCTGGGTAATGGTCCAACCCGGTCTATCTGGAGGTCTGACAATGGGAAGTTGACACCTCTTTTTTGCAGTGGTGCCCATTGGTTTGGGTTAGCCGGATGGAACTGGCAGCAAACCAGACATCCCTTGATGTATTGTGCTACATCCTGCTGCATTTCAGGCCAGTATGCCACCTGTTTCAGTGTTTCATACGTGGCTTTTGTGCGATGGTGTCCAGCACATGCTGTGTCATGCGCATGCATCAGTAGGACCCCCCTATGGGCCTGAGGAACCACAAGCGCAGGTGTAGTGCGGTCATCAGGGACATACCAGAGGATGTTGTGTTGTATGCACAGCAGGTGCCTGACATCGTTGAGACGTTTGGGGGTTGGAGCAGCAGACATGTCAGAGTTTGTGATAGGGTAGGTGGAGGGGTCTGAGAGGTGGTTTAACATAGCTTGGGTAGCGATGTTAAAGGCTTGTAGTTTCTGATGATCTGCATCATCCTGCATGGCATCTGCATCTTTTACATTTTGTTGAATTTGTGCGTCAAGTCCTGGGTATGGCTCTGAGTCTTTGGCTGGGTGCAGAGTGCAGAGCGGTGAACTTTTGGAGTTTAGGTCTGAGACGAAGTTCCCGCGGCTGGCTGGGGGGTCGTCCATGACCTGTGTGACCTGGCAGTTTACCTCAGATGATCTGGCTGATTGAAAGGGTAAAGGTTCTCGCACTTGAGCCCAAATTTTTAACTGTTTAAAGTCCATTAAGGGTTCAAAGCGGTCTAGCAGGTCTTTGCCAATGAGGAGAGGATATGAGTCCATTGGTGAGATGTACACAGGGTGTATGATGCTCATAGGACCGATTGTCAGGTGGATGGGAATCACCTGTTGCAGTTGAACTTCAGTCTGGCTGTAAGACTGCACATTCAGCATACACCTTTGGGGTTTAAGGGTCAAATTTTGGGCCTTAGCTCTGTTCTGGAGTCTGGTGAAAAGCTGGGATGACATCAGCGTTAGGTCAGCTCCGGTGTCGACGAGGGCTTCTAGTTCGACCTCATTTTCCAAGGTGATGGATAGATATAGCTTTTTGGCTTCTCCTCTTTCAATCAGGTTTCCCAGGAGGCTTGGTACTGGGGCTGTTGTATTAATAGGCAGGCAGTTAAGGCTGGTTTCCTGTGACTCTGTAGGGAAGGAGACAGTTAACCCAGCACTCTCTGGTACTTGCAGGCTTTGGTTGGTTGGTGTCTGAGATATTGTTTGTACGCCAAAGTCTTTGGTTTGTGAAATGAATAAGGAGTCGGGTTTGTCTTCGTGGTCCTGCTTGTGGGGCCTTTTTTGGATTAACTCCTTCAATATTCTCAGAATCTCTGCTGATTCAGACGTGTCTGTGTCACTCTGTTTCTGGGGTAGTTCAGGCTTAACCCTGCTCTGTGTGTATCGATGTTGACTGTTACCAGTTTTTGATCTGCCAGGTGCAGGACGGTTACCTCTAGGTCGTCGGCCAGGTTCCCACGAGCCGCCACCCTTCTGGTTGTCTGATGAGTTTGGCCGGCTCCATGACCTCTCGGCGCGTCCCATTTGGTGCTTGGGACGAGCCCCTTCATGGCCGTACCATTCCTGGCTGGCTGTAAAGTCTCTTGACCCTCTGTTGAAAGGTCTTTCACTGTGGCGCGGTCGTGCGCCCTCCAGTGGTAGTTCAGGGTACAGTTCAGAGACAGGGAGAATGACAGGGTTTTTAACAGTCTTTTCAGAGGCCGCTCTTTGTTTACCATAAGCTTTATGGGCCAAGTCCCGCAACTGCCTGGTTGTCATCGTGCGAGGGCAGGCCATAAGCCCTAAGTGTTGGCTTACTGTGAAATGAAGATTTCGCAGGAAAAGGGTCCTGAAGTTAAAGTCCTCCTCCATTCCTGGCTCATTCCGTGAGCCAAAGTAAGCTCGCCTGAGTCTGTTGTAGTAGGCCTGTGGAGTTTCGTTTCTGCTCTGTTTGAGGTCCATTGCTGTAACTAGTCCATGTTCTGACTCTGGATCCGAAAACTCTTCTATTAAAGCATTTTGCAGCTGCTTGTAATCCATCTTGACGTTTTCTGGCTGCCGGTCAAGGAAACTCCTCACCTCACGACTGGAAGTAACCCGTAGCAGATACAGTTTGTCTCTTGTGGTTACATTTGGCAGTGTTTGCAAATAAAAGTCAATGTCCTGCAGGTAAGAGTGGATATCATGGCCACCTGCAGGGTCTGGGGTAAATGTTGGGATATTTCTAGCCAGCTTGTCGAGGTCTTTGGGTGCCACGCCGGGCATGTCTGCAGGTGACCTCGGGAAATTTGTTTGTTCCCACCCCTCTGTGGTAGTGAGAGGTTCTGGGATGCTGGCTGATGTCTTTAACAGTGGGCTCCCGCCCCCCTTTTCAACAGAAAAGCTTTGGTGGGGGGGTGCAGGCTCACTGGTTGAATGAAAGGGAAAGGTTGCTTTTTCCCTTACTTGTTCAGCTTGCAGTTTATATGCATAAATGAGTTCTCTTTGGGCGGAGTCAAGGTCGTCCCTCGCCTGGTCTCGTTGCTGAGCCAGAGCTCGACCTTCATCTCGAGCCGCTCGCAGGTGATTCTCACAGGTCTTCAGCTTGGCATCACGTTCCTTCAGTTCTACCTTTGCTCTGACCAGAAGATGTTCAGCCTGCTGGAGCTTTCCGGACAGCTCTTCTCTGGCTGTCTTTTCCTGTTGCTCCTTGTGCTCTGTGTCTGTGCGGAGTTTTGACAAGGCCTCTTGGAGTTGTCCAATCTCGTCCTTTAGCCTCCAGTGTTCCTCCTCCGTCGATGGGTGTTGATCCTCTAATCCCTGTGTCAGCTGATCTAGACGATTCTGCGCGTCCTCCTGATTCCTCCGTGCCTCTGCCGCTTGGAGCTGTAGAGCTGCTGCATCCTGTTCCAGTTGGGCGATGTTCCTTTCGCCCAGTTTACGCTGGATGATGAGGTTGTGAGCGATGGCACCTGTGATCTTGGCTATATCCTTGTGACTGTAGCTCCTCGTTGGGTCGAGGGCTATGAACTTGTTCAGGGTGCCGTCGAGTTGCTCTCTTTCCAAGTGTTGCAGTTCATTGGCGAGGTTGGGCAGGAGTTCAGATGTCACAGCGCTGAGCCAGGCCTCTAGCTGGTCCCAGTGGTTGACAGGGCTTGGTGATCTGGACATGTTGACACACTGATAGAAGAGAAAACACAAAGAGCCAATGCGAGTCCGCACAGTTCAACGAGCTACGGCAATAAAATATATATATATATATATATGTGTGTGTGGGCTATGAGCTTCTTATCAGGGCCTTTCTCCAGCGGCACAGATAATCAGTGTGGGGGAAGAAAAAAAAACAAAAGGGAAAAAGTTTAGTAATCTGTCGCTTTGTTAAAACCTATAGGTCGCCTTGGACATTTGGTTTATCTAGCGTATTACTAATGAATTCTCCTTATGGTTTGTGCAGTTTTGCTCTTTCAGCCCAAAATAAAGTGAATCAAAATAATTAAAATTAATTAATTATAATGATTAAAATAAAATAAAACAAAATAAAATAAAGAATGAGGAGGATAGGTTGCTGGAAATGAAATAGGAACGGAAAAGAGAGGAAAGAAAAAAAATAAAAAGAAAAAAAATAAAATAAAATAAAATGAAAATAATACTAATAAAATAAAATGAAAATGGGAATTGAGACAGCCAACAGACGAAGTCCTAAGGCTGGGAAAATGAAGAGGATAGGAGGTGGAAAAGGGGGTTTCCTGTTTCAGCTTAGCAGGTTCTCTACCCTAGATTTGATGACAGGGCCTTACAGGGAGAGGGCACTATGGAGTGTGGGATTTTGATGTTCTTTTGTTAATCATTATAGTATGTTATGGTTCATTAGTGCCATTATGTTCTTTCTGATAAAATGTATGAGAAAATGTCTGTGTGCAAGTTGAAAATAGCAAAGAGGAAGTTACTAGGCTGTGAGAGCAAAGCTACAAGCTTTGTGGTTTCCTATTGAATTTTGAGATCTACAGAATGTGCAAACAGTATTGAAAACAGACTCTGGGAGAGAGAAAACACACAGACAAAGCATGCTGTTATTAATTGAAGTTTGAATCTTGCTTAAAAATATAACATTGCCTATATTAACCATTTTAATGGCATTTATCATTTACAGGCTTTAATCACCCCTATACAATAACATGATTTTAGAAAGTACGTTTTAAGTGTAATATGTTTTATGTTGACCCCAGTGAAGTCTGCCTAGCAACAAGATGATGTGACTTACAGGGGACAGAATGTTCTAGAACCGAACATTCTGTACGTATATATGTGTATGTGTCATTTCCTCACAGGCTGTAGCAGTGATATGGTAATGGAGTCAGATGAACGAGGATAGCCAATGGGGAAAGTGAAAATCTGAAGAGAGTTCGACGTCACATATCATATAAATACTCATGTTATTTCCTGGAGCTGGGAGTCTGTTGTTGGCCTACTGTGAAGCCTTAAGACTACCAGCATGCTGTAACTTTTTCATATCTGATCAATAAATATTCAATTTAGATATTTGTGTCTTTCCTCTAATTGTGAACATGCATGGACGCCTTAAAGTCCAACAATTGGTGACCCCGACTGGCTTGGAGGGAAAGAAGGGAAAGACAGTTTCGAATTGTTGAAAACTGAGTAAGGGAGGACTCCGTTTCAACACAAGAGCCGGCTCATCTAAACTAGGTAAGCAGAAACCTGTTATATCAAATTCTGCTATTGGCAATACCAAATTGATTGTGTTGATGTGGAGATCCGAACTGAATTTAAATATTTGAATATAACGGATCAGATTGAAAAACTTAGAAATAAGAAGGAATAAAGTGACATTAAAATTTAGGTTGGAGGCCTTTAACGTATTAGACGTTATAAAGTACCAGCAGGTGACAGTCCTTCGGATGCAAGCTCCGTAAAAATAGTAGTTAAAATTTAGGTTGGAGGCCTTTAACGTATTAGACGTTATAAAGTACCAGCAGGTGACAGTCCTTCGGATGCAAGCTCCGTAAAAATAGTAGTTAAAATTTAGGTTGGAGGCCTTTAACGTATTAGACGTTATAAAGTACCAGCAGGTGACAGTCCTTCGGATGCAAGCTCCGTAAAAATAGTAGTTAAAATTTAGGTTGGAGGCCTTTAACGTATTAGACGTTATAAAGTACCAGCAGGTGACAGTCCTTCGGATGCAAGCTCCGTAAAAATAGTAGTTAAAATTTAGGTTGGAGGCCTTTAACGTATTAGACGTTATAAAGTACCAGCAGGTGACAGTCCTTCGGATGCAAGCTCCGTAAAAATAGTAGTTAAAATTTAGGTTGGAGGCCTTTAACGTATTAGACGTTATAAAGTACCAGCAGGTGACAGTCCTTCGGATGCAAGCTCCGTAAAAATAGTAGTTAAAATTTAGGTTGGAGGCCTTTAACGTATTAGACGTTATAAAGTACCAGCAGGTGACAGTCCTTCGGATGCAAGCTCCGTAAAAATAGTAGTTAAAATTTAGGTTGGAGGCCTTTAACGTATTAGACGTTATAAAGTACCAGCAGGTGACAGTCCTTCGGATGCAAGCTCCGTAAAAATAGTAGTTAAAATTTAGGTTGGAGGCCTTTAACGTATTAGACGTTATAAAGTACCAGCAGGTGACGGTCCTTCGGATGCAAGCTCCGTAAAAATAGAGTTTTATTGAGAATTCCGGATATTGTGTGATATTGTGTATTGAACTTGCTATATTGTCTGTTCAAAGCTCCTTAAATACTGTGTTATTTCAGAAGATGAAGTTGTTATGTGCATTTCTGTCCTATGTTTAATTGTGTTGTGAATATTGGATATAGTTGTGCATTGTAGGAGCGTGATTTTGTTTTGCTGATTTGTCCTAATTGTGTGAATATTGTGAAAAAATGGCTGAATTTCAAAAGGAATGTGATGAATACGGGTGTCCCCCAGTGTATGTACAGTGGCAAAAAATAGTAAAAGTTATGGTGGCACAAACAGACCCAAAAGATGTAAAGAAAAGACAGAAAGAGGTTGAGATAGGCTGGCAGAAATTGAGGGATGAAAATTGCTGGGATGTAGAAGAAAAGAAAAAGATTCCTTTAGCCCCGATTATTTTGGCTATGGAACAAAGAGCCATGTATAAAGCAAAAAGAATTAGTGAAGAGGGAAAAGGAAAATGGTTTGGAAAAGGACCGAGCGTAAAAGAGCTAGAGAAAGATTTAAGAATGTGGACAAGAATTGCGTTGGTTGCAGCTGCAGTTAATAGTCTGACAGGGAAGAAAGGGGAAGTTGACAGTGGTGCAGACACAAAGCAAAAGGAAATAGAACAAGGAAGTATTCAGCCAATACCCTCACTCACAGCTCTGCCTATGACACTTCCTAAAGTGAAGTCAATATACCCCTCCCTTCATGCACCCCCTCCTTATGAGAAGGAACCTGTTGTTGTGGCCTTACAGCAACCGGTGATGCAGGTCAATGGGGGAGAATTAGACATAGACATGGGAGAATTGATTGGGATTGAAAATGAGCTAGTACAATTGAGAAAAATAGTCTTAAACCTAGAGAGGGCTGATAGAGGAGCCGTAAGTGACACAGTCGGTATGCCGGCAACGCCTGTGACCAAAAATGCTATATTACAGCCAAATAGTCAACACACTGACGAAAGGGCAAATAGTACTGACATACAGAGAATACAACCAATGCATAGCGAGCCAGGGAGCGAGTCAGACAGCGATGGTGAAAGTGTGCGTAGCACCTCGATCTATAGGCCAATAAAACCAACGCCGAGTAAACCAAACACATCAATACGGCCTCAGGAACCTAATGAGGATGAGGATAACACACCGGTAGAGGTGAAAATAGAGGGTAAAATGACCATAGTGCAGGGCTCCCCTTTATTGACAAGGGCATCCACATCACGAAGTAATAGAACGGGGAGGCAGAAAAACAGATCGGTAAAGACAACTGGTGTACAGTATGACGGCCCGGCAGTCCACACCAGATCCACAAATAGGGGCGTGCTGGACGAAGCAATGGATAGCGCTTTCCAAGCATGGGTCATAGAGCGTGAACAACAGACAGAACAGCCAACGCAACCACACCCGTACTCCCAGCTAGCTAGCAGCATTATGCCTCTAATCGCAAAACAGGGTGGTAACCAATACCAAGCCTGGTCTCATAGTGACATGACGGCCGTAATGAGTAAATTGCCACCAATTACTAGTGGGGGGGGCAGATGGTTGAACAAACTTATGACCTTGAGTCATGGCATACAGCTGGCTTTGGGTGATATTCGGTGCCTGTTGGGTCAGATTTTGACAAATGCCCAGGTGAGGGCTTTCGAACAAAATGCCAACCTGCTATTGTGTTCTAATGACGTAGCCTACGCCACAGTGAGTACCGACATAGGCAAGGCCCTGCGGGCACAGTTTCCTACTCCACCAACTATATATCAAAACATTAAATTTAAAATAAAGCCAGATGAGACAGGTGCAGTGTACTACCATAGGTGCGCTGCTGAATGGGAACAGCTGGTCGAGGAAAATAGTATCAACAATCCAGTTACACGTGATGTTTTTAGATCGGCAGTAATGGCGGGTGCCCCACCAGGCGTGAAACAGATCCTAGAAAGCAACCCAGACATTCCCACAGCTAACAATGACACATGGGAAAGACATTTAATATACCACACAGACAGGGCTATAGACAAATTGAATAAAGAACTTGCAGAGGTAGACAAACTCAAGAATGAACTGCTCAAGTTACAGCTAGAACAGGCTAAGCAAGCTAACATGAAAAAGAAGCAAATGTCACAACAGGCCACACCCAATCCAGTGCCAATGCCAGTTAACGTCCCAGACAATGTCCAGTACCCCAATCAGCCCATAGACCCTTACGCAGGCCCGCCATATGCAGGCAACCCATGGGGAGGATATAACCAACAGAGAAGGGGGGGGGCCTAGGGGAAGAGGGGGAATGAATAGAGGAGGATTTGGAGGCCTTGGTAGAAATGTATGTTATGTGTGTGGACAGGAGGGTCACTGGGCACGAGTTTGCCCGATATCGTGGTCTCAGCCTCAAAATCCAGGTGCTAGCCCATACGACGGACCACCTGCGGGGGGATGGGGTCCCCAAAGGGGTGGGGCCGGGCGTGGGGCCGGTGGCTATGGCAGGGGGTCACCTAGACAGCACAACCTCCCGCAACCAAATTTAATGGCGCCCATGCACCCATCATGGGGTCAAGGGGGCGGGGCGGAGGAATGACGGGGCACACAGGAAACCACCATGAGAGGAATGGCTGAGCCTCTCATGGAAATAGTGGTTAACGATAAACCACTAAAAGCCCTAGTGGACACTGGGGCTACATACTCCACCGTAACCAAGGGCATGGTACAGCCAAAGGATTTGAGTACCAAAACGGTGGGTGTGATGGGTTTCTCTGGTGAAATTGAAAAGTGGCCATTAACTAAACATTTACCAACTAAGGTTGCAAACCAATCTGTCTCACACGCATTTCTGTATTCCTCCAATGCACCAATTCCTTTACTTGGTAGGGACCTACTAATTAAATTGGGGGCAAGTATATTGTGTTCACAGGATGGTGTTATAGTCGTATTTCCAGACGGAAAGAGTGTAAATTGCTCATTGGACGCAACAGAAACAGGAAATCAGTGGATGTTAGTGGGAGGAAAATATAAAGAGTTGGTTGACATCTATTGGGTAGAGCTAGAAACTGACTGGGAAGATGAAATATCTAGCCATAGTGTAGTGGCTCTTTACAACTTATGGAAGCCGTGGATACAGGACATAGCCCTGTTTCTCCCACCAATAGACCCTTTACACTGTACATTGTTTTATGACAGATTTGACACCATTACATATGAGGAACTGTTCCAGTCTGTAGAGGGCACAAAATGGAGGTTAATGGGAAATGGCATTCTAGTAGGTCAGCAGGGTGTGGCAGCTCCAGTCCTCCTAACTGAAGAGCAAACAGCATGGTACAGAATGACCGACACAGCAGTACCACACATATCATTAGCATTACATCCAAACCATGAGGCTAGGGAGTTAGGCAGTATGGTAAAAAGACTGTTGGCAGCAAACGACTGGACTGAGTCTAACCTAAGGGGAGTGTGGTTTTCCAAAAAACAAGAAGCTTATTGGATTAGACAACATACTGAAGATGTAGGGGTTTTAAAACATGAACAACTACCGAGAAGTCATGGTAGGGAAAATACAGATGGGGAGGGCACAGATGTAATGGTTCAAGCCATACCCCCTGACCTTTGGTCACGGGGGCCAACCGATGTGGGTTTCTGTAATATCACCCCTGTCAAATTTCAATTGGTAGACACAGAACCAGTGTGGGTTGCTCAATATCGGAACAAACCTGATTCAGAAGAAGGAGTCAGGGAGACAGTTGAGGGTTTATTGAGCAAGCAGGTGTTGACGCCCACCTACTCAGAATGGAACACCCCAATTTTCCCAGTTCCAAAACCAGGCACAAACAAGTATAGACTAGTGCATGACCTAAGAGCCATTAACAACTTGGTGGAGACCGGAACACTGAATGTACCCAATCCATATGTTGCCCTGTCAAATTTATCACCGGCACATTCGTGGTTTACGTGCATCGATCTAGCTAACGCATTTTTCTGCATCCCTATAGCTGATGAATGCAAACCATGTCTTGCATTCACCTATAGGGGGCGCCAGTACACATACAACCGATTGCCACAGGGTTTTGTCCTGTCACCTGGCATTTTTAATCAGGTATTGCAAACCGAATTACGTAAATGTGACATGCCAATGGGATGTGTGCTGATTATGTATGTTGATGACCTGTTGTTGGCGGCCACATCCATGGGAACATGTATGGAGGCCACCAAGACTGTCTTATCACAACTACACACATCAGGATTTAAGGTGAGCAGGGAGAAGCTGCAGGTGTGCAGACCATGCGTCACTTTCATGGGCAGAATGGTCACCGCCCAGGGTTCTACACTGACACCACAACAGAGACAGAGCATCATGTCTCACCCAAAACCAGACACTGTGAAAGACATGTTGTCGTTTTTAGGGCTGACGGGTTTCAGTAGGCAGTATATACCACAGTACGTCTCAGTTACTGCACCACTGAGAGAACTGGTAAGAGAACAGGGAATGAAAAACTTAACAGCTGAACTTTGTTGGAACACAGAAGCAGAATTGGCATTTGCTTCCTTAAAAGCACAGTTGTCACAGGCAGCTCATTTAAACTGTGCAGATTATGCCAAACCGTTCATCCTAGATGCATCTGAGACTCAGAGTAGCGCCCATGGTGTGCTATACCAGAAAGAGACAGGAGGGAGAAAGGTTTTGATGTACAGCAGTGTCTTACTGGACCCCATAGAGCAGAGGCAGCCAGCATGTGCTCGTTATGCAGCAGGATTGGCTAAACTGATAACAAAAACAGCTCACATAGTAATGGGCCACCAACTCACTATTTTGACCACACATTCAGTTATGTCTTTTGTCAATTCCACAGCATTTACATTTTCACCGCTCAGGCAGAGGAAGTTAGCTAAAATATTAGCTAGTCCAAACATCACATATTCGCATGAGGGTGTCAATATGGCTGACTTGATCACTGAAGGGATGGCACACGATTGCATTCCATTGACGGAAAAGGCTAACAAAATTAGAGATAGTTTATTTGCAACACCGCTGCCAACTCCCCCTCCAGCTATAACATTGTTCACGGATGGTTGTTGTTTCAGGGCATCAGATGGCACGTTGAAGGCAGGCTTTGCTGTGGTTGAGCAAATGGAGGGTGGTCTTGTAACTAGGGCCAGTGGCAAATTGGAAGGTAGGCAGTCAGCGCAAAGGGCAGAAATGGTAGCTGTAATTAAAGCCTTGCACTATGCTGGTGAACAAAGGGTGACCATTTATAGTGATTCTGCATATGTCATTGGGGCAGTGCATGTGGAGCTGCCAGTGTGGCAGAGATGTGGATTTGTAACAACAACAGGCCGGCCTATTACACATGCTAGCGAAGCCAGAGACCTGTTACAGGCTCTGCTGTTACCCACTGAAGTGGCTGTTGTCAAGTGCCAGGGACACGCCAAAGCAAACTCAGCAGTCGCGGAAGGAAATGCTGCTGCTGACTGCGCTGCTAAAGGTGTCGCCGGGTATACAGCCACACAATTCATTGTGACCTCCGACAAAACTTCGTCAGACATTTTACCACGATTTACTCGTGGATACTTAATTAAGGAACAGACTGGTTCCTCCCCAGAAGAACTTAACACATGGACAGACCATGGTGCTGTCCGTGCTGACGACGGACTGTGGCAGGCCCCGGACGGGAGACCTGCTATGCCTATGTCATTGACTGAATCTCTGTTCAAACAAGTGCACACAGTCAGTCACGTGTCTGACAAACAGATGGTACGTGATCTGCAACATTGGTGGCATCCGTTTTTGACCTCAATGGTAACCAATTATATTAGATCATGTGACATATGCTGTGAGCATAATGTAAAGCCGACTATTAAGCCACAGAGAGGGTCATTCCCAATCACAACTGGGCCTGGGGATGAAATCATTATTGATTTCACGGACATGATAGCTAAAGTCAGAGGGAAAAAATATGCTTTGGTGATAGTCGACTCGTTCACTGCATGGCCTGAGGCCTACCCTGTGAGTAGGGAAGACAGTACTGCTGTTGTAAAATGCCTCATAAACCACTATATTCCCAACCATGGTTTCCCAAGACGAGTAAGATCTGACAATGGTACCCACTTTAAAAATGAACACCTACGCCAAGTAGAACAGGCATTGGGATTGACACATAGTTTCGGGGCTGTTTATCACCCCCAGAGCCAGGGCAAGGTTGAAAGAATGAACCTGACATTGAAATTGAAATTAGCCAAAATCTGTGCACAGACAAAAATGACCTGGCTTGACGCATTACCAATTGCATTGATGTCTGTCCGTTCTTCTGTTAACAGGATTTCTGGTTTCACACCCTTTGAGTTATTTACAGGTCGCCAGTTTCCAGGCCCCAGGAACGCCTTGGTGCAGGATCCAATCCTGCCACTAACCCATGCTGCCTATTTTGACAAATTAACTGCTCTGATTAAACATTTTTCCTGCCAGGTCACCAAACAATACGACGAGGCAGCCAACCCAGCTCCTACATATGCTGATTGGGTGAGAGTGAAGGTGTTCAGACGGAAGTGGAACGAACCCAGGTGGTCTAAACCATTGAGAGTGACGGCAAGGACGTCACATTGTGTCCAGCTACAGGGCAAAGGGGACACCTGGTTCCATCTTTCCTCTTGTGTTCCATGTGATTCTCCTTCTAGGTCTCTCATAGATACAGGAGTGGACCTGAGGACTCAGGTCCAAGAGAGGGAGATTGTTGAGAGTGAAAGTGAAAGTGCAGAACAAACAACACCTGAACCTGAACAAGTAACACAAACAAAACAGCACCAACAGAGCCAACAAACAGTTTGTAAGATTGTGTACAAAAAAGGTGATCTTTTTTCCAGCCCAACAACAGAGCCTTTAGCACACTGTGTTAGCGCAGATTGCGCCTACGGAGCAGGTATAGCCGTACAATTCAAAGCGAAGTACGGTACACAAAAGGTTGTAAGTCAAAATAAACACACAGGTGAATGTGCAGTCACTCAGGAGGACGACGGCAGACTGATTTTTCATTTAATAACCAAACACAACTGTACTGATTTACCAACATATGAGAATTTTACCAACAGCCTCAGATGCATGAAAGATTGGTGTGAGAAAAAAGAAATAACGAGTGTATCCGCTCCCCGGCTGGGGTGTGGTCTAGATAAATTAGATTTCCATAGGGTGGTGGAAATCCTGACAGAAGTGTTCAGGGACCTGAACATCACAATTACTGTTTATTCAATATAACTTGGGGAGTCACATACTGTAGAGACTCCTTCAGCTTTTACCTTTAATATCTTTTCTTCATTTTATATAGTCTTTAGAACGGGTGTTGAATTTTTGAAGGCTGAATTTTCAACTGTATAACGATTGTTTACTGTTGGTTTAATATTTTTCGAATTTAAGACTGTTTTTGAATATACCCAATAGGCATAAGTGTGCTTTTCCACAGAAATGAATTTGTATGGGAATTGGAAGGTTCTGTGGGCCCTAGGGTTTACAACAGTGATCATAGTCACACTGATACTCAATTTAAATGACGATAACCTTAGAACAACCAAAAGATCTGCGATAAAACAGGATGGGTGTCTGAAGGCCTATGGGGGAATTGAACTGACCTATATAAGAAATTCGACTACCGCATATACCTTCGACTTGTGTTCAGTGATTGATTGTGATGGACAAAATAGTGAATGGAAAGGATACGATGTGTACTTATGCATGGAGTACTACTTCAATAAGAAATGTGTAGAAGAGGGATATGTAATGGACCATGATATGTGTCCATCATGGGCGTATGTGAGAAAGTATACAGGAAATTGGAAGCCTAATGAAGAAAAATTAGGGGTAAATACTAATTTTTGGAAGGGCATAGGATTTCAGCGGGACTTTCACATATCCGAAAATCCCCTAACATTGTCTATCAATTGGGGAAAAATTAGACGAGGCCAAAAAAATGAAACAGTATATATAGGGGTGGGGGTAGATGTCACGGGGAAGGACCCAATGGGACTGATAAAAATAAATGTGATAGAACCAAGAACTCCGAAGGAAATTAGCGTTGAGATTATTGAGATGCCGCCCATAAAGGAAAAATCTAATATTATAGAGATAGATTACACCAAACTAAAACCGGAAGACATAATAGAAATGGCAACAGGGTATGGGGAAAATAACTTGTGGCTGGAATGGATCGTTTCCACGGCCAGAGAACAGAACTTGGAAGACTGCGTAGGCTGTGCTAGAGGCCGACCGGTATTATACACAGAACCAGCTCCACTATACCCGGAAGACCCATGGGGTTATAAATGTATGTTAGCATTAACAAAAGAAGCCTCCCCAGAAAATTGTACAACATTGTCCTCCGTCTTTCCACCAATAAATAATAAATCAAAAGCAGGACCCTTTAGGCCCCAAGCAGCCAATTATACATGCTTCGACTTCACAAGAACTAATCCAAAAATCAATTTGGGAACAATTGACCAGGGGTGGTGTAACGTCACTCATCAAGATACTGGATCTATAATTGGGGAATGGGCCAGATCAGGAATATATTATTATTGTGGTGGACAGAGATTGGTTACTAAAATAGGACTAGCTTCTAAAGGGACGTGTGCTATGGTAAGACTGGGGGCCCCAATAGTATTAATAGGAGAAATAACTGTGAAATTACAGCATCAAGATCATGCCATCACCACCAAAAGACGGAGACATGTGTTAACTAAAAGAGCAGTAGGAAAAAACCTCGACCTATCTTTGAACAGTCCCACCTACATAGATGCTATAGGTGTACCAAGAGGTGTCCCTAATGAATATAAGTTGGCAGACCAAATAGCTGGAGGATTTGAAAATATTCCAATAATATCGGCACTTTTCCCTGTAACCCCTAATAAAAACATAGATAGGATTAACTATGTACATTATAATGTCATGAGACTAGCCAATATGACTAGGGATGCAGTTGATGGCCTGGCAGAGCAATTAGCGCCTACTTCCCTTATGGCGGTACAAAATAGGATGGCTCTAGATATGTTATTAGCGGAAAAGAATGGAGTTTGTCACATGTTTGCCGATTTTTGTTGTACGTACGTCCCTAATAATACCGCGCCTGACGGGTCGGTGGCCAGGGCGCTGGAAGGACTAAAAACTCTGTCCATAGAAATGAAGGAACACTCGGGTGTCGACAGCCCCATTTCTGATTGGTTAGACAAAACCTTAGGTAAATGGAAAGCAATAGTAACATCTATAGTGGTCTCAATCGGAGTATTTGTGGCTATATTGGTCACCTGTGGATGCTGCTGTATCCCATGTCTCAGATCCCTGTGCAACAGGTTGATAGTGTCTGCCATTGAGAAGAAAGAGAATAGTCCACCCCCGTATAGTATGCCCCTATTAGGCCTACAGAACCTGTGTGAGGAGGAAGAAGAAAATGTGTGACCTCTTTCAGAGGTCAAGAGAGGGAATTGTGGGATTTTGATGTTCTTTTGTTAATCATTATAGTATGTTATGGTTCATTAGTGCCATTATGTTCTTTCTGATAAAATGTATGAGAAAATGTCTGTGTGCAAGTTGAAAATAGCAAAGAGGAAGTTACTAGGCTGTGAGAGCAAAGCTACAAGCTTTGTGGTTTCCTATTGAATTTTGAGATCTACAGAATGTGCAAACAGTATTGAAAACAGACTCTGGGAGAGAGAAAACACACAGACAAAGCATGCTGTTATTAATTGAAGTTTGAATCTTGCTTAAAAATATAACATTGCCTATATTAACCATTTTAATGGCATTTATCATTTACAGGCTTTAATCACCCCTATACAATAACATGATTTTAGAAAGTACGTTTTAAGTGTAATATGTTTTATGTTGACCCCAGTGAAGTCTGCCTAGCAACAAGATGATGTGACTTACAGGGGACAGAATGTTCTAGAACCGAACATTCTGTACGTATATATGTGTATGTGTCATTTCCTCACAGGCTGTAGCAGTGATATGGTAATGGAGTCAGATGAACGAGGATAGCCAATGGGGAAAGTAAAAATCTGAAGAGAGTTCGACGTCACATATCATATAAATACTCATGTTATTTCCTGGAGCTGGGAGTCTGTTGTTGGCCTACTGTGAAGCCTTAAGACTACCAGCATGCTGTAACTTTTTCATATCTGATCAATAAATATTCAATTTAGATATTTGTGTCTTTCCTCTAATTGTGAACATGCATGGACGCCTTAAAGTCCAACAGGAGTCATGCGAGCTAGGGGAGTGGCTTAGCTAGAGTGGCTGGGCTAGACCCAACGTGAGAGGGATCTGGTGCCTCTAGTGGCTACCGAGGGGAGAAAAATGCATCTCTTTTACATTAACACCTGTTGACTATTTAAGACAACCCAGGGTGGAACACAGAGACAAGGCGCTTCCCTGAGCACGCAGCCAAGAGTGCCGGGCCTTCTGCCCTCCCCACCTCGACCGCTCAACAGTCACGCCCTTCACACCGCCAGGCCGCACTCAAAGGTGTCACCCACCAACTGGCACTGCCGCTAGGGCTTTGTGTGTCAGCTGGCACGGTTAGCGATTGGAGTGCCCGGTGGCAGAGGTCACACTGTGTCTTGCTGCCTAAGGTGCTAAAGGAGGGAGCTACCGCAGCACCCCGACTGTACACACTCGAGTCAGTTCCGCGGGACCGGTCTCTTGTAGAACTCACCGCTGGCGAAGTCCTGATTCATCTATCAAGTGTTAGCTTTAAAGAGATGCACAGGGGCTTATCCTATTGCACCAGTTAAAACATAAATGAATTCACTGAGAATGGGACTTATGGGGCTGAATTCTATTCACAGTAAAGAATTGATTCAATTAAAATTTAAAATAAATCAAACTGCATGAAATTTTAATTTAAACTTAATTAAAATACAATCTCTACAATAGAAAAGAGAACAGGAAAGTAAGGGGCGAGAGAGAACAGCAAAAAAAAAAAAAATGAAATAAGATAAAAATAAAATAAATCAAAAATAAAAAAAATTAAATAAAGAAATTATAAATTAATAAAGCCACAGCAATATTAATTATTATTTATCATTTAAGACCATAATCTTCAATATGTAGGAAATAAAACTACAAAGTAGTAGAATAACCTAGTTATTGAAGTAAGGTCAAAATTCCAAGTTTGACTCCTGTCATACACTTCCCAAAAGAGTTTATGAGAGGGCCAAACGAACTTTCCCCACCAGATGGCGATATTTCGCCCAACAAACAAAGAAAGCGGAAGTCAGGCGTAAAGTAAAGGAGGAGAAGGAGACGTGTTAGACACTCAAGACTGACATCTAGTGTTAGAACTAGGTAGTACGCTTTAAACTGACAAAGATTCGCTTCTATTCAACAATTACATCGGCGGCCGCTCCGTTGCTAAGACGACGGATGTAATTTGCTCATGTTTGCGCTGCCTATTTTAATTTTGGCTTAGTTACCGGGACACGCAATAAACAAAGAGTCCAACGTGCTTTATCGTACGTTGTGACTATAAATACTTGATCAAGTTTTCATCTCCTTAAAAGAAATTGAAGTCTTACACTCGGTGCTTTCAATTTAAAAAATCCACGTACGTGAATAAAATGGAAAAATACAATAGACAGCTTCTCTAATTGCAAATCATTTCCTGGAGATTAAACAAAAAGGCCTTATCAGATGGGAGTACTCACTCGACCACCGCTTCGCTCTACATAAAGGAATTCTACTCTTTATTAGGCGGAATCAGACAGTAATGCAGCGTATCAAAGTGTTTTTAATACGGTTACCTTAAAGACTGCAGTTAGCTATACATAACAGGGGCGCGAGTCTGTTACGTCCTGAAAATGATACAGGAAATTACATTTTCATTCATACAAATAAAGAACGAAATCAGTTATGGCTGATAGTTCTTTTTCATTCACACAATGCAAAAACACATTTGATCTGTAACTGGTTTGCTCAGAAAATAATGTTTAAATCTGCCCGCGTTCTCCACCATTAATATGTAGCGATTCAGCGGGAGGAGGGGAATAAAGTTATTTGAAACACTATAAACCTCCGACTGTAATACTACGGGGATTCCCAAGGGAATCTTAGATTTTAGCTCAAAAGGGAATATTATGTATAACTAACTGTAATTAATTATACAAGTTTATCAGGTTTTACCTGGCGTAGCAGAATTAATAATAACAATTAATTAATATGTTCGTCCACCGAAGACATATATCCATAATCGTATATTAACGTCTAAGAAATGTTAATTTCATGGCCTTTTAAAATTAACCTTCTTACTGATATACAGTGCTACTCGCAGCGTGTAGCTGGATCAAAAGGCAGAAATAGTGACTTTAATTTCGTGAGCATTGGACACAGAAACAATTCAATTGTGAAAATGCAAAACCGGTTTATTAACTACAAAACGAAGTACACACAACGACTAACTAAACATACACATATACAATAACATAAAACATAGATGAGAAAGAAAAGACTGAAAAGCTAGAGAGAGAGTAAAAGATTGGCAAAAACACTATTGCTTAACATCTGCACAAACCATCGGAAAATCTCTAAGGATCGCCTTAATTTTCATAAGGGGTAAAGCTTAAACATCAGCGAGTAGAACAAGGTTAATACTTGCATTTGGCTCTTTATGATGTAGTACGACGTGTCTGGTGCGCGCGGGTGCGAGCAGAGAGAGAGAGAGAGAGATAATCCAGGTGTGCTCGTAAGTCCGTTTGGTTGTTCCGTATGGCGGAGTGTTCCGCGTAAATTGTCCGAACTCGAAGTGCAAAGTGCAAGCCAGGAAATTACTGTCCCGAAGAGTAGGACAGGGCTCAGAGAAAAGATGATGAATCCGAGGGACTCTGGGTGAGTCTCAGCGAGTTTCCAAACTGCGCTGACGGGTTACCTGAGTAACCGAGCGACTGAGCGCTCCTGGGTGATTGAGCGATTGAGCAACTGAGCAACGATGGCTTGGACGATAGGCCGTTTTGACCTTTCACGCGCCCAGCCCATTTTAGGTGAAATGACCAATGTGCGAAGTGTTCGATCGCGCGGGAAACAAGCCTTTGTTCTTTCAGACATCACATTTGCGTAAATGCCAAATGATAAAAGTTTGTTTCCATAACTCTTCAAATCGATATTAAATGACATTGATGCGGCTTATGGTAATATGATACATAGAAATGATTAGGAAATAAAGAGTGGATTAATTTGATACTAGACAAGACATGGGTTTAAGATCACGTTGAATAATAATTTCATACCTAAGATATGAACCATGCTACAGTGAACAAAATCTAACTAGAGTGTTAACACACAGTTACATCACACATACACGATCATGCAGTAAAGAGATATAAAATATATACACATTTAAACAGCTCATTGTGATCTTTAAATGTGGTTTCATCAGAGACATATAGTCCGTGCCCCCCCTGCTGTGTCTCTGGCGACTGTGGACTCTGGTGGAATTCCTTTGAACTTCCTTTGAAGACGGCATTTGTTTTAATTGTCGCCCACTTTACAGCCTTGATAGGTGATAGAGGAGACAGGGTTATCTAATTATCACAATTTTAGGGCTGTTGAAATCCAGATGCCAAATGGCCCCCATCTGACTCCGAGCCATTTGCTACATAACAATGCCTTTTGGTTTAACTGGCCAGGAACACCAAACACAATGGCATTAAATAATAGAGGAACGGGCAGGCTGGTGTAGGACATGAACAGATAATGATCTGATTAACTCAGACACCAAACTTCAATCATGCTCTCATGAAAAACTCGACAGAAGATCCTCACAGGGCTGACAGAATCATGTCTGTCTGTTATAATATAACCAGTACTGTATCCTTTAATACTCAGTAATAGTCTACAGTGGCTTTGCAATGATGAAATGCATTCATATAATTGATTAAATTTGTCCTCTAAGGCACCGTGTGAAATCCATTTAAGCTGAGGGCAGGATCGAAAAAAAAATTCCCCTTATGAGGGCCAAACATTATCATGCTGGCATTACTAAAATACAACAAGTCTAGGCCACAAACTGCTCATAAGTAAAGAATTGAATTTACTTAATTGAATAAGTCCTCTTTAAATGAACATGAACACTGTAATAAATAAAAACATTAACTTTTCTTTGCAAATATAAATTTTGAACACTAATGAGTACAGTCATTTAGCTAAAGCAAGAGCAAAATTTAGATTTTGACATTGGTGGGGATGTAAATAATGTTATTATCTTACAGTTTTTTTCGATTGCTAAACGCCAGTGGGCACAACTGGAGTCACATGTGCAAAACTCTAACTACAGTCTGCACAGCAGCAGTTCATGTGGACCAAACTTTAGTTCGTTTTTCATTGCTTGAACACAGTTTTCAAAACTTTACACACTTATTCCATGACTTTAACCACAACCTGCACAACACTGTGGATTTACAGCACTTTGTTCAAATGCTAACACACTGCTGTCCAAACTGTGAATCACACATTCAAAACACAATTGATTTCAGCCTTGTGCCTTTCAAACACTGCTGATTGCAATTTCATATAAATATAAATTCCAATTTCATATATATATTTCATTTATATATAATATTACCTTTCATGTACTTTAAGTTTCTACCTTTTTTCTCATTACTGTAATTCCGTAAATTACTACAGACAACTGAAGCAAACTGCTAATTTTCATTTACCCTAAAAAATTATGATGTTCTAAAAAAAATATTGTGATAAATCAATAAATAAATCATTCTTTAAAGAAAACATTACTTGGTGTGACATCACTGAAATTGTTAAAACTGTAAAGATATAAAGTTAGTATTTTGTGTATTGGTGTTTGATGTTAGTGTTTTTCCTCTCAGTGTGTTGTGAGTGACAGTGTGTGTTATCTCAGTGAGGGTTGTGTTTAGTGTTTGGCTGCACGGAGCTGTTTTGAGCCATATGTTAAGAGTTGTGCTCAGGTGACTTTTGGTAGTGCAGACTGTAGTTAGAGTTTTGCACATGTCGCTGCAGTTGTGCCCACTGTCGTTTAGCAATCGAAAAAAACTGTAATCTTAGGTGTCATATTTATTAATGTTACAAACAACAAAAACAACAAAAATAGGCATATTTTATTTTTATTTTATTTTGTACTTTTTTGTGATGCCAGTGAACATTCTGACTGGGCAAATACAATACTGCACCATCAGATTTCCTCCCAATCTGCTCCAGCAGAAAAATTATAACACATTATGGGCCCTATTTTAACGATCTAAGCGCATTGTCTAAAGCGCACAGCGCAACGTCTAAATGGGCGTGTCCAAATCCACTTTTGCTAATTTAACGACGGGAAAAATGGTTTGTGCGCCGAGCGCATGGTCGAAAAGGGTAGGTCCTGTTGTAATGGGAGTATTTTGGGCGTAACGTGCAGTAAACCAATGAGAGACTCAGCTCTCTTCCCCTTTAAAGGCAAGTTGCGCTGGCGCTATCTCTTATCTCTGTTTAGATGACGGACTTTGTAAACTGAAAAACTAAGCGGAGGAAGAAGATCCCCAGTTTAAGATTAATGTTAAATAATTGTGTTGTTTTTCACTTGTATTGAAATTGTTATTTTTTTATTTAAAACTTTTAAAACCCGTTTTCGTTTAGTCATGGAAGTAAAAAAGCAGGCTTTTAATTGCTTTAAATGTATGGCTATCCAATATCATCAAAAAATAATTTACAAGTATGTAAGATAAGGTTTGTACTCTAAAAATACTTTATTTGTAACAAACAGGAGATAAAGAATTTACAAACGGCTCTCCTCACATTTCAGCACTTTAGACAGCGTTTTTTTAGCAAAGAGTTTTTTTAAGCATAACTTAAAAATGTTTCTCATCTCACCATATCCGCAGGTACAGAGTCATCATATACAATAAATCCGTTAGGTAGCATTAAAAAAACATTTAAAAACAGACGCATTTGTTCAAAGCAAAGCATTTATTTACTTACCAGGCTGCAGGTAAAGCAGCTCTTTGTGCCTTCTAACGTCTCATAATTAGTCCTCATTTATGTCCAAGAGACTCAATAATAATCTTTTACATTCAATCCTTTAATCTTTCATATTTAAAAGCATTTTTGTGCTGCTGCGCATTCATGTACTTTGTGATAAGCAAACCCGCGTTGTCCTCCCGTGTATAGGCGCATTTTACTAATGCGCTCTTTAAATAACATAAAACACATTGCGCCATTGACTTTAGACTTTAGAGCAGGTTTTTGTTGGTCAATGGCGTAGTCTATTTTAGTTGCCTCAAAATAGCAACGCGCCAACAATGCGCCTGAACACACCTCATTTTCAGACCAGAACGCCCATGGGCGCAAAAGGGTGCGCAAATGCATTTGCTATTTAAACAACGCGGCGCTAAACGTGAAACTTAGGGTGGAAACTAGCGAAAGACACTTGCGTCGCGCATTGCGCTGCATTGCGCCGGGTGTAAGATAGAGCCCTATATGTCAGCCATCTCAAACAAAAAATAATAATTACTAACTACTGTAGTTAGCAATTCTTTTATTGTTAGCTTTTATTTTATTGTGCTTTCTTTTTATTGTTTACTTTATTGTTTGTGCTTTCTTTAGTTAAACTACATGCAGACAGCATGTACCACAAACAGCGCTATTTTTAAAGAACGTGATATGAAAAGAGTTTTCATCTCATTTGGTGATTCTTAAATAAATTCATGTTAAATAAAATAAGTAAAAAACACATGAAACAGACGGACATAAAGATCTTCTGATTAATATTATTGTTGACATTCAGTATTCCCTGAATATTGGTTTATGTTCCTACCTCGTTTCCTATCCAAAGCAGGTTTTATGGCGACATGATTTCATTGTTATTTAAATATATTTACTAATTCATCAGTATTTTGGTCTTTTTTGGTAGTTCTATTTATAGTTTCATATTTATACCTGTGTGCATCACATTGTGATAATTAATGATAAACATACCACTCATCTGCTGACTTGACAGAAAAAACTTTCTTCCAGGAATGTCAGCTTGTCAAGTTCAACTGTTCATTTATTTTTTATAAATGTTCAAGATCGAATGGGCCTTAATGACATAACACTAAGTAACATTGGCTGATACAAACTCACACCTGAAATAAACACCCTGACTGTTTCTGGCTGACTGACCACGTTTTTGGTTAAAAAATAAATAAAAAAGAACAGTGATGCTGCTGTAACCATTTTAGTAATGCTGGAATCCTGTCAGTGCGCTGATGGACTAGAGCTGTCTCGTGCTAGACGTGGAAATCACATGTTTGGCGCGCAGTGCGTCCGCAGTGCTTGCTGGAAATTGTAGTGCAATGCTGCGCATTCTGAATTGAAGCAGGCCAAGATTAATTAAAAACTTATATCATTGCGCGGGCCAGATGAAAATGTGCCACAGGCCTGATTTGGCCCGCGGGCCTTGTGTTTGACACATGTGCTCTAAGGTTAAATGCAGTTTTTCAATACCATTCTAGTAAACTCTTCTTCTCTCTTCTCTAACCTGAAGATGACCTGATGGCCTGTATGTCAATCCCTCCTTTTCTCTCCTCTCCGCTGCTGAGCGACAGATGACAGAAGACCTGTTGAACATCAGATGAAGAGATGAGGGTCCAGCTCTGGACAGAGAACGTCCCATCTGTCGCACGTGTATGAGAAGTTCCTCCGGTAGAGAGATTCGTTCTGTCCGACTTCCACAGGACACTCGGCTTTGGAAACCAACCGCTGGATCTGCAGCTGACATTCAACTGTGTGTCATCATCGCTCACAGGCTTTGAAAAGAGAACCAGTGGGGATCCTACAGCTGGAAGATCACAGACAGATGTCAGATTTTTAGTAATCCAAATAGAAGTATATCATTTAACAAATCTGCCTTTTGCTTGTGAACAGACTTAAGTGGATCACTCAAAAAGTTCATGCAAAACCACAGTTAAGATCGATAGATTGGTAAACAGACAGCTAGTGGTCGACGACATTGTTTTTTGGGGGCCAATGCTGATATTGATAAAGCAGTGTTTTGTGTTTCCTTATTTGAAGTTCTGTATTTATGTCATATCTGTAGTTCTGTGTAGCTCTTTTGTTCATTGGTTCTTGTTAATTGTCTTCATAAATGTGTCTTATGAAGTGACACTAGGGGTCCCTATGAAAAATGCTGCAACGCTGAGCAAGTTATCACCTACGACAAAGATAAGCAAGCCTAGCGTGGCAGGGAACTTTGATAAAGTTAATAACCATCCAGCGCATAGGATCGTGAGAACCTGAATCTGAAACAATTTGCCATGTCAAAAAGGTTGCCAAGAATAAGGTTAGCTTCTCCGCAAGCCACCCGGTGAGGACATAAACCCAGATTCACCAATACGGGGGGAATTCATGGGGACAAGAATTGTGCAACTGAACAAGTGCACAAACCAGGTTTACAGACATCGCCCGGGTTAGTGGCTGATCACACCAAACACGTTTATGGCAGTTGCAGGCGTCTTTTTTGAAAGTGATCTATGGGCAGAGAGCGTATGTGTGCTGTTTATGCGCACCGAACGCCTTGGGGTTTTTGCCGCCAGCCGCAACACGCAGTTTTGAAGGAGCACTGTGAGCGGTAAAACGGCCCACATCATTTGCGTCTTTCCATTGTCCAATCGAATGTGGGGCCTTACGTTGTGATGACGGAGGTTTACAGGTTTACAGTTGTTTGGATCAACCAGACTCCACTCACTTACTGTCTCCTGCGTGTTTGTCCACCTCTCACCCTCAAACAAGGTTTTAACAGCAAAAGAGCGCTTGCGCTTCAATATTTGATTGACAAGACAGCTGACTCTGTGGTTACCTAGCAATTTAAAAAGCTGCGTCACTTCTTGCGTTCCAAAGCGTTCAAAACGTGTTTGGTGTGACTAGTACCTTAGGTGTTCGGAGCAGACAGAATTGGGTCATCATCAATAGGAAGGGCCTGGAGGTTCACTTCTCGAACCTCGAGCACATAACCGTTTCAAGGCACCTGTTGGCAGCAGAGAAAACTTGCAGATCCCCAACCCTCTTTATAGAGGTGAATGCGATCAGGAGGGCTGTCTTCCAAGAGAAGGCACTTAGCTCGACTGATTCTAGAGGCTCACAAGGGGCAAATTTCATTGGCCCTTTTTAGAGAGAATCAGAGCGATTGGTCTCCCAAGGTTAAACCCCTAAAGTCACTTCATCGACCCAATGTTGAGTAGGTCACAGAAGGGAAACAGATCATTAACACTTTAACTCCCCATTTAGTTATGCACATGTTTGTCATTAAATCTGTCTATAAACAAAAAGTAGGGAAAATGGTTGCATTATCAGTCAGAAGGATGAAAGTTTTATGAACTTCCATAATAAAACTAACCTGAATTCACCTAACTATATAGACACTGATCAGTTGTGATAAACTCCCCCAACCATCGGAATTTCTAAAAGTTTCGAAATAGTTATGACGTAATGAAGCCTTGTGTGCTAAAATCATGTGACTTAGCCAGTTGGAAACATGCTCCAAACCACAGATTTGAAACAATTTTACAAATATTGGCCAATATATCGACCACTGCAATATATCAGTCTATCACTACAGGTTAATGAAAACTACATCAAATATAAACGATTTCAAGAGATTAATATGGGTCAGAAATATCTGAAGGCTCGTATCTAAAACTATGCTTTTAATTCAAATATATTTAGGTGTATAAAATGTATTGTGCTATTCAGTGCCGCTGCTAGCCATTTTGGTGCCCTAAGCATAATTCCTTTTTAATGCCCCCCACCCCGACCCTGAGTTTGTTTTTGCCAGTTTAATTTTTTTATTACCAAACATATATCATAATAGCAAAAAGTACAATCTTTACAGCTTTAGCCAACACACATTACACATTTGAAAGTGCAAACTTTTATAAAATAGAAAAATAGAAAAAATTACCAAACTTAAATTATCAAAATAATCCAGACATGTTTTTCCCATGCACAATGTCACTTTAAATAAATTACATTAAATAAACATCAATAAGTAAACAAGAATACTCAATATTCTTAAATAAAACAATTATTCAGAGAACTAAGTGTCACAGTAATGTTTGCCTCATATCATATATAATGACGTTTTATATTTATATATATTTAACTGTCAGGAATTGTTAGCCTAGCATGTGCACTGACTGCTAACGTTAACTTTTACTGAGAAAGTATTAGCCACCATCACGTCAAAATAAACCACAAAATAAACTACTGCTCAATATTTAAAGAAACGTAGTAAAGAAAGTAACAGCTGCGTCAGTTATTTGTAAAATGCATATGCATAGGTAATGTTTTACAGTAATGTTTCTCAATTTAGCTTGCACTGAGATTATAAATTATAACAACATAGTTTGTCATCACAGCAAGTTCGAGGCGCATTACGATTAGCAGCAGCTGCAGCCCATGCGCATTTCCCTTATTTAGGAATGATTAAACATGATGGACTTACCTGCAAGTGATGCACGGGCATCATCCCGCAGTTTCTTCTTTTTTTATTTTTTCCGATCCTGACTCCTGCTGTGTTTTCGGGGCCATTTGCAAAAGTTGCCTACTTGTCCGTTTCTCAATCCGAAGGCTGCATCCTGCGCGAGGTCGCAGGCTGCATACGTCATCAAGCCTGGTTTATTTCAGTTAACTGAACATTACATTAGCAAGTCATAAGCATATTACAACAATTTAAGATTAACTAAGAATAATAGTCAACTTTATAATCGTTAATATTACCAAATAAGAACTTTTGATGACGTATGCTAGATATGTGACCTCTGCAGGCTGCAGCCTTCGGATTGAGCAACGGTCTCTGTCAAACTTAGTCAGGCGCCCGCGCGATCAACCGGCACGGACCATCAAAGGCTGGGGGCATACTTTCTAGACTAGAGCAATTAAATTATTTCGTTCCCCCTTTTTTTGTAACATATATACATGGATAAAAAGTGCCTAATAATATTTCTATAGGGTAATGAAATAATTTCAGCATTATAATTTTTTTTCATTAGGCTATTATTTTTGGTGCCCTCTCAGCACGTGGTGCCCCACGCACAGCGCGTGATGCGCGTTATGGGAGCGGCGGGGCTGGTGCTATTCAAACAAGTATGTGTATCAAGATAAATATTAGTGATACTGACTGTAAAGAAAACTGATTGTAATCGGTTTCTTGATAGGAAGATGTCAACGTCATTCATTCTGAGTTACACTCTGAACTCACCCGTGATGTTGAGCGTTACAGCTTGACTGTCGTATGATTTATCTCCACTCACATAACAGTGAAATACACCTGCATCACCAATCGTGAGATTCTCCAACCTCAGCGAGACGTCTCCATCCTTTAGTCCATTAGACTGAACAGACCGCAGGGTCAGAGAGCTTCGGTTCCTGTACCGTTCCTCCTGGGTCTCCTGGATCTTTCCATCATGATAGAGAAGAACAGGAAAGTAGAATTGTTCGGGCAGATACCAGCAAATCTCCAGAGCTTCAGTGTTTATTGGAGGAGAGGTCCAGCAGGGCAGAGTGACTGAAGATCCCAACTGACCCACAATCGGACCAGGAGAAACCTCAAGAATGAATGAGTCACCTGAAAACAACAGAGAGTATGAAAGAGATTGAAACTTTTATACAGTCAAAACAAAACACATCAGGACACCATGGGCCCTATCATACACCCAGCGCAATGCAGCGCAATGTGCGACGCAAGTTTTTTTTGCTAGTTTTATCCCGATGCAGTTGTCATTCACGTTCAGCTCCAAGTTGTTTAAATAGCAAATGCTTTTGCACCTTTTTTTGCGGCCATGGGCGTTCTTGCTTGAAAATAAGGTGGGTTCAGGTGCATTATTGACAGGTGCAACGTAAATAGACTACACCATTGACCAACTAAAACCTGATCTAACATCTATTCCTAAGTTATTGAACTCACTGATATGTTTTGCTACTCCACCAAAACTTTTGGATCAGTCCAACTCGCGACCAGAGGCAGAGGAGTTTGGAAGCGTCCACTTGTAAAGGGACGACAACGCACGCTTGCTTATTACACACATGGACGAGTAGCAGTTAAATATGAAAAATTAAAGGATTAAAAGATTATTATTGAGTCTCTTGAGCACATAATGAGGATGGATTACAGGACTTTAGAGGGCATGAAGCTGAGATCAGCTGGCAGTAAAGCTGCTTCACCTGTAGTCTGGTAAGCATATTTTTTGCTTTTAAAAATAAGTGTTAATATTACATTTATTTTGAATTTTTTTAATGCTGCCCCATGGATTTATTGTATATGTCGACTTTGTACCTCTAAATATGGTGAGATGAGAACCTTTTTACTTAATATTTTTCATAACCAATCAGGTGGAACCATTAGACAAGCCCACATAGGGCCCACATTTAAAGGCCATATTGTGCCCACATGGGCCCCACCTTGTTTACAGTTGTGCAATCGGTGCATCTCTAATTTATCAACTGTTCAATTCAATTTTATTTATGTAGTGCTTTTCGCAATTGTTAATTGTTTCAAAGCAGCTTTACATTAATAGATGTAGGTAAAGCATAGAAAAGCGAGCATAATAATGTAAAGTATACAGTAAGGTATTACAGTTTTTTTCAGTCGCTAACAAGCATTTGTCCAATCAGTTGTCACATTTTCTCTAAACACAATTACCACAGCATCGGTATACGAGCCTATGGGAAGCTCAAGGGTTCGGATAAAATACTTGTGGAGATAGTGTTTAGGGTTTCCGGTTAGAGAAACGAAAGGCAAGAGAGATGTCCTAATTGAAGAGCTTTAATTTGATGAATACTGCATGCATGAACATTTGCTGGTACTTATTTGTGTGGTTTTTGTATCAATCACTCACAAGAACAGGCATGCAGCAGTCCAGATTGTGCACTGAGAACAACTCTGTCTCTCCACTAAACTGTGCACTCAGGACAAGTCCAGGCATGTATGGACTTGCCTAATAGTATAAAACCTTAAATATTAGTTCACCTCAAGGTGGCGTTGCTGGGCTTTTGTACATAGCCGCCCCCAAATGTCATGTGGGACATTTGATCTTGGGAGAAAGCCCTCACTAAATGGGAAGACCACTGTTGTCATTGTCAATGAGTTTAGGTAGCGGTATTAGCCTTGCCACAGGTCTTACATATTTCCGATTTTTAACCTGAACTTCAACTGTCCTTATTAGACCATCAGGTCCAGGAAAGGTACGGGTCACCTTGCCGACCGGCCAGAGAGCTCGAGGAAGTTGTGGGTCAACGATAAGCACTATGTGGTCAATCCCAAGTTTGCTGTTGTCTTTGAACCATTTTTGTCTTCCCTGTAGATTTGGTAGATAGTAATGAATAAATCTAGCCCAGAAGTGATCTGCAAGTATTTGGCTATGTCTCCACCTCCTGGTGCCTAAAAGATTGCTGGAATCATACATTACTTGTGGTAGAGAGGAGTCATGGCGACCCATGAGAAGGATGCTGGGTGTGATGGGATCTGAGTCAGCGATATCTGATGATACATATCCTAAAGGCTTGGCATTCATGATGCCCTCCACCTCGATGAGAACAGTGCGTAGTACTGTTTCTGGGACGGTACATTCCTTCAGGATCACTTTCAGAGCTTGTTTCACAGATTTTACTTCCCTTTCCCAAATACCACCGAAATGTGGAGCACTGGGAGGATTAAATTTAAAGGCAATTTTCTGTTCAGCTAATTGCTCTTTGAATTGAGGTGCCATTGCTTCATAAGCTTCCTTCAGTTCTCTGTTTCCTCCCACAAAATTGGTGCCATTATCCGAGAAGAGTTCCAATGGCTTTCCTCTTCTGGCTATAAATCTCCAAAGAGACATCAAGAAGGCATCCGTGTCAAGACTCTAAAGTAGATCCAGATGGAGGCATCGGGTGGTCATACATTTAAACAGTATTCCCCATCTCTTTTCAGTTCGTCGTCCTATCTTCACGGTAAATGGGCCAAAGCAGTCCATTCCAGTGGAGTAAAAAGGCGGTTTGTAGAGCCTTAGACGAGCTGGTGGGAGATCTGCCATTTTAGGAATGTTGGGTTGTGCACGCCACTTTTGGCAGTCTATGCAAGTGAACTGATGTTTCTTAATGGCTGCTCTTCCTTTCAAGATCCAGAAATGACGTCTGAGCTCTGCAAGAACCCTTTCTGTTCCTGGGTGAAGGAGCTTGTTATCATATTCCTTAATAAGGAGTTTAGTCAATTGGTGTTGGGGATCCAGAACAATGGGATGTAGGGCATCTATCTCCATATTGTCAGCATGGCGTAGTCTCCCTCCAACTCTGATTAGCCCAACATCTTTGTCATATTCAGGTGATAAGGACATTAGCCTGCTGTTTGATGGTAAGGGTCGATTGGATGAGAGAGCCTTAACCTCTTCTGGGAATGATTCTCTTTGAGCTTGTTGGAGAAGGTGTCTCTCTCCAGCAGTATATTGTTCAGCTTCATCTACTTGTGGTGCAGGAGACTGGGCCGCCCCGTGCAGGTACGCCACTGTGGCTTTTAGCAGATCTTTCCAAGTGGTAAACTGATGAACATCTGGGAGGTGTGCATCAGAACTGGTGTCTAAGTGTAGGCACAGTGCTGATTTCTTTATTTCAGTATCTGGTTCAGGATCAGCAGTTGGCATTGTTGGCCAGAATGCTTCTGGTTGATACAGGAAGCTTGGTCCTTTAGTCCAGTGACATGACTGTGTCAACTCCTTCAGGGATTTACCACGGGTTATGTCATCCGCTGGGTTACTGCCAGAATCCACATACCTCCAGGAATGAACATTTGTGAGAGACTGAATTTCGGCCACTCTAGTTCCCACAAAGACTTTATATCTGCAGGAGTCAGACTGTAGCCAATAAAGAACAGTGGTGGAATCTGACCAAAGAAAGACATGTCTGATGGCTACTCTCAGTTCTGTTTCAAGGACCTTAGCTATTTGTGCTCCAGTAAGTGCCGCACTCAGTTCAAGTCGTGGCATTGAGAGTTGTTTCTTTGGTGCTACACGTGAGCGGGCCAACACAAATGATACGTGCACATGACCGTCTTTGCCTTCTGTGCGCATGTACGATACGGAGCCGTAGGCTCTTTCAGATGCATCGCAGAAAATGTGCAAGTCTCTGGTAAATGTGTCATCATACACTTGAAATGGTGTGTAAAATCTGGGAAGCTCTTGCTTCTCTAACTCAGGTAGTTCTTGTACCCAGCTTTGCCATCTGTTGCGTAGGCTATCAGCTTCAATGAGATCATCCCATCCAACATGATGCTTCCATAGATCCTCAATAAGTATCTTGGCTTGGGTGGTGAATGGAATTAGGTATCCGAGAGGGTCGTACTGTGATGCCAGTACTTTATAGATATTTCTCAAGGTTGGTTGTAGATGTTCTACTTGACGAGGTCTGTATCCAAGAGAATCAGTCAGACAGTTCCATCGTAATCCAAGTGTGCCCTCCAAGAGGTCCTGACTCTTTTGGGATAGCCATAGTTCACTGCTCGGTGATCTTGCTTCTGATGGAAGTTGCTCAATGACCTCTGGTTTGTTGCTGGCCCATTGGCGTAGATCAAACCCTCCAGAAAGCAGCAATTGTCGCAAGCCATCTACAAGAGCTCTCGCTTTTGCTGTTGATTCCAGGCTTTGAAGGCAATTGTCAACATAGAATGAATGTGTAACTGCCTCTACTAGCATGGGGTCAATTTCGCTGCTGTCATGGGCTATGCACTGTAGTGCATATATAGCACAACAAGGACTGCACGTTGTGCCGAAAGGTAGGACTTGCCACTCATAAATCTTTGGCTCCTCAGTCCTCTGCATGTTTCTCCAGATGAAGCGGAGAATACTCTTGTCATCTGGCAGCAGGCGAACTTGGTGAAACATTCCTTTCACATCTCCACTTACAGCTACGGTGTGTTGTCTGAATCGAAGCAGAACGCCAAGCAAAGATGGACCGAGTATGGGACCAGGGAGGAGAAGCTCATTTAGGGACTGACCCTGATACTGGAACGAACAGTTGAACACAATCCTGTTTTTATCATTGTGACTCACTATATGGTGTGGAATGTACCAGGATTCAGTAGATTCTTCTGCTTCCTTGGCAGAGATTTCAGCCACATAACCAGCTTGCTCCAGTTTTCTCATCTCAGTGCAGTAGGCTTCAGACAATTTTGGGTCTTTGGAGAGTCTCCGTTCAGTGCTACGAAGGCTTGCCAACACCATTTCTTTTGGTGCTTTAAGATTTGCAGCATTGGGTCGTCTAAGCAAAGGGGTTGCATATCGCGAAATGCCATCCACCTCAACCCGACTGGTGCGTGTCTGTAGTAGCGTAAGGGCATGCTGGTCCTGTTTAGAACGGGTGGCTGTTGTTTCGTTAATGTAGGGCAGGGTGTCAGTCTGCCAAAGGCGCTCAACATTCTTGAGTAGTTCACCATTCTGAGCATCCATAGAAATGTGCAAACATTGCTGATCGTAGGAAGCCGTTGGGCTGCACCCCACAGGGCCTTGTAGAGTCCATCCAAGTCTAGTTTGTACTGCTATGGGTGCATTAGAAGGTCCAATCCGTATGGGTTGGACTGGCACGAGAAGGTGAGGCATGTCAGACCCGATTAGTATTAAGGGTTGTGCATGCTCAATCTGTGGCAAGGGCAAGGACCTGAGGTGGGCGTATTTACGTTGGATAGCAGCAACTGGATAAGAATGTTCAGAAAGTCTGAGGTTCTCAGCGGTAAAGGCATGGTTATCTGGAACTTCCGTGATGGTCTGTTCAAAGGTGAAACAGAGAAGGAAACAGAGGCACCATTCAGCTGAATAACATCCTGACGAACTGTACGTAGTGTTATAGTTTCGGACTCTGTGGTGAGGTTTAGCTGTTCCACAGCCTGTGGCAGTACAATGGTACGTTCAGAGCCATCGTCTAATACGGCGTATGTCTCCATTGCTTTATCTTTGTTGTGAAGCAGAACCTTGAGTACCTTAAGCATCACCCTTGGAGATCGGTTTGGACGATCTAAGTATACATGGGATGTGGGAACATTGACCATAAGAACACTCCTTTGTGAATGTAGGGCTGCCTCATGGAGAATGGTCAGGTGCAACTCCTTACAGGTATTGCAGCTTCGCTTTAGAGTACAGTTGTCTGGCATATGCATCCGTCCACATTTCCAGCAGCGCTTTCCATCTGTTATCCACCTAAGTATTTGCTCAGTGTTTAGCAGTTTAAATGTAGAACAAGAGTTCAGGAAATGGTCCTTATTGTTGCAATATGGACAGTATGGTTGGAACTTGGGTGTCTTGACTCTTTTCTGTTCTTCAACAGGTGGGGTACTGTTAGTCGAGTAAAGAATAGAGGTTGATCTGTCCTTTGGTCGTAAAGGGGCACGTGGCTCTTTCTTTGTTGATCTGGATACCTCACTTTGATAAAGTGCTGCTGCTCTGTTTGAAATACGCTTAGCCTGAGACTTCAACTGCAGCCACGCAGCAAAATCAGGTAAAGTGTATGTACGGTCTGACCCTGTCTGAAGAATGTCATGGCTAAAACAGTACTCCACAAAACTGTCACGATACGACGGTGGCATTTTGCTCAAAAGCCGATCGACATGAGATCCACACCTTAACTCATAGCCATTTGGTCCCTCCAAAGTCCTGAGCATTCCAACTAATGAGTGTATGGACAATGCAAAGTCATCGAAGGCGTCAGCATCCCCAAACTTAACAGCTGGAGCATTCAGGATGGCGCCTAACTCACACTGGACTAATTGACGTGGTTGCCCATATTTATCTTGTAGTGCTTGTAATGCAGCGGTGTAGGGCCGTGGATCATGCATGTATGCCTTTGCAAGCTGGAGAGCACTGGGCAGCTTTAGGTGTCCTAAGTGAACTTGAAACTTGTATTGTTCACTTAGATGTTGCTGATTGTTCATTAGGTTGTCCAATGCCATTTTGAGCAGTGCAAAGTCACTTTCACGTCCAGTTTCGAATGTAGGTATGACAGGTTTTGGAACACCATAGGCCGAAGCAGCCAACATTTCTAGTCCAGGTTGCTGATTTTGAGGTAGAACAGGTTGAGTGAATGCTGTATGAGCATCTGGATAAGGTACTTGGTGCAGCCGAGGACGAACTGAAGATGCTACGGTTGCAGTGGTAACAGGAAGAGGTGTCTGCATTGAAACAGGTCTCGGATAAATTGGCGAAGGAACATCAACAGCTTCACTAGGCTCTGATGTGAACAAAGCTGTAGTAATAGGGGCCGATGACAATGTCACTACATTGGGTTGATGTGCTGCTATAGAAAAGTCTTGAGCACCTGAAGTGACTTCAGCAGCTGTGTCAGTGATCAGCACTGCATGTGGTGTAGGAGGAGGCATTGTTGATACCTGATAACCAGACATGACAGGGTTTGGCGTAGAATGAACCTGCCTTCCATGAGCAGTTGATATATAGAAATCACCTGTTGCCGCTGTCTGATGAGGTAAGCTAAAGTCAGGCAGTACCTCAGGTGAAGTACTTACAGCACCAGGCTGACTCACATCCTGAATATTCTGTTTAATTAATGAGGTGACAAGCTTTGCAATCTCTAAATCATCCTGTGCCTTCTTAAGACGGCGACGTGTTTCAATTTTTCTGGTTAGAGATTCTCTGGCTCTGAGTGCATCTCTGGCTTGGTCATCAAGTCTATGACATTCCTCATCTGCTGTAATATCTTCGGTGAGCTGACGTTGCAGTTCTTCCAACTCTAGAGTTTTTGATCTCTCCTCCAATATCGCTGCTTGGACGTCAGAGAGAGCATGTCTTGGAGATCTCCACGATGCACTGCGGCGAGATCTGGATGTTGTGTTTGAGACAGTTCCTGATGATCTGGATGCAGAGGAACGTCTTTGACGTCTCTGTGAAGAGGCATCAGCATTAGGTAGTGCAGAATGTCTCTGTGATGAGGCATCAGTGGGGGGTAGTGCTGATTGCAATTGAGTTGGAAGCTGGACTTCATAATCATCAAAGCAAGCTGGAAGACGTATCTCTCTTTGTGTGCGGGGTCGAACCGCAGGGTCTGCTGTGTTGGCAGTATCGGGATCCATCTCCACCGAAGTACATCCGGCTCGAAGGACCATATACGAGCCTATGGGAAGCTCAAGGGTTCGGATAAAATACTTGTGGAGATAGTGTTTAGGGTTTCCGGTTAGAGAAACGAAAGGCAAGAGAGATGTCCTAATTGAAGAGCTTTAATTTGATGAATACTGCATGCATGAACATTTGCTGGTACTTATTTGTGTGGTTTTTGTATCAATCACTCACAAGAACAGGCATGCAGCAGTCCAGATTGTGCACTGAGAACAACTCTGTCTCTCCACTAAACTGTGCACTCAGGACAAGTCCAGGCATGTATGGACTTGCCTAATAGTATAAAACCTTAAATATTAGTTCACCTCAAGGTGGCGTTGCTGGGCTTTTGTACAATCGGTCTTTTGTGGCCATACAATTCATTCATTTCATGTCGTTTTCACACAATATGCAGTCAGTAAACACATTTCCACAATGCTTACATTTTCCTAACAGACAAGCTATACCTCCCAACAAAATGATGGATTGTTTTTGTAGTATTTACAAATGTTAACACACAACTTCCCACAAGAGCAAAACAATATTCCAAAACATAGATACATATAAAAACCTTTATGTTGGGTAAATTGGGCCAACCACAGTTGATTCCAGTCTGGCTTAGGTTATTTTTTCTATTACATTGATACTTATACAGTAAAAGCAGGACTTTGAGGAGTGATGTTTTTGAAAACAGAAACAGACAAACACTGTAATGTCTGGACGAGGAAGAATAAAAGCAAGGGGCACATGGAGAAGAGCAGGCCCAGTGAGAGGTGCAGTGAGAGATGCAGGTGCAGTGAGAGGTGCAGGTGCAGTGAAAGATGCAGGTGCAGTGATAGATGCGGGAGCAGTGAGAGATGCAGTGAAAGATGCAGGAGCAGTGAGATGCAGGAGCAGTGAGAGATGCAGTGAGAGGAGCAGGGTCAGGAAGAAGAGTAGGCCCAAGGAGAGGGCAATGTAGAGGTGTAAGAATGCATGGTGGTGGCATTCCAAGTGCTGCAAAAACAGTAATCAGTGATGAAATTCACTGATTTCAGTAAGAGAGGCTGGTGAAAGAGTGCAGCCCAATTTTAGGAGGTTGCCTCCATTATCCGCATCTTTCAACAATCCAACAGGTAAGTATTGCATTTTACATGGATTGTTTCTATTCTCACTTGACATGTCAATAAGGTCATACAGTAATGCATATGTAAAAAAATTTGTCCCTCTAAAGAATGCAACGTCTTCCACCCTCTGGGAGAAGAGGAAAGCTCCTCAAAAATGATCAAGATCAATACTGTAAAACTTTTTCTGTTCTATCATATTGTGTTTCTACTTTACCTCCTGTAGTCAAGAGTAAGCGAAAAACTGCTTTTTACTAGATTGCTTTAGAATTGTGAACATTGCTGTACATGTGGACATAAAGTTCACATGTACAGCATGCAATGATTTGCATGCAAATACCTGTAAAACTGAAACATAAAAGTCTATGCCGTTTTTGTTATGTCAACAATAGCCAGTAATTTGAAACCTGGTGTACTTTGATTGACTGCATCTACCTTGTGAAGTGACAAGAAGTGTTATTCTTTGAAAGAATAATTTCATTTCTAATCATATTTCCAGTGTTTTGGTAAAGTTATTATGTGCAGAGAAAGATGTGTTCTATTTTTAAATGAAGAGTTAGTATATATTTAACAAAATGTGTTTTTGAGAAGATTGGCCAATTGTGTTTTGTAGGTGGAAGTCTGTGTCAAGTGTTTAGAAAAAGTATCTGAAGTATGGGTAAGCGCTTGTTAGCGATTGAAAAAAACTGTAAGTTAAGGATTTTACTACAAAACAACACTGAGGCAGCAAACATTTGGATGTCCGATTACCGTTAAAAATACGTCCCTCCGTCACGTCCCGTCATCAGGGGCGTCGGACTGGGGGTAAAACCAGTACTGATTTCCAGGGCCCCAAAGGAAGAGAGGGCCCTTGAAAAGTCTGAAATATATTATGGGGTGGGGCATAGGGGCCCATCAGGACTGCATATGCATAGGGCCCGAAATCAACGCCCCTGCCCGTCATGGTTGAAAAATAGTTCCAAAAAGAATCTGACCGTGAATCACACGTCTTTTCTGCACGGTCCGTGCACGTCTAAAAATGTCCTCTTCTGGACGTTTATACATAAAACCCGTACATAATATTTTGAATACACGCAACCTCAGACAAATGTAGACATATACAAATGTATACAAGTGTATATAAATGCATTTTTGGACATGTTGTGCATTTGTGCTGTCCAGACGCGACTAATTTTGGACGGGGAGACGACGTTGATTTCAGACCAATAGTAGGGGAGACCGGGGATGGTTGTCACAATTTTTACTCATGCATGAATTGCTCATCTTCAAAAAATCTTTCAGCATTAACACCTACTTGAAATTAAAACTTGGGGTCTTGGCTTTAAATGTGTATACTTTTTACTTTTAGAATGTATTGTAACAGGAAGTAATTAACCATCAAAGACACTCTGACACAATGTGACAACCAACACCATCACGGGGTTGGTTGTCACTACAGAGGTTCAATAGGATTTCAGTAGGGCTGGGTATCGATTCAGATGTTCCAGATCGATTCAATTTCGATTCACAAGCTATCAAATCGATTCGATTTCGATTCTCGATTCAATTTTCGATTCCGATTCTCGGGTTGGTTTTTATACTCGATTCTTGATTCAACTTAATGAATATAGATTTAATACAAATACTATAGTAATAAAAAATAACAGTGAACATAAGTTTACAAGTGGGTAATTAATAAAAAGAAATTAAAAGCCACAACACTAACCTTGTCTCTTGCTTGCAAAATCAAAAATGCTTCTATACCTCTTACTTTTTATGTGAAGGTAGCATCAACTTCGATGAACCCCCTAAAATCGCCATTTTAAGCACTCAATGAAAGAATGACAGGCTCCTTGGAAACATTGCGCAAGGCAAAAAAGAGGGTGACATCTAGTGAAGAAGACTAGTAATTTGATTAACGTTAATCTTACGTTCAATGTTTGCACAAAAAAAATATGGGGGAAAAAAATCGATTCTGCTCTCTGAGAATCGATTCTGAATCGACCACGTTTTAAAAAACGATTAATCGAAAAATCGATTTTTTTTGCCCAGCCCTAGATTTCAGTGATAAATTGGGATCTGAAAAGATAATGTGTAACTTTTTAGTTTTTTAAGCTAGAAACTGCAAATAAGTTTTTAATATGAATACCACTATGATAGTTGTCATCAATGCCCATTATGTTTAAAAAATAAAATTAAAGTGGGTGATCAGTTACTTTAATTGTCTACTGTGTTGAGAAATAAAATGAAATCATTTTTAGTGTTAAAATCTCTTTATTTAACGCTTTATGTATTTTATTTTAACAGCAAACCAAAACAAACAAACAGACCAGCAGTCTTAAAAGGTCTACATGTCCAATACTCACATGTGACAACCAATCCCGCAAGCTATGTGACAACCATCTGACTTCTTGACAAACATGCTAAGCTAGCTGCCACACGGCTTTAACTTGATAGCTAAAAGATGACTCAAAATAAATCTACTACTTTTGGCTTTTTAATGAGTGTTTTGTTTTTGAATTACTAATGTCCTACAAGATCTCAACACAAAAACAACACCAACATGAAAATTTACTCTGACCCATAAAAATAAAAAATTGTCTCCTAACCTCAATGTTTTGTGTCTGCTCAGCATAATTATAAGTGCAAATGAGTAAGCTATTAAAGGCTAACAAATGGTTATCAACATTATTTGTACCACAGCGCCATGTAGTATGTCTGGAACAAGCAATGTGACAACCAACCCGTGAGACAACCAGCCCCGGTCTCCCCTACAACATTTGTGCCGTCGTGCGGCGACCTCTTTTGGCCGGGAGACGACGTTGCCGTTCGATTTGCGATTTGGTAGCATGCAAATAAAAATAAAACACATTACACTGAGAGAGAGAGAGAGAGAGAGAGAGAGAGAGAGAGAGAGACCCCAAATTAGGGGACCCCAAACCTCACAACCATACAGAGCTATGGGCATTATTACACTATCAAAGAGAGAGAGAGAGAGAGAGAGAGAGAGAGAGAGAAAGAGAGAGATCTTAATTCCACCTAATGTTTGTTACCATTGTGTTATTGTATGTTTCATAGACTTGGCAATATTTAAGTGATACATTCATGCCATTCGTGCGTTTATTTTTCTTTCATTATTTTCTTACCTGCGGCATCTACGAGTATCGTCTTCAGAATAATAAAGCACAACACACCTACAAAATATAAAATACACCGCGTCAGGTCAGATTGTGAGGAGTGCGGGTGATTTACACAACGACTCGTCAGATTCATTTATCGTGTAAATATACTCACTAGAACAAATACAGAAATCTCCTCCAGATGACATCTTTAATAAAATAACACAGATTTATCGATAATAGAGATATCTGAGAAGACCGCAGATAATGTGTAAAAATCCCACAACGTTTTACTTTCACTTTTAAAATCACACGTGGACCTTTAGCGCATACCAATAAACAGACTTATTACACGGCTCTCTGGAATGCTTGATTCTGATTGGTCAGTTGAGACATTTGCAGGTTCGTTCTTTTCAAATAATAACCGCTCCAAAATAATAACGCATAGCCGGTACTACTTGCACGAGTAAAATCGCTCCGCGCCAATAAGTAAGGGATAATGTAGAGGCAGCCGGTAGTTATCGGGAAATAAGCCCCGACAGTGTGATCAGGACCCGACGCGAAGCAGAGGGTCTTGTATCACACTGAAGGGGCTTATTTCCCGATAACTACCGGCTGCCTCTACATTATCCCGCTTATTACACGGCTACTTGCCACATAAGAAAAAAAAAACTGGACATGAATATGAATTTGAAACATTTTATTGGCATATTTGTTTTAAATTAACATTTTTATCCTTCCGCGAAACTTTGCACAGATGCATAAAATGATCGTAATACCTTATTAAGATCCTCTGCTTCATACTTGTTTGTCTCCATTTTTTTCTCTTTAACCAGTCTTTGAAAAGTTTTAATGCCCATTCTGTATTTTTTGTGTGTTGGCTTCATAGCTGTCATGCTCTATTTTGTCAAGTTCAGTCTCAGTAGCTGTCTGTGTCTTGTCGTGGTTGTCGAGTGTTTGTCACAAGATGGCGCCAAACAGACAGTAATCTTTATTGATCTATGTAACTGTTTTACATTGACTGTAGGCTACGTCAGCGGCACCGCCCCATTACACCTGAGGAGATGAGACTTTATATTTGTGATAGTTTTATTTGTCATGGATTGTGTAGAGATGTCAACATATATAAAAAAAATATACAGTATCACATGAGTTCTATTGCCTCTTATAGTAATGAACTTAATTTCTGTAAATATTTATCAGTTTTTTAATAAATATTTTTATTATATATATAGGGCAAACCAATAATGAGCCTCATTCACTTCCATTGTAGGAAAAAAGGATGCAATGGAAGTGAATTGTGCTCATGAACAGTTTAATCATAATAATTAATAATTCCTTACATTTATATAGCGCTTTTCTCAGTACTCAAAGCGCTTTAAATATAAAAGGAGGATTCTCCTCAACCACCACCAATGTGCAGCATCCATCTGGATGATGCGACAGCAGCCATATTGTGCCAGAACGCCCACCGGCTTATTAGTGGAGAGGAGACCGAGTGATATAGCCAATTAGTATGAGGGGATGATTAGCAGGCCAACAGGTAAGTTTGGCCAGGATGCCGGGGCACACCCCTACTCTTTTACAAATGACATCCTGGGATTTTTAATGACCACAGAGAGTCAGGACCTCGGTTTAACGTCTCATCTGAAAGACGGTGCTTTTTTGACAGTATAGTGTCCCCGTCACTATACTGGGGCATTAGGACCCACAAAGACCACAGGGTGAGCACCCCCTGCTGGTCTCACTAACACCTCTACCAGCAGCAACCTGATTATCCCAGGTGGTCTCCCGTCCAAGTACTAACCAGGCTCAGCCCTGCTTAGCTTCAGTGGGCAAGCTGTCTTGGGCTACAGGGTGATATGGCTGCTGGTTTGGTTCAGTTTAGTTTCAAACATTCCTCAAAATATATTCATTCTTGTTCATCAGAACAAAGACGTTCATACAGTTTTGTAACAACATGAGAGCGAGTAAATGATGAGAGAATTTTAATTTTTTTGTGAACTATCCTTTTAAGAAGAAGAATCCATCTCTTTTTTTGTAGATTTTTCTACTTTATTTTTTAAATCTGTAAATGTGTTATTGTAAATTGTGAAGAGAAGTCACAAAAAGTATTTCATTTCACATGTGCACTGTGTATGTGACCAATTAAAACTTGTCAATTGAAACTAAACATTGATTTCTGTGTTTAAAAATAAATAAATGATATTCTCCAGGACAGATGATTTGAAAGACTTTTATAAGATAATCACTTGAGTAAAACAATAATGGTTAATTTTTGTGATACGGTAAAAAACTAGTACAGGAGACTTTGAAGTGTTATAAAATCAATCTGAAGGTTATAAAGTGTTTTGAGTGATGAGGTGAATGAAGGTTATTGGCCACACCACACCCACTCATGTTTTAATCTGGACACTTTAATCTGCCTGAAGGATTCCTGACACTGACCGTCTGTGTGCCGTTGATCTTTAAGTTTCATCATCCGGCTCCTGTGACTCTTTAGGGTAAGAAGACTCGTTTAATAAATCAACTCTGACTTTAACAGTTTGATATTTGAAATCAAGTACAAGACGTGTTTGTTGAGTGTAGGCTGTGTTTAGTATATAATTTGACAAGAAAGAATAATATATAATACAAATATTTATCAGAACAGATACAGAATTTTTCTTTTGCTGTTAGTTAGATAACTGACGAATCAAACTGGTTTTAAATTGTTGTTTATTCTGTTTTATACAATAATACAATTAGAGAGCAAACTATAAAGAATAACATTCATTATGAATATTTAAACATAATAATAATATTAACAATCTTTGTCACTATTGACTCTTTCTTGCTTGTATCTCCAGGATGGCACAGAGATCAGAGACGGTGTCATCTACAGACAGGTATGAGAAACACTCTCACAATAAAATGAAACCTTTTCAAAAACTACACATTTTTACCTAAAAGGTGCAAACTGGTACCTCAAAGGTACATTTCTGTACCAAAACGGTACATATTTAAAAGGTAACATCCCAGTGACAACTTTTGTACTTTTGTTTTTCGGAGACATGTTAGAAAAGCTTCATCTTGAGTTATATTGTAGATTTCCACATCTGTTCATTTTCTCATGACAGCATTAAATCCAGTCAGTCAGCTGACACAGCCCACAAATCTGCCCTCCGCAAGACCGCGTCCAGTGAGACGAACAACAAGACAAAGAGCAAGAAATCAAACGAGGACGCCATGAACAAGGTTTACACCAACCTGCTGAATAATGTCTTTGGACAGGTGTGTGTTCCTCTATAATGAATGAAACTAATAACTTATTATTATTATTATTATTATAACCTTTACTTTATTTTCTGTTGTGGAATATAAAACAGGAATCTACGCACAGATCTTTGACACACAATCACTTCGATTAAAACAACAAAAGTCATCATGTGTGTTATATAATTATGAAGTCTTACACTGTTAGAAAAAATGGTCAAAATATGTACCTCAGCTGTTCCTGGGTCAGTACCTGTTAAAATGTCCTAATATAAAAATTAGGTACATTCACATATGCATTACACATGTAAATAGCTCCGATGTACTAATGTGAACTCTTTTGGTCCAAAGCTGAACTTTTCGAAAAGCTTCAACCCCAAAATGATGACAGAATTTTCATTTTTGGGTGAACTATCCCTTTAATTAAATATATTTTTGAATTTGTAAATATATTTAGTTTTAACCTTCATCTATTAACACATATTTATTTAAGGGGAAACAAAATATTTCTAATTTTACAACCCATACGGAAAAAAAATATATATTTTTTCTGGCTAAAATATAAAAGTTTATAAAGTATAATGTTGCAATTGAAAATATATTTCATTTTAACCTTTTTAAACCTGTTATGTTTACAGGTCTGTAAAATACACATTTTTCTTCCAATGCAACATGAATATAAATGCTTTAAAATATATTTATATCTTTGTAAACATATTTCAAAATACATTTTAGCACATATATTTTTTATAATTTTTTAGATATTTGAAAATATATTTTTTGCCATCAGAGCAGGTGCACATATATATATATATATGATGTGTTACAGAGAGTTGTGCTGTTTGTCCAGGCTCAGTATGTGTGTGTGTGTGTGTGTGTGTGTGTGTGTGTGTGTGTGTGTGTGTGTGTGTGTGTGCGTGCGTGTGTGTGTGCGTGTGTGTGTGCGGTTGTGTGTGTACCTGCCTGGTAATTATCACGTTGTGGGGACCCACAAAGATAGGAATAATACCAGTGTTTTTTTTGTCCTTGTGGAATGAGGAAAACAAGCTTATAAATCAAACAGAATGATGTTTATTGAAAATGTGAAGTAGTGGAAGGGTTTATGTGATGGTTGGGGTTAGGGAATGGGGCAGGTAAGGGGAATAGAATATACAGTTTGTATGGTATAAAATGCATTACGTCTATGGAATGTCCCCACAAAACATGGAAACTCAACATGTGTGTGTGTGTGTGTGTGTGTGTGTGTGTGTGTGTGTGTGTGTGTGTGTGTGTGTGTGTGTGTGTGTGTGTGTGTGTGTGTGTGTGTGTTGTGTGTATGTGTATGTGTGTGTATGTGTGTGTTTGTAAGTACTGTAACGTCTCTTAAACCGTATGTAAACTCCATCTAATCCTCTTAATGCAGGTAATAATAGCTCATGATGAGGATTGAGTGTCACTCTTGATTTACAGTGATGTGTTCAGTACAGAAGACTAAAGGTGAAAGATCATCACTTCATCTGTGTGTGATATTAACATGTGTTGTGTTGTGTTGTGACTTCAGGAGAGAGACTTATCTCAGCCTGAACTGGACGGTGAGTCATTTACTGCTCAGATCATTCACTCTGTCTGTCTGTCTGTCTGTCTGTCTGCATCTGTCTCTCTGTCTCTCTGTTTGTCTGTCTGTCACAAACTCTCTCTGTGTTTATGTCATCATTGTTCTGCAGATACGAGTGCACAATTACAGTTTTTTACACTAAAATGATAAATACACACAGATCTGCACAACTACACTCTAAAAAAACAAACGGTGCTATATAGCACCAAAACAGTTGCTTTGGATCGTAACGATAGAAGAACCATTTTAGTGCCATATAGCACCGGTGAAGAACCAGTGAAGCACCAGTGAAGCACCAGTGAAGCACCAGTGTAGAACCATATAGGGGCCATATAGCACCACATATGGTTCTACATAGCACTATATGGTTCTACACAGGTGCTTCACTGGTGCTTCACTGGTGCTTCACTGGTTCTTCACCGGTGCTATATGGCACTAAAAATGGTTCTTCTATCGTTACGATCCAAAGCAACTGTTTTGGTGCTATATAGCACCGTTTGTTTTTTAGAGTGTACAATCACATTCTCAGACTCCCACTTATCGCAAAACTATACACACAGTGTTTTACAAAACACTAAACACCACACCTATGAATGAGTTGATCAAACACAGGTGAAGGGATGACGCTCAAGCTTTGTGTCTCACCCCTCATCTCTTCTTTTTGTCTCAACAAAGGTTTTGGTTTTGTTTTTTTATATTTTTTAGTTTGATTTTCAGTGTAAACTTTATAAATGCATGAATGTATTGACTGATTTTGACATGTGGATAGAAATAAACATGTACAGTGTACTAGTTTTTCATTGGTTAAACACAGTTTTCAAAACTCTACACACTTATCCCATGATTTTAACAACAACCTGCACAACACTGTGGATTTACAGCACTTTGTTCAAATGCTAACACACTGCTGTCAAACTGTGAACCACACATTCCAAAACAAAATTGATTTCAGCCTTGTGCCTTTCAAACACTGCTGACTGCAATTTCATATAAATATAAATTCTAATGTCATATATATATTTCATATATATATATATATATATATAATATTACTTTTTATATAAATATGATAGAGAGCTCAGAAAGACTAATTTTGGAAATGGAACAAGGAAGATGCGTTTGTGAGAAGGCATCTATCTAGGTGAACCGAACAACGGTGTAATGATTCAGTTCGATTCCCAAGATAAGACGATGCTTACCCGACTGGCCAATAGGAACGTGGCCCCGCCCATGACACAATTTTCACAGAGAAAGCAAAATCCTGACACGAGAGCAAGAAATTGCATCGAGAGCAAAGAAAAGCGTTTTGATAGAAACACCTTTTTTTTTAGAGAAGATGTTTTCACACTAATAGCAAAAAACATATTCTTGAGAGATTTTTTTTCTCAGAAATAATTTTAAAAATTTCAAATTTATATTTTTTATGTTCTATCATGATAAAATACTTTCTCTCAAAACTTTTTTTTTGTCTCAAATATTATTATTTTTTGCTATTGGTATGAAAACTTTTTCTCTCAAATATTCATTTTTTTTCTCATGAAATGCTTCTTTGCTATCAGTGTGATAACTTTTTCTTTCAAATAGTTTTATTTCTCTCAGATCATTAAATTTATCGCATTTAATAAAGACGCATATCTCGCTCCATAGCAGGGAGTGGTCTGTTGCTATAGAGAGCCAGGATTAGCTCCTCAATTACAGTTTTTCTCAATTGCTAAAACACTAAACCCTATTGTCTGAACCAAATGCTTAGTTGCCTGAGCCCACTGATTGAATCAGTCACTCTTTTGGCAAAACCATAAACACTTTTCGTCTGTTTAGACACAACTTGCCAACACATTTTCATTGTGATGCACCCGTGCTGCAAAATGGTGAACACAGGTGACAAAAGTCAAACACAATTACAGTTTTTACCAATTGCTTACACACGTTTTCAAAACTAAGTCTCCTTTTTTCAAAACTCTACATACAATTCTCAAAACTGCACACACAAAATGCAAAATAGCACATATCTCCTTCAAAATGCAACACTGCATTCAAAATGCCACAAACACGTGTCAAAATGAAGCATTTGCATCAAATGGCAAACACTTCTTTCAAAATAATACATTTTTGGATATACCATCTAAACACTGCTGTTCAAAATCTAAAGCTCTTTGGTCTTTCATGGGCTTATATCTACATTTCAATACAATGTTCTACAGTGAAAGTAATCTGCCGAGAGGGGGAAAAAGTACACCGGAGACGCCAATGCAATTTAGAAACAGAAAACATTTATTAGTCCAAATATTACTGTTGTATACATTAGCATACAAAAAAACTATAAACATGTAAACCAAAAATATATTCTTTACAGTAGAATACAGTAAATTGTGTGTGGGGTCCTGTTCCAGGAATTGGCAGGGGGGGTGCAGATTGACAAAACAGTGACCTTTGACCTATTTATAGGCATATCTATACTACTGTAAAGTAAAGCAGTGATTGGTTAGTGATCAGTAAAGCATTTAGTGTTTGCACATGTGAGGAGTGTGTCTGTGTGACCTGGTGAATGAGCATTTTGATTGGTTGTGTTTGAAAAAAGAAAGCAAGTGACTTCCTCATAGATCTTTGTGTTTTAGGTAGAGAATTGTGTGTAGTGTTTTGAAAAAAGTGTTTTATGCAATTGAAAACTGAGTCAAAGGCTGAGAAATAGCTTATGGTTTTGAAGATTTGGCATGTAGTTTTGCACTTTGAGTGAGAGGTTTTGAAAATCGTGTGACATGAAAAGATTTTGTGTGTAAGCAATCGTAAAAAACTGTAAAGCACAAGTGTCACTACTTGAACACAACAACTCAAACTTGATCACACTTGTGTCTAATGATATGAGGGGACATATACAGTAAGACAGTTCAGAGAGCACTGAGGCCCTACAATGAATAGAACTCTGTGAGGAAGAGTTTGTGTGAGAGGAGGTCCAGGTGGTCAGCGAAGACAAAGATCAGTAATATCTGATGAAATCAGAGCTACTGTGATTGACCATGTTCAGCTCAAGATTTCTGTTTTGTCTTTTTGTACAAGTGCTAAATGCACAGTTTTTTTCTGTTTTGCAACATTAGCCTACAGTAAACAATAAACATTTATTTCTCAAGCTTCATGTCCTGAGCATTGTGTTTTCTAGTTCTCTACGTAGTGTTTAGTGACAGTTCCGTAGTGTTTTTAATTTTGATTGACTCGGGGCACGATTTGACAACATAGTTCAGTTTTGAGCACAGATTGAACTGTTTTGAGGTGAAAGTTTGGTTTTGCAAGAAGAGTCTGAGGTTTTGTGAATGTAGCTTGAAAATTGGGTTTTGTGTTCACAGTTTAGAGAAAAGGAGAGCAGCATTCAAGAAATGTGTCTTAGCAATCGAGAAAAACTATATTTGTTTGAATTACAGTATGGACTTAGTTTCTACCTTTTTTCCTCATTACTATTATTCCATAAATTACTACAGACTATTAAAGCAAACAGCTAATTTTCATTTAGCTTAAAGAATTGTTCTGTTCTAAAAATGTCAATAAATCATGTGATAAATCAATAAATCAATACAGTTTTTTACAGACGCTAGGACACATTTCTCAATACTAAGGTCACTTTTGCAAAACTCTTCACGCAGTTAGCAGAACAGAAGTCTATGTGGGCTAAACTGAGGATCAATTATTATTGCTTTGGCACAAAATGCATTCAATGACTACATCTCTCAAATTTCATGAATTCTTTTCTTACTGCCAAAACTCTTTATACATATGGCCAATTCACACGCATGCTTACATACTGTTTTCAAAACTGTTAAACTTATGTTTCAAAACAATAACATAATACAAAACTGAATAAGACAACAATTTGCTACATTTCTACAGTAATATTTTAATGAAATACATTTGAAATCTTAAAAATAAATGCTATAAAACCAATTGGCCAAATGGAATAGATTAGTGTTACTATTGTATCTGTATCAGTGGATGGTGTGTATACAAATTCTTTTGTACAAATTCTATTTTGGAATTTGTGCCAGGGTCAGTGCCAAAATTTTTTAATAAACTTCATAAAATATTGAAGAATTCTGCATCATGTTTGATTGATTCCAGTAACATATACTGCAGTGAATTATAAACAGAGAAAACATTATATAATACTACATGTTGTTAGTGTTTTTGAGGTCATTGTTTTGTGGGTGACAAAGTGTGTTTGTCGGCGGTCAATCTTAGTCTTCTGAAAGAATGAGTTGATTTAAAATCTGAATAAAGTGTTTTGGTAGTTGTAGTGTATTTTGAATGTGAAATGAACTGCTTTGCCAAGCTGAAAGTTTGTTAGGAGGACTGTGTGAAGAGTTTTGCAAAAGTGACCTAAGTATTGAGAAATGTGTCCTAGCGTCTGTAAAAAACTGTAAATAATTCTTAGAAGAAAACATTACTTTGTATGAAGTCACTGAAATTGTTCAAACTGTGAAGATAAGTTTGTATTTTGTGTATTGGTGTTTGATGTTAGTGTTTTTCCTCTCAGGGTGTTGTGAGTGACAGTGTGTGTTATCTGCTTTGTGTTTGGCTGCACTGAGCTCTTTTGAGTCATGTGTTAAGAGTTGTGTTGCTTGAAGTGAGTTTTGCAGGTGATGTGAAGTGTTTAGCTCAGGTGACTTTTGTTATTGTAGACTGTAGTTAGAGTTTTGCACATGTAGCTCCAGTTGTGCTCACTGTCGTTTAGCAATAGAAAAAACCTGTAAGATCAAACACTTCACTGTGATTCAAACAGAATCTAATAAATCATGTGTCTCAGGTGGCAAAGTTTTGTTTTGTGCTACTTGTGTGTGTGTGAATTGTGTTTTGACAAAATGAGCCTTAACTTTATAAATAAATGTAATATGTTGTGTATTGTGATGGTTTGTGATGATTTGTGTTTTCCAGAGTTGTCTGAAGCGTTTAAGGAGTTTGATTATGATCAGGACGGTTATCTGAATTATAAAGATCTGGCAGAGTGCATGAGGACCATGGGATACATGCCAACAGAGATGGAGCTGCTGGAAATCATTCAACAAATTAAAATGAGACGTGAGATCACTGTGTGCATGTGCGTGTGTGTGTGTGTGCATGTGCGTGTGTGTGTGTGTGTGTGTGTGTGTGTGTGTGTGTGTGTGCGTGTGTGTGTGTGTGTGTGTGTATGTGTGTGTTCATTCAGTGTTGTTTTGTTGTGTTTAGTTGGGGGTTTGATGGATTTCGATGACTTCTGTGAGTTGATGGGTCCCAGGATGATGATGGAGACAGCAGATATGCTGGGACTCAGAGAACTCAAATGTTCGTTCAGTCAGGTCAGTGAGGTCATACAGTACACATGTGTGTTTCATTTTAACATGCTAGAATAAATTAATAATAAATATAAATCTTAAAGTTTTCAAATAAATAAAGATTTTCTGTTAATAATGTGCTCTGATGTTATCTTTCTTTCAGTTCGACACAGATGGAGATGGGAAGATCTCTCTGGATGAGATGAAGGAGGCGGTGAAGACTCTGTTAGGAGAGAAACTGAAGAAGGGAGAGCTGGAAGAGATCTTGAAGGAGTTGGATCTTAATGGTGATGGGACGGTGGACTTTGATGGTGAGGAGATCGACACACATCACACATTCATTTTAGATCATAATACTGAGACTTCATTGACTTCTTGTTTTTTATAATTACATTTTATATCCCCTCACGTGACTCTTTACATTATTATTAAGATTTTTTATAAGTATGTGTTATAAAGCCATGTTTATATTTGGTTGTGTGGACTTCACAGCATTTTAACTGAACTCTTCCTTTGAGGACATTTGCTTAAAATCTGACCCAAACCTACAAACTGCAATGAAGATGATATTATCAATCATTTCTGTAATGTCAAACATATTGTGTCACTATGACCGTCTGTTTTCTTTTAGAGTTTGTGATGATGTTGTCGGTGAGATAAATCTTCATCATCTCTCATTCATCCACTTCTTCTGATGATAATAATGATGATAATATTGAGATATCAGTCAACAGGTTTATGTTATAACGGTTGTCTTGTTATTCTTTCTTATTCCTGAAAACTCCTAACCAACTCTTTTAGACACTTTTCTGAATGATTGGTTATAAACAAATTTTTACCAGTGATTGTTTAATATAAAGACTATTATAACTTGAATGTAATATATATATTGTGTATGACTGTAAATGTGTATCATAAACATCAGTAGGCCTTTGTACATAATGAAGTATGTTTTACAGTTTGTTAATAAACAGCAAATATCTGATAAAGGGTGAGAATGATTTTAATAATCTAAAAATATAATCAATTAAAGTCTGGTTTCACAGACAAGGTTTAGCTAAAGCCAGGACTAGGTCTTAGTAAAATTAAGATCTTTAAGCATCTTTAAAAACATGCCTTATAAAAAGATGTTATTGGTGTGTATCTTGAGACAAATTAATGGCACTGGCTTATTTTAACATCTGTATGTGCAAGTTATTATCATTTGAGACCGAAACGTAAATCATTAAGTCTAGGACTAACCTTAAGTGTTGTCTGTGAAACCTGGGGAAAAATCTGGATTACTAAGTGTTCTTAAGAGATCGCATGTCAATGTTGACTCTTATTTATGTACAAATCTTAATTTCAATTCAACATTTAGTCTGTTCTTATGGTCCACAAAAAAAACCGAACAAATTTAAATTATACCCAAACACATTGCATGCATTTTAAATCATAAAAAGGTTAAATGTCCAGTTCGTTTACATTTGTAGAAATGCCGGTTGTTAAAACTTTAGTCTGTTTGGTTTCTGATGACTTTGATTTTAATGAATATAAAATGACAACTAAAGTTAAAGATTACTTGTTTTGTTCAAATTAAATGTTAAATATTTTTTTGTTTGCTGTATGAGGGATTTATATGAAGTTTTTCTTTATTAATTGACTGTTAGATTTAAATGTCAGACCAATCACTGAAAAAAATGGACTTGGTGGGTCTTTGAATTTAAATAAAATAAACATGTATATGCAACACAAAATATTTATATTCCTTGTGTAAACATAATTTAATTGATTAGGATGAAAATGTTTTGTTTGAATGTAAAATGAACACATTATTCTCACATTGATTAAAATTGATTGAATTGAATACTTAAAGCAATAAAATTGAGTTTGCACACAAAATGGCACCTCCTGAGCAGAAGGTGGCAGTAACGCTCAATGAAAAGGACGTCAATCGCCATAAAGGAAGAATAAACATCGTTTGTTTTAGGCGCCAAAATGAAGACTCAGCAGCAGTCAGTCAGAAGAACTCCCTCAGACGGACACCACGTTATTAAAGTAAGTTCTATTATTTATTTATGTTCACTTTATACGTGATACATCTTCACTAGATACACAGTTTTTTTTACAATATGTAGCCATTGCAATGACTTGTAGTAAAAATGAGTTTGGAGGATGTTGGTGGAGTAAGTTAACGTTACAGTCAGTCAGTCAGTCAGTCAGTCAGTCAGTAAGTGTAAGGCTCATAAAGAAAAACAGCGTTTTAAAAATGTCAGCTGTATAACGTTATTTCACGTTTGGTAGTTTTATCCGAGTTGAAAACTGACAGATTTGAGTTGACTTTTGAGGCACTTTTTACTCAGTTGTTCTATGGAAACGGTTCAGGACAAATAAAGCGCTAACCAAACGTTATTCTGTCCAGAGTAACGTTATCCATGTAAGTAATTTACCAGATGATATCAATTGACTACATTAATAATGACATTGCGTATGAAGCAAACTGTCTGCTTAATCAGATGAACAGACCCGCGTCAGTTATTCGTGACTTCACTAACTTTACGCCACGAGCAACACTTGATTCTATTAGAAAAAGCTTTTTTTAAATGTCTCGCGTGACATCTGGTATATTAACTGACAAAATTGCTTTGAAGTGGCCACACCTTAAAGCTGACGTTTTCAGAAGAGCACCTTGTTTTAAGATCTCATTTTGTCCAAAATTGCGTCCTATGACAGATATAATACTTATTTCATTATTGCTCTGTGTATGTGTGACCTTAATCATTTGAGGTTGTGTGTTGATTTCACCTCTGAATATTTCCTCTTATAGGTCCATCATCCTTGCATGCGCTACACACTCAAAAGCATTGGTAAGTAATTCCTATCACTGTTTTACTGCTGTTAGGAGCTAAATCTTATTTTTGTAACTAATATACATGTATTATTCTTTGACTCGCAGTACTCAAATATACAATGGTTGGTTAATTTGTTTTCAGATAAATGCTGAATTTAAAAGAATCACTACTGTCTTATGTTCCTGCGTGTCACCTGGACCTCCAATCCAAAAACCTGACGAAACTCTTCTATCAGAAAGGAGGACAGCTAGCAAACAGACTTCAAACAATGAATGATCAAATGACAGAAGTAAGAAATATAGATTCATAGACATAAAAATGTGTAAACATTGTTGGAAGTACAGAAAATGTAGTATGTTTTAGTTACATCTTTTGGCACACGGGTCATTAAAACACCTGGGAAGATTTAAAGGGGTAGTTCACCCAAAAATAAAAATTCTCATCACTTACTCCCTATCATGTTGTTACAAACCTTTATAAATGTCTTTGTTCTGATGAACACTAAGGAAGATATTTTGAGGAATGTTTGTTCCCAAATCAATCATAAGCCCCATTCACTTCCATAGTGGGGAAATATAATACTATGGAAGTGAATGGGGCTCATGAACAGTTTGGTTGCAAACATTCCTCAAAATAAATGTCTTCCTTCGTGTTCATCAGAACAAAGACATTTATACAGGTCTGTAACAACATGAGGGTGAGAAAATGAGAACATTTACTTTTGATGTGATTGTCAGGTATGGTAGCACACACTCGAAATGTGGCCTCTTCATTTAACTCATTCCAGTGTAGTAAACGCGCACACACACCTGGAGCAGTGGACAGTGCAGCTGCCTTGCTTTGTAATCCATGTATTTGTAACCAATTGTAATATGCTGTGGCAATGCACATGGGTCTGTATACTTACATTTATATTTGTTTGCATTGCACTAATTTCCAATGACACTTTTATTGTAACAGTAACCTTTTTTTTTCTGTTTCTTTAACTACATTTGTCTGTTTGTACAGGGCATGAATGAAGTCAGCATCAGTGTGGTCATTTGAAGACACCACTGTTGGGATTTGTGCTCTCAAACAACATGCTTCTTGTGATAAAGAAGAGGATCTTTGTATAGTCCTGGAAGGCATGAAGGTGTTGCAACATCGTGCCATGTTGTTTGAGCTGATGTATGCCTTAAACCTGAGCTATCCTGATCTCTGCTTTATTTTTGAAGAAATCCAAAAGATTTTAATGGAACTGCATTAAGCGTAACTTTAACGAACAGTTTCTTTCAGTGAAAGGATCAGAAAGACTGTGCTGCTCATTTATGTTCTTTTTATTTACCTGTTTTAAGTGTTTTTTCTTATTAAAACATTAACAGTTTGCTGCTCAGAGTTGATTTTGGAAATGGTTGTTGTATTTTGTTTTTGTTGAATCTTTGATTATCAGTTTATACAAATGCTTTAGCTCTGACTTTCTGAAGGATTGATATTTTACAGTTTGTAAATCCATTTAAAAAATAATAGTACTTACTGTTTTGCATGTCTCTTTGGAATGCAGTGTTTGTGCTTTAGCACTTCTAAATCTACTGTGATAGCAACTATTTTAAACATTTGGGTCAGTTTTACAGATGGGGCTTTTTCTAGTCCCAGACTTTTGCAATGCCTTAATTTGAAAACATATTGCACTGACATATCTTGACATATATCAGTGCCATTGTTTTGTCTCAAGATGTACTCCAGTGTTGTTTTTGTAAGGAAGGTTTGTTTGTAAACTTTTTTTGTAAACAATATCCTAATATAACTAGGGCCTAGTCATGGATTAATCTACAACCTGTTTGGGAAATTGCCCCTTTGTATGTACTGCATGTGCTGATTGTTGTATTAGTTATTGACTGTTAATGAATTAATGTGTAGTGATTTAAATGAATTGATGATCTGAAAGCAGTGGTTTGCCTCAATATCACTAAACTTTTGTTTAAAACTCTTTGCTTTTTATGCCAATGCAAATGTATTTTGTATTTAAAAAAGAAATAAATAACATTTGGATAATTATGGATGATTATTCTGGTTCCAGAAACATAATGAAATTGCTTTAGAGTTACATAATCCCATAATATAAGCATTAAAAAAGCATGTTGGAATTACAGATGAAAATCTAGTCCCCTTACATAATAAAATTACTTAAACATTACAAAATAAATGTGTTATAGTAAAGAGAAATAGCACTTTAAGTCAACATATTTATATTAGACTACTTGAAACAATTAAAATGTTTTGGTCTGACACATAAAAATTAAATGAGGAAAATTATGTTGGTTTAACACAATCGGATTATGTGGGACCGATGTACACATTAAAATTACGTAAATTGAAAGGATTTTTTTTTTCAGTGATGTTTCACTTTGATTACTTTATTATTATCAGGATTGAACTGAACAATAGCTAAATTAACAAAAATTGATAAATGTATAGGCCTAAATATTACATGAATGTTGTGCTGTAAACTAACTGTAGGTTTATAAGTTTTATTGAAATTTCTTTAGGAGTTTAAATGACTTTATGTTCCTGAAATCCATCCGTCTGCTGGGATCAGAATAATAATACTTTTTGAGATCAAATAAATCCTAATCTTAATAAAACGTTTTGAACGCAAAGTGACATGATCCAAATTATTTTGATCTAATCCGATAGTTGAAATCCAAATAGATTACTTTTGAAAAACTGGCCCAGGGGCTTTTGACAAAACATAAGGGGGCGGTTTCCTGGAAAGGGATTAGACTAAAGTAAGAGCTGAAAACAACTTGCACTCACATATCTTAAAATACATCAGTGCTTTGTGTTTTTCCTCAAAATGGACACAAGTAATGTTTTTAGTAAGGCATGTTTGTTAAAACTAGTTATATTTCCTAATTAAACTAAGGCCTATTCCTGATTTAAGATAATCCCTGTCCGGGAAACCACCCCAAGGGTCTTAAATCCCCAACGCCACTGACACAAACCCAGAGTTGTTTTTACAGACTGTAGAAAACTATTTGAACACGTGTGTGTGAGTGCGCGCGCACGCTCGAGTGTTGTCGTGTATGAGCGCTGCTGCTGTAAGTGAAGTGCGTCACTCGGGTTTTTCCGCAGGGCGGGACGCTCGCTCGGGCCACTTTCGTTTCGCGGAGGCGCGCGGAAGGAAAGCGGCGTCACGGTGTGTCGATAATTCTTCAGTGAAGTCCGCAAACGTCCAGAAGCGATCGACTGTGACGCGATCCGGAGTACAGGCCGCGATGGACGGTAAGTAAAGTTTAATAACTGCGGGCATGTTTGCGCGTTCGGGTTTTATCGTGGGCGCGGGGAGGGGAACCCCCGAATCCGAAGCTTTTACTCCCGGTTCTGCTGTAAAAAACTTCCGCGACGCTTCAGCTGTTAAACATCGACACCGTGAAAGTCCAAAGTAATCCAAAGAATCCACCTAACTGTGTTTACACACTTATCAGAGACACACACACACACACACACACACTTAACACTTACACACACTTAACACAAACACACACACACACATACACAGACTGCGGCCTACAGTTTGTTTGTGAGTGGGTGTAGTTGTTGTTGTGTGAGGTTTTGTGAGTTTGGGCTGGTATTGTAAGTTGGATTATAAAGGTTTTGTGTGAGTTTACAAGTTCACACATTCTTGTGACGCACAAAATCTGTCTTCGTTTATCAGAGGTGTTATATTTTAGTTTATAAAGTAAAGTTAAACTTCACGAGACTCCACTGAATGTCTTTATCAGGTTCTGTTTCAATGACTCAACACAAACTTTCAGTGAAATGAAGATTAGTAATGAGTTTGAAAACAACACAATGAGAAGATTTAATGTGATATCAGTGCAGTACACAGAGATGAGATGATGTTTGTCAAAGATCATGATGCTTCATACAGACACTGAACTCAATAAAAACAACACCACAGAGCCCATAAAGTGCACGTGTGAGACGTACTGTAAAACAACAATACAATACAGTACAGTACACACAGACATGACTTGACATATGGTCAGATGTGTGAAGTGAATCTTTTCAAAATTTGCAAAAAAGAAAAACAAACAAATGTGAATTAGGTGCATTTACATCCAGTTGTTTGGGCAAATGATGGTGTTATTGGTAACATGTTTTGGGTGTAACTAGTTACTAAGTAATCAGTTACTGTAATTTAATTACTTTTCCATTTATTCTGATGTAATGGACAGTAGGGCTGTCACAGTGATAAATAATCATCTCATTTCGATTGTTTGCCCTCATAGCTATGATTTCAGATCACCACAATGATTGTATATCTCTCTAAAAAACACAAGGGGAGCTGCAGCGCCTCTATAAACAAGATGATATCTAATGCCGCTCCTTGACTGACAATGTAACGCAATACATTGCAAAGCCATTTAATATAGTGGGAAAACAGCATTTAAAGAAATACAGCAACACTTTGATAAATTTAGGGAAGTTTTTTTTTCAGTTTTTGAAATATATATTCATTAAATAATTACTTTTAAATAAGTGTTATGTGTATTAATATTTACTGCCAGGTAAACCTTACAAAACATTTCATTTAAATAATCACAACCTATTAAATTATTTCATGAACAAACAAAAATCTAGGAGAATTAAACGTCAAAGCCCTAAGACAGGCAATTCATTGTCATAATCGTCACAATTTATTAGACAATTAACCGTCGGTCAAATTTGATAATTGTGACAGCCCTAAATGGAAGTAAATGCTGTGTATGGACTGTAGATCAATGTATAATATATAATACAATAGTGGATTTAACATCAACTTTTAAAGTCTTAGCTTAAAATGCATGATTTTTATGAAGAGTTAATTAGAATAATGGTAACACTTAAGTGTAGTTTACAATTCTCACTATTAACTGGTTGTTTATTAGCATTAATACTGCTGAGATTTTGGCTGTTTATTAATACTACACATATTAATGCCTGAAACCTTTTTTTCAACATGTTTAATCCTACCCAATTCATATCAATACTTCAACTTAACAACTACTTTACTAAGTATTAATAAACAGTAATTAGGAGTATATTGAGGCAAAAGTAGTTAATAGTTAGTTTATAGTGAGAATTGGACCTTAAAAAGAATAATTGATTTACTTTAATATGATGCTGTTTCAAGCTTTTCTTTTTATCATTTACTAAATAGGATTTATAAAGTTATTAGTAAGAAGTTATTAAATACTTTTTGGAGAGAGTAATTTATACACTAATCTAATGACATGATTGAAGAGATGTCATTAGTAACAAGTAATTAATTACTTTGAGTAACTTACCCAACACTGTTGGTAACCTAGTAACCAACAGTAAACAAAACAAGAAACGTTTAGGGGACTATAACGTTAACTATTGTCCACACCACCAGACAATAACTTTATATTAATAATAATTCATGCAATCATTTACCTTTAATGGCATTAACCAATAACGGAAATATTTTCATGTAATGGATACCTGAGGTCATTCATGTTAAACACCTCAGCTTCTCCACAGTATCATTTCTCATTTCCAATGCACGTGCACTTAAAGTTCAAATAGGTTTGATTGGCTGTCAATGTTTTATTGTTCATCAGTTGGAGAAAAATTGCTCAGAAAGTGATCCAAGCGATATTGTTCATTTGTATCTTTATCATTATAGTTGTGGAGTGACCTCCGCTATTCTCTTTAAAAAATACAGTTTTTAAAATCATTTGATATATTTTAGTTATAGTAATTGATTTAATGTGAATGGTCTGTAGAAAATAGAGACAGGACTGCATTTAGTTATGATTGGGTTAACAGTTGTTTCTGTGTGGAGTTTGCTTGTTCTCCCTGTGTCGACGTGGGTTTACTCCTGTTTCCTCCTACACTTAAAAAAATGATTCATTTGATTAACTCAATAAAATTGTGGGCAGGATTTCCATCCAATATGAATGTGTACCCCTAACTCATAAAAACTGCTTTACACAATAAAAATATATTGAGTTGGTCCAACTCAATTTAAAGTAAATGGCAATACTTAATTAGTTGCCTCAACTCAATTTAGTGTAGTCCGAACAACTCAATTCTGTTATTTTATATAAAACGTTTTTATATCATACTAATTAGCATAAGCACATGTTAGCATGCTAATAATAATAACATATGATACTTTGGATGAGCATGTGAGAAGAGACTGATCTCCAAACAGGCATTAACACAGTCAGTGCTCATTGAGAGAAACATGTCACATCCACAACCTAACCACAAGCGCCACTCTTCTGCACGATGGTAACCAAACAATTTGAAAAAATATAACACAAACACTTCTAAATCAATAAGATAAACGGACATTTAACACTATTAAGTCTTTCTCTTTACCTAAAAATGCATAAAATAACACTTAATTAAAAAATTACTCTCCAAAAGCAGTTGCATGCAAAGCATGCTGGGAAATTATTTATCCAGAACCCAAACTCAAACTAATTGTGTTAACCCAATTAAAAAGAAATCAATAAATTATAGTACATATTTATTTTGTGTTATACTAATTAAATACTTATTGCTCTTAATGAGGTATTTTACATTTATTGAACACAATTTTAATGTGTCATTTCTAAGAAGGGCTTGAATCATTATACAGGACAAAAATGAGCAGATTAGGTGAACTAGAGATGATAAATTGTGTATGGATAACCGGTTCTTCCTATGAATATAGCCATAGATGCAGGAATGGTGTAAAGAATAAATGATAGAAAAAGCTTCTATATGTGGGTTTTAGGCCCGATTATAAAACACGTCAAGTGAGTAAGGCTCAACTCTTTTTATCATCTTCTCCACCATCAAGTTTGATGAAGACTGTATTTTATCATAGCTTTGTTGATTGGAATATTATTTCCACAAATATACAAAAGATGAGAGACGCATGAGAATCGCAGTTGATTTTTTTTGGCCAGCCCTAACGGTGAAGCATCATTCATTAACTCCATGTGTTGTAGGCATGGGCCGATTACCGGCTTCAAGGTATACCGAGGTTTTAAACAGTCAAGGTTTCAAAACCACTGAAATATTCTGTGATACCGTCTCCAAGGTATGAGCTGTGTTTATACAAAATTCATTAAATCATTAAGTCATGTGATTGATTTGATGTTTACATTTAATATACATTACAAAAATATTATATATTTTTTGAAAGCATATTATAATTTAAAGGCTTTATTTTTACCTGGCATTTAAAAAATAACACATTTTAGTGTTGCAATGGCAAAACCGTAACACCGTGAAATAGGGTTGTGCCGATAGACGATATCATCGTCCATCGTGATGGTTGACTGACATCACGATGGAGAGACACCATCGTGATGCCACGCCCCCTCCCCACTCCGCTGCGAGTCGACATACACTTACTCTCTTCTATATAGACTATAGTTAACCTAATATCTTTGCGTGAATTGGTCTATAAATTAAATAGAAGACGTGAGACGTGACGTGTGTTAGTCTGTGAAATGTCGGGCATTTGATCTTGACTAGGGATGGGCACGGATATTCGAATGGCAATAATAATTCGAATTAAAAAAATGCTATTCGAATGTTTGTTTGTTTTTAATGTGCCACCAAAGGGTAACAACTTATTTAATGGTTTTTCACTTCATCTATACTGTCTTTTACAGACTTAAATGTAAAATATACATGAACATTAATTTGTATGTATTTCAGATTGTTTGGCAATGCAGATTGCAGACGAATTTAAGTTTTTCCTTTTATCTCCGGGTTTGTCCCCGCCGCGCCGTATTTGGCCACTGGCTCAGTGAGGGCTCACGTGTTATTAAACGTTTGTTCTCCGCCGCCCGAATCAACACATCATGAGAGATTTGTAAGCTTTCTGTTATAAAGTCTACTTTATTTTGTTAATAAAGAGACAGACACGGAGAACGAAATGAAACGGAGAACATTTATTATTTGCGGTGCTCTTTCGAAAATTAACCGGATAACTGCACATGGCAGTTTAATGGCAATAATTAAATATAAGTTTAGCTTGCTGTGGATATTTCCTAATTATAAGCCTTCTGTGAAATTATGACAAAATGAAAAATACAAAACACGCATGTCTTAATTAACATAATTTAAATAAACGAATATTCGTTCTTTAAGAGCTTAAATATTCGAAAAATTAAATATTAAAAAAATTAGTAAATTACTGGAAAATGCCCATCCCTAATCTTGACATTGCTAGAATCTTGTCTTTTTACATGTTGTACATTTATCTTAAAATATTTAATTTTGTACAAGAAAACAGCCCATATTAATCATTTATTAGTAGCCTATTGTAGTGTCTCGGGAGATCGTGCTCATTGTACCATTGAGGCTATACTGCAATGAAGCGGCAGATTAGGATATAAACCCAGAATTCAGGGAACGTCAAGAACAAGAATACGGGAACAACACTCCGACCGAAACGCGGGATTTACATACACAGACCATGTTTAAATTTAGATGTGTCTGGCCCTGTTCACTTTGTCTAGTTTTAATAAGCTGCGGATTGAAGTGCTGGCTGCTCCCCGCGGTGCTGAAGACCCGCTCTCTGACGGAGTACTGGTGGCACATATGCGCAGATATTTACGTGCAAAATTTGGAAAGCGCGGAGGAGTCGTTGGGTTAGTAAAATAATGAAATTATAGCTTTTAAATAGAAAAAAATATTTATGTAAAGAGATTAAAAGGTGCTTAAAAGTGCACAACTCTTCTTCAGTGGATTAAAGCTACCTTTTCCCCTTATGTGCAACCTATAGGAAAGAGACATTAGTTGGGATAGTAAAATAACAAAATTATAGATTTTAAGTACAGAATAGTATTTATGTAAAATATATATTAAAATAAAAAGTGCACAACTCTTCTTAAGTGGAAGTAATAAAGTAAAATAACGAATAAAAATTATATAATAACGAATAATAACGAAAAATTAAAATACCCCCCGCCTAATGATATCATCGTCCATCGCGATGGTTTACGTAACCATCGTCAACTGCCAATTTATGGGACATCGCCCAACCCTACCGTGAAACCGTGGTATTTTTGCTAAAGGTTATCATACCGCCAGAATCTTATACCGGCCCATGCCTAATGTGTTGACCTGAAAACAAAGTCAAATATAAAGTCACTCGAGTCAATTCACTCTTTTACTCTTGTGTTGTGCATATCCATGTTGTTCCAGTCATTGCATTTTCTTTACTCAATTTCATTATGTTTTATTTCTAAAGAGTGAATAAACTAAAGTATATCCGGTGTGGAGATGAGCAGGAACTGTTGTTGTTTGTTAAAAAACAACAGCATCAAAACAACATTTTCTATGTGTTATTTGTGTTTTAATAGATGTTTTCTCTCATTATCTTACATTAAAGTAATGTCTTTTTTATTCAGGTATTCATTTTGTGAGTGCCTGTTTAGAAATTTTGCAAGCCCTGTAAAACTTTGAGTTTGTTTGCAACACTTTCAGATGGGTTAGTCATAGCACAAAACATCATCTACATTATTTAGGTCATTAATGTGTTTTCTCGTTCTCTCTCTTGTCCACACTTTTCTTTTCCTCCCTTTCCTCTCTCTCTCTCTCTTTCATATTGTTCATCTTGTTTATGTATTGATCTAATGTTTGTTTTTTCAGGACTGTATCATGCCTGGGCACCGACCACAGTATCTCAAGGTAAACTTGTGTGTGTGTTTCTTGGTTAGTTATGGACAGAGCAGTGATTGATCACATTTATTAAACACTGAATCAACTAACTTAGTAAATAGGCCCAATGGCACCTGGACTTTAAATGATAATTCACCCAAAACTGCAAATCTACAGAAATGTGCTGTATTGGACTGAGGCTTTAAAGCTAGAACACAACAGTGATATTAAAGTTTCATACGTTTATAACATAATATTAATAATATCAACAGATCAGTTGAATCCAGTTCAGAAAGCAGTCACACATTTGACATTATAATGAGAAGTGAAGTCTGATCTGGATTTGTCAGTCACACTTCTGTTTTTGATGCAGATATAGATTCATTTTACACAGTAATGTTACTTCAGTTTAATGCTTGATACGCTTTAACTATGACGTAATCGTGAACCAAGGTTATTTATTTAACTTGATATCAGAAATAATCTCCTCTAGAGCGACTCTGTGTGTGTTTACATGCACTGAATAAGCAGAAAACTATCAAAATCTGTTTGTTATAGAAAACTGTTTTCATGCATTTACATGCAAATTAATAAACCGACTATGCAGAAAAGGGTTAGGGTCAGGTTTCTCACAGGCAGTGATTATAATAAATATAGTCGTTTAAAAAGCTGACAGTAAATCTGTCTCAAGCTATAGTGTTGTATCTCTTCTCATGTCTGTAGAAACTGTTAATGTAACATCAACTTTTATTTTCACAGTTTCTCTTTTATGCATTATTTTGCATAATATTTGAGACATGTGCACATGAGTAAAACTGCGAGAAAGCTGGTTAAGGTGCTTACATGCAACGTGTCGCAATGTAAACACCTTAAAATGAGCAAAAAAACTACCTGTGCCTATTGGTTTTTGCTTATGCCAGTTATGGTCTTTCCCTGATAAAAGAAAACCGTTTTACATGACCCCAAACTGCACCTAAACCCACTTATTGACTCTATGCGGAAGTTACGTTTGGTCCACAAAAGCCATTTGTTGATGTTGTTTCTGCTGAAACCGTCTGTTAGATTAAAGAACCAGAAAGAAATTAAAAAAGAGAAAAACTTGAAAATGAAAGCATAAAGCTGTTTGTATTAAGACGTCAATCACTGCTTTCTCACACTAACCTAAACTAATGATATTCTCTTCATCACGCATGTTAAGTTGTGTGTTTATTGTGTATTTGTTAAGGTAATCCGTACGTTGAGATCATCGAGCAGCCGAAGGCACGGGGAATGCGTTTTCGTTATAAATGTGAAGGTCGATCGGCCGGCAGTATTCCTGGAGAGAAGAGCAATGAAACCACCAAAACACATCCCGCTATCAAGGTACATTTACTCCGTCTGTCAAACCATTACAACATCATATCACAATATAAATACAGCACAGGAGAAATATTACTTTGGCCTGTTTTTATAGTTATTTCACAAAGGAAAAAGTCTTATACATCACATTTGAGATTACGATCTACTACGATCCCCACAGGCTCATTGAGTTCAGGTGCTGGTGAATAATAAAGATGTTTAAATTTTTACAGGTTCATAACTACAGCGGTCCAATAAGAGTGAGGATCTCTTTGGTTACCAAGAATCAGCCGTATAAACCTCATCCTCATGAACTGGTGGGCAAAGACTGTAAACATGGATATTATGAGGCAGATTTACAGGAGAGACGGATTCACAGGTACATCATCATCATCATCATCATGTTAAAGAGACTGAGAGCGAGTTTCAGATGTTGTTGGTCAGCTCTATGTTTAGATCGTCACCCTTCAGCAGCTTCTTCCTGTTTGACTTTAGACACTGAAATGTTTCCAGCACAGCAGTTTTTCCATCTGTCGCTTTGAATCTTTCGCTGCTGTCTGTGTTTCAGTTTCCAGAATCTGGGTATTCAGTGCGTTAAGAAGAAGGACGTGGGAGAAGCTGTTTCCTGTCGACTTCAAACACAGAACAACCCCTTTAAAAGTATGTGACTGAATATACACACAAACACTTTGCTTTAGAAACATTACTTTATTTTTATACCTTATAAACTCTATATTCTGTACCTTAGAAAACAGGAAGTGTCCTCATAAAGCACGTTTATATTATTATACACGTCAAAACATATATGAGTGCATTAAACCCAGCTGTAAACTCTACGCTCGCTGTGGTTTAATAGACAGGGCTTAAGTCTAGTCGCAGACTAAAATACATGTTTGAGCTGTCTTAATATAAAAACATCTGACACTGATGTATCTGAACATATATCAGTGTCATTGTTTTGTCTCAGGATGCACACCAGTATTGTTTTTTGGTAAGGTTTGTTTGTAAAAACTACTTAAATGTCCATTTCCTAAAAATATATATCCTTATTATGTATAAGGAAACATTTAGACTGTATTAGCCAAATCATTTTTGTGATATTCATAAAGAAAGCAAACTGCATAATTTAATTTATATCATTGCTTTGTCTTTTCTTTTGAAATTATTTAAGGACCCCTTAGAACCTTCTCTGACACGAATTTGAAAACACCTTAACAGTACAAATATAATATTTATTATTTAATCATTAGGATAAAACAAAGTCTATAAGAAAAGAAAATCTTAAAGAGCATTAAAGAGTTGAATGCATTCATCATGGAAATGCTGTTATATTTATTATTTGTTAATAAAGTGTTAATATTGTTCAGGCTCTCTGAAGTGTTTATTTCACTCATTAAATCAGGTTAGGTTTCATTTAGGTGGTGGTCGGGTTTGGATCAGAGCTGTGAGATTTAAGGGTCTTCACTTCTACTTTCAGTTCCTGAACCCAAAATCTGGGAGGAGGAATATGACCTGAATGCAGTTCGCCTGTGTTTCCAGGTCTTCATCACTCTGCCCAGCGGTGAATCTTTTCTTCTGAATCCTGTGGTCTCTCATCCCATCTATGACAACAGTGAGTTAAACATTCAATCATTTAATGAGGTTTCCACAAGACTTCATTCTCTTGAGTCGTATTGCTTTAGTCTTTCACATTATACAATGTGTCAGGTTTATTATATCGGTGATGTCACACCAATGGCAGACAGTGACTTCTTTTTTGTGGGCGAACGAATGTGAAGCTCATCACAACATGTATTTATCCCATCAAAATATATGTTCTGTGCGTCATGTGAACCCATTTGCAAAATGTGTCATGTCAAAATACAATTTGCTGCAGACTTTTTGTAAGGGTTTATGATAAAAAAGATGCTCACATTTGCATTATACTTGTTTAATCTCATGTGTGATCAGAGTTTAGTGTCAAGTTTGTGTCTTGCAAGTATTTTGTGAACGTGGGCATTTTGACATGATAAATGATGCACACAGGTTCACATGATGTATCAAACACACATTTTGACATAACATGAGCCACTCATGACGCATTGAACACACATTTTGACATGACACATTATGCACATAGTTGCATAAGCGAAGACATATTTTGAATTTGCGCCCCTCAGAAGAGAAGTCACCGGTGATCTGTGATGATTTTTTTTAGATGTGGTCAGTATGAAAGGGTTGTGTTTCTTTAAACGCTCACTGCATTGATCTGTATAGTGTTTTAGCAGTGATCTGTGAAGTGAAGCGTCTTCATCTTTCTGTCTCTCTTCAGGAGCTCCAAACACAGCTGAGCTGAAGATCTGCAGGGTTAACAGAAACTCTGGCACCTGTCGAGGGGGAGACGAGATCTTTTTACTCTGTGATAAAGTTCAGAAAGGTGTGTGTGTGTGTGTGATAAGCCTGAAACGTTTAGATGTGTGTTTGAATCTGACGCCTATCAAATAACCACAATGACACAGAGTGACAGAGCCGATGATCTTGATCAGAATCAAGACTCCAGAGTTGTTGAAATTATATTTTTGTACACCAAAAGGTGATTTTTTTTTCAAAGTCGAGTGGGAGTGTGTATTGAAACAGATCTGACGTCAGTAATCTCTTTCTCTTTAACCCTCAGAGGACATCGAGGTGCGTTTTTTCCGTGACTCGTGGGAGAGCAAGGGTTCGTTCTCTCAGGCGGACGTTCACAGACAGGTGGCCATTGTGTTCCGGACTCCACCGTACAGCGACACCAACCTGACAGAACCGGTGCGTGTCAAAATGCAGCTCCGCAGGCCGTCCGATCGAGAGGTCAGTGAGCCCATGGACTTCCAGTATCTGCCCGCTGATCCAGGTGAGATCACCGCATCTGCATGTGTCATTAATAAAGTGTTAGGTCTGACAAATGTCAAAATGTTTTTATTCACCTTCATGTCCTTTTCTTAATGTATATATAACTGTTCTTCAGTGCAACACAGATTTACACTGCACTATTTCACTAAATCAATATTTACATTAATAATGATTTCTCACTGATGTCATTGTTGTGTGTAGTTTAGTGTGTAACAGACACTTCTGCTTTGTGATGTTTTTGTATTAATGAGCAGATGAACATCGGATACTGGAAAAGAGGAAGAGGACCGAGGGAATGCTGCAAAACCTTAAACTCAACAGCATCATTTCAGGTTTGTCTGAACTTCACATTCACTGCAGTTATTGACGTGTGAAATTAATAAATCATGCTATTCATGCATATTTGCCGCTTGAGCATTTTAAATTGCATGAATATTTGCCGTCTTTTGTTAGCTTTTAGTCTCAATATATATATATATATAATAACCGGATTGTCCGACCCCCTCACTGACTTTCTTCCAAGCAAGATCTGTTTTCTTCCTGTTTATGAAGATGTGTCATACAGCTCCGAGTGTCCACATACAGTGATGATGATTTTGTCCTCCATTGTTGTTTTGTATTTCTGCCTCAGCTCACTACATCATAATCACGTCACTACTAAAGCAAGCTCCTGATTGGTTAATGCAGCACAAATATCTGGCAAAGTTCAGATATTTCAACTCAAATGTCAAATGCTGAAAAGCTCAATTCGCACCATGTCATTTTGTGCCACCTCATTAACACCCACAGGATGTCTATGGAGTCTTTAACGTCTAAATCACTCGCGCTTAACTCTATTGGTGTCTGATATAAACGCACAGAAGATGTGTTAATGTTTAAGTTTTGTGTGTGCAGGCTCCTCGATGCCTATGGACAGACGACCATTCAGCACAGCTAAAAGATCTCTGCCCGTCTCCAAACCTACAGCCGCCATCGGCCTGCTGCCAGGTAACTTTCCAGCGCACATCACACCACTTTTCTTTCCTTTTGTTTACATCTGTCAAGCTCTGTGTAGCTTTGTTCAAGTCTCACGGGTTTCCCACGACAACCAAGTCATCATTAAAATGATGTAAATGATGAGAGTAATGTTTGATTCATCTGGTTTCTCTTTCAGCCGCTTCTGTGTCCGTAGGTGCATCGGTGAAGCCCCAGACGTCCTCGTTCTTCAGTCAGACCCCTGGGCATCTGTTTGCTCAGTCCACACAGAGCGAACTCAAAGCGGAGCCGTCGACATCCGCAAGTGACCCTTGGACGTTCCTCAGCACCTTGACGGTGGACCCTCATCCCAAAGCTGTGCCAGTGAGCGCCGCTCCCACCACACTCACTCAAGACTTCCCCACCGTTAACCTGTCTGACCTACACGACTTTCCCTTCAGTAACTTCACCGTAAAGTCCCAGGATCAGAATAACGCCGGAGGCGATGTCGTCGGGTGCGCAGTTTCTCAAAGCGTGCAGAACGCGTTCGGCGGACCCTTCGGAGATGACGAGTTTCCGGAGTTCCCGAGCTTCTCGGAAGCGCAAGGCACAGACGTCGACAACATTAACATCGATGAGATTCAGGAGCTTCTAGGTCAAAGTGGACTTTCTGCTGAAGGACTCGCGATTGGGAATTCAATTATGGGAAAGTCTGCGGGCAACGTCTCCGCGTCCAACCCGCCGGATCACTCGGAAAACAACTCCACCTGGATGACTTTTCCACTGAGCATCGCTAACCTTATTCGAAACGAGAACATGATTGACAGTTCGCCGGCTCCGCCTACCGCGTCCGCTGTGCTCGAGGACCTTGATGTGATCAGTTCGATGGATGAAGATCGTCTCATGTCAATCTTAAACGGCAACTCCCAATTGGGATTTCTGCCTGGACATCCGAACTAAACGTTGAAGAACGTCGTCTTCATTTTGACCCTCTCATGTTTCTCCTCAATAATCTTTGTTTTACAGAAGCATGATGTTAAAAAGTCACATAACCAAACTGAAAGACTTTACAAGCTTTACATGGACAGGTAGCTTTTACCTGTTAGAAATTTTGGGGGGCGGTAAGGGGTCTATCTTTACTTGGTGCCTTAACAAGTTTAAACTAACTCGCCCTCTTAGATCAGTCTACACACTATCGCTCCAGACGATATTATGAGATGAAAGAGTGAAATGATTGAGTGGGTGATTGCAGGTTTGATTCAGAAACATTAAAGATTAAAATAATCCTCTTGACATTCAGACTCAACGCCAACAGTCTGACAAGTACGTTGGGAAACAGTGCAGTCGATCACTGTTCTGTTTCAAAGAAAATTTTTTGCACTATTGCCAAGTTACATATAAAAGACATAGCTTCAATTGAGCTATAGAGAATCCATACAGAGAATCTCATCCTGACTGATTTCTTGGTCGGGTCCAGCAGAAGCAGCGTCTATTTAAAAATGACAATTAATGACTTCAACAGTGACTGTTTTTACAAATGAAACTGTAAGAGGTTTTTATTTGGTGGGGGGGAGCTCTTCTGACAGATATACAGCTAATGTAGATTAGATTTAGATTTTTTATTTCAAAAGTGGTTGTAAGTAGTGTTGCAATGGGGCGGAAAGTTTCATTAGGGTAGAAATTGCATTAAATCTCGTTGTTTGAACAAAATTATGCTGCAGGATTTTTTAACTACATTTAAGTTCTCTGTTAAAGGCAAATCTGCATTTGTTTTTTTGAATTCCCATGAAAATGAATTTTGCAACCCTAGTTGTAACAGCAAGGTCTATAGTGCCGGTTTTATATTGAATGTATAAAGGCCATTAGAAATCGAGATGTAATTCTCTTAACGTTACACTGCTAACATCTGTTTTATATTGTGTCAGCAACACGCACTTGATCTTTTATTCTTTAGTCTTGCTTTTCTCATAAAGTTTAAAGTAGGTCATCAATCGGACAGCTGTGTGACGTCTGTACACTTGCTGAAAACAGCCAAAAGAGTTGAGCTGTAAAAGTGTAGCCTGTTAAACTCTCTGCTTTGCTCTGTATGTTTTCTTTGTTTGTTAATTCAGTAATGTTTTATATCGAGTACACAACAGTAAAGAATGAAGGGAAATTTCCTGTATGGCCACAGTTACATGAAGATTAACAATAACACGAGCACAAGAAGAACTGAGAAAAAAATCAGTATGACTGTTGTGTGTTGTTTTTTTATGTGCAGTTATTGTGATGTTAAAGCTTAATGTGTTTTTTATTTCCAGTGGCGGCCGGTGACTTCTTTTTCAAGGGTGCATGATGCGAAGCTCATCACAACACGTATTTATCCCATCATATTTGTGGCTCATCACGTTAAAATATTTGTTCGCCGCATCATGTGAACCTTATGTGCATTACAAACATGTCAAAATCCATGCCTGCTGCTACAGACGCTTCAAAGGGGTTTAAAGAGATGCTCACGTTTGGCAGTTACTCATTTAATCTCTCGCGTGTAATCAGAGTTTAGTGTCAAGTTAGTGTGAGCGTCTCTTTTATCATAAACCCTTTAGACGCGTGTGCAGCAGGCTCTTATTTTGACACGACGCACCGAACACATATTTTAAATTCATGCCCCCGTAAGAGAAGTCACCGGCCGCCAGTGTTTATTCCTCACCGTGTGTGCCTTTCTCATTTCCGTTTATTTGCGCTTAACTGATAAACAAGTCAAACTGATTTCTGTACAATATTCATTTATTTTCCTGTAGTCGTCATTACTAATGACTATTTATGAGTTAACCCAGATTTAAATGTTTGTGACATTAGTACAGTAAAGCTTTATTGTGCCTCTCATGTACACTTTTGTACAATTAATCGAGCTGTAATAATAAATGATACACGTTCAGTGATTTGAACATTGCTCTTTTATTTATGTATATAAACATAATCTGAATGAACAACAACAAAAATAACTGTTTATATAGGGCTGCATAACAACTTATCACTTGCAGAATAAAAGTTTTGGTTTATATCATGTGTATTGTGTATAATAATTCTGTCTATGTAAATACACACACATGCATGTATAGATTTTTTTAACATGTGTATATACATTTTATATTATATAAATACTTAATATATTCAAAAAAAATCTTAAATTATACATGCATGTGTGTGTATTTATTTATATATACAGAATTATTATACACAGTAGATGTAAACAAAAACTTTATTCTGCAAGCGATTAGTTGTTATGCAGCCCTGCAATAAAGAAATGAGGCATTTTAAAGCCCTTAACTTTAAAGTATCGGTCAGCATGCAATTCTGTGTGGTCATCATCTTCATCATCTTCTTCTTCATTACTGTAATAAAACAGCGCGTCCTGCGATTGACAAACGAAAACAAACGGGTTTTGAGGATTTTCCAGCTCTGCTCCTCACGAGCTTCATCATCTGTCGGACTGCTCAGAGTCTTCATCAGTTTTGGGAGGACATCACAGCTGTTCTTCATCTAAGTGACTTCGAGATTGGTGACCCTGTTGATGATGTGGGATCGCCGTGGCACGCTCTCCAGATCAAACATGCTCTCGTAGATGGTCGGGCAGAGTTTCCAGCGGTTCTTCCTGTAGATTCCCAAATACGAGTACACGTCTGGTTTGTAGTAGAGGACGCACTTGACTCCCGCCGCACGGATGGCCGCGTCCAACCGCATCACCTCCTCTTCATCGGTAAAGTTCCTGTTGTAAGCACAGATCACGTGCTTCTCGTCAGATTTGGGATTTCTCGGGCTCACTTTAGCAGACGAGATCTTGCCGTCGACCGTGGACCTGGCGATGCACTCCCAGGCGCGGTCCACTTTGAAGCCGGTGTCCAAATGCATGAGCCACTTGCCCACCAGCACGTTATGGTTCAACGCGAGCTCCTTGATGGTGTGAAACGTGATACTCCGGCCGCTGTTCAGCAGCGTTTCCCAGCTCTCCTGGAGACCCTCGACGTCCGCCATGTCCTTCCAGGAGTCCGGCCCCCGTACGGAGATCCAGCCCACCGGTCCGGACCCTCCCTCCTCGTCCCCATAGCGCAGGACCTGCGAGGGTCTGTTGGTCTCTAACCAGGCGTTGAATTCAGCTCTGGGGGTTTTCCGGGCATCGAATACGATCCACGGGTCCATGTCTGCGGCCATCGACTCGGCAGCGTAGTCCTCGGCGGAGAAAACCTCGGAGCGGTCAGCCTGGCCTGCGAGCTCCTCGTCTGCCATAGCGCTGAGTCAATCGAGTTTCTCTGAAATGTCAAAACGACAGCGCAAAGAAAGGGTTAATAGTGAAACCAACTTAACTTACATGACTCGATAAGACCGATTGACTGTGGATGAAGACATTAAAGGCTTATTATAAACAATAATCTGTTTGTTGTCTTTATTATTCATCGATGCATATATGTGTATGTTTACGTCAGCTGTTCATGTTTTAATCATCTCGCAGTGTCTGATATTACACGACACCACACACCCATATATTGACATTTCTTTACCGATACTCTGTCATGATTTATAAATGAATGTGTCAAGTTCTCACTCTGACTGACGGGCGCTTCTCGAGTAAAACTCTGCTGAGTCACAAACTGAACTCGTGTCTTGTCGGGCGCGTCCACCTCACCACCACCACCACTTCTTCTTCTTTTCTTTTTAATTGCGGTTGGCAAAACCCACTCAAAGGTGAATTTCCGCCACCTGCTGGACTGGAGAGTGAAGCATGATTTTGAGTATATTTATAATAGAAAAAGGAAAGAAAAATAATTATCCCACAATTAAACACTTATTTACTTTATTATGAGATCTTAAATTTATATTTATTAAACCCTTTCTAATAATTAAAAATGGCATTGTTTCTTATTCTTGCGTTTTAATGACGGTTGGAAAACAACTTTTTGGTGCTTTACCGCCACCTACTGAATGGTCAGGACGTTTCTTATTTTTATAAAAATTTTCACAGGATATATCATGTGAAAGAAACATTGGAGTGTTTTCATCTGGACATTAATAATAAATGCTCTTGTAATTGTAAAAAAGAGACTATTGTACACTTATTCTATAAATCTTCCTGCTCATCATTCTTTTGGTATAAGATGTCTACATTTTTTGTGTTAAAGGGTACATGGAAATCTGATTGTTTCCATGTTTAAGTGCTATAATTGTGTCCCCAGTGCTTCTATCAACATATAAAATGTGGCAACCCAGTAACGTTTTGGAAAACCATTCTCTGCAAGTATGTGGAAAAATGTTATGTGATGTCAGAAGGGGATTATTATAATAATACCGCCCCTTAATCTGCACTATGCAATCACAACACTGCCATTTAGTGCATTTAACATGTTATAATAAATTATCTGAGAGGTATTTTGACCTAAAACTTCACATACATTCACATACAAGGCTGTTTATTCGATTTTGTATCTTATATTTGTTTTTATTGTAATAAAAAAATCAATAAAAATATTCTCTGCTTTCTTCCGGTTTGTTTGTCGCAATTCGAACTTTATTTAAACCAGCGTGACGTCAGCGCGCGACCGGCGCTCGTCGTAAAGCAGCGAAAAGTGGCGCAGGGATTCACATCAACAGACTGCGATCAATGGCGGCGCTTTAAAGTGTCCGGTGCCGTATCACGCGACTTCTTCTTCTGTAGTAATCACGTTTAACCGCTGACTGACGAAACCGAGCACGAGCTGCCGGTACCGCGGTACTGCTCTGTTTCTCCGCCGATATGCCGAGCAAGAAGAAGAAATACAACTCCAGATTCCCCCCGGTGAGATGCGTGTATTTATCTCCATACACGATTCTTTAACGTGTCGTCGTGTTTCTATGTGATCATTAAAACGATGTTTTGTGAGATTCAAGTGAACACACACACACACCCACCCACACACCAGTAACACACTCACTCAGTCAGTTAGCCGATAGCATGCTAACATGAGTAGTGTGTCTCATCATTTAGCTTGAATATCATATTTAATCAATTAAAATTCATCAGTTTATGACGTCATATGGTGCATTGGATGATATTTTCTCAAGTATCAGAGATTAGTTTAATAACGGAGGCTGAAGATTTCAGAATGATGATGTTAGCATGAATGCTAATGTGTGTGTGTGTGTGTGTTCTGCAGAGTGAAGATAGGATTTAAGATGATGTGATTGAAGTGTGTGCAGTCGTTGTTTTGTACGATCAGACCTAACATCAAGTTTTAAAGCAGTTTTCACAAGATCTCTCCATCTGACTAACAGTTTAGAAATCCTCATCAGATCTTTTGGATGCTTTGTTTGTGTTGATCCTTGTGTTGAACACATCTGCTGATAAACTGTAAATAAACAAAGATGCAGTTTACACGCAACCCATTGAATTCCTGTCAAGTTTGGACTCTTTAGATCAGTTAAGGGTTTACTAGCTGTACAGTCACACCTAAAACAAACACATGTACATCTGTTGATGACATCTTAAAAGAAACATCTTGTGTTTTATAAAGAAAATGATGCACTGTTTGTGTTTTGCAGGCCAGGATTAAGAAAATCATGCAGACAGATGAAGAGATCGGCAAAGTCGCTGCTGCAGTTCCAGTTATTATCTGTATCCTCCAAATCTGTTAGCAGTGTCCAGACATCTTGTAGTGTCCTAAATAGATATGGCTTAGGATCCCATGACTGATCATTTACCAAATAATGCCTAGAGAAGAGTCAAGTTTTAAATAGGAAAATATCGAAACACTTTGGTAATTTTTTAGAGTGTGGCTAATGGTCTAATCAGATTCAATGGATTATGCTAAAAGTGCTAGCGTCAGACCTGAAGATCAGCTGAATGGATTCCAAAATGGTAAAAATCAAATCTTTAACACTAGGGCAGAGTCGTATAATAACAGAGTTACGAAACGCTTTGATCTCGCCGTCGCGCGGTCACGTGATTCATGTAACGTTCTACAGTTCCAAACCAAGCAGGGCTGTCAATCTGTTTGCATAGGTTTTGAGCTATTTTAGGTAAATATAAGCTTGTAATGGGAATTGATCACTATACTTACTATGTTTATAACGTTTTTTTACTAGGGAGTGATGGAAATACAGTAAATCAGTTATAAACAGTTAATTGTGACCCAAAGATAACTCTGGTTATCTATACCAACTACAGCAACACAGTTTATCTTTTATTTTTGTACCAAAATATGGCTATATAAATGGCTATCAATCTGCTAAAAACATAATTCCTACACTTTTACTATATTAAAATCACAAAAAAAATCGCCAACACGGTTATTTGTAACAGTGAAGCATAACAGAAACACACTAAATTCATATTTAATTGTATTTATAGTACACATTAAATGTTAATATAATTATACATGATTTTCGAGGATACATCACTCGTATTACTTACCAAACACAATGAAACACATAGCAGCATTGTGAAGCAGTGTGACTTTCTTATAAGGCATTTAGCTTGTCGCTGTTGCCCCCTAGTGTTACTCGTAATATATAAAAAAGATAAGTATAAAGTAGATGGCCACCAGTAATAACATATTAAACCATTAAATCTATATTATTCACACATTATACACAACTCATTAAAATATAAAAATTTTACTAGTTATTATTAACGATAAGCATTACCTACAGCAGAGTTCATAAAATATCACTGTTGACTATATTAATGAAATGTCCGAAAATGTAAAGAGAAACGGTAATTTCATCGATTTACCAGCAGGTGCCATTGAAATGAATGGGCTTCAGTGCTGCGTTTGGAACTATGCGTCACTACCGGTCACTACATGAAACGCTGTTACTTCCGCATTCCATTCTTACAACGGACGTCTATGTGAGTGTCGTAACTCTATTATTATACGACTCTGCACTAGGGGAGCTGGAAAATTAGCTTATTTTCAAAAAAAGTGGAGTGTCCCTTTAAGATTATGAGAATGGATTTGGTTTTCAGATGGTCATTTAGGCTATGTTTACACGTGGGCGGTTATTTTCATAAACGGACATTTCAACCTCTCCGGTTTCAAAAATAATATCGTGCACACATGTCAGTTTTCAGAAAAGTGTTTATTTACACGTACCCGTGCATATTTGCCGTCAAGAGACGCTCAAGCCCACGTAAGCCAATCACCGGCAGCGCTGGTGGTGACGTGAACTGGTTCTTCATGTTGGAGGGAGGAGTTGTTGCAGTAGGTGATCGATGACGTCAACGTACAGCGAGAGCGGGTTGAGGAATCACACGTAGAGGTCTAACTTCGAATCGCTCTCGCGGTACTTTGACATCATCCGTTGCAGCGCCGCATGAAGGCAAACACGCGTAAAATTGCTGACCTCCGAGCACTCGTCTCTGCTCCTCGACATAATGGAGCAGCTGTATTTGCAAATACAAACACACGAAACGAGTTTGCACGAACAGAAATGTGATCTTGGAAGCGTTCAGAGTAGCAGTCACATGTAAACATGGGTCGCACTTTTGACGTAGGTGCGAGCTCTGGCGCATACTCTGTGACGTTGCCTGCTTAAACATCCGTTTGTCTCACTTTACATGCAACCGTGCAACCGAAGATTTTCAAGATCTCCACTCTGGGCGGAGTTCTTAGAAACAATCGGTTTCAGAGGCGAGTTCTCCGTTTGCGTGTAAACGAGGGGCACAAACGAAGGTAAATCTCTCAGTTTTTAAAAATAACCATGTACGTGTAAACAGAGCCTTAGCATTATGATGATCAGTGGGAGGAGTCTGATGTGGGCGTGTCATTTATAATCTTTCCTTGATTGTGAATCAAGCTCGTGCTCTTGAGCTTTTCCTGGAGTCTCTGTTGACAAAAGCCTGTCATGTCACCCAGTCACGCAATGCCAAAACCATGACAACATCACACCTGTAAGTCACATGACTCCTGTTACAAAACAGTGCAGGTTCATATAAGCTTCATGTCTCTTTTCCTTGTGTGTGTGTGTGTGTAGAAAGCAGTGTATTGAGTTGGAGCAACAGTTTGACTTCCTGAAGGATCTGGTCGCCGCGGTGCCCGACATGCAGGGGGAGGGAGAGGAGAACCACACGGAGGGGGCTGAAAAGATCCCACGCCGGTCAGATTCCAGCTGTTCAGTCCATCTCTACTGTTTTCTGTGTCTGTCTGTAAGAAACTGAAGTGTGTTGTCTGTGCTTTCAGAGGTCGTAAGCCTGGCTCAGGGCGCAAGAATGGTGGCACAAGAGCGAAGGGCAAAGACAAGAAACTGTCTGGAACTGAGTCAGAACAAGAGGTAAATGCTTTTGATTTCTCAGTTTCTTATGTTTAGATGATTACAAACTTCTCCATTATGCAATGTGGATGACCTTTGACCTTTATTAAAATGTGCCATTTACAGTGGAGCACATTGCTTCAAAATAACATATCTCACAATGCTATGCACTTGACCTTTCATTTCCCACAGAGTCGGCTCAAGAGAGTCATTGTTGGACGACACCATAGAGCATTGAATCAAAGTTTTAATATCAAATGTTGTCTAATTGCTGTGTTCAATTCATTTGCTCTGTATGCAGATTATAATGCGGAAGTTTCAGGGTTAACACTTTGATCTCAGTGTCTCATCACCAGCGCTACACACACATCTGTCTGAAATCACCTTCCAATGTACTGTATAGTAGGTGAACATCAGTATGTGAGGCGAGTAGTGTGTTATAGTATTCCTAAAACAGTTCCCGGTTCTGATTTTATTTTTAAATGTGCATTTAATTGATACGTTACTATACTTAGAGACAACGCCATCTGAGGAGACGCCACGTTAAAAAAAGTAAATGAAATGGAAAATATCAGACGTCTATGAACCGGCGGCTCTTTAAGTGAATTAGGTACCAAGAAATGTATTCCTCATGATTTAATTGTACTTGTCAAACAACATGTATGTAAACTGTGGTCGCGGTTGTTGTGATTACATCATAGGTCAATGGACATACGGGTCACATGACAATGAAAACATGGCGGATACAGTATGTCTGAAATATATTCATACTGCACCCACACATACTATATAAAGCTTTAGATACTTCATTTAATTTACATACTAGTACACGGTTTCAGACGCAGCTAGAGTTTTTATTTTATTGTTATCTTACAGATTGTTAGAGATGTTTTCCTGCTTGGCTTTGCTCATTTCATGGCATTCGACACCGAGTGTTCAGGCAGATCATAATTACATGTTTGCTTGGTTAAGTACTCATCTAATAACTGATCTGTTATAATGTGGATGTGTCTGCTGACTGGACCTGGGCTGCGTTTTTTAAAAGCATCGTAATGCTTGCAGATCAAAAAAGTCATCTTAAACTCATTCCTCTCCAGCTTTTTTTTAAAAAAAATTGCCTGCCAGCATTTTTTGTGATCTTCACAAATGTTTTACAAAATGCTTTCTAAGAAAATATTCTTCTTTAAATATATAAATATATCAAATGAAAGAACAGACCCTCTGCTTTCAACCAAACAAACAAACAAAATGGGGAAAAAAGCAAAAAGCTGAAATAATTGCGTTTTTGTTGGAGATCAGATTCAGAAGAATTATCAAAACATACACCGAGTTTAAAATGTTGTTAAATTAGTTTTGCTTCAGTTTTTTATAAACTGGGTAAGAGTGCCAAAACTCGTCATTGGCTGTGAAATATTTTCTCTTAATTGACGAGATAACTCGACTCATCAATGGCAGGGAAAGAGTTATCCGGAAACACAGCCCTGATCTATTTTCCATGAAATGTTTTACAAATTTTGGAAAATGAAAGGTCAATGCAAGCTCATTATCTGACTGATATAGTATTGTGCACTGCACATTGTATCAAATATAAGATCGTGTAGGGAATTTTGTGCGTACACAACGTATGTAACACTGATCAAGTGAGATATATTCATCTGTAATCTATCAGTCTGATATCTGTTGTCAGGATGAGTCTGATGACAGTGAGTCTGATGTAGAAGATGAAGAGCACACCAGCACTGGACTCTTTCACAGGTACATCTACATCTGATCTCATCCTGAAGTTCTGCTTTATTTAAAAAAAATCTCCCATTCAGATTTCATTTGGTTCACAATAGCTTTGTGCAATATGTCAACAGCTTAAGATTTCATTTTACCGCTTGAATCAAATAAAAATCTCATGCAACAGACAGGTTATCGTCTAGTCTAGTCTTGTTGAGCTTTTCTTGTGTTCTGTAATTGTGCAGTTTTTATAAACCCTCTAGAGTCAGTCACATCATTTTAACGCTTCTTTCTGTCTCTTTAGTCCAGATATGCCTCCTCAGTACATGCCCATCGGGGCACAGCCGGGTGTCCACGCCATGCCCGTGACATCGTTTGCCGCTCGCTCGTCACTGATGGCGATGGCCCCGCCCCCTCCCGCACCCCTGCCGCAGAAGAACGAAGACGACGATGAAGATTACGACTCTTAGCTTTATCAGAATTTTACATTTATTTTCTTCAGTTCTTTTGGCTGCGTCCGATAAGAGGAAGTGTTATTACAAACGAACAGTCGCGAATAGCCCAGAGAAGTTTGTAGCTATCGTGCAGCCACGTCACAGGAAGATGAATCGGTTCAATATTAGCTGTTTTAATTTTTTTTAACTCTTATTTTATTGTCGAGGAACAGGTTCTTGTTGTTTTATGGAAATTGGCACCTCGTGATTCCAGTCAAAAAACGTTTTGTAGAATGAGGCGTGGTTTTGTAGATTTACCCCGATACTTTTTTGCACTTTTTTTTTTGTTTTTCCATGTTTTCCTTCAAACCATTGTTGGTTTCATCCGTGTCACGTGAGAAATCTCCCCGCTCTTTGTTTTTCACGTTAACTTAAACAAAACCTCCAGGAATCGAGGGTCACTCATAGGAGAGGTTTGCTTTCGTTTTATTGGCAAATGCGACAGATGTGACCGAGGCGTCATTGGTGGATCTCTGAATTGTTCTGCAAGAGAAATGAAACGGGATATAGACTGTTTTGGTTTTGTGAATATAGTTTTGTTTTGTTTGTGTTTTTGTCTTTTTAAAGCTAGTTTTACGATTCCAGGTTTTCTCTGGGCTCTCGGCATCGAACTGTGCAATTCTGCTCTCACTCAGTGGCACAAAACCCAATTCATATTTCTTTGCCTTTCTTTTGTTTATTGGATAAAAAGTCTTTGTTTATCAGAGGTTAAATCTGTTTGACAGCGAGTTGTCCTGCTTTGTTATGGATGAGGACGTTTTAAAAGGTTTTTTTTTTTGTTCAAAATCATAATTGCTCCAGGATATGATGCACATTTCTATAAATAAGTTTCCTCTTCTTTTATAACTTTTAGACTCTTTTTAATGTTTGTTGTGAAGTTAAGAGAAATTCGACACATGGCTTGCTCTTGTCTAAATGTGTACAGTCAGGTTGTATGTTCACTTTTAACATTCTCTTGATTTTGTACGAGTGAAATAAAACTTGAGGTTTCAGTATTTTGCTCCTTTAATGCAGTTTACTCGTGTGAGATCCAGTTGTTTCTGTATTCTTCATCTCAAATGACCAACATTTAAAGGGGACATATCATGAAAATCTGACTTCATGTTTAAGTGCTATAATTGGGTCCCCAGTGCTTCTATCAACCTAAAAAATGTTGAAAAATTAACCCAGTAACTTAGTTTTGGTAAACCATTACAAGCATGTGAAAAAATAGGTAATTGAAATTTGGCTCCCCTTGTGATGTCATAAGGAGATTTTATAATAATAATACCACCTCTTAATCTGCACTATCCAACCACAGCATGGACATTTAGTGCAGAGAGAAAGAGAGAAAGTAATTGACAGCACAATTGAGTTTCAATTTCAACAAACCACCATTATGGCGATCAGGGTCGTGCACAGGGGGTGGGCGGTGCCTAATCGCCTGAGGTGCACACTATGTACTCTGGGGACACCAAAGATTTATTTGACATCTCAAAAACTTTTGTGAAATGTCCCCTTTAAGGCAGTGACACCGGTCAAAGCATTCTGTTACTGCTTGCTAAAGATCCACTGTATCCAGTAATCCACTTTGTGATTTCCCACCCGCTTTCAGCATCTCTCTCAATCTGTGTCCACTCTTTGAAGGGCGGAGAAGACAGTTTCTGTTTTTTTTCCATTAACAGGTAGATTCATTGCATAACCTCAGTTGTTGAGTTGCTGAATTAGTCATTTGGTAGTTTGTTTTGTAATTCTGTCGGTATAATTTGTTCTCGGTCTTCTAAAAGTGCAACAACTTAGCAAGTAAATAACAACAAAATATCCACATTCTTAGAATGACAGTGCTTGTTTAATCAAAGTAATGAGATCTTATATAAATAACACCAAATTTGCTGTTGTTGGCAAACTTTGTAGACAAAAAAAAAACAATGTTTTCACAAAAAAGTAAACCGAGTGGAAAGGGAGGCTGCAAAGGCTGTTCAACATTGCAAACATGGATTTAAAGCTTCAGCATGTAAATCATTTTGGGGTTGTTTCCCGGACAGGCATTAGCTTAAGCCAGGACACTAGGCCTTAGTTTAATTAGGAAATATAACTAGTTTTAACAAACATGTATTTTAAGATATGTCAGTGCAAGATGTTTTCAGTTTGAACAGCTCTTACATTTAGTCTAGGACTAGTTTAATCCCTGTACAGGAAACCACCCCAATATTAGAATATTAAGCCATTTTGTCAGACTTTATTTCTTGGTATTAATTATATTTTCCATTATAATCACTTCTCTTAGTTGATTCTATAACACATCAAATTTATAATATTTTGTTTAAACCACATAAATTGTTCCCCCTTTTTGGTTTGGTCCACTGACCCTCAAAATGTCTGCGCACAGCCCTGATGGCGATCAGCTTTTGCATTTCATCTGCTCATTTGCATTTTAAAGGACACACCCAAAAAAATTTGCTCACATACAACGTGTCAATTTGAACATGCTATAATAAATTATCTGTGGGGTATTTTGAGCTAAACTTCACATACAGTATGTACTCTGGGGACACCAAAGATTTATTTGACATCTTAAAAAAGTCTTGTGAAATATCCCCTTTAAGGGCAGTGATTCTTCATTGACCGATTCACACACTATTCAGATTAAATCAGTTTGTGATGGTGAGATCACATCTGTCAATATATATATCATGTTCCAAATTATTATGCAAATAATGTTTTTTTCCCAATACAGTAAGTTTACATCGTGTTTGTTTTTGAAAAAAAAAAAAGATCTGTCCATGCAGCACGTTTGTTTTTTGATTGTTTTAATTCATTATGGTGTAGTTTCCTGGACAGGGATTAGACTAGATCTACTAAAATAAATGTAAGAGCTGTCCAAACTGAAAACAACTTTGCACTGACACATCTTAAAATACATCAGTTTTGCCTCACACATCAGTAATGTTTTAGTAATGCATGTTTGTTAAAACTTGTTATATTTCATAATTAAACTAAGGCCTAGTCCTGGTTTCAGCTAATCCCTGTTTATGAAACCACCTCTAAATCATTATAAATTTGGTTAAAGTGCATTCAGCATAATCATTTGGAAAAATAAACAAAAATGGCAGGTGCATAATAATTTGGAACACCGTGTAGAGTCAACAGGACGCCCTTGCAATCTAAAGTCAGTATGTGTGCTCATTTTAATGATGTGTAGCTCAAGGGTCAAACTTAAGCCTGACACATCATAAATGAGTTTGTAAATTAATGGAAGTGTTAATTGGACCTTTTGACAAAATACAAAAAGAACAAATTAATAATTTTTTGTGCCTGATATTTTTTCTATCATATTTGATTCTTCAGGTCTTTATGGATGTTTTTTTTTTTACCACAACTAGGTTTTATAAATAATATTTTCATGGCATATGCAACATTTCCTCATCGTTACCTATATGAGCTGTCTTCATCATCTTCCTCTACCTAATCAAGGTCACTGATTTTGCCGTCCATAATCATGCTAGTAACATCTTTATATTTAGACAAAGTCACAAGAATCGCTTTCATTGCAACATCCAAATGTTTAGCAAGAGATTAACATGTTTATTAAAAATCACATAAAAACATGTAACAAATTGACACTCTGGGTGTATGACGTAAACCTTTAATTCGTTTAAATTGACATAATGCAGATTGCATCATGAAATGAATTACAATGATGAAATGAGGGAATTTAAAGATATATTAGCATGGGCATTGCTGTAGGCCTATGATATATTTGATATCAACATGATTTTAATATAAAATAGGGCCTGGTATAAGTAGTTATACGTTGATTTAATGCAGTTAATATTCATATTGAAATGTTTGTAACAATATAAAAGTTATTATTTTTTCTCAAAATAGGAAGGTTTCTTGGGAGTCATTAAGAGAAGGCAGCCATTTTGGATTTAACCTTCACCCCCCCCCTACAGTTTACAATTCACAGATAATCCATCAGAGGGCAGAAGACACGTGCCAGATTATATACAACAGGTTTGTTTCTCAATTCTGCACACATATATAACATTTACAATACAAGACGAATCAAAGAGGTTACATCAAAATAAAGCAACACTCTATAAATAGCACCAAAGTGGTTCACTGGTTCATAATCATAGGGGAACCATTTTAAGTGCCATATAGCACCTATGTAGTACCTGTGTAGAACCATATTGTGCTACATAGAACCATATGGTACTGTATCACCACCGGATGGTTCTTCATAGGTGCTTTTTAGAACTAAAAATGGTTCCCCTATGATTACGATCTTTAAATGCTATTTAACACAAATTCTTTTAGAGTGTATTCTACATAAAGCAACTTGATGATTTACTGGGTAGCAATTATGAATCATTTTTGTTAGACAGAAAAAATTCTAATGAAGATTTCTCTGTGTTACTGTGTGTGTGTGTGGTTGTTGCTGTACATTGACTTGGCATGTCTTAACTTAGGCTAACTTACATTATAAAATGTAAGAATATAAAATGCATAAATGTAAATATATTGGGTGAAATCAGGTAGATTCGGTCAGTTTTTGAAGTCTTTTTAGTGTGAAAAGTGTCCCCCAAAAAACATTTATCTGGACAAAAATGTTTTAAATTTATGCTAAATCCATTTTAAGTAAAGTTTATTTAATATATATTTATATATATAAGTATATATATATTAGTGTTGGCATAGATTAATCTAATACAAAATAAAAGTACTTTTTTGCATAACAAGTGAGTTGGTGCTGTGTGTAAATATTATGTATATGACATAATAAAGACACACATACATATACATACACATACATACATTTAAGAAATGTTTTATTTATATATAATTTTTATTTATATAGAATATAGAATATATATATATAAATATAAATTAATATATATTCACATGTAAATGTTTCTTAAATACATACATAAATGTCTGTGTATTTATATATACACATCATAATTACACAAAGCACAAACTCAAATTATGCAAAAAATTACTTTTATTTTGTATGAGATTAATCTAGATTAATTTATGCCCAGCACTAATATATTTGCAGTTGAGCAGTTTAAATTTAACCTTTTCAAACCAGTTACAGTTTTTCTTTCAATGCGATGCTAATATAAATCCTTTAAATATATTTCAAAATATACAGAAAGTGGCCAAATAATATTTTTTTATATATATTTCATAACATATATTTTTTGAGCATTTTCCGTATATTTTGACAAATATTTATGCCGTATGGGACCTGAAATAATTCATAATAATTTGATGCGCGCGCACAGTGTCCAGGAGAGGGAGGAGTCATGTGATTCTCTTCCTGTCCCACCCACTGTCTACCGGACAGACGGGAAAAGTTCACGGTAAACGGGAACACAGCGACAGCGAACACAGCGAGTTTCCGCGACGCGCGAGCGAACGCAATCAACATCGAAACGTTTCAGTAACGCGGCGCTGATAAAACATTGCGACGCGATCACCGACCGGCGCGCGCGCGTCTCTTCCTGTTCTGAAATCCGCTGGCAGTAAAAGTTGGTCTGAATAAAGCCGAGCAGAACTTCGGAAAGAAGTTCTGAAAGAAGATTGACGATGATCGATTAAGAAAGAGAAACCCGACGAAGCGTTTAACGCGACGTGAGTAGATTTCTGTGCGCGTTCATGTTCAGCTTTCATGCGCTTTTCCTGCTATTCTTCTGGTGCGAGCGCTTCCTGCTCAAAACCACAGCAAAACCCGCACACACACAACAGCTAAAAATACTGAGACTCTCTTCAGCTCTTCTCATTTTCTCTCACTGAACTTCAGTTTCTTCAAGTGTTTAGATGACGGTGACAGCGAAATGTCAAAGTGACGTCAGGTCACAGGTCTAAGTGAATGGAGTCACACAAGAGTGTCCGTCCACCCTCAAGGGTCCATCCGACATCCATCCTTTGTGTCCTGACGGAGACTCGTGTCTGATGGAGAAACGCTCGCAGGTGATCAGAGATCTGAGGGCGAGACGACGTTCATCATCCCGCTAACTCGGACGCAATCGGCATTAACGCCTCGTGAAGCTCCATGGAGCCGCTGAAGAACATATTCTCCCGTGGACCGCTGTCCACGTGGAAAAGTCTGGATCAGACCCAGAAGGGAAACTTCACCAACCCTATCTGGACGGCTCTGTTCGACTACGAGGCTTCGGGAAAAGACGAGCTGACGCTTCGTAAGGGCGACCTGGTGGAGGTCCTGTCTCTGGATTCTGAGATATCTGGTGACGAAGGATGGTGGGCGGGAAAGGTCAACAACAAAGTGGGAATTTTCCCCTCCAACTACGTCTCCTTCAAACCCAGCGCTTACAGCGAACTGCCGAGCGCCGACGTGGTCCGGGACCTGAGCACGGCCGTGGTGACCGGCGAGTTGGAGCCCAGAGCGGTGGATTTCAGCGAGCTGAGCTTGGAAGAGGTGATCGGGGTGGGGGGCTTCGGGAAGGTTTACCGGGGCACGTGGAAGGGGGAGCTGGTGGCCGTCAAAGCGGCCCGCCAGGACCCGGACGAGGACATCAGCGTCACGGCTCAGAACGTGCAGAACGAGGGAAGGCTCTTCGCCATGCTCAAGCACCCCAACATCATCATGCTCAAAGGGGTTTGCCTGCAGGAACCTAACCTCTGTCTGATCATGGAGTACGCGTCCGGCGGTCCGCTGAGTCGAGCCCTGGCCGGCAGGCGGATCCCTCCGCACGTCTTGGTGAACTGGGCGGTCCAGATTGCCCAGGGAATGCTGTATCTTCACAGCGAGGCCATCGTACCCGTCATCCACCGTGATCTCAAATCAAACAACAGTAAGTTCAGCTCTTGGTCATTTATTGCTGTCAGTGGTGTAGTGGGCTCTGTTTGGACTGGTGAGAGAGTTAGGGTTCATCTTAAAAATCTCAACAAGACATACAAATGTAGAACAAACACATCCATCCATCCATTCATTCATTCATTCATTTGGACGACTCTAGTCTTACTGTGTTATTAAGTCTAATCAGAACTCTGCTGTGAGTTCAGGACACTTGGGTTGGGTTGTCTGTTATTCCCACCAATCTCTCTTACCAGTTGTGTTTGTGTACAGCACTAGTCGACTGTTATGGGATGCAGATCTTAAGAAAGCTGATATAACACACATTTAATTACAGTAAATAAGAAACAGAAAACTGGTGAAACTACATAAGCATTTGTAATGCACAACATTATAAATATTTACATAATAAGACATAATTCATGTGGTACTGTTTGAAAAAGTGTGTTAAACCAGTGTGGTGTTGTGTGTGACACACATGAAGTGAATAATGATTAGAAATTTACTGACTGATTAATAAAGATTCATCTGCAGATAATAAATTAAATCTAAATATAAGCCTCTGCAGTATATCGCTCTAATAAATGAATTCTGATGGTAAGATTGAATTTCACCCCGAGAAGTCTGCAGTGATGAAGTTGAATATTTTTTTGTGTTATTTGCTAACGCTCCCTTGCTCTGAGAAAACAGCCTGTTTGTGGATGAGATTCCCATGGCTTTGGTTTGAGAGGAATGTTCTTGCCTGAATATCAGATGATTTACACATGGGTCAAAGGTCATAATAGGACACAGGCTGTTGATTATATCACATCAGATTTATTTCTCGTGTAGAAACTTTTCTAATAGTTCTGTCCCATTAAACTTTGTTTCTGTCCACGTTAAGGCACGGAGCGCTTTGATATTCCCTCTTCAGCAGATGGATCTCAATAACTGTTCCTCAGGTCATATTAATATTGTTGGATAATCCAAGAGTTTAGCTGTTAGTTTGCTGTGTAACAGGTGGATAAACTGACATCTTTCAGTGTAACTAAAACAGTTTTTCTCTCTGGATAAAATAATGTGTTAATGAAATCTTCCTGCTTTTATAAAACCATTGCAGCAGCACAGCAGTATGATTCATTTATATGTAGATATAGAAATATCTGTTTATTTAGTTTGCATACTGCTTATCGTTCTGGCATTATTCACTTCTCTCTGTTACACTTTTACTCTTCCCTCATTATTTTCCACCCTTAGGTATCCCATGATCCTTCACTTCCAGTGTGTCTGTTAGGCTGGAAATCACCTCTGCTGCATAAAACAAACTTATTAATGCGCCACACAACACTGCAGCCAAAGATACATAATCCACTCGCTGTAGTATGCGATCTTATCTCTCTCTCTCTCTCTCTCTCTCTCTCTCTCTCTCTCTCTCTCTCTCTCTCTCTCTCTCTCTCTCTCTCTCTGCCCTGGACCTGCCCTCACTTGTCTCCTGAGCGCTGTTGTTCCAGATCGCAACATCCTGTGTTTTTCTTTCTTCTTTCATCTGTTTCTTCTTCCGTGCAGTTCAGTTCATTTTTGGCTTCCCACTCATTTTCTAAAGGCAGTTTCTTTCAGAGATCGGTGGTTTAACTTGAAGTGATTCTTCAGTAGAGATCTACAGATGTGTTTGAACTTAGCTTTTTCTGTAGGTGTGACCTGCCGATACCGATTTTCTTTCTAAGAACTTTAATTGACAGCATATACGCTACAAACAAAAAAACTTTATTTTCATCATAAAAGAAGTGATTAAACATTGCACTTTCACACAAACTGCATTCAATTACAAAATCTTTTGATTTGAACGGGATTTATGCAATTCTCCATATTCCATGATTGTTTAAATGATCGATCAGTCAATCGACTAATGGTTAACTGTAATACAGTAATAAGATTTACTGCAGTGACATGAAAGTCTGTGGAAATGGAAATCAAAACAGGGATACATTTTGCTTCCATCGGAATAAAATCCTTTCGATTGATAAATCCTATCATAGCGTTTACATGAACACTTAATAATATGATCGGATTGGTGTGCGAGTTTATAAACTTTAAACCATTTGACATGCGCACAATGCACCAATATAGTTTCACGCTGTTTCAAGAAATGCATACAAATCATCCTCCTAAAATGGCTGTGCGTCTATTTTAGATCATAATTAATAAATGACAATCCCTTTTGGATTATCAAGCAGCAGCAAAAACAACCATTCACGTGAGCCCAAAAAGCGTATTTTACTTCACGCGGTGCTGCAGAGACCGGCCGCGAGAGCGAGTCCAAACACACGCTTTTGTGAATCAGAGTTTAAATAATGGACTGACTGAACAACGCTGTCTCATTTCACTTTACAGAGGATTGAAAGTAGAATAGGAACATTTTAAGATTGACAAGACAATCACTTCATGTGGCTTCCTTAAAAAAACTCAAGTTATTTGCCAATTTCCCGTCATTGCAGGTGTGCATATGCTCCACACTCCCGTCCTGTAGGTGGCAGAAATGCACCTTTCAGTGGGTTTGACAACCGACATTAAAAAAGAAAAGAAGATTGCAGATGCGCAGAGCATCCCAGTTTCAGGCTTCATCCGAAACCGCATACTGTATAGTAGGTACTGAATAAGATGAAGTACCTACTTTCTTGGCGTAAAAATAGTAGGTACTGTATAGTATGAATCCTGGTAGTATGAATGAGATTCGGACGTACTACATTCGTCATGTTGCTACATCACGTGACATTCGTCGTCATCACATCGTGTCATTCCAGCGCGAAAACAGCCGCATGCCTCTTCTTTTTCCTCTGCCAGGGCATCATGGGATAGTGAAGTGTCCATCGTATGCACACTGCAAAATCTAACCGGAAGTAGTATGTCATCCGGGTACTTTTCGCATACTGTTTTTCGAATACTATGTATTAGGTATCGACCGATATGGATTTTTTCAGTGCCGATACCAATTTTTGTTTCATCAGCCTTAGCCGATGACCGATACCGGCTGCCGATACTGCTTTTGCTCACTCAATTTTCATCATAAAAATGACACAATGATGATGCCAAATGTTACAAGTCTCCATTTTAAAAAAGTAACATTTATAGAACTTAAAAAAAAACTTAAGTCACATGACCTGCAATTGCTTGTGGCTTCCAGCACTCTGTCTGTAAATAATGCCGGAAAAAATCGGCGAACACGGCAGCCACATATCAGCCGATGCAATACACATAAAATTTGCAAATATTGGCCCGATATATCGGTCTATTACTACTATGTATTCGGAAATACTAATCGCCTCGCCTACTGCATTTCGCGTACTATATAGTATGAAGTAGGAGGTTTTGGATGCAGCATCAGTTATCCATCCAATCAAGTGCTTACATGTCCTTTTGAGCGGATTATAAAAGGTATAAACCACCCCATCAAGTGGATTAGATTTAGAATCGGCTTGGCTCTTTTAAGTCCGATTGAGGTGTTTACATGGAGCATTTTTATTCAGATTGAACATTTAAACCGATTACAAATGTCCATGTAAACGCAGCTACTGTTTGTTGTAATTTTATTCAAGAAGCACACGAAGGGCACTTTTCCCGTTGTCCCCTCCAGCTTGGACCTGCAGTGGACTTTCAGCAGAGATGCTTATATTATGAAGATAGCAACCTTCCATTAGAAAACAAACAACAGTCGACTTGACCAGCGTGTAGCGCCTCAGTCAGTCAATAATGATCAGTGATGTTGTGGGAATTCAGTGTGTAATGACAGTCAGTTACAGTTTCTTGCCAGAATTTAAGATCACATTTTAATCTGTTCATTAAAAAACAGCCTTTAGTCTCTTTACCTGTGTATAGCAGCGTTGTTATGCTAAGCTTGCAGTCTTTCCCTAAAGAGGGCCAACAGGCTGCGTGTATGATAAGTAAGAATGGGCACGAGGACTCGAGCACTCATGCATGGTATCGACAATCGATCACAACTCTTCACACCTCACATATCAGTCTTGATACAACATCAATTTATTCTATCTATTTGCACAACATGCCAGACTTAATGGAAGTTATGTACTGGACAGAAGTTTAACTCCCGCACCATCATAACAGTATGCTTTAAAACACATCCAGTCAAAGCACAAGGATTCATAAGATTAATAAGCACCTTTAAATGTTTTTCTATCATTTTAGCGATCAGCAATATTTCTTATTCATTGTCATTAAGTTTCGTGCAGAATAAAAAACAGCAACAGTAGTGCAACATTCTCTAAAAAAATATGCAGAGTGGACTGCTGCCATAAATGAAAAACATTACTGCAGGCTTCAACCGGCTGCTTTTATGATTTAGGCAATTCAAAAATTATTTTAAATAATGATTCGATCCATTTCAAACAACTGTTCAAAAATGAAACTTTAAATAGACTTACTTGAAGTTGAGAACATGCTGAGTATTTTTATATTAAACGTAACCGACACTTAGGCGGCACTAGGCAGGCATAATGAAATGCGCAAAAAGACTATGGCCATTACAAATTATTGGTCAGGAAAACAAGTCGATCAACATTTTAGGGGTCAAGAGCAGAGCGTTTTTCATTCACTATATGTCCATCTGTTGAGAAGACGCACTCCGACCGCACTGATGTCCCAGGGAAACTCGGGTACTTCGTTGCCAGCTGCGTATTTCGTACTGCCAATCTTCCATCACAAAAGCGGGTCGCTGTCAGCTCGCAAGGGTGGCTCCTTGTCATAACTCATCATCTCCTGTAAGGTCACAATTTCGACGCTGTCTCATGTTGCACAGGTTTATTGACGTTTTCCTCCATTTTCTTTGCAAAACACTAGATGCAGCGATTGAAAGCGTGAAACTATAGGTGCGTAAAATTGCTGGGTATTTTCTGTCTAGCTTTCGCACACCTACTGCACTTTTGGAATTCTTTATTTTCTTTTTCTGCTTGTTTGTGAGTTTTGTTACATCTATATTTTTAACTGTTTAATTCTTTTAAAATTAATAGTGTACATATTTGGTTAAAATCGATTGCCTATTTTCATTTTCGAAACTTTTTTTGGTTGGTCCGATCGATTGTGCAATCGATTTTCGAACGAAAAGTGACAGCCCTAGCGATGACTAATGTTGACCAATCTTTCTGCAGGTATTTGTTAATAGTCCAGTCATTTCTTGATAAGTCCAGCTTATACTCCCTGAATGAGGAAAGATGATGGCCACTGACTGAACCCATCATATAAAATTGGAGCAGATGCTGAATTTTGCCTTTGGGTCAGATGTTAAATATGAATCAGCTTTATTCTTATCTGTGTCATTTACAGACGTCATCTATGTGATTTAAGCACAAGCAGTGTTGATTGAAACCTGTAGCATGTCTCTCTCTAACACACATATATTATTATATTTTTATCATCACAAACCTGAATAAAGCAACCTCATAAAGACTACATTAACACTAACTCTAAATAAAAACACAATAACATTAATATACTACTCACAAAAAGTAAAGGATTTTCGACAGAAAAATAAAACAATTTCAAAAAGTTCATTCTACAGTGATAGTTTATCAAGAAAGAAGGGCATTTGAGTAGAAATGTCAAATTAAGTTTACATATAAAGATTACAGTGCATTGTGAAATTTCACCTGAAAGTCAAATATCCTTAACTTTTTGTGAGAAGTGTAAATGCTGGTAGTCACTGAAACCGTTCTCCTCTATTGTGTCAGCTGGGAAGTGAGTGTGTTGTGATGGAAAATCACCTTGACCCTCTCAGGCTCTCAGCCTGTAACTATAGAAAGTCATATCCGCAGATTGAAGAGAGAGATATGAGGAGGCGGCAGGTACAAACTTGGCATGGGATTCCCCCTTTTCCGGCTTTCTTCCCAGGGAGCATAACATTGGAATGAACACATCAAGAGGACACACACACACTATTAAATCTGTCTTTACTGAATTTCTGTCATATTTGAGCCATTGATTTCATCTGATTGTAGTCTAGTGCTCGACTGATCTGGGTTTTTTAATGAAGTTTATTTAACTCAAGTTTGGGAGGATCATGGTCATGTGATCCAGCCAATCAGCGCAAAGATCTCTTTATATACGGGCATCCCTCACCTCTGTCCCATGACAGTTAAACCTCATTCACACATCACTTTGGTCCCAGAAAATTCCAGTAAAATCGTCAGACAAGCTTGTGTGTGAACACAAACATGTCCCGTAAATCTTCCGTTGCCGGAAAGAGGACCTAGTAAAAAACCCCTCAGTGTGAACAAGACACAGAAAAATGCCATAATGTGCGTGTCGTAGTGTGAATGCCATGTCATTGAAACAATGAAGTTATGGTTCAGCTCTTTAAAAGAAGGGATTTACATGCAGATCAACATTCATCAATGGGAAATATCGGCACACTGGCCTGAAGCGGATATCAGGGAATTATTAATGAGATGCATAAACAATGCCGTAAGGGGCGTGCCGTAGTGAGGAGTGTCATAGGGAACGCACACACAGATTCTGACAAATCATTGGCAGTGTGAATGAACAAAAAAAAATCAAACAATCCTGGAAAAATCCCGCTGGCAATTTCCGTGTATTTTCTAGAATGTCTTGTCTCCTCCACCCATCACCTCACTCTCTGCTGGGACATCTATCCCAGTTAAAGTGTGTGTGTGGGGGGGGGGGGTGTACTCTGGGGTCGGATTAATATTTGGAGTCCTCTCCTTGGACAGCCAAATACACTTTATCTCATTCCCTATTGATTACATGTTAATGCCAACTCATAAAATGGCCAATGCTGATGTTAAGAAAACAATGTTGCTGATTGGCCCATAAAGTTAATGAGAAAGTGTACACACATGTAAAAAAGTAAGATTTTAATAATAATATTTTAGTGTTATTATCCCACAGAATTTTGAACGTCTGACTGGGGTGTCACTCTTCCTCACGCACAGCACGCGTGCACACACACACACACACACACAAACACAAACACAGGTGCACGTGTGCGCGCACACACACTGGTTGTTACCATAGTAAATAGGGTTACCCCAGAAATGATATATTATTTGTTAGTAGCCTACTGGTAAATGATGCAGGTGTAGAAATGTACATAAACCAGATATTAACTTTGATGTCAGGGCTAGATTACAGCATGAAACCTGTTGTGCATATTAATAAATTAAAGTGCTTAATTGTTGGCACTGGCACTTATAAACATGAAATAAATAGGCTTATTTTTTGGAGCCAAATGTCAATACCTCTGTTTTTTTAGAAATAAAAGCCAAATGATTTTCATCATTGGTTATGTTTAAAAACACACACAAAATGTTTATCTGATTAATCGATCGATTCAGTGCTAGATTAATCGATTAGAAAAAGAATCGATAGCTGCAGCCCTTCTTTTAATTTCATCTTTTTATGTAAAGCTCTTTGAGATGCTACTTTTAAAGGCACTATACAAAATAATGTTTATTATTATTATTATTATAAAATTGTTTGCAGTTATGACACATTGTGGCTGCTGAGGTGTCATGGCAGCGATATGAAATGACATAAAGCCGTCTGCTCTTAGATTTCTCTCACAGGGCTTTGCTGTCATGCGTCGATCGATCTGTGGGACGCGGTGTGAGGTTTAGCTATGTCCAAATATCGCTTTATATCAGTCAGCCACTATATAGACCCCTTTACAGGATATAAACAACACTGTTCTAGAAGCACTTACTGTTTTAGTTTTTAAACACTGAACAAAATATTCATATTAATTAAATACAATTGTGTCTCTCAGGATTCAGTATTAAATTAGATTTATTGCCATATTAAAAAGCATCATTGCCACAGCAGAGAATCACTAAATATAGATATTTACAAACAAATACATGTTAAAAATAAAAGAGTTATGAAGTCTGTAATAAAAGAATATTAATAAGATCATGAAATACAGAATGTGTTGTGTTATTTTCTTGTTCTATTGATGGTTGTTTTGTCACGGCAGGACTTGATCGGATCTCAGGGTTGAGTTTGTTGCGTTTTCTCTCAGTATGGGTTCATTACTCACTGGATGGGTTAAACACAGAGCTCACATTAGGAGTATGGGACGGGTTACTATACTTGTTAAACATTTAACTATGTTAAGAAGTGCAGTTCTATTTCTACTTCATGTAGTGTGGTGGTGGACACACAGTTTTGGTAAACAGGTTTATCTGGGTCTGTCTGTCTGTCTGTCTGTCTCTAGTGAAGTTACGATCACTGAGTCTCTGTCTCTCTGTCTGTCTGTCTGTCTCTATAGTGAGGTTATAATCATTGTCAAGACTTCTCTTAGTTAACTGTCGTCAGGTTATATTGCTGATTTATAATCTCTGTCATAGACAGATGTAATAAACAGATCTAGTTTATTTTGATGTGCTGTTGCTTCACTCCAGTGTTTTTTTTAGGGTTCAGTTTGATATGTTTTGGATTGTAATGTAAAGTTATAAGTAGGGTTGCTAACTGTCCTGTATTTTGGGCTTAATTGATTTGTCCCGTATGGGACCTGCTGTGTCCTGTTTTTTGAGTGCTACACAAATCTAGCCAATGACTGACACACCAGACTTATTCAATCAGGAAGATAACAACCAAATCCCATGAGAGAGATTCCAGAAATCATACAGATGATACTGCTATAGAAATGCTCTTGTGCTACTTTGATGTCATCCATGAAGTCAAACAAACAGAAACAGCAGCGGTGCTGATCACACAACACTTGAGAATAATCACTGACACCTTTCATCCAATCACAGACCGCCTCAAACACGATCAGTATATATTAAAGAGGTGATATAATACCATCTTTGCTTTTGTGATTTATTTAGCTGTTTGTGCATGCAAGTATCAATCT